>NC_060149.1:442692504-443317504 GCF_021461385.2 Schistocerca piceifrons | reverse complement strand
GATCGAAAGCGTAGCTACGATTAATATGCTGATGTATCGACTGCAACTAGCACACTTCGAATAAAGAGTAGGGAGTGTTATTTATGCGGCCCTCATCTTCAGTAGCTGTCGTATCTGTTTTCGTTGTTAGGATGTCGTCACCTAAACCGGTAAAAACGGAATCCTATTAGTCTCACTTTCTTGACCGTCTATCGGTCTACCCAGCCCTTAACACCCGTTTACCTCCAGAACGGGTAGACATAATAAGCGGAAATGTATCGCCCTTCTTGCGGTAACCGATCCCTTGGTGGTGTAAAAAAGTGAGCTTCTATGTCAACGCAATCTAAAGATACGGCCGTTTATGTGAAGAAAATATACACGAAAGGTCAAAAAATGGCTTCAAGAACTATGCGACCAAACTGCTAAGGTCATCAGCACCTAGGCCTAGAACTACTTAAACCTAGCTAGCCTAAAGACATCACAGACATCTATGCCCGAGGTAGGATTCCAACCTGCGACTGAAGCAGCCGTGCGGTACGTGACTGAAGCGCTTGGAACCGCTCGGCCACCGCACCCGGCGAAACCCTATTCACCTCATGTACGAGTTAATATATACTGTCTAGTGAGGGTAAACTGTATTCGCCAGCAACTCAGATCGTTTGATCACGGAACTTTTACGAAGCTACATTCAAACTTTGTTCGAAGTTATCTGCAATATCCATTTATAAACACCACTTCTAAAGACGCTGGCAGGTACTGCAGTACCATAACAAGTAGGTAAGAATTTATTGTTATTGGTCCATGCGTGACACTTTATTTCAATATCAATTTAACGCGCCTAGGTGTTAGTATATGGCTGAAACTAATGAACAAAAAGTAAATAAACAGCAAACAACTTCGATGTTCAAATCAAATGAAAGTCACATGTCGCAATTACAACATAATTTCGTTGTTACATCTACATGACAACAACAATAGGATTTCTTTGCAATCCAGACTTATGTGCCTGGCAGAAGGTTCGGACTATTTCTCTACCGTCCCACTTATTAACAGTGTGCGGGAAAAAGGACCACTTAAATCTTTCCTTGCGAGCCTTGACTTACATTATTACTATGGTTTCTTCCTGTGCAAGTTCCCGAGGAAATAATGTTTTGGCATTCAGAACAGATGTTGGTGATTGAAATTTCGTGAAAAGATCTCGCGGCAACGAAAAACGCTTTTGTTCTCATGAATGTTACCCCAACTCGATTATCAAATCTGGGACCCTCTCTCAACTATTTCTTGACATTATAAATCGTGCTACCGTTCCCTGGACGTTTTTGCGTGCACAGTCAATCACGTCTATCAAGGATATTATAGCAGTGGACGGACAAACGTAGTGTAGGCAGTGTTTTCAGTTGGCCTTTGAAGTATTCTTAGTATGCGGCCAATAAAACGCAGTCATTCGTTTGCCTTCCCCACAAAAAGTATGTTTTAGATAGTTCCAGTTTAAGTTTTACTGGGTACTGAGATGAACTGACAGTGCTTCGACTTGTGTTTTGTCATGTAACCGAAAGTTAATTATTGTTATTGGACGCAGCTTTCGTGTTTAATGTATTCCTCATTCAACAGAGTACACTCCTCGTACACCACACATAACTGTTTCAAAGTATTAAATTGTTACAGATGTTACCAAGTTGCAGTGGTCATCTTAACTTGCCGTTTTGAAACAAAGGAAAATATTATAGCGACATGTAGCATCTAAGAAGCGGAGTATCCAAATGAACAAACATTTCCGGCTTAAGGAGTTGCAGTAGGTCTACTACACAGTAACGTAAATTAGGAGCAAAGTTCATTAGTAGATCGTTATCAGGAAAACCAGCGTTCATAATGCAAAGTGCCACTATAAGAAAGAAGTTTCCAATCATGTCGATGAGTAGTCGAGGAAAGTGGACGCATTCTGTCTACTGAATCCCAACACACGCCACTTACGGGGGGACACGCCAAGTGTCATACCCCGATCTTGCTGGGAAAAAAAATGGTTCAAATGGCTCTGAGCACTATGGGACTTAACATCGATTGTCATCAGTCCCCTAGAACTCAGAACTACTTAAACCTAACTAACTTAAGGACAGCACACAACACCCAGCCATCACGAGGCAGAAAAAATCCCTAACCCCGCCGGGAATCGAACCCGGGAACCCGGGCGTGGGAAGCGAGAACGCTACCGCACGACCACGAGATGCGGGCGATCTTGCTGAAACTTCACTCGATCAAAGAGGTGACAAAATAGGCGAACACGTGTCTCGGCTTATCAGCTTACACTCGATCGCTTCTGAGAAAACGACGGGCAAAGTTTTCAATGCGCTGTTGCTGTAGTGTAGATACCTCTTAGCGGGTAAGGATTCAACTGAAGCGGTGGCTCTGCGGCTGCCATAGCGACTTCGGAACTTTGC
Source organism: Schistocerca piceifrons (assembly GCF_021461385.2). Classification (NCBI taxonomy): domain Eukaryota; kingdom Metazoa; phylum Arthropoda; class Insecta; order Orthoptera; family Acrididae; genus Schistocerca; species Schistocerca piceifrons. Next base: position 443,315,090 of record NC_060149.1, on the reverse strand, counting down.
ACTGAGAGTTCGAAACCCGGTTTTTCCTTTTTTCCCCCCTCTCACTCTCTGAATTAAATACGAATGTTTATTCCAATTTATGTTGAAACACTGTTGTCGTTATTCGTCAGTTAATTTACTGTGTAAAGAAATAAGTTAAAATGGGAACACACAGTGCGTAGTGGGGCGATCACTCTGTTGTAGAAATAATTCAGAAGCCAAGATCGCTTAAATACTGTTTACTGGATAACCGGTGTCAACACACTAAAGGTGCCATCATCGGATCTGGATGTAGATTAACATTTATAAACCATCTGGTATAACGATAAATGAGGCAGACCAGATGATTTTAGATCAGCTTGTCTCATTCGTTTATTATTTTTTTAATTCATTAGTTACACATAAAGTTAATTGGCGAATAATGACAACATTATTTCAACATAAATTAGAAAAAAACATTCGTAGATAACTCTGATAGAGAGGCAGGAAAAAATAATAATAAAAACCCAATATGGTCTCGGACACAGGAATCAAAGTTAAGAGGGAACGACGGTAGCCACTGAGCCACCGCTTCAATTGCGTTCTCGGCTGCAGAAGGTATCTACACTATAGCAACAGCGCGTTGATGACTTTGACCGTCGTTTTCTCGGAAACGGTCGAGTGTATGCAGATAAGCCGAAACACATGTTCGCTTATTTTGTCCTCTCCTTCACTGGGCAAAGTGTCCGGACAATCAGCCTATGACACCTGGCGAGTTCCCCTCGTTAGTTGAGTCGCTTCTTACGCCCGGCGAGAATTATGTATGCCTCAGAGTAAACTGCGCCACTTGGAAACACGGCGAGCGGGGATAAACACGTTTTCCTTCTTGTAAGGCAACCTTCTACAGCTAAAATTCACGAAGTGTTCTTCAGGTTGCCTCAGATATTTCAGAAATGTTTCTTGCGTTAGGCCTGCCGCATATGCAAAACGTAAAAATTTCATTTCATGTAATATTTATCAGGATAAGACATGACAAGAGTGGACCAGTCCATTCTGAGACAAATTACAGATTCTAAGTTTCTCCACTATGTAATGACACGGGTACGGGCTTGCGATCTCTCTTTTATGCCATTGATTTCCGTGTTACACACCACTGCGTTGTGGCTGTCATCGTGGAGGAGGCAGTCTGTTTCCTTCTAGCGCTGTTTGCGCAGCAGATATTAACCGCGACGAATCATTCAGTCAACGCTAAATGGCCAATCTGGCTGAGGCAGACAAGGGCGCTATACTAGCATTCCATGCAGAGGGATCTTCAAATGGCTATATAGCAAGAACTATCGGTCTTCACAAGTCGACGGTAGCCAGGTGGATCAGACGAAAGGAAGAGAGTGGTAACCTGAATGGGAGGCCTCATGGCTGTCGGCGCAAAACAACAGCAGCTCAGGATCAGCAGATACGCCGTTTCAGTGAGAGCCACCCATTTGTCAACGCACGACAAATTCAGCAAACTTTGTGTCTCAGTGTTAGCAGTAAGACCGTCACTCGTCGTCTAAGGGAAGGTGGACTGAGAGCAAGAGGCGCTGCTGTGAAAGAGACATTGACTGTTTCCCACAGAGAAGCTCGCCTTGCTTTTGCTGCTGAAAATGTCGACAAACCTCTCCAGTTTTGGAGGCGAGTGATTTTCACGGACGAAAAAGTTTTCTCAACGACATCAACCGGAAAAGTACTTGTTTACCGGCCTAAAGGTGCTAGGTGTAATCGAAAATATATTTACAGTTGCCGAAGGAGTGGCAGGGAGTCGGTAACGGTATGGGCATGGATATCGCCTGAAGGGTGTGGACTCCTGTGGGAAGTGGAAGGAAGATTCGATGCGCGCAGTTACATATCAATTCTGGAGAACGTGATGTTGCCTTCTGTGACAGCAAGATTTGGCGATGATCAGATCATGTTCCAACAAGATCGCTCGCCTATTCGTATGGCACGTGTGGTTAAGAGGTGGTTCGACGACCATAGTAATATTACTGTAATGGAATGGCCACCTAAAGGAGCTGACATGAATCCCATTGAGAATATTTGGGCAGAAATGGTCAGAGTAATACGAGAAAAGGGGCAGACACAGTCGACTCGCCGACAGCTTTCTGATGTGATTCATGACGCTTGGAATGAGTTACTTGAATCTCCTAGTTATGTGGCTCGAGTTGTGGGCTCTGTGCCCAACAGACTTCGAGCTGTTGTGGAAGCCGAGGAGGCTATACTCGATACTAAGCAGCATCAGCAGAGGTGTTTTTTTTTTTTCAGCCCTTCACCAATCACCTGCAACAGCTGTTTCAAGTTTTTTTTTTTTTTTTTTTTTGTACAGGCGTATATTTTATATAATTTCAAGGAAACGCAGTAAGTGGAATGTGGACAAACAAATTAATGCACAGCAAGATTTGTAATATTTAATTTTATAAGGGAAGAAATACTCACGTTATATATTCATGCAGTCTCTAAAAAATACATGACACACGTGTATATGCAAGAAAGGTGCAAAACAGTTCAGCACAAATGAAAAATATTGAGGAGAAGCTCGCCGATGAAGGCGTAATTGGAGAACAAAGGTTGGGCTAGAAGGAGAGGTAAGGAGGCCCGAAAAAGCAGAGAAAAATCAAATACCCAATAGACTTTGAGTCGTTGTCGCAGCAGGGGGCGGTTGGTATATGAGATTCGAAGCAACAGTAGAAGAATAGTTTTATTTAGTGATTTTTGAGGCTTTATTTTGTGACGGCAAAACAGTGTTGCATCAGAGACCCATTCGTCCACATGTGGCTAAACATCAGAGGTGTAAAAAAATTTTGAGAGGTGCCGAAGTTCTCTGGAGGAGTAATGTGTTTTAGACAAGACGATGATTTTTAGTTCATTTCATTTTAACCATTCACACTATGCTTTGACATTCTAATCTTTGATTTCATTTTATTATTATGTATCTTTTCTCCAGTGAAAGTCAACGGTAGTAAGTTTCAAGATATGAAGAATAACTGGAAGTTACTAATTTGTGGAATAGCGTATTTAACAGTTAATATTTTCAGTAAATCTGTAGTTATAGGACATATTAAGAAGCAAGTCAAAAATGGCATTGTGGAAAGATCAGGCTGGTCGCTAAAGGGTAACGACGGTAAAACAGCAAATACGAAACTATAGGTAACAACTATTGTCGATGGTGAGGAGCCATAATCGATATGCCACTATTCTGTAATTGTATTTCTGAAGTTTATCGTCAATCGTAGGACTGAAACCGATACTCTGTTTTACCTAAAGAATATAACCTTCAAAATTTATTTATCAGCGCAGAATATTAAATCATACTTTATAGATCGGGAACCTAATCCAATTGCCTTTAATTTTATTCTCACGGATGACATTGAGACAGTAAATTACAAGAGAAATAACAAAACTCTCAGAATCAATATAGAGAATTCAAGTGTCCAGTGGATTCAAAAGTTTGCTATAATAGCGAATAATTACTTTTACAGACACTTTCAAGCCTACGTTTTCTGTCAGACAGTGTTTGAAACTAGGAGTAGCAAGGTAAACAATTTTTCCACAAATTGTCATACTGGAAGTCGGAGAGCCAGTTACATAAATTATGATGACAACAAACGTTTTTCAAGTAAACTGATCACAGGAGGCATCCAACGCATTTATTGTGTGTTACATGCACAGTATGTAAACTGGCAACGCCACCAACACACAATACCACTAACAAGGGAACATCCCCATCGCACCCCCCTCAGATTTAGTTATAAGTTGGCACAGTGGGTAGGCCTTGAAAAACTGAGCACAGATCAATCGAGAAAATAGGAAGAAGTTGTGTGGAACTATGAAAAAAATAAGCAAAATATACAAACTGAGTAATCCATGCGCAAGATAGGCAACATCAAGGACAGGGTGAGCTCAGGAGCACCGTGATCCCGTGGTTAGCCTGAACAGCTGCGGAACGAGAGGTCCTTAAATCCAAAATACTGCATCTCGGTTCCTACAATAGTGCAATAGGTGCGCACTGGTTAGATGTAACTGAAGAGTCTCCAACTCGGATTGTGATTGAGGGCGAATCCCAAGAGAACATTTGGGAGCGGAAACTTAATGTCATCGGAACCTTGTTGAAGGACCATGACATGCGATCGTTAGACTGACTTCAGAAAGTTCAGTTTATAAATACATACATACTTAGCAAGATTTATCATGTCGCAGCAGTCTTACCGATACTGCAGGTCACTGCACATAAAATATTAGCTGTAGCCTCTTGGTATGTGTGGAAACAAAATATCTTCAAAGTATCCTTCCACACGGCGACTTTGCAGAGGCAAAACAGAGGACTTAGAATTAAATACGTGCTTTTAAACTAATACACGCCACTAAGACAGGCATTACGAAACTTCTGTTCCTTTCGTTAGATCCTGGGGATAGGAACGCTCCTGTTAATGCAGCACGCCAGCCTAGATTACGTCCGGAAGTACTATGGCGATTGGAGCCGTATGAGATTTCCACCAACACTAGTACCGTCTATGATAATATTACCAGACATCGTCTACACAAACCGTTTCCGGTAAATTAACCTACAAAAGCTGGAGGAACGTCTGGAAAAATATCAAGAATAAAATTATACCAACTAGACTCAGTGCCGTATGGTGCGACGATGTAAACGAAACCATACCCACAGCGGAACGATTATGAAAAATCAAATTGAGACCATCCCCATACTGTGACAAATGTGGGCTTGTAGAAACTGTAGCGCACACCTTCTTATGTAAAAATAGAATCAGAATTTGGAACTGGACTAGGAAGAAATTAGCACTGTCAACAGAACCGCATGGCTGCGTGGCTAATCCCGCCGGAAGTTCCAGTCCTCCCTCGGGCATGGGTGTGTGTGTTTGTCCTTAGGATAATTTAGGTTTTTTTTTTTTTTTTTTTGGTCATCAGTCTACTGACTGGTTTGATGCGGCCCGCCACGAATTCCTTTCCTGTGCTAACCTCTTCATCTCAGAGTAGCACTTGCAACATACGTCCTCAATTATTTGCTCGACGTATTCCAATCTCTGTCTTCCTCTACAGTTTTTACCCTCTACAGCTCCCTCTAGTACCATGGAAGTCATTCCCTCATGTCTTAGCAGATGTCCTATCATCCTGTCCCTTCTCCTTATCAGTGTTTTCCACATATTTCCTTTCTCTCCGATTCTGCGTAGAACCTCCTCATTCCTTACCTTATCAGTCCACCTAATTTTCAACATTCGTCTATAGCACCACATCTCAAATGTTTCGATTCTCTTCTGTTCCGGTTTTCCCACAGTCCATGTTTCACTACCATACAATGCTGTACTCCAGGCGTACATCCTCAGAAATTTCTTCCTCAAATTAAGGCCGGTATTTGATATTAGTAGACTTCTCTTGGCCAGAAATGCCTTTTTTGCCATAGCGAGTCTGCTTTTGATGTCCTCCTTGCTCCGTCAGTCATTGGTTATTTTACTGCCTAGGTAGCAGAATACCTTAACTTCATTGACTTCTTGACCATCAATCCTGATGTTAAGTTTCTCGCTGTTCTCATTTCTACTACTTCTCATTACCTTCGTCTTTCTCCGATTTACTCTCAAACCATGCTGTATACTCATTAGACTGTTCATTCCGTTCAGCAGATCATTTAATTCTTCTTCACTTTCACTCAGGATAGCAATGTCATCAGCGAATCTTATAATTGATATCCTTTCACCTTGTATTTTAATTCCACTCCTGAACCTTTCTTTTATTTCCATCATTGCTTCCTCGATGTACAGATTGAAGAGTAGGGGCGAAAGGCTACTGCCTTGTATTACACCCTTCTTAATACGAGCACTTTGTTCTTGATCGTCCACTCTTATTATTCCCTCTTGGTTGTTGTACATATTGTATTAACGCGTCTCTCCCTATAGCTTACCCCTACTTTTTTCAGAATCTCGAACAGCTTGCACCATTTTATATCGTCAAACGCTTTTTCCAGGTCGACAAATCCTATGAAAGTGTCTTGATTTCTCTTTAGCCTTGCATCCATTATTAGCCGTAACGTCAGAATTGCCTCTCTCGTCCCTTTACTTTTCCTAAAGCCAAACTGATCGTCACCAAGCGCATTCTCAATTTTCTTTTCCATTCTTCTGTATATTATTTTTGTAAGCAGCTTCGATGCATGAGCTGTTAAGCTGATTGTGTGATAATTCTCGCACTTGTCAGCTCTTGCCGTCTTCGGAATTGTGTGGATGATGCTTTTCCGAAAGTCAGATGGTATATCGCCAGACTCATATATTCTACACACCAACGTGAATAGTCGTTTTGTTGCCACTTCCCCAAATGATTTTAGAAATTCTGATTGAATGTTATCTATCCCTTCTGCCTTATTTAACCGTAAGTCCTCCAAAGCTCTTTTAAATTCCTATTCTAATACTGGATCCCCTATCTCTTCTAAATCGGCTCCTGTTTCTTCTTCTATCACATCAGACAAATCTTCACCCTCATAGAGGCTTTCAATGTATTCTTTCCACCTATCTGCTCTCTCCTCTGCATTTAACAGTGGAATTCCCGTTTACTCTTAATGTTACCACCGTTGCTTTTAATGTCACCAAAGGTTGTTTTGACTTACCTGTATGCTGAGTCTGTCCTTCCGACAATGATATCTTTTTCGATGTCTTCACATTTTTCCTGCAGCCATTTCGTCTTAGCTTCCCTGCACTTCCTATTTATTTCATTCCTCAGCGACTTGTATTTCTGTATTCCTGATTTTCCGGAACATGTTTGTACTTCCTCCTTTCATCAATCAACTGAAGTATTTCTTCTGTTACCCATGGTTTCTTCGCAGCTATCTTCTTTGTACCTATGTTTTCCTTCCCAACTTCTGTGATGGCCCTTTTTAGAGAGGTCCATTCCTCTTCAACTGTACTGCCTACTGCGCTATTGTTTATTGCTGTATCTATAGCGTTAGAGGACTTCAAACGTATCTCGTCATTCCTTAGTACTTCCGTATCCCAATTCTTTGCGTATTGATTCTTCGTGACTAATGTCTTGAACTTCAGCCTACTCTTCATCACTACTATATTGTGATCTGAGTCTATATCTGCTCCTGGGTACGCCTTACAATCCAGTATCTGATTTCGAAATCTCTGTCTGACCATGATGTAATCTAATTGAAATCTTCCCGTATCTCCCGGCCTTTTCCAAGTATACCTCCTCCTCTTGTGATTCTTCAACAGGGTATACGCTATTACTAGCTGAAACTTGTTACAGAACTCAATTAGTCTTTCTCCTCTTTCATTCCTTGTCCCAAGCCCATATTCTCCTGTAACCTTTTCTTCTACTCCTTCCCCTACAACTGCATTCCAATCGCCCATGACTATTAGATTTTCGTCCCCCTTTACATACTGCATTACCCTTTCAATATCCTGATACACTTTCTCTATCTGGTCATCTTCAGCTTGCGACGTCGGCATGTATACCTGAACTACCGTTATCGGTGTTGGTCTCCTGTCGATTCTGATTAGAACAACCCGGTCACTGAACTGTTCACAGTAACACACCCTCTGCCCTACCTTCCTATTCATAACGAAACCTACACCTGTTATACCATTTTCTGCTGCTGTTGATATTACCCGTTATTCATCTGACCAGAAATCCTTGTCTTCCTTCCACTTCACTTCACTGACCCCTACTATATCTAGATTGAGCCTTTGCATTTCTCTTTTCAGATTTTCTAGTTTCCCTACCACGTTCAAGCTTCTGACATTCCACGCCCCGACTGGTAGAACGTTATCCTTTCGTAGATTATTCAATCTTTTTCTCATGGCAACCTCCCCCTTGGCAGTCCCCTCCCGGAGATCCGAATGGGGGACCATTCCGGAATCTTTTGCCAATGGAGAGATCATCATGACACTTCTTCAATTACAGGCCACATGTCCTGTGGATACACGTTACGTGTCTTTAATGCAGTGGTTTCCATTGCCTTCTGCATCCTCATGTCGTTGATCATTGCTGATTCTTCCGCCTTTAGGGGCAATTTCCCACCCCTAGGACAAGATAGTGCCCTGAACCTCTATCCGCTCCTCCGCCCTCTTTGACAAGGCCGTTGGCAGAATGAGGCTGACATCTTATGCCGGAAGTCTTCGGCCGCCAATGCTGATTATTTATCAAAATTTAAGCAGTGGCGGGGATCGAACCTGGGACCGAAGACGCTACCTCTGGACCACGGGTACCTCTTTAGGTTAAGTAGTGTGTAAGCTTAGTCACTGATGACCTTAGCAGTTAAGTCCCGTAAGAATTCACACACATTTGAACATTTTTTTTATACTTATAGTAACCAACACACCCACGATCATTACGTAAGATTTCTCGAAGGCGTAGGGGAATTGATTTCATTAAGTCGTCGACAGTGTAGCGTGATGGTTTACTTCCCAACATATGTTTTCTATATTCGTCCAAAGGTCGCATGCTTTTGTAGATCCACGTGGCAATGGCCTTGTTACCTCTGCCCACATATTCTCTATCTGGTTGATGTTCGGTGATCGTGGAACAAACGGCAACAGCTTTATCCTCTCTTGGTCCTGAAACCAATCTCGCACTGCTCTGCTATGATGGATAGGGCTTTGCTCTTGTAAATAAACTGTTATCTCGTTAGTTCTAAATGGTTCAAATGGCTCTGAGCACTATGAGACTCAACTGCTGAGGTCATTACTCCCCTAGACCTTACAACTAGTTAAACCTAACTAACCTAAGGACATCACACACATCCACGCCCGAGGCAGGATTCGAACCTGCGACCGTTGCAGTCGCGCGGTTCCGGACTGAGCGCCTGAACCGCTAGACCACCGCAGCCGGCCGTTAGTTGATATATTTATATTTAAATAACGTATTTGTAATAAGCACATTTAATTATTATTTTCCACAGTGTTTACGAATTCAGGCCCTGTCATAGATAAGTGATCTATATTCAACAGTCCGATTAAGAATGTGGTTTACCCAGTCTATCATATGATTAGAGTCGTAGTCGGATATCCACATTAAGACTGCCTGGCTGAATCCGATTAGAACGATCTGGTATCGAAATGAAATTACAGAATTCGGATAATTTGAACGTCTGTATTGCAACAATGCTGCGCACATAAATTCCTATGATTGAGTAACAGGTAGCAACTGTCTAAGCAAAAGTGAGAAATATGTCTACTAGCAGCAATGTAACGTAATTATAACCCATATTTATGTGATGGAAATACTGAATCGAACAATGCACATCTATTTCAGTGGTGGGAATATACACCATATCGGATTTGCTGATGACATAATGACAATAATAATAATAATAATAATAATAATCGCGTGTGCGGATAAGGAAAACCCTCCCCCATGTGGGTGGTACCGAGGAAATCAGATACTGTCCTGTCCGGTCCTGGTATCACCCAAGCCAAACCAATGAAACACAAGCAAACATGAACTATGCAAGCAAAGTCAACTTTACCCCAGGTGGTACACAACCCGGCTGTCGACAGGCGGAATTTGGATTTTCGGATTCTGGGGAGTCCAGGTTAGCACGGCAGAGAATATCGAAGATCTCTGGTAAATTTCCCTACAAGCAAAAAACATGCATTTAAAAGTAAACGTCGATACATTGATCCAAATACGAAAACTAAATAATCTCACAAAAGAAATCCACCGACAAAAAATTCTCATCCTTGCTCTTCAAGAACCACGACTAACTGACAATGAAACCTTGCATTAGGGTTGGCTCAACTGCTGTGGTCATAAGTCCCCTAGAGCTTAGAACTACTTAAACCTAACTAACCTAAGGACATCACACACATCCATGTCCGAGGCAGGATTCGAACCTGCGACCGTAGCGGTCGTGCGGTTCCAGACTGTACCGCCTTTAACCGCGCGGCCACTCCGGCCGGCTTGCATTAGGGAAACCATTGCATCTTCAAGAGCAAAATACAAGAAAAGGTAGCGAAAGGCGTACCAATCTTCGGCATTGCATCTCGCGAACACAGGTCTATCATCAACTCTGTCAAAGAAATCACACCCATCAACAATCAAAAGGTTCAAATGGCTCTGAGCACATGGGACTTAACAGCGGAGGTCATCAGTCCCCTAGAACTTAGAACTACTTAAACCTAACTAACCTAAGGACATCACACAGATCCATACCCGAGGCTGGATACGAACCTGCGACCGTAGCAGTGGCGCGGTTCCGGAATGAAGCGCCTAGAACCGCTCGGCCACCGGGGCAGGCCCATCAACAAGCGACTTATGACTATGCTCATTCAGAGCCCCAGTAAAAAATATACACTCATCAGTGCACGTGTCCCCACCAACATCGAAAATAAGAAAAACCCCGAAAATGTCGAAAAATTCTGGAACACACTCGAAAATACTATGAGCAAAATTCACCAAGATAACGTGAAAATACTAATGGGAGACTTCAACTCTCTATTTGGGACAGAAAAAACCTGTAGAAAAATCATTGGTACAAATTCAGCACACCGAAACGCTTAGACCAATGGCACACATCTGACTGACATTTGCCAACAATTCAACCACAAAAGGATGTCTTCCCACTTTAGGAAAAACCAGTTCCCAAGTAACATGCTTAGCTACCAGGTGCAAGCTGCTTTCGTTCGCCTTTCGAGACTCGCTGAAAGGCAGATTTTTAATTCTTTTGTAGCACAGCTACAAGCAGGCAGATAAAAACTCAATAAGGGAATCGTAAGACAACACTCGAGCAAAATTCGTCTTGCTACTGTCAGAGCGAAAACCTTACGGTACTGCCAAATTCATAATGCCACTTTTGTTTTCTGCCGACATATTTTTTGTTGTTGCGAATACATAATTTTACCTATGAAATGTCACATTTTCATAATACTTACGAATGGTACAGGAAAGGAAATAAATACAGATCTTTTCGAAGTCAAAAGTCGGTAATATCCTACTAATTCGTGTTAAAATAGGCTCAATCGTCTCACAGACACTTAGTGCTTTATTAAGATAGACTGCCGTCGTGATATTTCTGTAGTAAGCTGAATCTGATTTGTATTAGTACAGTGAATATTTTAATTGCATTTTTCATTAGTTTACTAAACGCTACAGTAATTATCAAAGAGAAATTAATCAGCAGCAGAATTTTCTTTCTCGATATCTAAAACGATCTGACAATGCTAAAGTTGCTTACAAATTCTACGCCAATAGATGTCATTAAACCAGAGTAGTTTTAAGAGTATTTTCGTCTAGAAATGAACTGCCTTGACGGTTGATCGATCAAGATCGGGAAAGGTAAAATTTTACAAAAAAATGGTTCAAATGGCTCTGAGCACTATGGGACTCAACTGCTGAGGTCATTAGTACCCTAGAACTTAGAACTAGTTAAACCTAACTAACCTAAGGACACCACAAACATGCATGCCCGAGGCAGGATTCGAACCTGCGACCGTAGCGGTCTTGCGGTCCAGACAGCAGCGCCTTTAACCGCACGGCCACGTCGGCCGGCGCAAAATTTTACAAATATATGACGAGAGGGACAAGTGCTTGAGAGAGGACTTCCCTATCAATACAAGTGCCAGAGAGACGACTTTCCTATCAATCTCTTGGATAGTTTTGTTTCTTAAATCAACATGGTGCGTTATCATGCAGTAGCACAGGTGATGTAGTTTTGTTGCTAGATTTTCTTACACTGCGACCGAAAGGTGACTCAGTTGTTGGCAACAAATTCCAGCTGTGTTGCACACACACTGGGGGCAGAATTCGTAGCCCAAAACACACTTTTGGATTTATCAGATGTAAAATACTATGTTCACACTACTCTTTCCTCGAGTTTACGTCTATTGGTGGGGCTCAGCCTTTCATTTCTTCGTAGGAAATTAACGATAAAGGCATCGTAACACGTCACCAGTAACAGTACTGCATAGGAATGCTCGATGAGTGACCTGATGACGTTCAATAATAGTCACTCCGTTGATTTTTGTCGTTTCGAATTAGAGCATGCAGTACTCCTACAGCAGACTTCTGAACTTTGCCTGTTGAATGCAAATGTCGCATGATGGTAAAATGGTAATCTATCACATATATCAGTAGTCGAGACTTCCTTAATGTGGAAAATCATTCATGCCAGAATGCTCTTTGTTGAAACACGAATATCTTTTTCTGGCGTATTTTTCCCAAAAGCACTCGCTCCAAACACAGTTGAAATCTTTCTAGCTGCCTCCTCTGCATTCACCCCTCTATTATACCAAAAGTAAACGTTGTGTTGCAGATGTTACACCTTTTTCCACTTGCGACTCAATTTTACAATGCTTAACTGTAGTTCATGATTTTGAAGTATGCAAAATGCAATGCTTAACTGCAAGATGACAACTAGAACTTCAAATTCGAAAATGACAGTTAAAACATATACTGACAGCGTGGCGCCGCGTTCACACGGGCGGCGCTAGATTTCAGGCGGCGGGTGGCGTCTGGCCGGTGGCCGGTAGCCGCTGCAGCGCGAGGAAACGTTCGAGCATAAGCTGTTATGATCGCGACGCAGCCACGAGCTGTCCTGCGGAGTTGTTTCTGGAATACTTGTTATTGCTGGTGGGTTGAATGTTAAGCGATTTATCTTAGATTATCAATCAGACTCATAACTTTAGACCGAAATGTGGTAAAAAAAAAACAGTTGGACGCGAACAGGCGACCATAAGTTTAGAATGCACGGATATTACCACTTTTTTCCGCATTTTGTTCGTTGTTGATTTTTGTGTTTGGTCGTTGCGAACGTCACGTGACATCCATTTAAGTTCGTTGTTGATCGTTTCAGTTTTTTTAAATTTTTTTTTAACACACTGAGCTACCGTGCCGGCACCACTAGACCACGGGCTCACACAATCCGAAAACATCTCGGAAGTAGACAACACTTCCTCCTAACACTTCCGCATCAAACAGTGTTGCCAGATTGTGCAGATGGCCGGTCAGTTTTATTGTCCACGTTAAGTGAATAGACTCGGACTTAGTCTCTGTGGCGGCCGGCCGGCGGTCAGTTTTTATCCCTAAGACTGTACGCCAATGTGTTTCACTCACATATCTGTGTGGCGCTGAAGTGTGGTTATGGATAGTACGTATGCTCAGATTGCGAATCTAGCATCATAAATAAAGAGAGGGAAATTAATTAGGCGTCTTTCGTCTTCCGTAACATCAAATATATTTTAGTTATTCTATTTTAAATGAACTGCGCAGAAAATCATTCACCAGAAGTAAATAACTTGTTAGCAACATCAGATGATAATAACAGCTTGCCGGCGCGGGTTAGCCGTGCTTTCAACGGCGTCATATCGCGGATCGCACGGCTGCTTGCCACGTCAGTTCGAATCCTTCCCCGGGCATGGATGTGTGTGAGGTTAGGTTGGTTTAAGCAGTTCTAGGTCTAGGGGCTGATGACATAAGCAGTTTGGTCACATGGTTCTTGAAGCCATTGTTTGACCTTTCACTTAAATTTTCTTTACATAAACGGCCGTATCTTTAGAGTGCGTTGACATAGCTCACTTTTTTGCACCACCAAGGGACTGGTTACCGCAAGAAGGGCGATACATTTCCGCTTATTATGTCTACCCTTTCTGGAGGTAAACGGGTTTTAAGGGTTGGGTAGACCGATAGACGGTCAAGAAAGTGAGACTAGTAGGGTTCCGTTTTTACCGATTTAGGTGACATCCTAACAACGAAAACAGCTACGACAGCTACTGAAGATGAGGGCCGCATAAATAACACTCCCTACTCTTTATTCGAAGTGTGCTAGTTGCAGTCGATACATCAGCATATTAATCGTAGCTACGCTTTCGATCCAAATCACGTTTACAGGAATGCAAATAGAATCCATTTGCCTATACACGTGGTAATTCACATCCCAGTATTAATGCCACCGCGTTTTACAAGTGCGAACATTCCCATTGCTAGCTAGCTTAAGAAACACTTCGGCAATTGAACGTTTTCTGGCTGTCGCGAGTCTAGTGCAGATTTCGAAACAGTGTAGAATACGTTTGGCAGCTATGTAGCCGTTTATTTCCTGGGGTGGTGCAGAATTATCATACTAAATTTACTCTCTAATAACTGTGTTTTGTTACTTCGATAAACATCCCGAATGATTGGCACATAAGCGGCGACATAAAGGTAGAAAATTCATGTTTTTGAGTCCAGAAAGCTCTATACAACAGAAACTGCAGATCATTTTGCCATTTTCATTGCGAAATTGCCGGCTTATTCATGTCTGGGGTAATAATAGTGGGCTGTTTGCCTGGGTTGTCTGATAGCGTAGTGAAAGGAAGGTCTGGTTTGTTTTCGGTTCTAATCTGGATAGAATATCAGTAAAGCAATTTTAAGAAATTCTCGCGCCCCCAATACGTTTTATCACTACCTTTATTCTGTACTGGCGCCCTGTGGATGTCAATATGACACTCTTGTAGAATTTAATACATGTTACTGCCTACTTTTTCCGCTTCTGTCAATAATGGAATTGACTTAAGTGTGGCACTGAATGATTTTTAATTGAATTTCGTTATGAATCTTTACGCATTGCTAAATTTGCACACATTCATGGTAGGTCAGCAACGGTAATCCAGTATGACTGGCCTGAACGTTGACACAGACCGTTTCGCGGCCGAATGCGGATAATATTTTGCTAATGCGTAACGATCTGGGGTTCTTTGTCTTACTAAAACAGTTATGTTATCTCGATAAGTTGAAATTCATTTTTATTGGTACAGTTCATACCAATTACCGTTTCTTCTTTCAGTTCTGTCTTATATTTACGTGTTGTATTTAACACACTAATCAGCATTAATATAGTCTTACAAATTATTGAAAATAGTCTAAAAAAGTTCAGATAGTTTGTCAATTTTACGCCTGTGCATAGTATAATGGTAGCACTTCGTCACCTTGCCTGTTATGCTGTGTAGCAGACTTTAAAGCCGTGCGGATCAGCATAAAGAAAAGGCGAGGGGTCTCACTCGTGTTGTCCACGACTGTACATGTACGGACAAACGAATAACAACTCCAGAAAAACTGAATAATTCATTAAAGGAAAAGAGCTTCATAAATTGAGCAAGTCAATAATGCGTTGGTCCACCTCTGGCCCTTATGTAAGCAGTTATTCGGCTTAGCATCGATTGATGGAGTTGTTGGATGTCCTTTTGAGGGCGATCGTGCGAAGTTCTGTCCAACTGACGGCTTGATTCGGGCCCTGCCCGTACTGCTCCGGACGTTCCCAGTTGGAAAAGATCCGGCGACCGTGCTGTCCAAGGTAGGGTTTGGGAAGCACGAAGACAAGCAGTAGCAACTCTCGCAGTGTGAGGTCGGCCATTACCTTGTTGAAATGAAAGCCCAGGATGGCTTGCCACGAAGGGAACAAAACGTAGCATACAGTATCGTCGACGTACAGCTGTACTGTAAGTGTGGCACGGATGACAACCAAAGAGGTCATGCTATGAAAAGAAATGACACCCCAGACCATCACTCCTAGTTGTCGGACTGTACGATGGGCGACAGTCAAGTTTGTATCCAACCGCTGCCCGGGACGTATCCAGAAGCGTCTTCGTTGGTCATCAGGGCTCAGTTCCAAGTGGGACTCATCACTGAAGACAGTTCTACTCCAGTGAATGAGATTCCACGGTGACAAGCACAAGCAGATACACATTTTTCGTATGGGTGTCCTCAATTATATAGCCGTGAGTACACTTACTCGACACAACAACCAGCAGAGGTGGAGAAGTAGATGGAGCATTAAGATGGTGTTCAGCAGGATCCCTTGCTCTTACAGAGGGCTCCATTAAGGGACCGATGTTATTCCTAAACACTATTATATGCTTATGATCTGTGACTTTATAACTATAAATTGTGCGTACCACACTGCAGTCGTAAGGGAACTTAGAACCACAATTACGGGAAACGCAAAGGTCATCGGTTGTCGATATGCTATCGCCATTAGCATCTATCTATAGTAGACTAATAATGGTACAACGGCATGTGAAAATAAAACTCCATTCGTCGTTGAAAAGCTCGTACTTGCAGATTTCCCTGATCTGTAAAGTGGAATATTCGGTAATCTGGAACATGGAGATAGCGGAGTAAAGTTCTCAAGAGAGTACAAGCGTTTAGGAGCAATTAATTATAGCACTTCCGAAGATTAGGTTCAACAATAGGCATTCCCAGTTTGAACACTCATTATATGAAATAACTCGCCAGTTAAAATTCGATTTATCATACTACAATCTTGATTAGACCTTTCCACAAATTAATAGATTTGTCGTTTCATATGAAATTTTGTTCAACCGCCGACATATTTGACAGCACCGTTACAAGTCACAGTCTCTGGTACATTGGCAGGTGCCTTTAAGACGGACGTTTGTTGTCGCAGTATCCATTAAGTGTCTGTGGCTGCCAACTGTCACCACAGTTGACTGGAGTGTACTAAATGGGACATTTTCCACTGAAATGGAAGCAAGTTGCTCTATTGGTGATTTAAACTTCTGGTTGGACGCTAACGACAGTTGCTTCCAAATCTGTAGACCTCGCTGAGAACGCTTAAGTCCTGCATTAGCTTTAACGGTACGCGCTGTCGCAGTTGGGCGGCAACAGCATACAACACGCGATCAGCTCCAACATAGTTATAGATTCCATGACGGTGCCACGCTGTACTGAAGTAACCCGGAGACCTCGTAGTGCATATTAATTACAGAACCAATTACAGAAACGACAGATGGGAGAGTTCAGCAAGGTACCATAACCCTGTGTTCCTAAATGCACGCCAAGATCATAATTGGTATCCAATGTAGGGGTGAAATTTGGACACAATGATGGAAATGTGGCCTACTGTCTAAATGATGTTTGGTTGGCTGCTTTGTGGGAGGGGACAAAACAGCGAGGTCATCGGTCACATCGCGTGAGGGAAAGATAAGGAAGGAAATCCGCCATGTCCTTTCAAAGGAACCATCCTGGCATTTACCTGAAGCGATTTGGGGAAATCACGGAAAACCTAAATCAGGATGGCCGGTCGCGTGTTTGAACCGCAGTCCTCCAGAATGCAAGTCCAGTATGCTACACACTGCACCGCTTTACTCGGTGTCTAAATGGCGTACAACTTACACAAGAACTGGTAAAAATACACCGCCTAACAAAAAAATAAAGGAAGGAGGAAACGAAAAGAAACTTCGCGGGTCGAGAAGACATGTGATGTTATTTCAGTGCTTACAATATCAAGTCAGATTTACAAAGACAGTATCAGCCTGCTTATCAGGATGGTGTTGCACCCCCCTCTGAAATTGATGCATGCAGTGATTCGGTTAGGAAGAGTCGATAAAAATGTTGTATCCTTTCCTGACGCAAGCTAGTCCACAACAGTTACAATTGGTCTTTGACATTCCTGATACTGGCACTTCTAACGTCTGAGCTGACCCTACACATTTTATGTGTGAGATTGATCACGGGATCTTACAGGCCATAAAATTATCTCAGAATCGTGCAGACAGTGCATAGAGACTTCGTTCATATGTGAATGAACAGTGTCCTGATACAAGTGTAGCACGATATTGTAGCATAAGAGGTAACATATGAGGCCACAGGATGTCCATGACGTACTGTTGTGCTGTCAAAGTTCCCTCAAGCGCTACCAGCTATGACCTTAAGTCTTACTTGACGGTTCCCTAAAGCGTGACGCCTGGGCTGAAACTTCTGTGCCTCTCCAAAACGTTGAATGAAATAGATCTCTCCCCGGGTCACTGCCACACTCGCCGCAATAGTCATCAGGGTATCTCAGAGCTTCTATTCGTCGCTGAACACAATGCGACGCTATTCATTAGTAGTCCTTACTTCCTGGTCACACCACCACTCTGAAGGCAACAGTTTGTCTTGAGGTGTTAATGGCAACCTACGTTTGGGATGGTAATTCCCAGTTCCCACTGCTGCTATTTTCTGACCAATGGTGCGGGATGACGTAGAATGTTGCAGAGACTCCATTACTTGTTCTCCGATGATAGTTGCAGATGTGAAGTTATTACAATGCATTTGCTGCACAATTGGGCTATTCTCCCTTGTTGTGAAAGACGTTGCCGATGGCAAATATGGAGACAAGTATGCCTATCCTCACGTTCCCATGCAGCCCAACAGTGGACCACACCTACATCCGAATACCTCACAAATCTGGACGTCGCACGATGCGACAAGATAGCCAAATTGAGATCTTTTAAACTCTCTCCGATGCTGATAACCCTATCTCAGACGAGTAGGCAGCATCTCCATGTCCTTCAGTGTTCACTTAACATAAGACGCTGTTCACGTCCCTTATACTCCGTACCATGGCTCATAACAACAATAAATACCAACAAAACTGATCCACTCTGGTGGTCGTTCTACCTGTCACAGGAAATTGACACTATCGTCATTTACACCCCGCCGATGGTGTGTACGCCTACGAAGTTACACTGAATTTGTCCATGTCTTTGGGTTTTCCATTTTTTTATCAGGTAGTGTATTTCTGTTTAAGAATAAGTAAATGAAATTAATTTACATACATATTTAAATGTCTGCTTAAAATGGAATCTGTGCATTGTTCAAGAAATTAAATTAATTCAAAACTCCGAAACGTTAATTACTACACATCCATATGCCAGTTTCTGCGAAGGATATTGTTTCCCCACTTCTTGCGTTTTACTATGTTCAGATTTTTCACTAGTGGAATGAAAACTCCATACTGGGTGATTCACATTAGATGGCGTTGGCCTTCGTTAACAACGGCTTTTAAGATATGATAGCCCAAAAAAGTCCAGTTTCCTTGATACTGCTTATCACTTTCCTCTTACCTTTGAGAGCATCTTTGAAAATGGGTTCCATCTGACTGGTGTATCCTCAATGCTGCAGTTACACCACTGAGAAAATTCTACAAACGTCTCTTTCTCTGAACGATTTTTTGACTTGCGATAGTTTTTACAAACATTACACTTCTCTTTGCGTATAACACACACTGCGTTTATTCGACCATGAAACTGTAAAACCAATAATGACTTAAATTATTTCTTTATTATCAGGTAATCAGGTTACTAACTGACTAATCGTTATTTAGATTTATAGTAAATTTATCGTGAAAGTATTATTTATTCGTATACATCTGCTTTTAGATTTCTGTGAATTTTTCTGTCTAGGAATGCAAACTCGCACTTGCTTTCTAACAAATGACTCAATGTGCTCTAAACTCTAATGCTAACAAACAAGAGCGAGAATGGGATGGAATCCGAACTTTTACCCTATGTAAAATTAAAAGAAGTAGTACAGTCAGTTTTTAAATTTCCATAACTAACAAACTTACATTAATAATTTATGAAATGTTACATGAGCAGGAACGCTATTGTTTTGATCATAACGATGTCTTATTTTTATTTATTTATTTATTTACATGTCAAGTTCCGTAGGACCAAATTGAGGAGCAAATCTCCAAGGTCATGGAACGTGTCAGTACATGAATTTACAACATAAAAGTAATAACAGATAAAAATGAATGTTCATGAACGTGAAAGAAAATCAGTCCATACGTTCAAGCAAACGCTATCAGCAATACAGTGAGAATCAACTTAATTTTTCAAGGATCTCCTCGACAGAATAGAAGGAGTGACCCATGAGGAAACTCTTCAGTTTCGATTTGAAAGCGCGTGGATTACTGCTAAGATCTTTGCTTTCGAGTGGCAGCTCATTGAAAATGGATGCAGCAGTATACTGCACACCTTTTTGCACAAGAGTTACGGAAGTCCGATCCAAATGGAGGTTTGGTTTCTGCCGAATGTTAACCGACTGAAAGCTGCTTATTGTTGGAAATGAACTAATATTGGTAACAAGAAACGACAATAAGGAATATACATATTGAGAGGCCAATATCAAAATACCCAGACTCGTGAACAGAGGTCGACAAGAGGTTCGTGAACTCACACCTCTTATTGCCCGAACCGCCAGTTTCTGAGCGAAAAATATCCTTCTAGAATGTGAAGAGTTACCTCAAAACATAATACCATACGACATAAGTGGATGAAAATAAGCAAAGTAGACTAATTTACGTGTCGAAGTATCACTCACTTTCGATACCGTTCGAATAGTGAAAAATGGCGGTATTAAGTTTTTGAACAAGATCCTGAACGTGGGCTTTCCACGACAGCTTACTATCTATCTGAACACCTAGGAATTTGAACTGTTCAGTTTCACTTATCATATGCCCGTTCTGTGAGATTAAAGCGTCAGGTTCTGTTGAATTGTGTGTTAGAAACTGTAAAAACCGAGTCTTACTCTGATTTAACGTTAGTTTATTTTCTACAAGCCATGAACTGAAGTCATGTAATGCACTACTTGAAACCGAGTCAATGTTGCACACAACATCCTTTACTACTAAGCTAGTGTCATCAGCAAACTGAAATATTTTAGAGTTACCCATAATACTAGAGGGCATATCATTTATATAAATAAGGAACAGGAGCGGGCCCAACACTGATCCCTGGGGCACCCCCCACTTGACAGTACCTCACTCAGATCCCGCATCACAGATTTTTCTTCTATGACATACGAAATGAAAACGTTACGCTGCAGCTGAAATATGTGCTCTTCGATTCAGCGGTGTTTAATCCACTAGCTTGCGTTCTCTCAATCCATCTTTAACAAAATATTTGGCCTCGCTTTCTAACATTCCTTTCACAATTGTTCTCAATATTGGTGCCACAGTCTTGAATTGTCATAAAATAAATTTAGGTGCTTATTCCTAAACACAGACTATATAGTTGTATCGGTTTTCGTGTAAATTAGTCGACCATTTAGATATTTGGCAACGTGTTCAAGCTTTCCGTCCACCGTGGAGCGGTCAAACGGTTTAATAAGGCTCGCTTCAGGTGTTCATATGTCCGTCCTGCAATAGATCATTTCCAAGTTGCGGTATTGTGATCTCATACTTTAACCCATGTACTGTCTACTGTTTCTTCTGCCGTGCTTCTGGCTGTTCAGATAATTCATTTCGGAACTTTTTCAGTATGAGTGTAATGGTTGCTGAATTGTTACATACTGGCTACCGTATTTAGACTGAAAAGCTTAACGCATCAGTGATAATTATAAATTATATATTATGAAAAATAATTATTGTTAAGTGTTAAACAGTTGTAGAACAGCATATGAGTCATGTATGGGTAACGTATGTGTGTGAGTGGGTAAATCAGGGGAATAACTGACGGACAAAGACATTTCCAGCTTTGAGCATTTACGCGTCACGTTATGAGACAAGAGAAAACGGATCACTTTGTGGCACAGCGCTCCATTTCGCTGCCGTCAGTCGCGCAGTGCGGCACACACAGGAGTAAAGCAGCGGGCCAACCGAGCACTGCCATTATTTCGAGTCCTTTGCGGCCGTTCAGCCGCAGCCCACGAGCAATGAAGAAAGCAATATCTTAAATTTTTGAATGTCGTGGCCTGATGAATGGCCAAGTTAAATTCCCGGTATATTCAACAAGTTCGCTGATAGAAATGAACTAAGAGAGCTGGTGATTATGGTTTAAAGTAGCTGCTGGAAAAGGTATAACCCCTGGAAACTTGTGTTCCCTCGACCTCCTGGTCGGTTGAAGAAAGTATAAATTCAGGCATCCCACATTTACGAGAAAGCGTACTACGAATAATAAGAGGCTCCTTTTGCGCCATTTCAGACACATAAATATAGGCACTAGGTTAGTTACTAAAATTGAAAATGATGTATTTTTATGTAGTGTTAATCAGTTGCGAGGTGATTATCTCCCGACGGAGAAGCAAATAATTATTTCCTTAACTTTTCTTCCTCACAACCTACACAACACATCTTAACGATTTAGACCATATGATAACGTATAACTGTTTTCTGCTGAAATATATCTGAAATCGCTTACAAATGAACATCATTTAGTTAAACGAAGTGGGAATTAATTCTTCTATATGCTCTCCACTTACGGGTGTTATTGATGATTTTTATATTTAATCTACTATGTTATTATGTTGCCCATCAGAGATAGAAGTACAGCTCCTTTTTAAAATAGTAACCCGTTCCACACCACATAATTCATTCCACAAATGGCCCAGCAACGCCTGTAGGCTTTGTTCTAATAACGACACATGTTTTCCATTCTGCTACTGAGCTGGCTTAACTGAGCTATAAAAGTTTGTTATTGGTTACATTTTCTATTTGATTATAACTTTTGAGTTCTTTTTCTTCAATATTTCAATGGCTCTGAGCACTATAGGACTTAACATCTGAGGTCATCAGAGAACTTAGAACTACTTAAACCTAACTAACCTAAGGACATCACACACATCCATGCCCGAGGCAGGATTAGAACCTGCGACCGTAGCGGTCACGCGGTTCCAGACTGAAGCGCCTAGAACCGCTCGGCCACGATGGCCGGCTTCAATATTTCAATGCATTTCCTATAACTAAGCTAATGCAGTTGATAGACTTAAATTGCTCCTGACTGATGTTTTGTATCGGCATTGGAGGCGTAACGAGTATGAGTATATCCGTTGATAATTAGCCTTTCTTTTATTTTTTAATACGTTTAGCCAGTCACCAACGGCCTATGCTACAATTATGTCGGAACGAAGACCCGTCACATACTAGATAGATACGGAAGCTGGCACTAGTTCTATTTTGATGGCCGACATCAGTAGAAAATCTCACATAAATAGTATTATAACATTTCTGCGTGGAGATGTGCGCTTCTCTCTTGTGTTTGGGAACGAGAATTATTGCTCTTCTTCGTGGGGCATGTGCTACAGCGTCTGTTGACAGCTCTTAGAAAGTTCACGTTAAATATTTGATCCCAAGTAACCTAATGTCTCTGTGGACCAGCTGCTTAGCCTGCCTGGGAAATTGCAGATGCTTTTGGATTAAACGCTTCACAGAAGGGTGAATGATGGACACTGGTGGAATCGGCTATCTTTTTGTGTGGAAGGTAAGTGTGGACTGCGGGAAATAGCATATTCTAACAAGTAAAATCGACTACACTTACACACTGGGAATATCGCTCTTTATTGGGAGGTCCACTGTTAGCTTTGTGGTGTGATGGACCGCCTCAGAAAAATAAATGACCGATCACGAAGTCAGTCTAGTGTGCAACTGGTATGTCTACCGAGGAGTCTCATACCAGATGTGGAGGTCGTTGTGCGGGCAATTATAGGAAGTTGTGAGTGTTGCCGGCTTCGAGTCGTGGATTCTGTCGTTACCAGTGACGCTTATTTCCCGGATTCAGAGGCTAACTGTAGCAATGTAGCCTTTTTCAGCTGCCAGCTAAATCGATTAACATCACCATCTTCGCCCGCTACACAGTAAGCAATATGTAACACCTTTTCCAGGCTCGAATGATGCCGCCTAGTTTAAAGCCAGAGTGAAGGCTCCAGCCAATACCTCCGTCGATTTTGTGATGAATTCGTGAGTATATTCCTCTGCTTGCTAGGAGAGGAACTGTAGCGCCTCCGTGAATAGGTCACGATTCAAACTACACACAGGGAGCAGCTACTATTTTAGTGGCATACGCAAGAGGTGGGAATTTAAGGAGATGGGACCTGGATCAACTGACTAAACCAGAGGTTGTACAGAGTTTCAGGGACAGCATAAGGGAACAATTGACAGGAATGGGGGGGAAGAAATACAGTAGAAGAAGAATGGGTAGCTTTGAGAGATGAAGTTGTGAAGGTAGCAGAGGACCTAGTAGGTAAAAAGACGAGGGCTAGTAGAAATCCTTGGGTAACAGAAGAAATATTGAATTTAATTGATGAAAGGAGAAAATATAAAACTGCAGTAAATTAAGCAGGCAAAAAGGAATACAAACGTCTCAAAAATGAGATCGACAGGAAGTGCAAAATGGTTAAGCAGGGATGGCTAGAGGACAAATGTAAGGATGTCGAGGCTTATCTCACTAGGGGTAAGATAGATACTGCCTATAGGAAAATTAAAGAGACCTTTGGGGAAACGAGAGCCACTTGTATGAATATCAAGAGCTCAGATGGAAACCCAGTTCTAAGCAAAGAAGGGAAAGCAGAAAGGTGGAAGGAGTATATAGAGGGTCTATACAAGGGCGATGTACTTGAAGACAATATTGTGGAAATGAAAGAGGATGTAGATGAAGATGAAATGGGATATATGATACTGCGTGAAGAGTTTGACAGAGCACTGAAAGACCTGAGTCGAATCAAGGCCCCCGGTGTAGACAACATTCCATTAGAACTACTGACGGCCTTGGGAGAGCCAGTCTTGACAAAACTCTACCATCTGGTGAGCAAGATGTATGAGACAGGCGAAATACCCTCAGACTTCAAGAAGAATATACACTCCTGGAAATTGAAATAAGAACACCGTGAATTCATTGTCCCAGGACGGGGAAACTTTATTGACACATTCCTGGGGTCAGGTACATCACATGATCACACTGACAGAACCACAGGCACATAGACACAGGCAACAGAGCATGCACAATGTCGGCACTAGTACAGTGTATATCCACCTTTCGCAGCAATGCAGGCTGCTATTCTCCCATGGAGACGATCGTAGAGATGCTGGATGTAGTCCTGTGGAACGGCTTGCCATGCCATTTCCACCTGGCGCCTCAGTTGGACCAGCGTTCGTGCTGGACGTGCAGACCGCGTGAGACGACGCTTCATCCAGTCCCAAACATGCTCAATGGGGGACAGATCCGGACATCTTGCCGGCCAGGGTAGTTGACTTACACCTTCTAGAGCACGTTGGGTGGCACGGGATACATGCGGACGTGCATTGTCCTGTTGGAACAGCAAGTTTCCTTGCCGGTCTAGGAATGGTAGAACGATGGGTTCGATGACGGTTTGGATGTACTGTGCACTATTCAGTGTCCCCTCGACGATCACCAGTGGTGTACGGCCAGTGTAGGAGATCGCTCCCCACACCATGATGCCGGGTGTTGGCCCTGTGTGCCTCGGTCGTATGCAGTCCTGATTGTGGCGCTCACCTGCACGGCGCCAAACACGCATACGACCATCATTGGCACCAAGGCAGAAGCGACTCTCATCGCTGAAGACGACACGTCTCCATTCGTCCCTCCATTCACGCCTGTCGCGACACCACTGGAGGCGGGCTGCACGATGTTGGGGCGTGAGCAGAAGACGGCCTAACGGTGTGCGGGACCGTAGCCCAGCTTCATGGAGACGGTTGCGAATGGTCCTCGCCGATACCCCAGGAGCAACAGTGTCCCTAATTTGCTGGGAAGTGGCGGTGCGGTCCCCTACGGCACTGCGTAGATCCTACGGTCTTGGCGTGCATCCGTGCGTCGCTGCGGTCCGGTCCCAGGTCGACGGGCACGTGCACCTTCCGCCAACCACTGGCGACAACATCGATGTACTGTGGAGACCTCACGCCCCACGTGTTGAGCAATTCGGCGGTACGTCCACCCGGCGTCCCGCATGCCCACTATACGCCCTCGCTCAAAGTCCGTCAACTGCACATACGGTTCACGTCCACGCTGTCGCGGCATGCTACCAGTGTTAAAGACTGCGATGGAGCTCCGTATGCCACGGCAAACTGACTGACACGGTCGGCGGCGGTGCACAAATGCTGCGCAGCTAGCGCCATTCGACGGCCAACACCACGCTTCCTGGCGTGTCCGCTGTGCCGTGCGTGTGATCATTGCAGTGTCCGGAGCAAGTATGGTGGGTCTGACACACCGGTGTCAATGTGTTCTTTTTTCCATTTCCAGGAGTGTAATAACCCCAATCCCAAAGAAAGCAGGTGCTGACTGATGTGAAAATTACCGAACAATCCGTTTAATAAGTCACGGATGCAACGTACTAACGCGAATTCTCTACAGACGAATGGAAAAACTGGTAGAAGCCAACCTCGGGGAAGATCAGTTTGGATTCCGTAGAAATATTGGAACACGTGAGGCAATACTGAACCTACGACTTACCTTAGAAGCTAGATTAAGGAAAGGCAAACCTACGT
Source organism: Schistocerca piceifrons (assembly GCF_021461385.2). NCBI lineage: Eukaryota > Metazoa > Arthropoda > Insecta > Orthoptera > Acrididae > Schistocerca > Schistocerca piceifrons. The sequence goes on along the minus strand of NC_060149.1, from coordinate 443,289,124 downwards.
TTCTAGCATTTGTAGACTTAGGGAAAACTTCTGACAATGTTGACTGGAATACTCTCTTTCAAATTTTGAAGGTGGCGGGGGTAAAATACAGGGAGCGAAAGGCTATTTACAATTTGTACAGGAACCAGATGGCAATTATAAGAGTCGAGGGGCGTGAAAGAGAAGCAGTGGTTGGAAAAGGAGTGAGACAGGGTTGTAGCCTATCCCCGATGTTATTCAATCTGTATATTGAGCAAGCAGTAAAGGAAACAAAAGGAAAACTCGGAGTAGGTATTAAAGTCCATGGAGAAGGAATAAAAATGTTGAGGTTCGCCGATGACATTGTAATTCTGTCAGAGACAGCAAAGGACTTGGAAGAGCAGTTGAACGGAATGGACAGTGTCATGAAAGGAGGGTATAAGATGAACATCAACAAAACCAAAATGAGGATAATGGAATGTAGTCGAATTAAGTCGGGTGATGCTGAGGGAATTAGATTAGGAAATGAGACACTTAAAGTAGTAAAGGAGTTTTCCTATTTGGGGAGCAAAATAGCTGATGATGGTCGAAGTAGAGAGGATATCAAATGTAGACTGGCAATGGCAAGGAAAGCGTTTCTGAAGAAGAGAAATTTGTTAGTATCGAGTATTGATTTAAGTGTCAGGAAGTCGTTTCTGAAAGTATTTGTATGGAGCATAGCCATGTACAGAAGTGAAACATGGACGATAACCCGTTTGGACAAGTAGAGAATGGAAGCTTTCGAAATGTGGTGCTACAGAAGAATGCTGAAGATTAGATGGGTAGATCACATAACTAATGAGGAGGTATTGAATAGGATTGGGGAAAAGAGAAGTTTGTGGCATAACTTGACTAGAAGAAGGGGTCAGTTGGTGGGAAATGTTCTAAGGCATCAATGGATCACCAATTTAGTATTGGATGGCAGTGTGGAGGGTAAAAATCGTAGAGGGAGACCAAGAGATGAATACACTAAACAGTTTCAGAAGGATGTAGGTTGCAGTAGGTACTGGGAGGTGAAGAAGCTTGCACAGGATAGAGTAGCATGGAGGGCTGTATCAAACCAGTCTCAGGACTGAAGACAACAACAACAACAACAACGTGTGGTGAGCACATGTTCTTTTTTTATGTTTTTAGATTACAGAAGCATCTCTTTACAGAAGATAACAGTAAGGTGTAGTACATCACAGAACAAAGAACAGCTTGATAGGATTTATTTGTGCCAGAACTACAAACCCTAGCGGGCAAGAAAAATAAAGATCAAGGTAATTTTAGACAACTGTAGGAGCGTTGATGGTAAATTCCCAGAATTACTCTCACATATTAACGGTAGTAACACATACAACATGGGATGATGGATAAGGAAATTATTAATCACTTGCCTTTTGTTGAAAGCTCTAGGTATGATTCCTTCCTTAACTTAAGACAGGAAAGTTAGTAAACAAAAATATTCTACATGTTATGTTATGGTAAATTATTTTTCCTAAAACAGATTTCAACTAGTTTTACTTCCAGTACAGTGTAACAATTAGCGGCTTAGTCTTACCAACTTACTATCTCCTTCATATCCGACAATCGTAAAACTAATCGACACCTTTCGGACTGGCAGGAATCACAGGGAAAAATCACACAGACAATTGACTACGGCACAGTGACTGCAGAACGAGGGGTGTCGAGATAGACTCAGCATAGCACTAACGCAAGACAAGCAGGGACCAGTCCTTCCAGGAGGACTGGATTATATGCTTGTTCGACTGACTCTGACGAACAGACGAATGATAATGGCTGAAATACCTTGATGACGTAAGAAGCAAATACATATTTAAGCAAGATAATGCAAGAACCCACGTTCCACTTCACGTGACAAACAGGGTAAGGAATGTACGTACGAAGAACCGTCGAAAATAGACGACCTAGTGAAAGGTCACAGGAAGCAGCGATTCGTGAGACCCATTAAACGTACCTCCTCAACTCCTGGCATCATGCAGTACGGAACTTTTGGATGTGACAAGAGAATTGATTTGGTAACTGTTCAAGGGAAAGTCAATGCTCGTCAGTTTTTGGCAAGAACGGTAAATATCATTGTCATATCGTTAATGCCCTGAGTATCAAATGACATATCAGGATTGAAATGCAAGAACTCACACTGCAGTTCACACCACAATAGGAGTAATGAGTTTACGGACGGATAAATGATTGAAACATACTACTAGATTCAGTGTCGTGATATCAAGTTTTCTTGCGTCTTTTACCGCTGACACCACACCACAAACATTAGAGACGTTCATGGTGTAGAGGCAAGTGTAAACCCTACGTCAAATGGGACATTCAGTGACATTCTGTGGTGCTCAGAGAAGATGCTTGTGTGTGTGGCCAAAATATCGACACAAAAGTATCCGTAGACAGCCAGGTGAAAGATCACACGAAGCAGCGTTTCTTGAGCCAGATATTACGTACCTCTTAAACTCCTGAGATTATGGTGTAGGGAACTTTTGGATGTGACAACAGGGCTGATTAGTAAGTGTGGAATAGAGGCTCAATTCTCGTCACTTTGTGGCAAGATTGGTAAGCCTTGTTGGTATACACTTGACGACCTGGGAACCAAATAACATATTCCGGCAAGATAATGCAAAAATCCACACTGCAGTTTACATTATAAACGGGATTAGGAATGTATGGATCAAGAACAACGGGAACCAGACTGCTAGAATCAGGGTTGAGGTCTCGAGTTAGCATGAATCATTTACCACTGACACCATATCATCGATGATAGTCATGCATGGCGTAGAGACAGATGTAGACCCATAGTCAAGTGTGACGTACAGTGACATTCTGTGGTATTGTGACAAGTCTCTCGCTTCTGAGTGTTGCCATCTGTTAGACACCACCGTGACTGTGTCCGATCCGGTGAATGGTTGTGTGAGGCAGCGATTCTCGAGAACCATATGATATACTTTCTCGACTACTGGGATTGTGGTATAGAGAACTCTTGGATGTGACAAGAGAACTTATTTGGTAACTGTTGAATGGTGGCTCAATGTTCGGTAGTTCGTGGCAAGAACTGTAAGCCTTGTTGTCATATCCTTGATGACATGGGTACCAAATGACATATTTCAACAAGATAATAAGAGAGTCCACACTGCAGTTAACACCACAAACGGGGTAAGGAATATACAGACCAAGAATCGCCGGAAAGAGGCTGCTAGTCTCAGTATTGAGATCTCGCGGTTCAAAGCGTTATTTACTGGTGACACCATACCACACTCAAAAGAGACTTGCATGGTGTAGAACCAGGTGTAGACCCAGAATCAGTTGGACATTGTGTTACATTCTGTGTTCAGAGATGATTTGGCTTTAGTATGTGGCAGTCATATCGATGCCAAAGTGTTCGTAGACTACGTGGTGTGAGGTCACAGGAGGTAGCGATTTTCGAGGCCCATTGTGAGTACCACCTCATTGGCTGTACAAAACCTTTGGATTTGACAACAGAACTGAATTGATGAGTGTTGAATGGAAACTCAGTGCTCGTCATCTGACATATTCCAGGATGCTAATGCAATATCCCACTCTGCAGTTCACACCACAAAGACGGTAAGGAATATACGAACCAGGAACCGTCAAAAACAGACTACTAGAATGAGGGTCGGGATGATCTCGAGTTACCATGCATCGTATTCCGCTGGCAGCTGAAAATAGAGGCACTAAAGGCATAGGGAGAAGTTTTCGATGTGACAACAAACTGATTTGGCAACTGTTGAAGTGAAACTCTGTGCTCGTCAATTTGTGGCAGGAATGGTAAGTCTTGTTGTCAAACTCTTGGTGACCAGGATACCAAATGGCGTATTCTAGCAAGAAAATGCAAGATCCCACACTGTAATTCAGGAAGGTAAGGAATTCATGGACGAAGAACCGCGGAAAACTGGCAATAGAATCATGATTGAGATCTCTTATTAGCCTTAAGTCATTTGACGCTGACTCTGTACCATAGACAATAGACATATGCATGGTACGGAGACGGGTGTTGAACCTGATCCAACCGGGTCGTTTCGTGACATTATATGGTGTTGAGAGATGACTCTCGCTTCTGTTGGTGGCGGTAAAATTGACGCCAACGTCTCCGCAGACGACATGCTGAACGGTCTTGAGACCCATAGGGTGTACCTCTTCAACTCTTTGGATCATGGTGTAGGTAACTTTTGGATATTACAACAGAACTGAATTGGTAATTGGTGAAAGAAGGCTCAATGCTAATTAATTTACGGCAAGAATGGTAAGCCTTGTTGTCACACTTTTGATGACCTGGGTAGAAAATGGCATATTCCAGCAAGACAGTGTATAACACCACACTACAGTTCGCACAACAAACGTGGTAAGGAAAATACGGTCAAAAAACTACCGGAAACAGTCTATTAGGATCAGGGTTGAGATCTCGAGCTATCCACCACACCACACCATACCACAGACCTGGTGAAGGTGATAAGAAGCAGTGATTCTCGAGTCCCTTATTGCATTGCTCCTCAACGTCTGGCATCATACTTCAGGAAACTTCCAGGATTGACAACGGAACTGATTTGCTAATTGTTGAAGTGAGGCTCAATGCTTGTCTATTTGTGACAAGAATGGTAATCCTCGTTGTCATACTTTTGATGAACTGGGTACCAAATGACATATTCCAGCAAAATTATGCAAGGTCAAAAGCTGCGTTTTACACCACAAACAGGGTAATGAATGTACGGGTCCTTGGCTGGCCTTCTTGTTTTATTACCAACAGAGAAGAAACTCAAGATGACTTTCGGAGGCTGTTCGCTACCATGCCACAACGAATGCAGGAGTATTAATTCCGAATAGAACGAAAACTTAGTTGTTTAAGGAAGTAATGCGAAGATAAGGTCAATAAAATTTGATAAATATGGGACTAGAACTTCGTGACCTAGCTCTTTCAATTCCCGTCAGTGGACTTTGGATAGAGACCAGAAACAAACCGCATTGACTTCTCATGCTCCCAGTTGAATATAGAATGGAAAGACATCAAAGGTGGGGAGAATTTATTGCTGCAACAAAATCTACCGAGATAAACACAGATATTGAAGTAGGCATTATATGGTTGAGATTAGGCGTCAGAAGTGTTCCAAAGATATGAATGTTTATGTCAAAACTGACAAAGTATTGAAGTGGTGTAACACATCAGAGAAACTTGAAACTGGCTGTAAACAGTAACTGTGAAGGGATAGTCTCAAGAGGGATGAAAAAAGGCGGACAATCATTTGCGTAACACAGGTTTATTAGGACTCTTGAGGAAGGTATCTGTGATTCTGAAATCTCCTTTTGAAGATGATTCTATAAACCTAGGTCAAGGTGTAACGACAACTGTACATATAATAATTTTTTTCTTTATGAATTTAGATAAATTAATGTAAGCAATGTTTTGAACTTCTTTTTCGGTTCGTATCGTTATGTTAAAGAAACTGTGAGCAACTTTTGAAATGAATATTATTATTTATGTTAGATTTCCAGCAATGTGATAATCAAAAGGGAAGTGTATTTAAGGTTAAAACTATTGTAAGATGTGAAAATTGTAATTTATACACTTGGTCCATACGTAGGTAATGCAGTAGGATATGTGTAGTAGAAAACCTGTGGTGAATACCCTACCTGTAGGGGAGCGGGAAAAGGTGGAGGCAGGCGAGGCGGGAAAACGCACACTGGGCGCGGTTCGGCACAACGGGCTCAGTATTACAGTCGGAGGCGAGCAACAGTCGGAGTTGGGAATCGGTCAGAGGAGCATGTACTGTACCGAGGAGGCTACCCAGGAAAAGTGGATTCCATTGAGCCTCGGATGAACCGATTCCGACGAATACTTGGCATGGCTATATTCTGAGGCACAAAATTGGAAAGATTACGACGCTAAGAAGATGGAAAGTGCCGACGTAGTGTGAGCCTTAGCCGTGCTTGCATGTGTGCCGTGCTGCCCGCTATCTCGCTGCCCGCCAACCGCTGCACCGACTTGCACAGGTCAAACATTTATTTCATCTTTAGAAGTGTACCTGTGTGGACCAGTGTCGAAACTGTTTCTAACTGTTCAATAATAACGGGACTTTTACCAGAATTGCCTTAGCCATTACTGATGCAGATCACTGTCCTAGACAGGGTCCTTACCTCGTATTGTGCAACCCGAGTATCCTGAACTGAAAGTTTAATGTTAGTGTTAACGAAAATTATCAGCAGATTAATCTATGCAATAAAGAAGTCTAAAGTTCTGTGTGTTATTGCAAATGTTGGTAAAGAACAAAAGTATGACTAAATTGGAAGAGAGTTTTTTGAATTGAGTTAGCGATGTTATTTAATTAATTTGAGATAGAAATAATGATAGTTAAATTATTCAGAAGTAAGACAAAAGAGTAGTTATCCATAGATTGATAATTTTGAGTGTTAATTTGCCTTCAGTACTTAGTAGCTTCAGTATAACGACCATAACAGTTTCAGGCCCCCCCCCCCCCTTCTCTTGTCCATTCTTTCAAACCTTGAAATGTGCTGATCAGATTTGACCAGTAAAGTTAAGTTCTATATTAAACCTAAGTGTATTAGTGTTGTTTTCCAATTTTAATAGTGACATTGTAGGTGTGCTTTCAAAACTGCTCATTCTAGGACAATCTATGCCCCATTTCAGTCTGATCAATATACAAAATGCAGTTCGTAGTAATCATTGCTGTGTGGTGTTGTGTAAATTTAGCTCGTTCAAATTAGTACTAAAGGAGAAAACTTTAGTTAAGTGGATTTTTCTGGTCCCAAACTTTGCCATATAACGCATCATTACTACGTGTTACTATGCTTGTACATGCAACCACTTGTACAAGGAAAAACTCACTCATTGCCCAAGTAGGCTGGCGACCGAATTATTAATTATAGGTAGCATCTACTGTGTGTACTTCTTGTCCATGCGAAAGAGTAATTATACTTTACATTTGCTTGATGCATCACTGTAGTTATTGACTGAGTATAAGTCCGATCTTGCTTCTATTAGGTACACGCGGTCAACTTATGTACTAAAATCCTTGTTTATAAGGTGAAGCCCGTGAACTTATTACAGTACAGGCTTTATACAGCTAACGCACGTCCGAGCAGGACGGTAGCGTTACAAGTGGCTTCCCGGTGACAGGACATCCAGTTGTTGTCGATTACAAATTAACGTAAAGATCGAACAGTGGATGTTCAGTGGCGCGAATAGCAATAAAGTCAGTAAAATAAACTGCAGAGTGAGTCAAGTATGATAGTGTGGTGTAGTTGGCATTCAATATGGACAGAAACGTAGACAGGGTAGATGCGCCAAGCGAAAGGGAGAATGCGGCTGGCAGTAGCAGGAGTTTACGCGGCCAGATAACAGATGGCGTTAGCGGAAGACAATTGGCGTATATACAATACCATGAACACGTCAACGAACAGATTGAAATATCGAGATCGTCTCGAATACAGCAAGGGACAAAACAGAAAGAAGAGGGTGACTTTGTAGATGATAGTGGGTACGTGAACGAATCCACTGACATATTTGATTCACCACAGATAAAGAAAGAACCGAAAGAAACTTATGAAGTAGAACCGGAACACACGGATTCCGTAGAACAAAACAGTGTAAAAATTTTAAGCATGAACGACTTATTTGAGCAATTAACTAAACAAATTGCAGGACAGAATGAGCAGCTTAAAACGCACGTTGACGAGCAGCTCAAAACACAGAATGAGCAGCTTAAAACGCACGTTGACGAGCAACTCAAAACACAGGGACGTCAGCTCAAAACACACGTGGATCAAATTAAAGCACAGGTCGAAGGACAGGGAATAAAAATTAGTAAACAAATAGAACAGGTAGAACAAAAAGTGGGTAATTTAAGTTCTGTGGTAAATACACTGAAACTTGAAATTGATACCATTAACAAAAATATGGATACTATGCAGGAGGAAATTGGAAACATAAATAGTAGATTCGATGTTGAGATTCTCAACATCCAAGAGAAAGTAGAACCTCTGGTTGAAACTAAGGTAGACGAAAAAGTTTTCGGTCTTAAAACTGAGATCGTAAACGAATGTCAACATGGGATATCACAATTGAAAAAGGTAGTTTTAGACACTGAAAGGGATTTAGATAAAAAAGTAACCGGATGTGTTCAAAATTGTGAACAAAATACTACGAAAATTCAAGGCAGAATTTTCGATCTGGAGAACAAAATTAAAGATAGGCCTGGTGTTTGTCTGTAATGGCACACCAATTACGAAGCTGTTAGAAGGCGAGGAACGCTTCGATCCAGCCAAGAAACATAACGGGTGGCATCCGTTAGATTTTATCAAAAATTGCGAGAGAGTATTTCCTGAGCACTTGTCTGACCAGGAAAAGATAAATGTAGTAATTACCGCCTTAGCAGCTGACGCTAAGCGCTGGGGAATAAATTTAAATACCGAACGAATGACGTTCGAAGAATTTAGGCAAATATTTACGGAAGAATATTGGTCTGAACAAAAGCAGGACCATTTATGGCGGGAGTTCATCATGGCCAAACAGCATGATAATAGGGGCAGGAATTCTTTGAAAGATTTTTGCGAGCGTTGGTACCGGAAATTGACGCATTTAAGAGGCCGAAGATCAGATTCAGAAATTATCTGGGAGCTATATAAAAAGCTTCCAGAAGATTCAAAGAGGTATGTAGGAAGCAATCATCGCAGCTTCCAAGCATTTCTCGAAAGAGTCGAAGACGAAGATCATTGGCGCGAAAGTCGTGCCAATTATCAAAATTTTGGTAACCATAATAACCGACGCAATGACGAACGAAATGATGGCGATGGATTTCGCGTCAATGTAATACAGAGAGGAAGAGGCAGAGGAAGAGGCAGAGGAAATTATTCAGGTCGCGGTAGAGGGTATACCGCGCAAAATAATAACGACGCGGGAAACTAATTTCCGCGAACGTTGTGGGCCAAACGGAAGCGGACGATACATACCGGCCCCGATTTAAGAAGAGATACCGGACCGACCGTAATGTAATGAAACAGGTTAGGGACAGACATGGAACGACGCAAAGTGCTGTGGCGAAACAAGCGTCAGGTGCGAGCCAGAATGAGTCATCTCTGCCGCACAGAGCGCTACATGTTAACAGGCGAGTGGAGCATCAGAGGGCAACGGCCCAGCCTAGCAGAACATCTGTTTGGAAAGAAGCCGCTAGCAATACGGCAGCAATAGATACGAACATAGCCGTCAGAGCTAATGAAAATTTTACGAGTGATAATTCCGTGGCAAAGGAAACAATAAATGAGACTGTGAATACACAGAGAGGTGCGGTTATCAGTGTTTGCAATGAGATAAAAGGCGAGGAAGAATTAGCAGAAGTAACTGATTGGCGTGTGCAGATCGATGATCTGTACAAGGGCCTAAAGCAATGTGAGTGGGAGGATTTTAAGAAGGAGGATGAGGCGAAGAAATTAGTTGGGGGAAAGAGAGATAGTAGGGACGTCCATAAAGTGACGTGGTCCAAATTGGAAGAGGGGAGAATAAATAGCGCCGCGCAAAGTACGCGTGCTGCCGATAGGAGGAAGGTTAATGATAGGAAGGATTTGGAAGGTGAAATCCTCAGCATTGACGAAGAAATAACTTCTGCTAACAGTCCGCCAATAGTACAAGCTGCTGCCGAGAGGCACCGTGGAGAAGGGGCAGATGATTACCTGAAAGTAATTAAAGTCCACGAGAATTACACCGAATATGAAGTCACAGTGGATGTTACTAAAGCTGAGGATGAGGCTGTTTTGCCAAAAGAGGAGATTGAATTAAAATCCAAGCCTGACGACAATACAGAGGAAGAACTTAGTGCCAGTCTCAGAAAAGCTTTTATGTTAGAACCTGATAGCGATCCAGAATGGTCGGATTCCGACGATAGTTCAGATGATGAAAGATACGCAAATACAGACGAAAATGAATGTACTAACTCTCCCTATTGTGCAAAAGTAGCGTACTTAAGTGAATCTGATGTTGAGGAAGAGAGTAGTGATGACTCTAGTGAAGATGAATTTTCAGGTGTAGAGGAAAATGAATATACTTTTACTGAAAGAGGGTATGAGAAAATCAGTGACAATAATAGGGATGCAGTTAATTGCGATATTGTACCTAATGATGAAGAAACTTCAAAGCAAAATCCAGACGTTGAGACCAAACAAAGAAAGAAAGAACCACCGGACGACTCAGTGTTTATTTTGCGAAGAGTTCGAGTAAGCAAAGACTTTGAACTCCAGAGGCCTAAAAAGCCACCCGACTTAAGTGACTGTTTGATGAACCATAAAAGACTGCCTTGTTAATAAAGAGACTGGGGGCAGGATGCTGTATTTGTATATATTATTATTATTATGGATGACTTTATTATTACTGTAACTCAGTGTTATCTGAAAGTGAATTATTGTTTTGTTGAATTAGAGCCTGGGGCAGATTTATATCGGATTTTGAGAATGTCATGAACACATTACATAATGAAACTACAGGATTTCCACCGGAAGAAATTTTGTTAGGCAGAAGTAGTAAAAGTTTAATTGAAGAAAAACTAGAGTTTCCACCTTGTACAAGTTTGGGATTGGATCAAAAGAAAGAATTGGTGATAAAAAGGGCAAAGCAAAAAGCTGAATCTAGATCTAAAAGACACAATAAAAATTTAAAAGTTTCAAAATTTAAAATTGGAGATTATGTTCTTTTAAAAACCCACGAAAAGTCTAGTGAACTAAACCATGAAATTTCAAAATTTAAATATATTTATAATGGACCATATATAATACAGAATATTCCACACAATAATGCTTACTACCTGATCTACCCAAAATCCAAAAGACCTTTAGGTGTCAGAAATGTTGTGGACCTGAAACTGTATGTTCCTAGAAATGAGTGATATAAGGATAATCAGAAAGCGACTTGCAGTAATTGTACTGTATCTTATGCTGAACCCAAGTTATTCTAAATGTAACTAATCTTTGTAAATGTCTGTATACCCTTGAAAGTGTGCTAAAGTAGTTATGTGAGTTTCAGATTACCAATTGTACTGTAACTGTAAAAATGTATGGAGAAAAGGACTGAAAAGAAAGGATAAATGCTATCAGCCAGATAAAAGATGAGACTGTCAAAAATGAAAACGAGCAGTGTATGAACCATAATATGAAGGACTGCCAAATACCAATGAGGGCAGATAAATAGTCGATGGAAAATTATAAATGTGATCCAGGAGATGTGACAATATGAAGTGAAAAGGACTGCCCTAATCCGCATAATAGGCAGCAAATATGTGTAGTTAATTTCCTGAATATATGTGTATGTGTTGGTTTAGTAAGTAAGGAAATGGACTGCTGTTCAAAGCAAGCAGCGACAAATTATCTTATAGTGTATACAAAATATGCAATTGTTTTTGTAGTTAAATGTTTGTATTCCAGAATTTTAAATTATTTATTTGAGAAATTTAGAAAAAATGATTAAATTGCTATTTTAGTAATGTTATGATGGTAAGTTGGACTGTGCAAAAGGCACTTGAGTAAATGACAAATAATTATTCTTGATGTGTTGAAAAAGTGTAAACCTATATACAATGAGTAAAAGGAAATATGTAGTGTAAATATTTTTGGACATTTAAGTACAGATTCAGAACCACTGTATAATTGTAAGATTTAGTGTTCCCATAAAATTTGGACTTAAGAAAATTTTCTGGAAACAGGGGCATGTGTAACGACAACTGTACATATAATAATTTTTTTCTTTATGAATTTAGATAAATTAATGTAAGCAATGTTTTGAACTTCTTTTTCGGTTCGTATCGTTATGTTAAAGAAACTGTGAGCAACTTTTGAAATGAATATTATTATTTATGTTAGATTTCCAGCAATGTGATAATCAAAAGGGAAGTGTATTTAAGGTTAAAACTATTGTAAGATGTGAAAATTGTAATTTATACACTTGGTCCATACGTAGGTAATGCAGTAGGATATGTGTAGTAGAAAACCTGTGGTGAATACCCTACCTGTAGGGGAGCGGGAAAAGGTGGAGGCAGGCGAGGCGGGAAAACGCACACTGGGCGCGGTTCGGCACAACGGGCTCAGTATTACAGTCGGAGGCGAGCAACAGTCGGAGTTGGGAATCGGTCAGAGGAACATGTACTGTACCGAGGAGGCTACCCAGGAAAAGTGGATTCCATTGAGCCTCAGATGAACCGATTCCGACGAATACTTGGCATGCCTATATTCTGAGGCACAAAATTGGAAAGATTACGACGCTAAGAAGATGGAAAGTGCCGACGTAGTGTGAGCCTTAGCCGTGCTTGCATGTGTGCCGTGCTGCCCGCTATCTCGCTGCCCGCCAACCGCCGCACCGACTTGCACAGGTCAAACATTTATTTCATCTTTAGAAGTGTACCTGTGTGGACCAGTGTCGAAACTGTTTCTAACTGTTCAATAATAACGTGACTTTTACCAGAATTGCCTTAGCCATTACTGATCCTGATCACTGTCCTAGACAGGGTCCTTACCTCGTATTGTGCAACCCGAGTATCCTGAACTGAAAGTTTAATGTTAGTGTTTAACGAAAATTATCAGCAGATTAATCTATGCAATAAAGAAGTCTAAAGTTCTGTGTGTTATTGCAAATGTTGGTAAAGAACAAAAGTATGACTAAATTGGAAGAGAGTTTTTTGAATTGAGTTAGCGATGTTATTTAATTAATTTGAGACAGAAATAATGATAGTTAAATTATTCAGAAGTAAGACAAAAGAGTAGTTATCCATAGATTGATAATTTTGAGTGTTAATTTGCCTTCAGTACTTAGTAGTTTCAGTATAACGACCATAACAGTTTCAGGGCCCCCCCCCCCCCCTTCTCTTGTCCATTCTTTCAAACCTTGAAATGTGCTGATCAGATTTGACCAGTAAAGTTAAGTTCTATATTAAACCTAAGTGTATTAGTGTTGTTTCCCAATTTTAATAGTGACATTGTAGGTGTGCTTTCAAAACTGCTCATTCTAGGACAATCTATGCCCCATTTCAGTCTGATCAATATACAAAATGCAGTTCGTAGTAATCATTGCTGTGTGGTGTTGTGTAAATTTAGCTCGTTCAAATTAGTACTAAAGGAGAAAACTTTAGTTCAGTGGATTTTTCTGGTTCCAAACTTTGCCATATAACGCATCATTACTACGTGTTACTATGCTTGTACATGCAACCACTTGTACAAGGAAAAACTCACTCATTGCCTAAGTAGGCTGGCGACCGAATTATTAATTATAGGTAGCATCTACTGTGTGTACTTCTTGTCCATGCGAAAGAGTAATTATACTTTACATTTGCTTGATGCATCACTGTAGTTATTGAATGAGTATAAGTCCGATCTTGCTTCTATTAGGTACACGCGGTCAACTTATGTACTAAAATCCTTGTTTATAAGGTGAAGCCCGTGAACTTATTACAGTACAGGCTTTATACAGCTAACGCACGTCCGAGCAGGGCGGTAGCGTTACAAAGGGTTGTAATAACCCGTTGTTACGCAACCAGTTAGCTGGTTTTTTATTGTTTTCAAGACATTGAGAAAATGTTTTCAATATGTTGCGCGTAATTTTCATGATAATGCCATAAAATAGAGCGATCTTTCAACCTGTGCCTGTAGACCAAGAGAAATTGTGCGCTTAAAATGGAAGGTCACAAAGTATCGCACATCACTGTACAAGATATGTTGATAGAAACTTAGTTTGAACAATTGGTTCGGAAACCCACTCACAAGGGTAGCGTTTTAGATCAGCTGGTAACAAAGGCTTTCGAACTTTTTAATCAGTAAATGTAGAGACAGGAAAAAATTTCCACGAGATTATTGTAGTAACCATGATCACCGGTGCTGAAAGAAAATTTAAGGGAAGTGTCAGTTCCTACAAGAAAATTATTATAAATTCCTTGCGCAGCAAACATTCAGATCTGGGTAAAGTCGCAAATTCAGAAATATTGTAGACCACGTGCGGGTTAGTTTGTTCCGTGGAACATAGTGATGTATGGGAAAAAAAATCTGATTGTTCAACAGCAATATTAAAAAATTATTATGAAAGGAGAGAGTATTAAATACTAATTCAAAGGAAATTGAATGTTTGGTATCAAGAAAAAATAAAGCTGAACTAGTCAAAACAAGGATTTGAACAACCATGCGAGATGAATTCGATGAAATCTAAAGTATGATTTTAGCTGCTGGTTCTTCAAAAAGACGCTACAAAATATTTGTTTCCTGGTAAAATCAGCCAATAGATATCAGAAAGAGAGAGAGAGAGAGAGAGAGAGAGAGAGAGAGAGAGAGAGAGAGATATGGAATACCAAATCCTGGTGCCTAAATTTGCTTCACTGAAGAAAATCGCTACACAGTTCGATCGTCACAGGAACGCCGAAATAACAGGACTAAAAAGCCCGAAGACGCTTATGTGGACGAAGTGGTCCGTCTTGTGGCAAAAATTTGACAGAAGTCGCTCAAGCAGCAAAATGTCTTACGTGACTGGGAAAATCGTGAGTCGTTTCAGCGAGTAAGATGGTTTGAAGTTTCAGTGGCAGTTATACAACAGAAGAGATCAACATAGTGCTTTTATAAACTACATATTTCCTTGTGCCACCGGCCGCTCTTTTACAGTTCAGACTTCACGTGACACACTGCCACTATCGGCAACGACTGGATAACAAGTTTGTATATGATTACTCGCACACTAACTGATGGAAATCAGACTTTGCTACGTCATGTGGTAAATCTCTTTGAGTAAAAATGCGCACGTATTGAGGTTCTTCACTGTTTCGTCAAACTGTTAATTTTCTTTTTAATTTACAATAACTAACTTCAGGAAGAAAGACACTACGGTCCTTGATTTGTTGAACATAACAGCAAGAGGTCCTTAGTACTTTTTTACTTTTTTATGACACACCAGCTGTATTTAAAGACACGATACACATACACATTTATATTGGTACACTGCTGACAGGTTTATTATATTTTCTGAACTGTTCCATCTATCTTCAACAAAAAAAATCTAGACACGTTGATAACCTGTCCCTGATGCATTCCTTCATAGGTTATGTTATTTATCTTATGTGCTCCTGTTTTAACTAAGGTGTTTTGTCATTTTCTCACGGCAGTCTTATCAGAATATCTGTGTAAACTCAGTATAAGGCCACTACCCGCCTCCGTCTGTGCGGTGACGCTCGATCCGGAGGTAAGCCGGTTACAGTCCTGGCGATGGAAGAAATTTTCATTGCCAACATTTGACCGATAGGGGAAGGAGAGGTGGTGGCGTAAAGTTCTTGATCATCAGACTTTGCTCCAACGTCCTGGTTTAAGTACCAAACCTCTGAGCAGTACCTCATGAAGTTAGGGCATGTGACATTGTTGATGCCGATCCGTCTGTTGGATGTGGAAGTTAAACTTGGTGCCCCTTTGGTGCTCTTTGAGAGGAGTAGGCTATGTGCGTACACCGGGTTTCGCCCTCTCCCTTCTCCCGTCGTCTCCAACACAAACATGATACTACGCTGCACACACACACACACACACACACACACACACACACACACACACACACACACACACACACACACACATTCCAGTCACCTACACTTAACAGATATACGTACTACGCTCACAGTTCTCACACTTCGCGAAGGAAAGGTGCCTGGGATCGCAGAGGATAAGGAAAACCTCAACAGTTAGGCGGCTGAACGTGCCCTTCGGGGTATCCCAGCCATTTATTTTATTTATAGGCCCACTTTCTGTGTAAAGAAATATACTTACTCCTTTATGTTTTAATGCAATAACGTAGGAAACCTATGGGCCGATAATCTTAGAATTTTAGTCAGAAATTAAAAACGAATCTAAAGTACACAGTGTACATGAAGAAAAACGAAAATTATCTGGACGTATTAGGAAATAGAACATCGCGAATCGCAATAACAAAGCATTCGTGGAAAATAGTGTTGCGGAGCCCACATCGTACCAATTGTAACAGCATTGTCTCAGTGTACGTTTGATTATAAACCCAGCCTCTGACTCAGAGTTTCTCAACAGTGTCGCAGGATGCTTGTGTAGCTTGATTGAAAATTGTATAAATGCGTGACACGCTGTTGTGCCTGATGAGCTGCTGGGCTTTGCAGTTGGAAGATTTGGTGCGGGACGGAGACGAACTGACATTACGGAGTGTACTTGAGTCCCTCCTTCAGCATTCTTAAAGCCGCGAAAGTCATTTCACTTAGTGGAAAACACATCGTGGAAAAAGATTTAAGCATGTAACGTTAACAACTGCTGACCAATATGTATGCGAAAAGAAACGGCTGCACCTCACCAAAGTATGTGTGAGCAGATGAGTTTTATGTCACTGATAAAACTGTAACCGTAAGTATATTTATCAGATGCCTATATAGAGACGGCTTTCACGCTGACAGTGGCATGTGTATTCTTGCCAAGCATAACAGAGTACGTTCATGTTACTTTGACACTCGACCAGCTGCGAACGGCCGTTCTGACAAATAAAATGTTGTGAAATCTGTAGACAATATGTTTCGTCCCAGAATTACCGACATAAAATTGCTGATTACTCCTGTACTTCCCGTGCCATTGAAAGCATCTGATATTTTGGGTCGCGTCTCACTAATGACGCACAGACCTCTAAAAGCATCATATAAAAACGAGTAGACAAGTATCACTCTAATAACAGCCGACAAATAATGCCTAAACATTCAACTTGGTTGGATGAATATACAGGGCAGCCAAGTTCCTTTGACTGGGAACTACCACCGGGGTTTTCCCTTGTCCAGGAAATCTAAAGGAGTTTTAAAAACTCATGTCTGTTCCAAAGATTAATAGTATCATGACGCCCTTTATTGAAAATCGATTTTTTACCTTCTCGGCTAATTTTTTTCTGTTTATTCGCAATTCAAGTTAGGGAAAGATAAATCTATGAGAAGAGTTTTGATTTCACTTAATTTTATTATTAATTTTATATATATATATATATATATATATATATATATATAATTTTTGTGTGTGTGTGTGTGTGTGTGTGTGTGAGAGAGAGAGAGAGAGAGAGAGAGAGGGAGGGAGGGAGGGGGGGGCTGGGAGGGAGGGATAGAGGGGAGGGCCACCGGAAAGGAATGCTGGCGGCAGAGAAATTGAGAAGTGTTAAAATATATTGATTGATGTCTATTTTAGTTCGTGATGTAAAGTGAAATATGATTCTGAAATGCGGGGGGATTTAAAATAAATTGAACTTTCTTATTTGACCAGCAGATCGTCAGTCTCATCCATCTGAAAACGCTTTAGAACTGGCCACAGGAGAACGCATATCTGCTAGTGACATCGCTGCCATCCGCTAAGGGATTAGGATACATATTTATTCATACGGCCGGGAACGTTGATGGATAGTCCACTTCGGCCTCTGCATCTGTTGATTTCTGTGTCTGTAATACAGAAATATTATATTTATAAACACAAAATTTGTGTTTAGTGAAATTAATAAAACAACGAGTTGTATCTATTAATTTGCTGTATACTGACCCTATTTTTTCCACATTTTAGCTGCATGTCCGAACACCATATCGGCGGAAAATCGACGAGTGGATGCTGGTAGAAACCATCGTAAATTTTATTTCTTTAGATACTGGTATGTTCGATTATTTCAGGTGATCGGAAAGACAGTTGGTTTCATGTCACAAACAAATAGTGCCCCATCTTCATATCTAACACCAGACAGTTTTAGCGATGCTCAGAGTAACCTTATGAGAGAAGATGAATTTATTACGTATAGACCCCCTCCCCTGACCAGTGAAATATCTTGTTTGTATTATGGTCGTTTATTAAATGAAGGGAGAAGGTGAAAATGGCAGTGGTTGGAGCACTTAACTAGCATTCTGGACAAGTGAAGTTCAAATCCCTATCAGGACATCCAAATCATTGCTTCCTGTAGTTTCCATAAGTTGAATGACTTTGCAAAGGCCAGCGCTGATGATTCTATCTGTCCCCGGACAATGCGAGCATATACTCAATCTAGTGCGCTCCTAAACTTTGGAGTATAAATCGAATCAGGGTATAACGAAAATCAAGCAAGAAAACTTCTCTTACCATCAAGGAACACAGACAATGACTGGGTTATTGATAGCACTTTAAAAATATTTCGAAAAGGTTATGCATAGAGAGATTATAAACAATTAGTAGATAAAATAATAATTCGCAGCTAAGAGCTGTCAACTAAAAAGGTTATATTTAGTCTTGCCAGATAATGTATTGGAGTCAATAAATCAGATTTTATTGTTGTTGTTCGTATGTTCTGTAGGAAGATTGGTTCGATGCAGTTCTCCATATTGTTCCATCTTTTGGAAGCCTCTTCATCCTCCGAATAACTAATACAACCTACATCAACTGAACCTGGTTACTGTATTCATCTCTTGGTCTCCCTTCACAATTTTTACTCTCTCGCCGGCCGCGGTGGCTGAGCGGCTCTGGGCGCTTCAGTCCAGAACCACGTGGCTGCTACGGTCGCAGGTTAGAATCCTGCCTCGGGCGTGGCTGTGTGTGATGTCCTTAGGTCAGTTAGGTCTACGTAGTTCTAAGTCTGACGACCTCAGATGTTAAGTCCCATAGTGTTTAGAGCCATTTGAACCATTTTTACTCTCTCCCACATCTCACAACCCAGTTCCCTCCAATCTAAACTGATGATTCCTTGACGTTTCGGAACGTGTCCTGTCAACCGACCGCTTCTTTTAGTCTAGTTGTGTCACAAATATGTTTTCTCCGCAGTTCTGTCCTGTATCTCCTCATTAGTTACATGATGCACCCACCTAATATTCAGCATCCTACAGTAAGAACACAATTTCAAACGTTCTGTTATCTTCTTTTCCGAACTGCTGGTTCACGTTTCACTTCCACAAAAAACAACAATATAGATAAATACTTACAGAAAAGACTTTGTAACGTTTAACTTTATATTTGTTGTTAATAAATATCTTTTCATGAAAAACACTTTTCTTGCGATTGCCACACTACTTTTAATATCCCCTCTAACTCGGGTGTCATTAGTCATTTTGATTATTTTGCTTCCCAAGTAGCAAAACATATCTACTTCTTTCACTGTCTCATTTTCTAATCGAATTTCCTCCGCATCGCTTGATTTAATTCGATTACAGTCCTTTTCTCTTTCCAACAG
Source organism: Schistocerca piceifrons (assembly GCF_021461385.2). Classification (NCBI taxonomy): domain Eukaryota; kingdom Metazoa; phylum Arthropoda; class Insecta; order Orthoptera; family Acrididae; genus Schistocerca; species Schistocerca piceifrons. The sequence goes on along the minus strand of NC_060149.1, from coordinate 443,269,926 downwards.
AATTAAGATGTCATCGACAAATCTCAGTTCTTATTTATTCTCCCTGACTTTTAATTGCTTCTCCTAATTTTTCTTTTGAATAACATCAGATATAAGCTACAACCCGGTGTCACTCCTCAACCAGTAGTTCCCTTTCATGTCCTTAGAGTCTTACGACTGCCGTCTGGTTTCTGTGCAAGCCGCAAACAGTCAATAAAATCCTTCAAAAAAAATGTTCACATGTGTGTGAAACCTTATGGGACTTAACTGCTAAGGTCATCAGTCCTTAAGCTTACACACTACTTAACCTAAGTTATCCTATGGACAAACACACACGCCCATGCCCGAGGGAGGACTTGAACCTCCGCCGGGACCACCCACACAGTCCATGACTGCAGTGCCCCAGACCGCTCGGGTAACACCGCGCGGCAAAATTCTTCAAGGCATGTGACCGCATCGTCCGTATGTAAATTTCTATGACGTTTCTTCCACTGCTGCAAGTGGCCTTCCTCGGGGTGTTTTGCTAACTACAGAATGAGGTAGGCAGACTTACTTCTTCGGGTCGATATAGTAAATACACAACGAGCTTATAGTAATATTAACCGTAGAGCTTATCTGACTGTAGTTGTGATGTGTCATACAAGGTTCGGCTTCTCGTGTGGTTGCTGTGCACTATGGTGCATGTCTTATCTGAGTGTAATTCAACGTCGGAGGGCGCTGCATACAGATGAAGTAACGCCACTGGCCGCTTGTCGCTGTCACGTTCGTCCTTCTCCTCCCGAGTTGAGGTATGAGCGGTTCTGTCAAAGTTGGGACTTGGTGTAGAGTGTTCTCGCAGCACGTTGGCATCTATCGAGGAGGTAGGGCTCGTCAGCCACGTCATGCAAGTAGTTTCTGGAAAATCGTAGGATACATGAAACACTCGGAGCAGGATTTTGTCTTGAAGAGCCTGTTGGCACTTGAGTTGCTAAGGGCTGCATTTCCCCGTACTGCTGACATTGTTCATGACGGGCCGAATACTCAACTTGTTGATAGAGAGACCATAACTTACTGACAGGGATGTGCTCTCGTTAAGCAATGGACATTACGCTCCAAGCCGTTACCTTGATTGCTTATGCACGTGGATAACGTGTTTCCCTCATGTGAGCTTTTGATCTAAGAATACCCCAAGATATTTCTAGGACTTGGTCCATTCAGTCTGATGTTCAAAGAGCAGAACATTGGCGACCAATGGTGAACGGCGCTTTGTCGGGATAATGCCTTGGCTTTTGGCGGTACTGAAACCGACCGTCCAGATCGCAGCCCATTCTTCAAGCTGGTGGTAAGCATGTTGCAATCGGCGATGCACACCAACTGGTTACTTGCAGTGCATGAGAAGCGCTGTGTCATCGGCGTGCATGGCGTTCATGACTCTCGGCGATTTCTAGAGGTCTGTTGCGTAGGCAACATACGGAGCTGGTCCTGAAACGAAGCCCTGTAGCACCTCGCCCTTAATGTCGGTAGACACCCCTTCTGTAGCACGAACAATGAAGATTCGTTGTTCAAGATATCTGAGGGTGAGTTTGATAAACGCTGGCGGCAGATCATGTACAAAGATCTTACACAGCAGGCCATGGCACCACACGCTCTCAGACGCCTTTGACACATCCAAAAATATAGTTTCATAATACTCTTTCCTGTTAAAAGCTAGGGCAGCGTACTCTGCAACACGTTAACAGCTGATTAGTGGTTGAGTGCCGCTGGTGGAAGCCAAATTTCTGATTAGGTAATATGCCGCCTTGCCCCATATGAAGATTAAGTCTTGCAAGGAGGATACTCTCCAAAACCTTTCTGATCATCGAGAGGAGAATTCCGGACCTGTAAGAGGTAGGGTCATTCCTGTCTTTCCCAGGCTTTGGCACAGCCACCACATACTCATGTTTCCAAGCTCAAGGATAATGCTTCTGCGTGAGGATCACTGCTGAATGAGAAAAAACTTCACTTCTTACACACAAGTGGAAGAAGTTTTCTCTTAATGTGGTAGGAAATTGAGGATCAGGTGGAGGGGTGCTTAATCTCTCGTCATTGGTAGAAGTAAACATCCTTGATTGGTGTTTGTTCCAATTGTTGTCGTTGGTGGGAATACGCGAATAAGAATCGGGTGGCATTTACGGGGTAGCATTGTTTACTGGTTCCCAGTGCCGGCTGAGGCGTGCCAGTATTCTGTGTACCTATGGCATCTGTGGTCTCCCGCGCCCTTGTGTGGGTTGCTTTGCGAGAGCTGTCATCCAGTAGCGCTGTTACCGTTGGCAGCCAAGAAGCTGATAGACGGTACCCGTTGTTTGTATTCATGTTGGCAGATCACTTGGTTAATTCTATCGCCCTCTCTAATCTTCCTTCTCAAGGTAAGTGGATGTTTTACCCGCACGCAGGACTTCTCGAAATATTATTTGCTTGCTGCGCTGAATTAGATGTTCCGCCACCGCCGACTCGGTGTGATGTCTTGGACGAATGTATCTATCATGTTCAGATATCCGTGTGCTAATCGGTCGCCCAGCCTCGCCTTTTTATTTAACTTCTCATTCTCAGCCTATTTCATCGACTCCAACAGTATGAAGTTCAAAGAGTGCATCCTTCGTTGAGCCAAGAACATTTTTTATTTTGTTGCTGCTTCGGAAAACTCGCTTGATGCCTGCTGGACGGAGAGTTCTGCTCATATGTATAGTGGCCCCTTGTACGTATGGTAATAGGGTGGTGTTTAGTGGTTCCTTCTGCTCTTCCCTATTCCCTTCATCCTTTGTCGTCATAGTTTTGTTTATCATTTTCATCCCATAACCACTGTCTGCCCCCTGGTAGGTGAGTCGTCAGCGCGGCGGAATGTCATACCTAACGGCCTGGCTTCGATTCTCGGCTAGGTTCGAGATTTTCTCCGCTCAGGGACTGGATGTTGTGTTGTCCTTATCATCATCATTTCATCCCCATCGACACACAAGTCGCCGAAGTGGCGTCAACTCGAAACACTTGCACCAGGCGAACGGTCTACCCGACGGGAGGCCCTAGGCACACGGCATTTCCATCCCATAACCACTGTCTCCGAAATGAACCTGAGATTTTTTAGTTCCGCCTTCGGATGTTGTTCATCGCTCACTCTGTGAGACGTCTTGGTTAAAGTGTGCAGGGCGCATACCTTCTGTGTATAGTGTTGGTGCATGGAGGCATGTAGGTACCCGTCCGATCTGGTGAATTTTCTATATACTTTGTGGCCAAGTTTACCAACAAGCTTTCTGTAAAATTTCACGTCAAGGAAAGGCTTCACCCTGTTCTTTTCTATCTTCATGGTATATCATATTTTGTTGTGCTGTTGACTAAGGTGTTGATAGAAGTTCTGTAGCTATTCTTCTTGAAGTGGCCAGATAACGAAGGTGGCATCAACACACTGGAGTGGAATGGCGTAATGGTGCGGATTGTGGAGCTGTTTCTTCAAATGTCTCCACGAAGATGTCTGTTCCAATAGGAGAGAGAACGGACCCCACAGCTACACCATCCGTCTATTTATAGAATATCTCTTTTAACCTGAAATATATGACTGTTAAAAGGGACGCACTAGACAGCAGGCATCGAATACCACGCGTTCCTCTATGATGTTCACGATGGTTCACACCCTGACAATAAATAAAGCAGGCTTCAACAAAGGACGTATAACACCCGTCCTCCTCATCCTCAATACGCTGTCTGATCACGAGAAGAGACTCTCCCACCAGTATATAAGAACTAAAGTTTTTCTCAATAATCAGTCAGTGGAACACCCTAAGGAAGGCCATTTCCAACAGTACCCGAAACATCTGACAATTTTACATATCGACATTGCGGTCACATAACCTGAAGAACATATTGACGGCCGGCCTGGGTGGCCGAGCGGTTCTAGGGGCTACGGTCTGGAACCGCGTGACCGCTACGGTCGCAGGTTCGAATCCTGCGTCGGACATGGATGTGTGTGATGTCCTTAGGTTAGTTAGGTTTAATTAGTTCTAAGTTCTAGGGAATGATGACCTTAGAAGTTAAGTCCCATAGTGCTCGGAGCCATTTGAACATATTGACGGTGACAACGATCACGGGTGACATTTAACTAACCTGTATAGACAGGGAGTCTAAGCAAACACTAGTAAATTTGAATCGCTGTGGCTAAAAGAGGTAAACTGCTCAATCATCTTGCCTACATGCAGAGACGCAGGGACAGCAATGCAGTGCAATTTAAGGCTGACGACCTATACAAAATCTAACACGCTAGTGAAGAATTGTTGTGGGTAATAATCCACCACATTCGTATTAGCCTCGACACCGGCAACAGGAAACTGTGTGAACTTCACACATTCTGACTGCAGAACTGAGTGTGGAATACTGGGAGCTGGTGGACAGGCTAATCTTGCAACCAGCTACAAGGCCGAGCGACAGTGACACCAAACGCCATATGAAGTTCGCTGCAGCAGGAAACGGCAGATGGACTGATGCTGGCTGCGCTACGGATAGTGGTTGATCTCTCCACCCACATTTTAAACTATGCACCCACACAAATTCTGGCTAAAGGGTTGAATTTCGCATTCGCTCCGAAACGAGTTCCGAAAGAAGACATCATCGACTCTGTCGAGGCTTCCACACCTGCCCCTAGAAATGTCTTACAATTTAAAATCTTGTACGGAAATCTGTCTTACCGCTGTATAACAGATATGGAACCTTCAACGGCCGCGCGGGATTAGCCGAGCGGTCTCAGGCGCTGCAGTCATGGACTGTGCAGCTGGTCCCGGCGGAGGCTCGAGTCCTCCCTCGGGCATGGGTGTGTGTGTTTGTCCTTAGGATAATTTGGGTTAAATAGTGTGTAAGCTTAGGGACTGATGACCTTAGCAATTAAGTCCCATAGGACTTAACACACATTTGAACATTTTGATTTGAATCTTCAACTATCTCCATGCCTCTTCCACGTATACAACTCTCTTTCATCACTCTTAAACCAAGTGTTTGCGATTGTTAAATTATGCTCTGTGGAAGATTATACCAGGTGGGTTTCTCTTTCATTCATTTCCCTCAGTCCATATCCTCCTCATTACTTTTCCTTTACTTCCGTTTCCTATTGTCGAACTGCAGTCCCCCGATACTACTAAATTTTCCTCTCCCATGTCTAAATAATTTCTTTTAACTTATTATACGTACATTCAGTCACTTCATCTGCGGAGCTAGTTGGTATATAAACTTGGACTACTGTGGTGGGTGTTTCCTTCGTATCTATTTGACCGGCCGCGGTGGTCTAGCGGTTCTAGGCACTCAGTCCGGAACCGCATGACTGCTACGGTCGCAGGTTCGAATCCTGCCTCGGGCATGGATATGTGTGATGTCCTTAGGTTAGTTAGGTTTAAGTAGTTCTAAGTTCTAGGGGACTGATGACCGCAGATGTGAAGTCCCATAGTGCTCAGAGCCATTTGAACCATCGTATCTATTTTGTCTAAAATTATGCGTTCACTATGCTGTTCATAATTGCTTCCTCGCATTCCTATTTTCTTATTCATTATTAGACCCACTCCTCCACTACCCCTATCTGACTTGGTATTTACAGTCCTGTTCTCAGCTGACCTGAAGTCCTTTTCCTCCTGCCGCCCAACGAGACTAATGACGACTACATACTGTATAACTTCAATTTCCATTTTATTTTTTCTGACTCGGTTAAGGAATCCAACATCCCACTCTATGACTAGTGGGATGCCAGTTTTGTTCTTTCTGATGATGACATCCGTGTGAGTAGTACCTGCCCGGAGATCAGAATGGAGGACTCTTTTATCAACGGAATATGATATCCGAGAGTATATCGTCATCGTTCAACCATGCAGTAGAGCTGCATTCCTCGGGAAAAACAACAGCTGATGTTACCCTTTGCTCTCAGCCATTTGCAGTACAAGTACAGCAAGACCACTTTGTCTGATGTTACAATGCCAGATCAGTTAATCATCCAGACTGTTGCCCCTTCAACTACTGAACAGGGTTCTGTCCCTCCTCAGGTGCTACATGTTTAGTCTCTCTACAGATGTCCCTTTGTTGTGGTCGTACCTACCGTACGATTATCTGTATCTTTCAGGCATGCAGGCTCCCCCACATCGTCAAGGTCAGTAGTTCATTGGGGTGTAGGGGGGAGCAGAATTTTCTACTATTGCGAACATTTTATAGTTTGGGTAAGGTTTCGATTTTGCGAACTATGATTATTCATACAAGGGATGAAAATTTTACCGAGTGGTAGATACAGCAGCTACATAGTTTCTATCTTATCAACATTACGGATAAGACAGTATCAGTTCCATGTCGACCATATTTTGATAGGTGCTCATAATCTGAACCAATTAAACATTCTGTACAGCAGTGGTATATTCATGTGACTCTCTTTGGTTCTGGATCCACATAAATGGTCTACCACTTGCGTTGTCAGATGATTAAAATTTTGTCTTTTTTGTAGATTATACCATTATAGGAGTATAAAGTAGTACCAGTCCTATCACTTACACGGTAGCTAACGAAATACAGAAAACATCTACAGATGACATTTCCGAAGACTCTGTACACACAATCTAAAACTTCTCATAGAACAGCATCAGCTATAAAAATAATATACCCAAACAATGAAATACGAGAAGCAGGAGTTTTAAATTTTGGGACAATAGATAGATTACAACCTCAATACAAAAGCACATTTTAGAATTAATGTGGTATTTTAATTCAATTACGGTTGCAGTCCGCATGATTACTGCTAAAGGTGATTTAAAATCCAAAACTCAAGTTTGCTCTTCATATTTACAATCACTAATGAGTCATTGAATCATTTAGTAGTGAAACTCAACTTAGAGGAACAATATTGTCAGAAAAAAGAAGCGTGTATCAGATGGTGAACATCCTTCAAAGATCATAGTTTGGTATCTTGATAATTGCTTCAAAATATATATACTCGTCAGAGTCCTTCGTCGATAAGAATATTTCTCTTTTCTTATTAATGGGGTTAACGCTAGTACAAGAAAGAGTTATATAAATTGATTCACATGTATTCAGCGGACTGTCAGAAAATACTAAATGTCGTGTATATAATGTGGCGGGGTGTTAGTTGTGTACACTGATAAGCCAAAACGTTATGACCACTGCCAACTGCAACGATGAATGCCACCTGGCGGCGTTGCGGCCACATGACGCGGTGACAAAAGGATGTAAGAGAAGCAGACACGGACGGGAAATCACCCTAGCGAAGATACGGACTGTGAATGGGGAAATCCATTTTGATAAGCGACTTTGACAAAGGGCAGATTATTATTACGCAGAGCCAGTGGACGAGTATCTCGAAAACGGCGAAGCTGGTCAAATGTTCACGTGCTACTCTCGTGAGCATCTACGAAAAGACAGAGGTAGACAGACAGCGCAACTAGCGCTAGGCGCTAAATGGTTGGACGCCCACGACTCTTCACAGAACGTGGGATTTGGAGCCTTGTCTGCTCTGCAGAGTAGGATAGATGGCGATCCTCTGCCGAAAAATCACGATGCTGGTGCACGCACAAGTGTTTCGGAGTACATCGTTCATTGTACATTGTAGAACATATAGCTCCGCAGCAGACCACCCCTACGTGTTCACATGTTGACCCAACGACATCCTCAATTAAGATTTCAGTCGTCACGGGACCATGGAGATTCGAACATCGATCGGTAGAATCAATGGAGTCGGGTAAATCACATTTTTGCTACAGCAGGTCGATGGTCCTCTCCACAGCCGCCGTCAACGAAGTGAACGGCAGCACGGAACATGCAGCGCGTCACGGACGCAGGCTGGTGGCAGAAGTGTAATGCTATGGGAGACATCCTTTTGCGCTTGTATGGGACCTGTGATAGTAATCGAAGACACGCTGACAGCTGCAAACCACCTATTTCCCTTCGTGCTTGATGTCTTTCCAGACGGCGATGTCATCTTTCAGCAATATAACTGTACGTGTCCCGGAACCAAAACTGTGCTACATGCCCCTCACGCGGAGGTTCGAATCCACCCTCCGCCGGGCGTGTGTGTGTGTGTATGTGTGTGTGTATGTGTGTGTGTGTGTGTGTGTGTGTTTATTTGAACATTTTTGAGCATGGGTTTAAGGAGCATTATAGTGAACTCGTGTTTATGCCTCAGCAACCAAATTCGTCCAATGTAAATCAGCTGGAACCCATCTGGGTCGCTACCCGGCGCCATTACCGCGAACGCAAATCAGCGGCCCATTATTTACGCGAATTACATGATCTGTATGTAGATATCTAGTGTCACATACCTCCACAAACCTACTGACAAACTATCGGATCCCTGATATGCAGGATCAATGATGTATTAACTTCCAAGGAAAGAAAAACAGGCTGTTCTTTTTCCAAACTATTAAGCAGGTGGTCATAACGTTTTGGCTCATCAGTATGTACTTCAGCCGGCCGGGGTGGCCGAGCGGTTCTAGGCGCTACAGTCTGGAACCATGCGACCGCTACGGTCGCAGGTTCGAATCCTGCCTCGGGCATGGATGTGTGTGATGTCCTTAGGTTAGTTAGGTTTAAGTAGTTCTAAGTTCTAGGGGACTGATGACCTCAGAAGTTAAGTCCCATAGTGCTCAGAGCCAGTATGTACTTCAAACGAAATAAGAAGCAAACAAATTGCTCATGCTGGCAAACATCATTACGAAAAGAGACTGCTATACCGAAATCTGAATCACCTAAGACGACGCGATAGGCAATCAAAAGTTGAACGAAATCAAGATTTCAGCCCATTAATCGAATAACTAAGTCGTAGAACCACATAAAACATTATTTCCATACACGATACAGTCCGCCGATGCAGTTATATTGACGGGCCATCTCTCTGAGAACAAAAAGTTTGCTCCTACAGATATACTTCTGGACTTCACTGAAGATCTAGCGGGTTTAAGAAAAATCCGTCGAAATATCTAAACTTTGAACTGAATACACGGGCATATTTTTGTCGCAATCGCGCAAAGTTTTTGAGCGCGAGAGAACCTGAAAAAGCATTACGTTCAATTCAAGTGTCGGCTGGGAATGTAGAACGGTAGGCGGCAGGCACCAGAACAATAAGAGCAAAGCGAGGCCGAGCGCCAGCCGTGGGAGCGTATTTGGCACGGCCAAGCAGCGGGAGCGCATTGGTGCCGCCGCCCCGTATGAATGGAGGAGCCTATCAGGCGCGTCGCTGTCAGATAGATAGCTGCATACACGGGCAGGCGCTGCGCGGCTCACAGCACACAGATAACGTCCCACGCAGCTCTGCTGGCCGTCCGCATTCCACCACGCCGCCTCCTCTGATATACTCGAAAATATGTCGAGTATCTGCTCGTTCCCCAGTACACCTGGCCTTTAATATCATGTAGACCAGTTTTACACCGTTGGCGATTAAAACTGCAGCACCTTGAAGACAGCATGCAAAAACTTGTCAAACTCCCAATTTTACGACATGCAGGGTTATGCATATGACTGGATTTCCAGCACCACCACAAATTGCACATGTAAGTAAAAATAAAGCAGCAGGCATATCATCATAATTCGCATTTGAGTATTGGCTGTTTGTAAGATAATCTTGTTATGGCTCATCTAACATGGGGGAAAGTCTAATAGCACTTTATGGAATTTGACAGCGGATGGATCATGGCCCACTCACATTGTGGTTTATCGTTTTCATATTGCTGTTTGTGTTTTTCGGGGTCCCACAACTGTCATATAAATATAACGTCTTCGGAGGATGGCCAAACTTAAACGGCATGATCGATAGCATCAGCCCCGCGTGACTATCGCCCGAGAGGACATAAAAATTTCTCGCTCGGCTGTGTAGGATCCTACAGCCACATAAACGAACTTGAGTCAGGAAATGCGCTTGTTTGCAGCTGGACAAGTATCCACAGAGGCAGTCGACGAGGTCTGAAGTACAATCGATTGTCAGCACAATAGTCATTGTTGCCTCTTTCTTCGACGTTACAATAGAGTACCCAACGACAATACTGGAACAGGAAGTCATCTTCTCAGGTGCGTCTCGGTTCAGCACCATAATGGACGTAGCCTTTTAAAGTGGCTCCTAGGAGAATGAACATTGACAGAATACGCACAGGCCCAAAATCTTGCATGATGATACTGGGCACCGGAAAACTTAACTCCCGGTTAGCATAGCTGTTAATCCAGATACCAGCCGTTACATTTCTGAAGTGTTGAGACCAATTTGTGTACCCTCTCTTTGAGGTTTCCGTGACGTTATGCTTCGAAAAGATAACACAGAACTGTACATTGCATGTGCTGACTGGACCTATCTCGATGCAGAGGGCATTCGATAGCTTTCGTGGCCAGCGCATTTTCCTGATTTCTCACCAGGTGAAAACATCTGTTCATGGGCTGCCAAGAGCCTGGAGTCTGACAAAGGGTTGAAGCACCGTGTAACGACATATATGTTCAGCTGTGTTAGAGTTCATGTTTTGCGAGATATGGCCAGATTTATTCCTGTAATCTTCCCATTACACTGTATGCATACAAGAAAAGCAATATTTCGTAGTTTTCTATCCCTCCCCGTGTTGCAGTTTTTAAGAGTCAGCAAGGTGCGATGAATGAGGAACAAGACACAAATCGATGAGGGGCAGACATTGTGTCACAGTAGAAAGTAAATCAAATTCTGGTCTAATTTCGATGTAAGATCTACTTCGTGAATATTCTTCCCTGGGTGTTCAAGATGGCCGCCGGCTCGACAGTGGCTTGATATCGGCTGTGCACTGAGACGTCATTTCCGTGTGGTAGAAGTGTTATTTAACAGCTGTTAATCACTCTCACAAGTGGATGAAGTGACATTTGACATAGTGCGCGATAGTTGAAAGAGATATAAGTTTTAAATAAGGTGGTACGATTGTCAAAGTTTTAAATCGCAATCGTTCGCTGCTGGCGCGCAGGTGTTGTCGCCCTCCCACGGTGCTGAGCGCGGGCCGGCTAGTTATACTTCACGCGTCGCGCATCGTCAAAAGGGCTGAGAGAGCAGCGTAGGGATTCCAGCCACCAGTTCTGCGTCAAGCATTCCCAGCTGCCCAGCCGTCCCTGCCAGCTGCGTGCTAATCAGCCGACGCCGACTACAGCGCTCCGCTCAGGCGTGACTTGCCAACAACTATTTTTTCAGGTATTCTCGCTGCGTGAGCTGTAAGACTGCATACGCCAGCTGCCGCAGGAGGTCGCGGGAGGTTATGCGCCGTCTACAACGCCAACTTTTATTGTTTCAAGATCTAAATTAAATCCTCTGGATTAGTAACAATAAATTTGACTGTTAACCACTAAGAACTACCTAGCGAGGGAACAATTATTTCTGTGAGTAATAACGAAAAGAAGTAGTAAGATACAAAAACGCCTTAGCTCCTCGTCTGCGTTTAAAAACGCGAGTACTTCATCACAACTATTTGTGAAAACTGGCGCAGGTGGCAAATTTTGCTGGTGGCAAGAGTCCGTCATCGGCGTGGAATCATACAGCCAAGTCACACGGACGAGATAGTGCGTTTGAGTGCATCCGGCCGGCGTTTGGGAACCAATTCATTAGATGATCTAGTACCAAAAAGAGGCCAAAATGGTTCAAGTAGTCCATGATATCTTGGGAGAATTGCAGGAAGAGCTTAAAAGAAAAAAGTTTTGACTACAGTAGGAGCATCTTTAAGAAGCAAAATATGGGCCTTGGCAATGGGCAAGGCAAAATTATATGGCGAATACGAAGAGCTTTGAATTGACAACCCCAGAATGTGCAGGGACCTAGCAGTAGCGACAAAATAAGACGTCTGGAAAACGAAGTTGCTGAACTGAAGTCAGAAAACGAAAGACTAAAAAATGAGTGCAGAACTGACCTATGTCATTCGCCGCAGTAGCAGCATAGGTCAAAAGGTAAACCCAAAGAATAAGATAGAAGAAGTATGGAAAATGGAAAGGCAGAACAAACAAGTGTACTATTTTTCAAGTCAGAAATAAATAAAGATGCCAAAATTGTTCGAGACACTATCACAAAAACTATAAATCCGAGGCAGGACAAGATAAAGATCAAGAGGATCAGAACAACAGACAGCGCGGTGATACTGGAAGCAGAGCCTTCGGTAGTCAAAAAGAAGATTATTGCCAAAATTGCACAGTTAAGACATTCGATGCGAAGAGCCACGAAAACTAAGTCCACTACTAACAGTAAATCAGGTTCCTATATCACTAATTGATGAATTCCTTGAGGATCTTCATGAAATAAACCTCGGTGAGCATGAAAGACAACAGCTTGTTGTAGCTCCGTCTCTTGGATTTATATGGCCTGAGTGCAGGGTTCCGTGTTTACATTGTGGTGAAATAATGTTTGTGATTTGCTTTTATAGCTTACAGATGCAGAGTGTAAAAGAAATTTGATATCACTGCAGTTTTTATTTTCTGTTGAGATTTGCGTGGTAGTAGGTGCGTAATGAGTTGAGGATCAAGTTTAACCAGTAGATACCGAGCAAGGATAGTTGAGTAGCAAATCAGTCAGAGGCGGAAACTGCGGAACTACTAGTGGAGAGTGATGCAAGGAAAAAGAAGCGAAGTCAATTAAACATGTAGCAGATACTCCCCAAATTTATGTTAGACTTTACGTGTAGAAAGGATGGAGAAAAGAATGGTTACGAGCGACGCCGGCCGCTTGCGTTCTGAGGCCATCCTCGATTCCTTTTGGTGGATGGCTGATTTGTCGAAGGCAACTAGCAGCGCACGTGGGGTGCCAGTTAAGCTCAATATTTATGGCACCGTACAAAAGGTTGATAGCGTTCCTCTGGCTTGAAGCAGAGTGGAATTTTTGAACCGGAGGCTGAGACGATCCTGCGACGGTAACAGATGCCTATTTCTGGACCTCTGCTAGCGAGTGGAGAATCTTAGGGTTCCCATTAACAGGTTAGGGGTGCAACACACGGAGGAGGCGGCTACTATGGTAGCTGAGTACGTGTGGTGTGCGCACGGCGTCTTCTTTCCTTAGAAGACCGCCCTCCTCCCACCCTCTCACCCCTTCTGCGATCAGATATGAATTGCGTGCCAAAATCGATTATGCGTCAGCCACAATATCCTCAAAGAGTGCTCGTCTTCGCAAATCACATACACAAATGGTTATGATATTAGTAAACAGCAAGAAAATATCCCAGAATTAGTATTGCTTATTGAAGACTGTGATGTCCAGTTAGTATTAGGAATAGACAGTTGGTTGGAACCGGAAGTGAGCAGCAACGAAATTCTAAGTTCAGACTGGAATATTTATCTTGAGGATTGGTTTATCTCTAATGGTGAGTATGTATTTATTCCTGTGAAAAATTCGATAATATCTAGACAGGTTATTACACATTCCAAGTGTGAATTAATCTGGCTAAAGCTAAGCATAAAAATCGGTCAAAAGTGGTAATCGCATGCTTTTATAGACCTCTTGGGTCTGGAGTTACAGTGATAGAGCGCTTCGGAGAGAAGTTGCAGAACATCGTTAGAAACCTTCCTGATCACGCCGTTGTGATAGGAAATGACTTCTACTTGGCAGGTATATATGGGGAGAGTTACGCCTGTGACTGAGACTTGCGTGATATTATTTTGAATGTCTTCTCAGAAAATATCTTTGAGTAGACAATTAGAGAACCAAATCATGAAGGTGGGCTCTTAGACATCATAGCAACTAACATACCTGAACTTCATGACTCAGTTATCGTAGAGGAATGTATCAGTGATTGTAAGTTTGTGATAGCAACTATGACTACAAGTATTACAAGAAATGTTAAACAAGGTAGAAAAATAATTTTGCTTAGCAAGAGTGACATGATAAAAACGCTTAGCAAGAGTGACAGGATGAAAACGGCATAGTACCTGAGTGATCAGTATCAAATATTCATTCACGAGGACGAAAACGTGGAGCGCAAAAGAAAAACATTTATAAGTGTCGTTCAGTCCGATGGCGACACCGAAGTGAAGATATTTAGCAGTGGTGTCAATTTGACAACGGCTCCTAGAAATGTGTCAATTTCAGGTTTCATCAGTGTAATGGAGCAAGTAGCGAAAAAACTGTCACAAATATGGCACAAGAAATGCGCCAGGAGCCTGTGGGGTGCTCACCAAGGAAAACCTGCAAAATCGAACATATCAAGTGATGAGATGCTTGCAGTCAAGAAACTCCGGGAAGACAGCAGCACTGTGGTGTTGCTAGGAGAGAAAGGAAACTCTGGAGTGGTTTTGTAGCAGGCTGATAGAGACGGGGGAGTGCGTCAACTGCTGGAAGACCCTATATATAGAGTTTTGGATTGTGATCCACGGAAAAATTGGACAAGAAGACCAGGACTCTCTTGAAGGAAACGGGTATGTCTGACAAGATCCTCAAACAACCACAATCGAGAGCGGCAGTTGCACCTACACTGTTTGGGCTGCCGAAAGTACACAATGGGGGTGCGCCACTGCGCATAATGGTCAGCAACACTGGTGCATCAACGAACCCAACAGCCAAGTCTTTGAAGAAACTGCACTCACCAAATCAGCAACTCAGAGGACCTCATGACACGTCTGAAGGAACTACAAAAAACAGAACCCGATATTATAGTCAGCTTTGATGTATTATCGTTCTCCAAGATGCCACTGGAAAACTGACTGAAATTGCTGAGAAATTTGACGGCGTTCTGCTGGACCTGTTTAAGCATATACTGACTTCCACTCATTATGAGGAGACTGTCTCCAGTGGTTGCCAATATGTTTATAAGAGAGATTTGAGGAGTAAATACAGGGTGTTACATAAAGGTACGGCCAAACTTTCAGGAAACGTTCCTCACACACAAAGAAAGAAAATATGTTATGTGGACATGTGTCCGGAAACGCTTATTTTCCATGTTAGAGCTCATTTTATTACTTCTCTTCAAATCACATTAATCATGGAATGGAAACACAGGGTGTTACAAAAAGGTACGGCCAAACTTTCAGGAAACGTTCCTCACACACAAAGAAAGAAAATATGTTATGTGGACATGTGTCCGGAAACGCTTATTTTCCATGTTAGAGCTCATTTTATTACTTCTCTTCAAATCACATTAATCATGGAATGGAAACACACAGCAACAGAACGTACCAGCGTGACTTCAAGCACTTTGTTACAGGAAATGTTCAAAATGTCCTCCGTTAGCGAGGATACATGCATCCACCCTCCGTCGCATGGAATCCCTGATGCGCTGATGCAGCCCTGGAGAATGGTGTATTGTATCACAGCCGTCCACAACATGAGCACGAAGAGTCTCTACATTTGGTACCGGGGTTGCGTAGACAAGAGCTTTCAAATGCCCCCATAAATGAAAGTCAAGAGGATTGAGGCCAGGAGAGCGTGGAGGCCATGGAATTGGTCCGCCTCTACCAATCCATCGGTCACCGAATCTGTTGTTGAGAAGCGTACGAACACTTCGACTGAAATGTGCAGGAGCTCCATCGTGCATGAACCACATGTTTTGTCGTACTTGTAAAGGCACATGTTCTAGCAGCACAGGTAGAGTATCCCGTATGAAATCATGGAGGTGAATCGAAGAAGTACAGTACATAATGACGAAAGTAAAATGAGCTCTAACATGGAAATTAAGCGTTTCCGGACACATGTCCACATAACATCTTTTCTTTATTTGTGTGTGAGGAATGTTTCCTGAAAGTTTGGCCGTGCCTTTTTGTAACACCGTGTATAAGCAAACATGATTCATGCTGTATGTCCATCATACATTTGTAATGTGGCCTCATAGTAGAGGTGGGCTTAATAAGTGAGTTGAACATCTGAACTCACGCCACCCAAATATTAATTTCGCCATGGAACTGGAAAAGGATGGCCAGCTTCCGTCTTTGGAAATATTCATCAAAAGCAGGGCAGATGTGTCATTTGGTCAAAGTGCGTATCGCACCCCCCCCCCCCCCCCCCACACACACACACAGAGACACTGATTTATTCCTGCAAGCCAGTGCTGTCATCACTGAAAACAGAACAATGGAGTTCAGAAGACACTGTTCCACAGGGGATACACCTTGCGGACCCAGATAGTGTAGCTGCAAAAATAGAACATGTAGGGTCAGTGTTTCGCAAGAGTGAATACACAGCCAAAGTGATTCAGAAGACACTTCAAGCAGCCAGTCTACCCCTTGACCCATAATAAGATCAAGATATAATAAAGTCTGTGGCGTATCTGTCCTATGCAGGATCTATTTCCGCGAAAATCAGTAGGATCTTCAATAAACAAAACATCAAATGTTTGTCCTATCCACCTAGCAAGATTACTATTCGGGAATGTGAAAGATGACCTGGAGTAAGATAGGCAACAAAATCATCAATGGCCAATCATTGTCCAGAATTCAGTCGTTCCATGGATTATGATGAAACGAGGGCTCTGGTACAGATCCACAGACAATGGGACCCTGTTACAAGAGAATCTTAAGAGACAAAGGTGATGGAAACCTTCTGAATAGTGACACTCTGTACCAAATCAGTAGAGCCAGGGATCCTGCACTGGTGTTGCTGAAAACGCAATGGGAGCAGCAGATCAAACAAGAGCTAAACTTGTGAGTATGGGAAACGATCCCAAGACAGAGTTAGGTACACCGAACTGAAGATGGAACGCCTAGGATGGCGTCCAGCGGGTGTGGACAGCAGATGTAACATGAAACCCGCAGTTAACCGAGAACGGAACGCCAGAGCGCAGGTGGGAGCATCAGACAGACCACATGAGTAAAAAAGCAGTGCAGATGGAGGACACTCGCATTGTGGTCAAGCAGTTAGACGACACCACTCGGAATGTACTTAGCAGAGGTCTCAGCTTCTCAACGACTGTTGGAAGTATCGACATTTCAGGCTTCATCAGCGCAGTGGAGCAGGAAGCCGACACACTTCCCACAAATGTGGCAAAACAATTTCCCCAGGAGACCTGCAGGGTGCTCACCTCGTCAAAGCCTCCAAAATAGAAAACCGCAAATGATGAGGGACACTGAGGTGAAGAAGCTCCAGGTAGACAGCAGTGTTGTTGTGGTGTTGCCAAGCGACGACTGGAATTCCACAATCGTTTTTCAGCAGTCTGAATATGACGGTGGAATAGTGCACCAACTTCAAGAGAACCAAGCATACAGAATTTTGGAGTGTGATCCTATGGAAAAAAGTGGGCAAGAGGACCCTGGCTGTTGACCAGGGTCTGCCCGATATTATCTTCAAACAACTAGAATCGAGAGCACCAGTTCTAACTAGACCATATGGGCTGCTAAAAGTACACAAAAAGGACATGCCACTGTGCACAATTGTCAGGAACACTGGTACATCAACATACCCAACTGCCATGTACTTGAAGAAACAACTGTCCCCATATATGGTAAACTGCACTCAGTGCATCCACAACTCAGAGGACTTCTCGCAATGTCTCAAGCTACTACATATATCACAGAATCTAATATTATGTTCAATTTTGATGTGGTATCCTTGTTCACCAAGGTACTACTGAAAGACTCGATGGGCTAATTGCTGACAAATTTGACGACTCTCTGTTGGACCTATTTAGGGATATACCGGTACCGATTTCCACTTACTTTGTGTATGGGGGCCAATATTATGAGGTAACAAAAGTTGTAGTCAGTGGTAGCCCTCTGCCTCCAGTGGTAGCCAATATGTTTATTAGAGAGATTTGAGAAGGAAGCATTGGAGGCAGCTAAGTATAAACCCACAAGTTTCTTCAGGTGCATGACACATCTGCGATATGGCCTCATGGTAGGTTCAAATGGTACAAATGGCTCTGAGCACTGTGGGACTTAACATCTTTGGTCATTAGTCCCCTAGAACTTAGAACTACTTAAACCTAACTAACCTAAGGACATTACACACATCCATGCCCGAGGCATGATTCGAACCTGCAACCGTAGCAGTCGCGCGGTTCCGGACTGAGCGCCTAGAACCGCTAGACCACCGCGGCTGGCCCTCATGGTAGGTAGAGGCTTAACAAGTGACTTGAACATCTGAAAAAAGTGTGTGTGAAATCTTATGGCACTTAACTGCCAAGGTTATCAGACCCTAAGCTTACACACTACTTAACCTAAATTATCGTAAGGACAAACACACACACACCCATGCCCGAGGGAGGACTCGAACCTCCACCGGAACAACTGAACTCATGCCACTCAAATATTAAGTTCACCATGGAACTGATAAAGAATGGACAGCACCAGGTTTTGGATATAATCATGAAAACGAGGGCAGATGCATCTCTTATCCACAGAATGTATTGCAAACCTGCACACACTAATTTTCACCTGCAGGGCAGCATCTGTCACCACCAAACATAGAAGAAAGGAGTTCATAATACACTGGTCCACAGGGCACACACCCTATTGCCCTCAGATACTACTGCAGCAGAAATAGAGGACGTATGGGCGGTGTTCTGTAAGGGTGGATACACAGCCAAAGTGAACCAGAAAACACTTCGAGCAGCCACTCTACGCCATAACCCAAAAAAAAAGATCAAAATATAGAAAATACTGTGGCGTATCTGCACCATGCATGATCTATATTCGTCAAAATCATTAGGATTCTCAGTAAATACAAAATCAAGTGTATGTTCTTTCCATGTAACAAGACTAGGGGGCTATTGGGGGATTAGAAGGATTACCTGAGGATACAAAACCCATGCATTTATCATATACCTTCCAATTGTGGCATGTAATACATTGGTCAAGCAGCTAGGACAGTAGACACCAAATGCAAAGAATATCAGAAACACACCTGACTAAAGCAGACAACTGAATCTGCTATTGCCAAGCATTCATTGTCTATAACTCAATCATTGCACTATTTAAGAGGAAACGAGGGTTCTGGCACAGAGTACCAGATTCTGGGACAGTGTTATAACAGAATCGATCAAGATAAATGTATTGCAAAATCTCATGAACCGTGACACTAGGGTATCAACTCAGCGGGGCCAGGGATATCGATCTGAAGTTGCGTAAAACGCACTGGGGGCAGCACAAGCGCTCCCCAGGAACAAGAACTGAAAATGTGAACACAGGAAACGAACCCCAGATAGGCGCACCAGACCGAAGATGGAACGCATAACATCGCGACCAACGCTTGCGGGCCTCAGAGGGGACACCTAGAACTGCACCTAACTGGCGCACAAGACGAAAACGGAACGAACGCGTCTAGCGGCTGCCAACCACAGAGGGAAAGCCTGTAAGCGACGGTGTTGGGGGAAAGCCGCAGTTATAAATACTGGACCCGTTCCTCTCGAGGAGTAGACTCGGGTAACACCTGTTGAAGATAACGAGTTACTGTATCGAAACATCGTGCAAGAACGACCCTGATATGTGGCAGAATACCGACACCTCAAAAATGTCAAGAGATAGCCAGGAGAGCCTGAAGAATTGCTTTAGATAAATTTGTGTTGAATAAGGTCTCACGGGATGGGAAACACCTTAATGTATTTTAATAGTCGTTTTGGTAAAATGCTACTTAAACAAGGAGAGGTTCATCACAGATTCTAGAGAAGTCAAAACCCAGCTGACAAACAATAGCTGTACATAGCGAAAATGAGCATAAGGAGAGCAATGAGTCAAAATTTTGTCAACCGATCCAACTAAAATCCCTAAGAGGTCTTGGTCGTACGTAAAATCAGTACGCGGTTGGAAAGCCCCTATTTTATCAATCAGTCACCATACTGGCACCAAACTGAAAGATAACAGAGAAAGGGCGAAAAACTGAATTCTGTCGTTCAAAATCGCTTCATGGCAGAAGATTGTAAGTGGGTGTCTCCTTTAGATTATCGTATGAACTGTGTATATTTGAGAGGCGTCTGTTCTGTCACAAATGTCCGGCAGAACAAACACCACTTGTAATGATGCTGCTGTTACATACATTTATATGAAACAGAGAATGGGGAAAAAAAGGAAAGGAATGGGTGGGAATATGTGACTTCCTGCAGCACAGGGTATTGTGGTAGCGGAATGTGGAAAGCTGAAAATTTGTGTTGGACCGGGACTGGCACCCGGATTTAGCACTTCTTATGAGAGGTTGCCATAACTTCTTCGGCCGTCCGCATACGGTCCCTGGCTGACTCAGATTCCCAGCTTATCGCATGCTGCAAAGGAGCGTCCATCGCCCGTTAACACCCTAACCGAAAATTATTGATTCCTGTAGGATTTTGGATGATATTAGTGCATCTACACTGGAAAAAAGTCAAGGAGCCGCCTTGTTCTTACAGAAATGTATATACTTGAGTGGTGACTGTTTTGTCGGGCAGGAATTCAAACCAGCTTTACTGCTTCCCATGACCGGTCACTTTGACCGCTTTTTGAAATTCTTTCATCGCTTTTAAACAAAGAAATTGTCCAATATAAAATATAATATTCTGTCTGTTGTGGACTGACAAGACAGCCAGTCCACAGTGACGGGTAACCGAAAGGCACGCGTTTAAACTCATGCAGGCTGGCGTGAGGTCTGAAACAGGATACGTAATGAATGCTATAAAGAAAAGTACGTAGCTTCTGGAATACTTAACTTTAATCCACATTTGTAGAACATCGCTCTTGATGATACATGTTGTAACCACAATATATATAGCAAAGGATTATGGCGCCTTGCTAGGTCGTAGCAATTGTAGCTGAAGGCTATGCTAACTATCGTCTCGGCAAATGAGAGCGTAGTTGTCGGTGAACTGTAGCTATGAACGTCGGCTGTACAACTGGGGCGAGTGCTAATAAGTCTCTCTAGACCTGCCGTGTGGTGGCGCTCGGTCTGCAATCACTGATAGTGGCGACACGCGGGTCCTTCGTATACTAGCGGACCGCGGCCGATTTATAAGGCTACCACCTAGCAAGTGTGGTGTCTGGCGGTGACACCACACTGTCTTTTGCATCAGCTGAAAACTACGTCCTTTCTTCTGCAATTTTGTCCCTTTTTTGTGTAAAGAAGGACTGAAACTGACGAGTGCACTTGTTGCATCATATTAGTGTTAACTGTATGGAGGGGACTGACAGAACGTGATCTATAATGTATGGAGGTGACAGAGTGTCATCTATAACTACAGTCGTAGCAAAAGAAAAAAAAAATTGAAGTGAATGGGTAAGGAAGGCATGAAAGAAAATCGAAGTGTGGAATCAATAAAACTAGTAACAGGTACTGTATCATGCACTGGACTAGAAAACATAACAGCCACGGATCATTGTTTACTTAAGACGAAAAATAAAAATAGGGGCACATATCCCAGCACAGTGCAAATGATCATGACTAAGTACACCCATCGCTACATCTACAACGTATGACTTTCTGTACTGACTAAGGTATATCTTACGTTGAATCGTACATTGTTCTTTCATCGTCTTGTACTTGTAGCTTCTCTTGCCTCTGATGGTCCAGCTGTGCAGGTGGTCGTAAAACACACTCCATAAATAATTGGATAAATATTTTCTACATTTTGGATTACGGAGGATCCTGAAATAGCGTCCGTGCAAGTACTCTAGAAGTCCAAAGTGCCCTCAGGACTTCCTTGAAACAAATAATCCACTACGTGTTTGTGAGGCCACGTCACAGCATTAGTTTTGGTGCATGGGTAGTATGTCTCATCGGGGAATATAGAATCTTAGGTTCAATATGATTTGGTGTCACTCGAAGAAAATACACCAAAATTTCCTTCACCAACTGCCACAATGTCGCCGACGCCCCACGGATAAGACAAGACGGTGTTCGTCATTGCCTTGGATCCTACAGCCCTTGCTCAGTGGTGAGTCCGCCATAGAAATGGCTTGTAGTCTCGAGCTGTTCACCTGCTTGCCGTTAAACGTAATAAACGACATGACAGTGACGGCATTGTCCAGCGTAACATGGTGAATCGTCCTCCATACTACGTTCCAACAGAAGTTTGAGTGTTTCCTCTTCAACACATTGTCTGATCGTTAGCGTTGCATGACACTATACACCGCCAGTGCCGTCGTCAGTCAAGTCGCGGGTAGGGCGATTCGGACGTAACTGAAGTCTAGATAAGACACTGATGTAGAAGTATGACTGGGGAACGTGTTGTATCGTCACAGACGGCGTGAGGGAGGGCGGCGCCAGTTTCACTGATAAAAAACCGATCAAACCGTTTGGCTAACGTATTTACAAATAGAGCGACCACCCTGCCATAAACATGGACAAGGCCAAGCTCTCTCCGATCCGGATAAAGTGTGAAAGTTTCATATTTGATCTTGAAAAGCATACCTCAACTCACAAAGGACCCAAAAGCTGTTCGTATATGGAGAGCTAACATCATCGGCACAGCTAGGCAATTCGTGCCCGGACATTTTGTCAAAGTCGTCGATAGTTGTGAACAACGGTACGTCATACATTGTCAGTGAAATCAATGCTGAGGCATTTCATTGTTTCTCAGAGATGTAGGGGCGTGACACAATCAACAGCATCCCGACCATCATATTCGTCGCCTCTGAGTTGGTTACAATCATATGACTACCTGAGACCATGCCATATTTAGCGATCTAATCCAGTCCATTGCTGGTGTCGTCGCCATTGCGGATCACATTCTCAGGTTCGTCAGCATACGCTTTACATCGGAATGTGTGTCCTCGTAATGTCACACCCGTTGGTCATAATAGTGGTTCAAGGACCACATCATAGAGCAGTGCAGACAGAGGGTGGCCTTGGCGTACCGATCATGAAAGCCCGAGGGACGGCGTAGGTCTTTCATTGACGATCACCTTGGAGTTCAAGCCACGGAGGAATCGAACCACGACAGTGACAGATGGTTGCGGGTATCGCGTATGTCGGAGGTCCACTTCCAAGTAGTCGTGGTCCGCGCAATCGAAGGAGTGACTGAAATCAATTGACGCCAAAGCACCCTTCAGATGACATGCCAACGCCAGTACGATCAAGTAACGGTATTCACTGAGGCCTGTTTCAATATTATTGTCACTTCCTATCGACATTTTAACTGGTGAGGTAACTTGATGTATGGTCTGGCATATACGTGCTGCCAACAGTACGGAAAACATCTTAACGTCACAATTCAGGAGCGTCAGCTGACTGTAATCTTGTATCTGTGAGCCAGTGGACGGTTCGGGAGTTGGTACAATCATCCCTTCCCCAAAGGTCTCGGAGAGCGGCACGTCTATACACTGTAGCTTGCGACAGCTGTCCGTCCATCTGATGGCCAATAAATATTGAAAAGTACTGTAAAATTCAAAGGGGAAGCGGTCAGGGCCTGGAGACGTGTTTACCACCAGTTTACCATTGGCGTCAATCACTTCCTCTTCCGAAATCTTCCAGTAGAGCCGCTACCATTGTTGGGGTAATGGTGCCGTAAATCGTCTGAGAGACATCTGCCAATGCTGTCGGATCAGGAATCTGAGCTGAACAAAGCTGGAAATAACGGTCGTGAAAAGCAGTGCCTGTCTAGTTTAGTGAGGAGAGGTGACGACAGTCATCTGTGTCGAATGAGTGTATCGGCGCTCTTCAACGTCCTTTACATTCATGAAGTACTTGGAACATAGACGGGCATTCAATTGCTGTCCAATCCTGCATCCTCGATCGGACTACTACCACCTCTTGGTAGCATTGCGTGTGAGTGATGATTTGACCTTAGCATAGTGAGTGGTTGGGACTCGTTCTGGAGATGGCGAGCATTTGTCTGCTACAAACTGCGTGGTCTCGACCGTAGTTTATCAACGTTTGTTGCAGGGCTGATTCGGCACAGTAGAAACCACCAGTGCATCATCGTAGGTTATGCACAGAGGCGGATTTCACACAGATGCTTGATGTCCTCAATGAATTGGTGGCAGTCCGAGTAAACCAGGTGGGCGGCGTTTAACTGCGAGACTGTGCTTCTCCACACTCGTCGACAAAGGGTGATGGCACATATGTAAGTCGAGTGGTCCAAGAAGGCTCCAGGTCACATTCCCACATCCTGTGTCCCAGCAGCTCGTGTAAGTGAAACAAAAATCTGGTGACTGCGGCTGGGAGAGTGACTCGTGGATTGTGTCAAAACAGGTCGATGGCCATAAATATGCTTCCACCAACTGCAGGTCCTGGATTGGCGTCCCGACTTCTGGTCACGGATTATGTCATGGGAGATGGTCTTTGGGGCCCAGGACGCAATTGAAGTGACCCCCGAGCATTAATTGGTCTTGGTGGCCGTGGAAGAGCAACGCGACTTCTTCTGCAAAGAAACGTGAACGTTCACGACGTCTGTCCATGCCAGGAAGTGTGCAGATGTTGATTAGCTTTATACCCAGCATTGTGGGTGCCATTCATCGAGCTTCCCAGAGGTAGTGAATGTTGTATGCCACGATTACTTCCCGTAGAAATATGGCTACAACGCTACCTGTGGATGAGACGTGTCATGAACATACGTGCCAGGGAATCCATCGACAGATACTTCTTGGAGAAAGACTGTATTAATAGCAACAACATTCAGCATATCCTGAAGCAAGGAAAAGTTATTGTACATCCATATAATGTTGATGTTGATAGTCACGACATGATACGTTTGAAGTCTGTGTAGCTCACCCTGTGGGCCATCAGTATCACCGTAAGTGGCATGCGTTCGTAACATCATGTTATCTCATTGCAGTCACCGAAAGTGGCAAGGGATCAACACTGATGCGGTGAAATCTTTTGTGTCGTGTCCCAAATGACAGGCAATGAGCCCTCTTCACAATCGTCCACCCAGACGCCATGAGGTACGGTTGACTGTTGATGGGATGTTTCAGCTGCAGCTATTGGAACACACTCCGTCGTCACTACAGGCTGGTAATCAGCAGCAAGGATCTCCATGAGATCCTGCCTACAAAAGGGGTGTCGCCAATGCGATCTCCGGGATGTGGTGCTACTACAGCCTCTGTAGCGCCGTTCCTCCATCACACTGTTCACAACCCTTTTCAGACATTGACAGCAGGGAGACATCCGACGGAGCATCTCACTGTTTCTTGTCTCTTCGTGAGGAACGCTATTTGCAGACGTGTGCTTCAGTATCCAAATGGAGATGGATGTCTTAGGCTGCTCTGTTGTCAGGAAGAGAGGCTGCCGTCGGCACCACCCATGTGTCAATGTCCATCTTCTTATCCATACCGTCCAGAAAGGTGAACTGTTGATTGTCTGCTTAAGGAGTGCTGTTGTAGTTGACGGGTCCAACACTTCCTAATCCATCGTGTTCATCCTATCATGAACGTCTATCCGACGAGTGTGAGCGACGTCAGAATAGGCAGCCATCCATGCAACCACGGCGTAAATAAGGATGGAGGGTCATGATCGCAGGAGGAGTCACAGATTCGCCTGTTAGGATTTGAGCAAGTTGCCTATATAGATACGTCGACCTAACACGTTCTTCTTGGTCACACCTGGAGAAAGTATGTGGCAGTCTGTCGTACACAATAGTCGCCCTACAGCTGCTCCTGACAAGGTAGGACAGCACATATTTTGTCAAAACAATTTTGATCTGTGCCGGTAGTTGTGGCCGAGCGGTTCTAGGCGCGTCAGCCCGGAACCGCGCTGCTGCTACGGTCGCAGGTTCGAATCCTGCCTCGGGCATGGATGTGTGTGCTGTTCTTAGGTTAGTTAGGTTTACGTAGTTCTAAGTCTAGGGGACTGATGACCTCAGATGTTAAGTCCCATAGTGCTTAGAGCCACTTGAACCAATTTTGATCTGTTATATGCCATTTAGGACAGGGTATGTTGTAAAACTGATCCGTTTTGCGGCTATGTGGCTGACCACTTCACCCTAACGTAGGAAAGCCACAGTGATGATGTCTAATGGTACTTCGAGCAGGAGTTCGAAGACTCATAGTGTACAGAAACTGAGCACCTTGTGATTGATACAAACTGCCCCAATATGGCAATCAGAGTGTTTGAATTTAAGATTATTCGCATTTTCGCCCACGATCCTGTTGCAGACCTCGTTACTGGCTAACTTGATGGAGACAACACTGCTGATGTCCTGTGCGTCAATTTTAACGACATCACATATAAAACGCTGGCCTTTAAAAGCTTGTGGCCTTGCATGATGGAGTTGAAATTGATCCTGATGGCGGTTTCTCTTAATCAATGTGCCATGTTGTGTCGGCTGTGATCGACTGAGAACTAGCGGCGACGAAGTAGTGAATGACTACGTGCACACATGACTCTGTGGATGGGACCTAAACAGCACATCCACACTGCTCAACTGCTGAAGGTAAACTGTTACCACTTTGGCTATCTGGACTCGTCCATGACCGACTCAAATTTCTAACCTATCACAAGTTGCAATACAGCGTCCCTCGTTATTAACCACCTATTTGCAAATTATTGATTCCTGTAGGAGTTCGGACGACATTAGTGCATTTGTACTGAAACAAAAGTAAAGGAGCTGACGCGCTCTGATAGGAATGTATTCGTATATATTTGGGTGGTGTCTCTTCTGTCGGACTTGTCTCTCAGTTAATTCTATATAAAAAAGGAATCGACATGATTTTACTTTTCAAAGTCAAATGAAGGAGAATGTGTCCAGCTTCAAGTCTGTGTGAAGAACACACGAACAGTAGGATGCAAGCTGCTTTAGCTCACCTAAGAATGCATCTTGAGGGGAAAACATTCTGATATAAACTGTATTTTATAATGACAGTGACAAAACAACGTCAGTGGCGTAGGTATAAGTCAAGGAAGGAACATTTGTTTTGTAAATAAAACACGCCTTCTCTTTCTGAACTGTATTTTATTCTCCGAGACGCGTATCGCCTTTTTTCACTTTAAGGCATTAGCTGTGGGCTGGTTCTTCATATTTTTAGTTGGCGTCGGTGTTTCCTCTCATCTGGTCACATAGAGGTCGTACTACCGCTCTATTTACGAAACATAAGCATGTTTTTGTGTTTCGATCATTTTTCTTCCGACTTTTCGTTTTGTTTGCCCTTGTTGTTGTAATGCACTATCTTCCTTCTGTCACTAATATAGACATAACACTAATAAAGAGATATATAAAGTAGAGATATGTCTATATTATCGACAGAAGACAGATAGTGCTTCACAACAACAAGAGCAAACAAAATGAAAAGTGGGAAGAAAAAGGTTTGAAACACCAAAACATGCTTATGTTTCGTAAATAGAGAGGTAGTGCAACCTCCATGTGACCAGATGAGACGAAACACCGTTGCCAACTACCAAAATGAAAAACCAGCCCACTGATGATGCCTTAAAGTGACAAAGGGCGAAACACGTCTGGGAGAATAAAATTCAGTGCAGCAAGGGAAGGCGTTTCTTATTTACAGAGCAAATATTTCTGTGCTTGCTGTGGAGGATGGCCACGCAAACAAACACGTTACAAGGAAGGAAGTTTAGTATTAAAAGTCTCACCGACGATGAAGTCATTGAAAACGCAGCATAATCTCGGGTTATTGAAGAACGTAGATAGATAGGGAAGGGACTGAGTCGTGTCCTGTCATAAGCAATTATCTGTTATTTGCCTTAAACAATTTAGGTTAACCATAGAAAGTCTACATCAGAATTTTCAGACAGAGTGTCGAACCTTAGTCTTTCCGTAAGTGAGTTTCGAGTCTTACGGACAGAGCTACGTCACTGAGCGAAAAAATTAAACATTTTCATCATTTGTGTCTTTATATATTAGCTAAACTCACTGGGAGTACTCACAAAGGATTGCCACTCGACCATCGACGTCCAGAGAAGGGGTATCTCCATTCCATTCTCCCTTCTGAAATATGCTGTGTATGAAAGCAGATGAAACACAACAAAGCGGCAGCGCGAAAACCAGGATTTATTTAGGGAAAGAGTCCAGTTGTGTTAATCTGTCCTCTTTATGGTTGTAATCGAACTGTCCTCTTTGTCAGCGGCGCAGATTTATTGTGACAATCCAGATATGGTTCCATTAAAGTAGCTCACTCAGGCCTGCTGGTGGCCAGGAAGCTACAAAACAGACAGTGACAACCGTAACACCGGCCAAGCCACGTGCAAGCGCGTGGCATCAATGAGTAGAGAGAGAGAGAGAGAGAGAGAGAGAGAGAGAGAGAGAGAGAACAACAAATGCTGTTCTTGACAACAAAATTAACAGTGTACGATGTTTGTAATTACATACGCGGGAATCGTATGACATTTGGAATAGTTCGACATGGGTGAAACGTACTGTCTTCCATTTATAGCAGATTGCAGGTCAGCTTCCATACTGTAGTTTATCGTACGCCAATGTCAGTAACTGTAGAACAAACAGGAGAAATACCTTCTTCGAAGTCTGTTTATTCTAAATAAGTATTTGTCTCAGATATACACGACTGGTCTGCTATGAAATTGTCACATCCATATGACCACAAGATAAAAAAAAAAAACAAAAAAACTGCTTACTCTTGAAAAATTAATAGGCTAAAGCACTCTACAACAAAACAACCTAGGTGTAACAAGAATGTTTTTATTCCTTGCAAGATTTCTGAAATAGTCGATTTTCTCAACAACAAAAATCCCAATTTATGAACCAAGTAACATCTTTCAGATTTCTAGATTTCTTCTAATCCTAATGTTATTATTTATCAATGCAGACATAATTATTTTAAAACATATTTTATCTATAGATAATGCCAAAATGTATTTTGCTTAAGACAATTTTTTTCATTTGGATGTTATTGAATCCGTAGGAATTGAAGAAAGTAAAATTTTTCTCTGTTGCTGGCATATTCGTCGAGAGAAGCTCGGCAGTTGTAATGATATGTGAAATTATCGTTTATTTTGCCTTTTCAGTTGCACATATATTTTTATGACTTGACTAGTTTCGGTCAGACTGGATTATCTTCAGATTTATATACTTGCGCAAGCAGACCCTTGTATTTACAAGGCACTGAAATTCAGAGTACTGCGTGTAATGCCACATACGAGTAAATCCAACGCGTTGTTTATGCAACTACATACCGACACATGATATTGACGTGTATTTGACTTCTGTCACACATAATCCTTTTGCGTACGGGGTGTAGACGTACAAGATTAACGACATTGACAGATGGCGCATTACACTGTACCTCAGAAAGTGTAAACTATTTTTCTCTTTATGCGTGTTTTTATGAATGTTTCATCTCATTGGAAAAGAAATAAATGATCGGACCAACTATCCACAATATTGAGAACAGATATCGGCTATCATGCGTAAATATTTTGAAAATCATACGTTTTCCAAGTGCTGTATAAAGTGTGGGATACTTTCAGTTCATATCTAGGGGCGTTAATGGTTGGCTCTGAGCACTATGGGACTTAACATCTGAGGTCATCAGTCTCCCAGAACTTACAGCTACTTAAACCTAACTAGCCTAAGGACATCACACACATCCATCCCCGAGGCAGGATTCGAACCTGCGACCTTAGCGGTTGCGCAGTTCCAGACTGAAGCGCCTAGAACCGCTCAGCCACACAGGCCGGCGGAGGCGTCAAAATTACAAGATTACATGTCAGTGTGAATTATTTTTACACCTGGAGAAGAGAGAAGAATGGCTTTATCTTTGGGTCGACGAGTTGATTAGCAACGGAACACACTAGAGATGCAGGAAAGATGGGAAAGTAAATCGGCAAAGTTTTTCGCATATTCGCCTAAAGCAGTTTTGAGAAATCACTGGAAACCTAAATCTGAATGACACACACACACACACACACACACACACACACACACACACACACACACACACACTCACTCACTCGCACATGCACGTCAGCTGCCTACAATGTTCAATGACTTCAACGCCGACAAGTCAGACTTCGTAAAGAGAGAGAGAGAATTTAAATAGTTTAATCCTCTCGATTTGGCGAGCGGAATTCAGACAAGGAGCAATCACGTACGGAGAACGGAAACTGGCAGTCGAGCGGCGAAGTTGGGCCGGTGGAGCCTCGGGACGACAAAGGAGCGGAGTACAGTCTGCAGCGGCGAGTGGCCATTCAAACCAAGGAAAGGCAATCTCTCAAAATTCCAGGCGCACTTGTCACTTTCTTTCCTTATTAACTGCTAAGCCTCTCCGGTCTGAAAAGAAAGAAAAGCAGCAGGAGGAACTGCAAAACGTGCGGCGTGCACCGAACTTACATAAAGTATATATTACTATGACATGAAAATATTATTTTCATGGTCATTCTGTTGCTACTGCCCTGTTCCATCTTCTAAAATGGTTCAAATGGCTTTGAGCACTATGGGACTCAACATCTGAGGTCATCAGTCCCCTAGAACTTAGAACTACTTAAACCTAACTAACCTAAGGACATCACACACATCCATGCCCGAGGCAGGATTCGAACCTGCGACCGTAGCAGTCACGCGGTTCAGGACTGAAGTGCCTAGAACCGCACGGCCACCGCGGCCGACCATCTTCTAAGACCTCACCGGTGTAACTAATAAGAAATACTAGGTCTTCTACGTAGCTGACATAGTAAAGGGATAACGTTAATGGTAGCCATGGCGTAAGTGAATCAAAATAAGTCTAAGAAACTTAAAAAACGCGCTTTCTGAACTCTTAGTGTTTTCGGTGCAAGCAAGCTTGATGACATTCCTGAGAACCATAATTAGAAAAACAAAGCATATCGGTTTCCTAAGAGCAGCATATTTACGATTCAAACTGTAATTCGCTGGAGAGTCTTCGTTGCAGTTTTAAACTGCGAAACATAACGAAACCCAAACTAGGGTTCGTCGGCAAGAACCAGATCGTAGGTAGAGGCTAAGCATATTTTCTCGGTACTCCTTCAACCGGGATTGCTCTTCTTGTAATGTGTGGATGAGAGAACCGTTGTGGAGTCCGGAAAAACTTCAGAGAAGTACTGCCAAAATCACGTTTCCTGTTATGAATGGACCAGTTGTGGGGGCGTTGTTCCATTCCTCATCCAAACAAATATTTAACTTACGAAGAGGGTTCCTCTTTATGATTTTTGTTCATCTGGGACAACCCGCTAAGGTTTACGGAATTAATGTGAAAAAATTAAAGCAAAAGCAATATGCATTTTTTGTCTATGTATTTTCTTGGGTGAGACGGAGTACAATTTAAATATGTTAAAGTCCCATGTAATCATTTGTGGTCTGTGACTATATTGCGTGATTCATAAAATAGACCTTTTAAGCTTGTTACTCATCTAAGATTTAGTGGGACTTTGCTAGTTTTGCTGATATATCGGTCAAGTCGTTTATTAGACATGTCTAAGCGGTGTGATCACGTTCCTTGAACTGGTTCATCTGTATGATGGAATATCCTGTTTATTATAATTGAGTATTTGTCACATATATACAGGGAATAGGCAAAATAATGTGAACACCTGTACTTACGTGGGAATGGTTTATTAGTAAGGGGTTGGACCCACATTTACCCGTAATACAACTGCGATTATTATTGGAAAACAGGCATACAATAATTCTATATTCTCCAGTGAAATGTTATTCCAGTCTGTGATCAGAACCTCTTCTAACCCCTGCTGTGACGAGGGAGGCTTTAATCTGCTCCGGAGTTTGCGCTCCAATACCGCCCACAAGTGTTCGATAACGTTCAAGACCGGAGACTGTGCTGGCCAAGGAAGACGCTGCAGTTCAGTTGCATGCTTCTCATACCACGATTGTACTGTCCTGGCTGAGTGACTAGGTGCATTATAGTCCTGAAATATGACATCATTGTTGGGGAACATCATTTAAATCATGGGGTGCAACTGATCAGCTAAAATTTTTACATAATCGTTGGCTGCAACACGGCCTTTGAGAGTAGTGATGGGACCAGCAGAATACCATGATATGTCTTCCCACACCATCATACTTACACCTCCATGTTTAATCGCTGGAATCAAGCAATCAGGATTGCAGGCTTCTTTTGACGTTCACCTGACGTAAGCCCGGCCCGATGTTGGTAATAACGAAAACGTTGACTCGTCGGACCATATGACGTGTTTCCATGACCGGTCGTCCAGGATTTATGCTCCTGACACCATGTTTTACGCTTCTTTCCGTTGGTTGTCGTCACTAATGGTTTCGGTATAGCAGCTCGTCCATGAATATTCGCGTTATGGGGTTCTCGGCGGACAGCGTCGATAGATACGGGTCTCGAATATGGCTATTGAGCTCTGCAGTCACTTTAGCCGCCGTAGTTTTGTGTTGTTTTGACAAAATTCGTGTTAGTGTACGACGATCTGTCATTTGGTTTTGATTTGCGCCCACTATTGCGTTTACACGATAATATCTTTCCATGTTTTGTGTAGGGTGTCATGGCTGTTGAAACAGCTCCTCTTGAAACATTCATCAGATTGGCTGTCTTGGTTATTGATGCTCCAGCTAATCAGACGCCCACAATCTCCCCCCTTTGGAGCTCTGTTGGGTCTTTCACTGCACGTCGACCTCGGCCTCTGAACGCAAATAAGAAGTGTGCACTACTCGCAAGCAACCTTCACTAATGCCTAGTCCGTACTGCACACGCACAGTCCAGCGCGAGACGTGCTTTAGCCGCGTTATTGACCGTCAAACACAACATCCCACTACTACCACTGTTCACATTATTTGGCCTATCCTCTGTACAAAAATCTGTTTCTTCTCCTATGTAAGTGTAACATGCATGTCATACATGTGATTATGTATCACTATAAAATGGTCACAAGATGCAAACTAGGTAGACGTGACAAATTAGTAGACTAACGCGCACCGATGAGGCAAAACATGATGACCACCTGTTTAATAGCGTGCTATTCCACAATACAAACACAGTACATCAGAGATTCTAGTTGACATGGATTCTAAAAGTCCTGGACAGGGTTCCAGAAGTATATGACCCCAGATGTCTATGCACAGGTCAAGCAATACCCTCCGATTACTGGGTGGTAGTTTATGGGCACGCTGCTGGCGCCCGACATGTATACCAATGGGTTCAGATGAGGCACATTTGCTGACCAAGACATCACTGTAAGTTCACTGTAATACCCCTAAAACCACAGTAGCACGATTATGACCTTGGTTCAAATGGCTCTGAGCACTATGGGACTTAACATCTTAGGTCATCAGTCCCCTAGAACTTAGAACTACTTAAACCTAACTAACCTAAGGACATCACACACATCCATGCCCGAGGCACGATTCGAACCTGCAACCGTAGCAGTCCTACGGTTCCGGAATGCAGCGCCTAGAACCGCACGGCCACTGTCCACAGACAGTTATTCTCCAGGAAGATGTCATCGCCGTAAGGGGAGACTTCAAGCATGAAGCGATGCAACTGGTCTATAATAACATTCACGCAGTTCACTGCTGTGATGATGCCTTCGATTACCACCACAGATCCGATGGGAGCCCAACTCAGTGTACCCCATAGCATAATTCTGCCCCCACGGGCCTGTATCTGTGACGCGGTGCGTGTTTCGTGGAGCCATTCGCCTGGATGACGGCCTGTAAGGACCAAGCCATCACACTGGTGTAACAATAAATAAGACTTATTCGACAGGCGGGACGTTTCTATTAATCCACGGTGAAAATTCAGTGATGTTGTGCCCACAGCAAGCACAGACACACGTAGGGGTCGTGTGATGTGGAGCTCTTGGTTCAACAATGGCCTTTGAACGGTTCTCCAAAACACTTATGCCTGCACCGGCGTTGTACTCAGTGGTCAGATCTGCCACAGATCGCTTCCTATCCCGGCTTACACACTGGGGGATCCTCCGACCGCTACGTTTTATGATGGGGCGTGATCGTCCAGTATCATACAACCTATTCTTTATATCACCATTCTTCAGCCACTTTTCATAGATGTTCACGACAGTAGTACGCCAACAGCCGACAACGCTAGCAGGGAAAGGCAAACCGTAGTGGTAGAGGAAAAAGACCTATGAAGCTCTCTAGAATACAAAAACTAATGTTATAATCATCAGACCTCTGCGTCAATGTGTACAGTAGATCTTATAGAGAATGACAGTTACTGTGTGCATGACGGGATAATCCATTCTGAATAATATTCAGAACATATTATGTTGAACTGGAAAAAAGAAGATAGTGTTTCCTAGATTCCTTGATAGAGTTTTAAATTTACAAGGCGAGAAGAAACGTTTCTAATCGTTACATAAAACATAATCTCCGGAAATACAAAATAGTAGCAAACAAGTTGAAGTTAAAGGAAAGGCATTGTTGATCCAGATTGTCCCACTCGTCAACGGCGATTCGGCGTAGATCCCTCAGAGTGGTTGGTGGGTTACGTCGTCCACAAGCAGCCCTTTTCAATCTATCCCAGGCATGTTCGAAAGGGTTCATGTCTGTAGAACATGCTGGCCACTATAATCGACCGATGTCGTTATCCTGAAGGAAGTTGGTTGGTTGGTTTTTTGGGGGAAGAGACCAAACAGCGAGGTCATCGGTCTCATCGGATTAGGGAAGGACAGGGAAGGAAGTCGGCCGTGCCCTTTCAGAGGAACCATCCCAGCATTTGCCTGGAGCAATTTAGGGAAATCACGGAAAACCTAAATCAGGATGGCCGGACGCGGGATTGAACCGTCGTCCTCCCGAATGCGAGACCAGTGTCCTGAAGGAAGTTATTCAGAAGATGCGCACGATGGGCACGCAAATCATCGTCCATGAAAATGAATGCCTCGCCAATATGCTGCCGGTATCGTTGCACTATTTGTCGGAGGATGGCATTCACGTGTCGTACAGCTGTTACGGTGCCTTATATGACCACCAGCGGCGTACGTCGGCCCCATGTAACGCCACCCCAAAACAGCAGGGAACCTCCACCTTGCTGCACTCGCTGGACAGTGTGTCTAAGGCGTTCAGCCTGACCGGATTGTCTGGCTGAAGACATATGCGACTCTCATCTGTGAAGAGAACGTGATGCCAATCCTAAGCGGTCCATTCGGCATGCTGTTGGGCCCATCTGTACCGCGCTGCATGGTGCAGTGGTTGAAAACATGGACCTCGCCAAGGACGTCGGGAGTAAAGCAGCACATCATGCAGCCTATTGTGCACAGTTTGAATCGTAATACAACGTCCTGTGGCTGCACAAAAAGCCTTATTCAACATGGTGGGGTTGCTGTCAGGATTCCTCCGAGTCATAATCTGCAGGTAGCAGTCATCCACTGCAGTAGTAGCCCTTGGACGGCCTGAGCGAGGCATGTCATAGACAGTTCCTGTCTCACTGTATCTCCTCCTTGTCGGAACAACATCGCTTTGGTTCACTTCGAGATGCCTGGTCACTTCCCCTGTTGAGAGCCCTTCCTGGCACAAAGCAACAATGTGGAAGCGATCGAACTGCGGTATTGACCGTCTAGGCATGGTTGAACTACAGATAACACGAGCCGTATACCTTCTTCCTGGTGGAATGACTGGAACTGATTGATGTCAGACTCCCTCCGTCTAATAGGCCCAGCTCATGCATGGTTTTTTACTTCTTTGGGTGGGTTTAGTGTCATCTCTGAACAGCAAAAGGGACTGTGTCAGTGATACAGTATCCATAGTCAATGTCTATCTTCAGGAGTACTGGGAACTGGGGTGATGCAAAACTTTTTTTGATGTGTGCACAGCATGAAGAGCATGGGAGCCAGCACACTTTACTGGGGTTACACCCAAAATTACTTCTGCATCTGTCGATGACTTTTCATTCAAAATAACATACGGTGTACTCCCTATCACGAAATCTTCAATAAAATCACATATTTCGTCTGATAATCTTATTGTCATACTTTTGATAATAAGCATACGTGTAGTACTGAGTAAAATACATTTCGGAAATCGAGGAATACTGCATCTACCTGACTACCTTGGTCCACGATTTCCAGGATGTCTGATAAAAAAGTGTGTAAGGCATCTGGATTTTATGGACCCTACGTGAGGTTGATCCATAACGACAGGACGATACAGTATGAGATCCTCGGAAAATAATAATTATTTCATATCAACAAAAGGCAATTGCAGTTAAACTCATGTACCGAAAAATGAAAAAACAATATCTACCAATATATGGACTGGCATGAACAAACAAGTTAAAGTGAAATGCATATTTTAGACGAACCGAGCAGGTTCGACACAGCAAGAAAAATAAAAGTGTTTATTCACCTCTAATAAGTCGGTGATTGGCTCAAGTCATACTTGGCGACGTAGAAGTGACAGGGTGGGGAGATCCCCATTATATAAAAGCATTTTAAGACCTAAAATTTCTATCTCTCTCTTTTTCTCGTTTTGCAGTGGACCGCACATGTGTGTGTAAATAAGCAAGGGCATTGAGAGCTTCGCTTTCTGCAAAGTGAGGAGAATACGCTTCATGTTTGAGGCGACAGATAGCAAAGCAGTAGTTACTTATTCTCGCGGGAATTTTTGTGGTCAAAGAAATTGTGCACGTCGCTCCAGCCCATAGCGAGTGTTCAATAGCCATTATTTCGGCTAGGGAAAGATTAATGTCCTACAGAATGCAGGAAAGTTGTGACTGTGTGAATTCAGTCAAGGGCAGAAGAGGGAATTAGCGTTTCAGATCCAGCACAGAGACAATGCCATTGCCAATCCCGCTTGGATCAAATAGCTCTGAGCACTACGCGACTTAACTTCTGTGTTCATCAGTCACCTAGAACTTAGAACTAATTAAATCTAACTAACCTAAGTACATCACACACATCCATGCCCGAGGCCACTCCGGCCGGCAAATCATGCTTGGTAAAGTACCATTGCGCATTAGGTCACAGTAAATGTTGAGTCTAGATTTTGCTCACTCCAACTTGTGTACACTTTGACCACTGAATATCAAAAGCTAGGATACTAACCTATCCTAACAATGAGTACATAAGATTTTTTTCATTGCTTAAAAAAAATGAAATTTATTCTCCACCAACTCAGTGCATTGACCAGTTACGACAACATAGATTTAAATGTGCTGAAGAAGATTTTTAATAACCATTCTTTCCTGTAATAAAAAATTTTCGTTTGTGGAGATAACGATTTTTACAATCGTAATTTCAGTATGTCCAAGAATTAAATATTTCGTTACTTTTGATACTCAATAATTCAACGTGGTTGTTGTTTATCACTTGACCCCTGAAAGCAACAGGTGTTCAATTATATGTAAAATGAAAAAGGGAATAGCTGTGTTGTTTTTCTAGAATAGACCCCAAACTTCCACTTTTATTAATTTCCACATACTAGGTACGTGACAGCAGCATTTCTAATGATTTTTGTTATGATCCGCACCTGATATTAGTTGCCTTACAGGGCCAGAGTCATATTTATTTAGAATATCTGTTTGACACCCTGGGCTTGAGAAGACAGTTCAGATGTTTTGTCCATTTGCGAGCTACGTAGTAAACTAACTTTACACACATTAGCACACTCACTGTGCAGATACAAAGGCTGAACGTACGACAATTACGAACTGGGTTTTTTATGATCTATAGTTTCGAAATCCAAATTGCTTGGCATGGAGGAGGTCGTTGTGTGCGATATATCTCATTACAGATGAGCCCCTAATAAGTTCTAAGATTCTACAATAAATCAATGTCAAGGATACTGCATGATAGTTTTGTGGGTCACTTCTGCTGCTCTTCTTGTGGACAGTTGTGATCTGTGCTTTCTTCCAGCTACTGGACATAGCTCTTCTTTCGAGTGATCCACGATAGATTTTAATTAATAGATGGACTAAATCAGCTGGAAATTCGGTATAGAATTTGATAGGAGTTCCATCGGACCCTGGGACGTTGCTCAGTTTTAACCATTTCCTCTGCTTCACAACGCCACTGACACTAAAATTTACTTCTCATCCTTTAAGTTGTACGAGAATTAAACTAGGCAGTATCTCTGGATTTCATTTGTAAAGAAGCATTTGAAAAAAGAGTTAAGCTACTCACAATTTCTGTTCCAGTCTCATCCGTGAGTGACTAGCCACTAAGACTGGTACCACTAACACATTACGTACACCTGGAATTTCTTTGGATTTAGTGAAAGGTCTGTCGGCAGTATTCTGCTACGGTAGTCACTGAAACATTCACGCATTGTTCTCTTGACTTCCAAAAGCGATTCATTCAGCGTCTCTCCATGTATAGCGGTATGCTTTTTTTAAAACCTTTTACGTATTAGTCTCTTTACTCTGATTGTATACAATGGACGATCCTTCCCATCATGAACTGTACTATTGGGTAAATATCTGTCCAATGCATGGTCAACTATTCTTTTAAACCTAGGACATATTTCCTTTACATCACCCTGTCCTGAGTTAAAAGCTTGAAGTTTCTCACTGAGGTATGACACTACTGCTTCTCTGTCTAGTTTGCTGAACATATAAATCTTTCTTTTTGTTTCAGTTCCTCTTTGTAGTTTGGTATTCATTTTTGCTATAACTGCCTCTGGTCATTGGTAACAGTTTCCATGTGGACTTCGTGAAAGCGGCCACGTCTGTTTGTTGCCATTAGATCCAACACATATGCGCCATGAGTGGATTTCTGAACTATCTGTTCTAGGTACTTTTCAGAGAAGGCATTTTCTAATGTTTAACGAGATATTTTGTGACGTCCACTATCAGAAAACCTATAATTCGTCTAATTGATTGTTGGACGATTAAAGTATCCTCCTTTGATTACAGTTTGATTAGGGAACTTATGTACAAGCGAAGCGAGATTTTCTCTAACGTTTTCGGTTACATCAGGAGTTGAGTCTGGTGCTCGATAGAAGGACCCTATTATAATTTTATGGCCACCATTGATACTGAGTCTTGCCTAATCAGTCTCCCATGCAGCTTCGATTTCTATTTCGGTTGATTTGAGTTTATTGTCTACTGTGACACCCACACCATCTTCATTTCCCATTTCCCTATCCTTTCGGTAGGCGCTCAAATTTTCCCCAACGATCTCACTGTTATCGATTTACGTTTTAACCAACTTCCTGTGTGTAGTATTCTGTGAGCTTTAGTGCTTTTTGGGAACATAAGGATGGAGAACGTTAATAACGTTCTAGGATTTAAAAAAAGTTTAAGAATTTTCACATAAAATATTCGGAGGCATTAATTTTCGGCACGCTATCGTAGATGTTTGTCTTCCATTTTGTCTATTTCGTTTGGTGCTTTTTTTTATTTTTCCTCGTTTCATTTAATTTAATATCTCATGTGTTATACAAGTATTTCTACTGGGGCATGTATTTTTGCCCAATTCATAAATTCCCGTCACCATTATTTCTTCTCTTAAAGTTACCGATTCGTCTTCTGTTGCTTTCCCTTCGCCTGTTGCACTCTATCGTTGTCTAATCCTGCCTTATAAATTCGCAAATCTTTTCATTTATCCAGGTACCATTACCTTAATTTTATACCTTCCACGGTTTCTTCAGTGTAAATCCGCAGATTATGGCCAGACTCCACATCTGCATCTGGATACGTTATGCTGTATAAAATCTAGTTTCTAAATACATCTCACCACTATGTAATCTATACGTAATCTTCCGGTGACTCATGGCCTTGTCCTTGTATCCGTCCTTCTTTAATTATTCTTAAACCAAGTGTTGGCAATGATTAAATTATGCTCAGTACAAAGTTGTACCAAGCGGCTTCCCCTTCCATTTCATTCAACCTGACAATTTCCTAGAACTGCATTTACTTATCTTCATTTTCCTACTTTTGAATCCCTGTACCATATCACAGTTAAATTTTCGCCTTCCAAAGCGATCTCAGTAATTTCCTTCATCTTGTCATACGTTCTTTCGATGCGTTCGTTTGCGGATGTATTATGCGTATTGACTTTACTACTATGGTAGGTGTGGCTTTGTACACTCCTGGAAATGGAAAAAAGAACACATTGACACCGGTGTGTCAGACCCACCATACTTGCTCCGGACACTGCGAGAGGGCTGTACAAGCAATGATCACACGCACGGCACAGCGGACACACCAGGAACCGCGGTGTTGGCCGTCGAATGGCGCTAGCTGCGCAGCATTTGTGCACCGCCGCCGTCAGTGTCAGCCAGTTTGCCGTGGCATACGGAGCTCCATCGCAGTCTTTAACACTGGTAGCATGCCGCGACAGCGTGGACGTGAACCGTATGTGCAGTTGACGGACTTTGAGCGAGGGCGTATAGTGGGCATGCGGGAGGCCAGGTGGACGTACCGCTGAATTGCTCAACACGTGGGGCGTGAGGTCTCCACAGTACATCGATGTTGTCGCCAGTGGTCGGCGGAAGGTGCACGTGCCCGTCGACCTGGGAGCGGACCGCAGCGACGCACGGATGCACGCCAAGACCGTAGGATCCTACGCAGTGCCGTAGGGGACCGCACCGCCACTTCCCAGCAAATTAGGGACACTGTTGCTCCTGGGGTATCGGCGAGGACCATTCGCAACCGTCTCCATGAAGCTGGGCTACGGTCCCGCACACCGTTAGGCCGTCTTCCGCTCACGCCCCAACATCGTGCAGCCCGCCTCCAGTGGTGTCGCGAGAGGCGTGAATGGAGGGACGAATGGAGACGTGTCGTCTTCAGCGATGAGAGTCGCTTCTGCCTTGGTGCCAATGATGGTCGTATGCGTGTTTGGCGCCGTGCAGGTGAGCGCCACAATCAGGACTGCATACGACCGAGGCACACAGGGCCAACACCCGGCATCATGGTGTGGGGAGCGATCTCCTACACTGGCCGTACACCACTGGTGATCGTCGAGGGGACACTGAATAGTGCATGGTACATCCAAACCGTCATCGAACCCATCGTTCTACCATTCCTAGACCGGCAAGGGAACTTGCTGTTCCAACAGGACAATGCACGTCCGCATGTATCCCGTGCCACCCAACGTGCTCTAGAAGGTGTAAGTCAACTACCCTAGCCAGCAAGATCTCCGGATCTGTCCCCCATTGAGTATGTTTGGGACTGGATGAAGCGTCGTCTCACGCGGTCTGCACGTCCAGCACGAACGCTGGTCCAACTGAGGCGCCAGGTGGAAATGGCATGGCAAGCCGTTCCACAGGACTACATCCAGCATCTCTACGATCGTCTCCATGGGAGAATAGCAGCCTGCATTGCTGCGAAAGGTGGATATACACTGTACTAGTGCCGACATTGTGCATGCTCTGTTGCCTGTGTCTATGTGCCTGTGGTTCTGTCAGTGTGATCATGTGATGTATCTGACCCCAGGAATGTGTCAATAAAGTTGCCCCTTCCTGGGACAATGAATTCACGGTGTTCTTATTTCAATTTCCAGGAGTGTATTTATTTTGGCTGTTTACATTATGATATTCACAGTAACTCATCCATAGTCCTATTTTCTTATTATTAGATTACATATGATACAATTAATAGAAATACTTTAACATGTCGTTTTTACACTGCAATAATGTAACAAAAAGGAACCGCGCGCCCGCTACGGTCGCAGGTTCGAATCTTGCCTCGGGCATGGATGTTTGTGATGTCCTTAGGTTAGTTAGGTTTAAGTAGTTCTAGGATCTAGGGGACTGATGACCTCAGACGTTAAGTCCCATAGTGCTCAGAGCTATTTGAGACATTTTTTTTTGTCTGGCAAGGGTTACACAGGGACCGGCTGTATCCGTACCATTCACAGCGTGTGCAGGCAGTCAACAGCCGATTTTCCTGCACGGGTACTCTTCTGTGAGAGTCATGGCAAGATGGCCGCCGTATCGACAGTGCATTAATGTCCACTCCGTTCGCATTACGTATTTTCGGTGGAAAACGGAATCCACTAAAGTTTGCGTTCGATTAGCGAGTACACGTAATGACATCAGTTTCGTTGTGAGTGACTGTAATCCGTGTGACGTTACTGTGGTAATAAACACTCTTCGTGTATTTGTCTGCGTGTGACAAGTCGCTCCTCGTAGCGCGCGCCGCGTCGGCTTGCCTATCGTCAGAGTTCAGGATAGGTGGAGGGCAGCTTACATCAGCAGCTATACCGACACCAGCTGTCATACCGCCGGCGGAGGAGTCGTGTGACGGCGGCGACTGCGGGCGGAGCAGAGGCGTCACCAACAACAGCGTCTGTTCGTATTCACGTTGCATGAGTTTCTGATCCCCACATTATGAAACATGGATGGAGCATAAAGCGACACAGGAGTGCAACGAAGTCCTCCACAAAAACTTCCGAGTACTCAGAAACAAGTGAGGTACAGTCGGACAAACTTGAGGGCATAGTACAATACATTGATAAGGAATTCCACGTAACCACAAAGGCAACTGCCGCAAAAGTATTAGAGTTGAAA
Source organism: Schistocerca piceifrons (assembly GCF_021461385.2). NCBI lineage: Eukaryota > Metazoa > Arthropoda > Insecta > Orthoptera > Acrididae > Schistocerca > Schistocerca piceifrons. The sequence goes on along the minus strand of NC_060149.1, from coordinate 443,227,804 downwards.
TATAAAATCACTCTTTGGGGAATATACACGCGAAACTCACTGGGCGTATAGAACAATTAGAAAAAGAAAATGCTATGTTAGGGAGGAAAACAGAAACAGGACGGTCCGTTCTTTCGCTAGTGTGGCAGCCGCTGCTCCACTCGTTCAGTCGGTCGCCAAAAAATCAAAGATTGAGATCACATAACCAAAGAAAACTAACACACTATCATCAAATCCAAGGACAAGAAAGGCACAAAGGAAATACAGACACTTTTGACAGAGGTAATTGATTCGAAGAAAGAAAAGACAAGAATAAGAAAATGAAGACTGCAAACAATCTGGTCATAGTTGAAACAGAAACAGAAGAGTAAGTCAGGAAGTTGAAACAAAATTTGGAGATGAATAAAGAAATGATACGCCAGCCACTTAGGAAGCGTAGCCCGAAAGTGAAAGTGTATGACGTCCCGGTTACCATGCCATAATGTGAATAAATTGAGTCACTAAACGAGCAGAACTTGGAGGGAGCGACAGATAGCAAGCAATTCTTAGAAGAAACAAAAGTCACGCTTAAAACAGGCCCACGGGTGAAGCTGACGGAACATTGTGTACTTGAGGTAAAAAAAAAAAATGGTTCAAATGGCTCTGAGCATTATGCGACTTAATTTCTGAGGTTATCAGTCACCTAGAACTTCGAACTAATTAAACCTAACTAACCTAAGGACATCACACACATCCATGCCCGAGGTAGGATTCGAACCTGCGACCGTAGCGATCGCTCGTTTCCAGACTGCAGCGCCTAGAACCGCATGGCCACTCCGGCCGGCACTTGAGGTAAATCAAAAAGTCGGAGCATAATTAGTTACGTAGAGAATAATGTACATTGGATTTCGATCACCTACTGAGGACTACGTTGCAGTCACCAAATGCTGTAACTGCCACGACTATGGGCAAATTGCAAACTACTGTAAGGATACCAAATCGACATGCTCCCACTGTGCAGAGTGTGACAATCTAAAAAAGAACAGTAAAAATACAAAGCGAGCTCCAGTGTGTATTCCATGTGTGACAAGGAAGTAAATGATGCAGACAACAAGGTAAAGACTGTACCAAGTGTCAGATGTCCTTGGAGCGGGAAATTCAAAGAAGCGAATATGGATTCTGAACCATTGTGTATCCGTTGGCGAGCATCACAGCAAACCACAGAATATATACAAACGCAGCATATATCACGTCAAGAGTCTAAGATGATGAAACACTGTCCAGGAAGAAAAGTATTAAACCCGAGCCCACTGATCAAACGGATTATAAAATTAGCTGCCATCCTTGTAAGAACCAGAAACCTCCGTCGAAAAGATAGCGAGATGCACAAAGAGTCAAAATATTCTGGTCCAATGTGAAGGACAGAACGAGAAGAGAATGGTTCAAATAGCTCTGAGCACTATGGGACTTAACTTCTGAGGTCATCAGTCCCCTAGAACTTAGAACTACTTAAACCTAACCAACCTAAGGACATCACACACATCCATGCCCGAGGCAGGATTCGAACCTGCGACCGTAGCGGGCGCGCGGTTCCAGACTGTAGCACCCAGAACCGCTCTGCGAGAACGAGAAGAGACATGTCGACACAAACGCAAAACGTGACTGCCCACACAGACAATGGCGATAACGAGGTGGGAAGAACAAAGTCCAATAGTACGAATAATAGAGAGAAGGAGTGGAGTTTCTGGAAATGGCTGAGAAGAAAGGAAATCAAGGAAAGGACAGCGTCCCTTCACACACAAGGGAGACTTAAAGAAGGACATTCAATAAAATTCGGAAATAGTTGAAAGTGCAATAAATGCAAGGTGTGATAGCATGCAGCACGCTGTAGTAGCGGAGTGTGATAGCACGCAACAGCTAATGGAGGAATGTTATGAAGATACACATATCATACAACCTACTGATGGCAACGGGAATTTCTAAAAGGATAAAAACAGTGATGGGAACGACATGGAAATTGAAGAAGTTTATGCCCGGGTTCTGTGGTCTGTTTACAAAATGAGACTTGCTAAATCAGAGGAGATATATGCGTTAGTCATAGCAATAAGACACCTGGTTAGGCGCAGTCATCCAAAAGGCTATACCATAAATTTGCCTGTCATCGAGAAAGTTGATCATATTCAGCTCAGTGTCAACAACTTCTCCAAAAAGTACGCAGGAACTGCAGACTCTACTCGACGTTGTCTTTAAGAGGAGACAGAAGGCACTTGATATGGAGCATGTGTACAGGAAATTAGTGATGACACTTTGTCGAACTGTATATGATTACACGTTACACTAGCCCCATAGCTACGTGCTCACTAGGTTGCCGTAACATTCACTTACAATCAAATCGCACCCCAACGGCAGTGGAACAGAGAAAAATGATTAAAATAGGCCAGACAGATCCGATGTGCAGTGCCATGGTGATGCAAGAATTCGGGAAAGTGTTAGAGGAGTGGGACCTACACATACTATGTATACAGGAGCCATATTCCACAAACGGAGCATTACCCCACATGCCAGTTACAACACAGATCATATCAGGTCAGCATCCAGTGGCCCATGACTGTGGTGCCAGATAAAAACATAATAATGACACAGATACATCAGCTGTGTCAAGAACTCGCGGTGATAACAGAAATAATGACTGCCGTAGGAAAATTTTACGTGATTAATCTGCATTTTCAATACCTTCAGGAGATACAACCACACGTAGAAAATTTAAAAACAGCACCAATAGTGGGTCGATACCACACACACATTTTCGTAATGGACGCAAACGGGATATCAACATTGTGGCATGTAACGGAGGAAAGACGACTCTATCTTCAGGACATTATACAAGAACTTGACCTTCATGTCAGGAATAGGCCATTCAGTCCACCAACTTTTCAAGATCACGCAGGTGCGGTAACAAATATAGACATCATCGTTGCAAACTCGAAAGTTGGTGACCACACTGCCAATCTAATGGTCTATGATCATAATCTCAGTTACTTCATAATTACAAACGAAGATAATAATTTAGACACTAACATCCAACCCGAGCAACTATACAGTCTACGCAGAGCGAAATGGGAACTTTTAAAGGCACAATTCAAGATACAACCACAACAAGGAAGCGGATTTGACGTCGAGGCTACAGCGGACGAATTGGTGCGAGCGCTGCAGATGGCGCAAGACAAGGCGATCCCAACATTTGTTAGGAAGACAAAAGGGTTTAAAAGTCCATGGATTCCAGCCATACAGTCCTTAAGGCGTAGAGCAAGGCAGGCGAGGAGATGCTACCAAAGATCTTTAGGGGCAAGTGAACGACAAAGAAGGCCGACTTTCTATTGAACAATATAAATAACTACTACACCAATCAATAGTAGTAAAATGGGAGGCGTACATTAAAGGCCAAATGGTTACAGATGTTTGGGATTTTCCATACAAACTTGCGACAAATTAGGTTCCATGACCCACTGCATTATCAACTCGACACGATGACGACAGAGAGACGAACATCAGTTCAGTACCTACTCAAAACTTCGTTGCCAGACGATAAGACAGTGGAAGACGCCGTTCCATCAGCTCGCTCTGAATTATTAGAGCAGCATGTGAATAACAGTGTTATGATTCCATTTTCCGAGGAGAAAACGAGACTGGTAATAATGAAGTTAACGAACAGGAGAGCACCAGTACATGATAAAATACGGGTGGATTCAAAATGGCTCTGAGCACTATGGGACTCAACTACCGTGGTCATCAGTCCCCTAGAACTTAGAACTAGTTAAACCTAACTAACCTAAGGACATCACACACATCCATGCCCGAAGCAGGATTCGAACGTGCGACCGTAGCAGTCGCGCGGTTTCGGACTGCGCGCCTAGAACCGCTAGACCACCGCGGCCGGCAAAATACGGGTGGAAGTGTTGCATCAGTGGACTATATTGTGCCCTATATAACAGTGTTATGAGACGAACGTCTTTTGCATCGTCGGGTGCCCAGAATCTGGAAAATCTCGAATATCATTTGACTAAAAAAAGAGGAAGATCTTACTCACCAATTTCAATGGTAAATGCTCTAGCCAAAGTAGAGAAAAAGCTTCTGTGCCGCCGTCTGAGGAACTACAGGCAGTTAGTAGGCACGAGCTCCCTGCAGTACGGTATCAGGGAAAGGAAATCCACTGAGGTTGTGATGAATCACGCGATGAATACTGAGAACACCTCGGACGACAAGTTTGTTATCGGCATAATGGTTGATATAGCTGGGGCGTTCGACACTTTGTCGTGGCCTGCTCTATTCAAAGGAGTGAAACAGATGGATTGTCCAAGGTGTCTCTATAACACTCTACGAGATTACTGCACAGATAGGCATGAGAAATTAGGACGTCCTGGAAAGAAAATTGTGAAAGACATTACCAAAGGCTGTTAACAGGCTCTGTTTGTGACCAGAGTTCTGAGATGCTGGCATAGAGCAATTACTGAACCAGTTTCAGAGTATAACAAACACTAGCGGCTACATCTTGTACGCAGACGATTTGCTAATTATAGTATCTGCTAACACAAGAGCTAAATTAGAGGAAAGCAGTAGGATAGTTCTTGGAAGGCTAAGAAACTGGTGCGTAGAAAACAAACTAACGATAGTAGTGCACAAAATAGTCTATATGTTACTAAAAGGAACGTTATTAAGAACTAGAAAGCTCACAATCAGAATAAATAGCCAACATGTGAAAAGAAAAGAAGTGTATAGGTACCTCGGAATAAACATCGACAAAAAGCAAAACTTTCACGCATATGTAGAAACAGTCCGCCAGAAAGGCATTAAAATCCCAAATAAGATAGCAACAATTAGCCAAAGAAGTTGACAACTGCGCTAAGAATGTACCACAACGCAATTTTACTCGCTGTTGTTGGTTACGGGTCTAAAGCTTGGGCTCATAGTGCAAGAAAGGTGATGACAGCACAAGCCTTAAGGCGAGCACAGAGGAGTGTACTCCTGCTCCTTACAGGCGCGTATAGAACAGCACCGACTGAGGAGCTGCTTGTAATATCAGGCTTGCTGCCTCTAGAACTCGCAGTAAGAAAGAGAGGTGCACAATACTGGCTCAAAAATGGCGAATATGATAAGGTAAAGGAGGTACTGGGCACAAGAGCCGAATCGAATAAGGAGATAAATGCATGCATTGGTAGAGAACAGAAAGAAATCTGGGACAAGGCAGCAGCAGGGAGGAGAACCTACAATTTCCCTCTAACATAAAAAAAGAACAAAAATGACGTTCTTCCTTCCGATCAAGGAAGCTATACAAATCCTGTAGGGACGTGGTCCGTATCTCAGCTCTTATTAAGAATTCCCCAGCGCAACACTTTTGCATGTGGAATAGTCGATACTCCGGATCACATTGTGTGGGAGTGTGCCGTTAGACAAGATGTTCCAGGCCAGGAGAGGAATTCATTTTGAAATACGAGTCTATAATATAATAAGTAATGAGGAACTGTGGCAAAAGTTGCAGTCGCTCATGGCTAATATATCAGCTTACGAAGTGCAAGTCTACATGGCCTTAAATCATGATAACAAGACGCGGTACGGAAGAACATCCACCAACAACCACCTTCTGGAAGCAGTGAGGAGACGAGCCTCGCGGTGGACCAGGAAGGACGTCCTGAGACTCTGACAACCATCTCCCAATCTCAACACCATGTGTGGTACAGCACAGCTCAGTTGAGCCTCAGCGCGCCAGGGGCTAACCATCTAGACAAATGGAAGATTCAGCTTGGTTCTAAGTATAGTAGTGTAGTGTTGTGTGGTGTAGTGCTGTGTAGTATAGTGTTGTAGTAATGTAAACCAGAATTATAAATTACAAAATTTGTGATCTACCAACGCCGCTTAGTGTAATAGACGAGTTATGTGTGCCTTCAGGATTCAGGATGAACAGGTATCTACGAGCCAGATGGCCAAATGGTAGTATGCAGACTCTTTTGGTTATTATTATTATTTCTTTCTTGTCTCAGACGTTATGTCTGGTTAAAAATGGAAGGTGACGCGGACCTTGATCAAGCGTGACTTCCTTTTAACTGTACGGTATATGTTACATTGCATTTAGGAACTTTCGGGTAATTGAACAAGTGTCAATAATTACAGATTTCTGTAGTTGTATATATACGTTTGGATGTAGCTGTATTGCATTGATGTACTGGTGGATATTGTGTGGTATGACTCCTGTAGTTGATAGTATAATTGGTGTAATGTCAACTTTATCCTGATGCCACATGTCCTTGACTTCCTCAGCCAGTTGGATGTATTTTTCAACTTTTTCTCCTGTTTTCTTTTGTATATTTGTTGTATTGGGTATGAATATTTCGATTAGTTGTGTTAATTTCTTATTTTTATTGGTGAGTATGATGTCAGGTTTGTTATGTGGTGTTGTTTTAGCTGTTATAATAGTTCTGTTCCAGTATAATTTGTATTCGTCGTTCTCCAGTACATTTTGTGGTGCATACTTGTATGTGGGAACATGTTGTTTTATAAGTTTATGTTGTAAAGCAAGCTGTAAATGTATTATTTTTGCTACATTGTCATGTCTTCTGGGGTATTCTGTATTTGCTTGTATTGTACATCCGCTTGTGATGTGATCTACTGTTTCTATTTGTTGTTTGCAAAGTCTGCATTTATCTGTTGTGATAATGGGATCTTTAATAATATGCTTGCTGTAATATCTGGTGTTTATTGTTTGATCCTGTATTGCAATCATGAATCCTTCCGTCTCACTGTATATATTGCCTTTTCTTAGCCATGTGTTGGATGCGTCTTGATCGATGTGTGGCTGTGTTAGATGATACGGGTGCTTGCCATGTAGTGTTTTCTTTTTCCACTTTACTTTCTTCGTATCTGTTGATGTTATGTGATCTAAAGGTTTGTAGAAGTGGTTATGAAATTGCAGTGGTGTAGCCGATGTATTTATATGAGTGATTGTTTTGTGTATTTTGCTAGTTTCTGCTTGTTCTAGAAACAATTCTCTTAAATTGTCTACCTGTCCATAATGTAGGTTTTTTATGTCGATAAATCCCCTTCCTCCTTCCTTTCTGCTTAATGTGAATCTTTCAGTTGCTGAATGTATGTGATGTATTCTATATTTGTGGCATTGTGATCGTGTAAGTGTATTGAGTGCCTCTAGGTCTGTGTTACTCCATTTCACTACTCCAAATGAGTAGGTCAATATTGGTATAGCATAAGTATTTATAGCTTTTGTCTTGTTTCTTGCTGTCAATTCTGTTTTCGATATTTTTGTTAGTCTTTGTCTATATTTTTCTTTTAGTTCTTCTTTAATATTTGTATTATCTATTCCTATTTTTTGTCTGTATCCTAGATATTTATAGGCATCTGTTTTTTCCATCGTCTCTATGCAGTCGCTGTGGTTATCCAATATGTAATCTTCTTGTTTAGTGTGTTTTCCCTTGACTATGCTATTTTTCTTACATTTGTCTGTTCCAAAAGCCATATTTATATCAGTGCTGAATACTTCTGTTATCTTTAGTAATTGGTTGTTCCTGCCAGTAGTTTTAGATCATCTATGTATAGCAAATGTGTGATTTCGTGTGGGTATGTTCCAGTAATATTGTATCCATAATTCGTATTATTTAGCATGTTGGATAGTGGATTCAGAGCAAGGCAGAACCAGAAAGGACTTAATGAGTCTCCTTGGTATATTCCACGCTTAATCTGTATTGGCTGTGATGTGATATTATTTGAATTTGTTTGGATATTAAGTGTGGTTTTCCAATTTTTCATTACTATGTTTAGGAACTCTATCAATTTACGATATACTTTGTATATTTCCAACATTTGTAGTAACCATGAGTGGGGTACACTATCAAAAGCTTTTTGGTAATCAATGTATGCATAGTGTAGCGACCTTTGTTTAGTTTTAGCTTGATATGTCACCTCTGCATCTATTATCAGTTGCTCTTTACATCCTCGTGCTCCTTTGCAACAGCCTTTTTGTTCTTCATTTATAATTTTGTTCTGTGTTGTATGTGTCATTAATTTCTGTGTAATGATTGAAGTTAATATTTTGTATATTGTTGGTAGGCATGTTATGGGGCGATATTTAGCTGGGTTTGCTGTGTCTGCTTGATCTTTAGGTTTCAGATAAGTTATTCCATGTGTAAGTGTATCAGGGAATGTGTATGGGTCTGCAATGTAACTGTTAAATAATTTAGTTACATGTGAATGTGTTGAAGTGAATTTCTTTAGCCAGAAATTTGCTATTTTATCTTTTCCAGGGGCTTTCCAATTGTGAGTTGAATTAATTGCTTGAGTGACTTCATGTTGCAAAATTATCACTTCAGGCATTTGTGGTATCATCTTGTATGTATCTGTTTCTGCTTGTATCCACCGTGCATGCCTGTTATGTTGTACCGGGTTTGACCATATGTTGTTCCAGAAGTGTTCCATGTCTGTTATGTTTGGTGGATTGTCTATTTTAATGTGTGTGTTATCTATTGTCTGGTAAAATTTCTTTTGGTTTGTGTTGAATGTTTGGTTTTGTTTCTTCTATTTTCACTTTTTTTATCTTCTAAGTCGTTTGGCCAATGCTTGTAATTTCTGCATCTTTTCATCTAATTGCTCTATCACTTCTTGTTGTGAGATTTTACCTAACCTTTTTCTTTTTTTTCTGACATTTCATTTCTTATAAATTGTGTTCGCTGTCCAACGTCTTTTCTCAGTTTTTCTATTCTGATCTGTAGCCTGTGTTGCCATGCTGGTTTTGTGGGTTTCTTCTGTGTGTTGGTTGGTTCTAATCTGTGCCTAGAGTGTATATTTAGTGTAGTGAGTGCTCCTATATAAACCAGTAGCTGTAACTCTTCCATAGTTGTGTTTTCATTTATTTTGTTGTGTATGATTGTGTTGATAGTTTTTATTGTTGTTTCGACTTGTGGGTTATTTGGCGGTCTATGCAAGAATGGTCTAATGTCTGTATTTGTGTCTTTGTATTCTATATATATATATATATATATATATATATATATATATATATATTATTCTATATACTCTATATATTATTATCATTATGATTATTACTGATGTTATTATTATTATTGTTATTATTATTATGCTGTTACTCTGTGTAGGCTTTTCCCCCTTAAATAGCAAAATGCTTAGTTATTGCTAAACATTTGAAATTATGATAAAATAGTATGCGCTTTATTCATACCAATTCATGTGCAACATTCGGTCTGTTCATTTATATAGATAAGACTAAAAGAATTTAGCAAATAAATAAATAAATAAAATATTCTGCAAATGGTTTTTTTCAACAAACATATCGAACATCTCCTGCGAGAATGAGTTACATGGGTTACGATGGTGCACTCTGTTCGTGTGCGTTTTCCATGATTATTGAGTTGGAGAAAATGGGTTGTAACATGGAAACAAAGCGTTTCCAGAATCATGTTCATACAAAATAAATTCTTCGTCTACGTGTGACAAATGTGTCCTGCAATTTGTTCCTTACATTTTAGTTACGTCCTGTGTTCCTTTAGTGAGCTTATTATGTGGCAGTAAGCCTGATGAGATGCAGAGGGGTTCTAACTTACAGAGACCATCGTTCACAGCGCTAAGAGTGACGAACAGGTAAGTGGTATGTAACTCACAAGGGAACCTCCCCATCGCTCCCCCCTCAGATTTAGTTATAAGTTGGCACAGTGGATAGGCCTTGAAAAACTGAACACAGATCAATCGAGAAAACAGGAAGAAGTTGTGTGGAACTATGAAAAAATAAGCAAAATATACCAACTGAGTAGTCCATACGTATGATATGCAACATCAAGGCTCACGCGAGCTCAGGAGATCCGTGGTCCCGTGGTTAGCGTGAGCAGCTACGGAACGAGAGGTCCTTGGATCAAACCTACCCTCGGGTGAAAAGTTTAAGTTTTTATTTTCAGTTTATGTAACAAACGCTTATATTTTCATCAATTTTTGGGAGTGATTATCATATCCACAAGAAAATCTAAATCGGGCAAGGTAGAAGAATCTTTTTACCCATTCGCCAAGTGTACAAGTTAGGTGGGTAGACAACATATTCCTGTCATGTGACACACATGCCGTCACCAGTGTCGTATAGAATATATCAGACGTGTTTTCCTGTGGAGGAATCGGTTGACCTATAACCTTGCGATCAAATGTTTTCGGTTCCCATTGGAGAGGCACGTCCTTTCGTCTACTAATCGCACGATTTATCGGTACGGTCGCAAAACACAGACACTAAACTTATTACAGTGAACAGAGACGTCAATGAACGAACGGACAGATCATAACTTTGCGAAAATAAAGATACTAAAATTTTCAGTCGAGGGAAGATTTGAACCTTGGACCTCTCATTTCCCAGCTACTCACGCTACCCACGGGACCACGGCGCTCCTTGAGTCCTATAGTCAATGATGTTGTATATCTTGGCATGGACTACTCAGTTTGTATATTTTACTAATTTTTTTCATAGTTCCACACAACTTCTTCCTGTTTTCTCGATTGATCTGTGTTTAGTTTTTCAAGGCCTATCCACTGTGCCAACTTATAACTAAATCTGAGGGGGTTGCGATGGGGAGGTTCCCTTGTCAGCACTATTTCCACGCCGGCCGTTGTATCCGAGCGGTTCTAGGCCCTTCAATCCGGAACCGGGCTGCTGCTACGGTCGCAGGTTCGAATCCTGCCTCGGGCATGGATGTGTGTGATGTCCTTAAGTTTAAGTAGTTCTAAGTCTAGGGGACTGATGAGCTCATATGTTAAGTCCCATAGCGCTCAGAGCCATTTGAACTATTTCCACTTTTGGCGAGCACTTGTAGCTCATGACATGCCAGTGTATCGACATCAAAGAGCCTATTTCCATTTAATTAATCTGAAGAAGGGTACGTTACTCGACTATATAAGAGTTGCCTGTAGAATCGGTGAATTGAGATGCTCATCACCTAGTCTGTTCGGACCGGGCAGTTTGGGTGTTGCACCGGTGAAGGGTGGCATACATGACGACCAGACCCCGTATCCCCCACCAAAATTCTTCTGAATCACAGAGGGCTCCAAACGAATGAGAATGCAGTTTTGTTTTCCATCCAAGCGTGGATGGTAGCTTCTTTACATTCTCCACTACTACCGGTTTTATTTCGAGACACTTGACACAGCGAATTTCTTTGTGTGGTTGTCGCTGTAAGTCCTGCTACTGACAACCATTCATCACACCGAAAATTCCTTTTCTGTGTACTTTGTGTGACTTAAAAAGCACTGCTGTATGTATTGTATACATGAAATAAAGACTGCTTAAACAAGAGTATGAAGACGTTCAACGCAAATATTCCAAAACTAGTCGCATGTGAAGTGATATGCAATTTTCAGGCTCTCACTATAGAGAGAAAACACGAAAGTCGTCCTAATAGTTGAAATTAATTCTATGTTCACTGTCATTTTACGAAAATGTTAGGAATTCCCACTGGAGATGGCTTTCACAAGAAGTATAAACGCCTCTGGCTAAAAAACATCAGTACTGTGGATATTGAGTATATTGTTTATAAACGAAAATTTAATTTACACGTTCAAGTTATACCTATGCTGAAACAGATGTGTACTATGATTCCCAGTTATTACTTAATAAATGCAGTATAAAATACAGACAAGCGAAGAGATTATGAGACAGTAGCCATAGACGTTAATGAAATAAACTAAAGCGCCAGAGAAATTGGTGTAGGCATGCGTATTGAAATACAAAGAAATGTAAACAGATGTAATACGGCGCTGCGGTCGGCAACGCCTATATAAGACAACAAATATATGGCGGAGTTTTAAGATCGGTTAGATCTGCTACAACGACAGGTTATCAAGATATAAGTGAGTCTGAAAGTGGTGTCATAGTCGGGCCAGTAGTGACCTATCACAGCATCTCCAAGGCAGCGATGAAGTGAGGATTTTCCCGTACAACCATTTCACGAGTGTACCGTGAATATCCGGTGAAACATCAAATCTCCGACATCACTGCGGCCGGAAAAAGATCCTGCAAGAAGGGGACCAAGAACGACTGAAGAGAAACGTTCAATGTGACGGAAGTGCAACACTTCCGTAAATTGCAAATTTAAATGCTACGCCATCAACAAGTGTCAGAGGGCGAACTATTCAACGAAACATCATCGATATGAGCTTTCGGAGCCGAAGGCCCACTCTTGTACCCTTGATGACTGCACGACACGAAGTTCAAATCCTCGCTTGGGCCCGTCAACACCGGCATTGGACTATTGATGACTGGATACATGTTGTCCGGACGGTGTGAGGCGTGTGTAGTTGGAGTGATATGGGACCTCAGATATGTCTAGATACGACTCTGACAGTTGACACGTACGTAAGCATCCTGTTTCATCACCTGCATCCGTTCATATCCATTGTGTATTCCGACGAACTTTGGGAATTCCAGCAGGACAATGCGACACCCCACACATCCAGGATTGCTACAGAGTGGCTCAAGGAACACTCCCACGCGTTTAAACACTTCGGCTGGCCATCAAACTCCACATACATGAACATTATTGAGCATATATGTCATGCCTTGGAACGTGCTGTTCAGAAGAGATCACCCCCTCGTACTCTTTGGGATTTATGGACAGCCCTGCAGGATTCGTGGTGTCGGTTCCCTCCAGCACTACTTCAGACAGTAGTCGAGCTCATGCCACGTCATGTTGCGGCACTTCTTTGGTTCTTCAGTTTATTTCTGCCAAAATACACCTTATAAACCTGGAGATATATTTTGTAGAACAATGTGGGGGCGTATGAGTGATAGAAGTTAAGCATAATTTGTAGTAGTAGTAGTATTAGTAGTGGTAGCGCTAGTTTTATTCATTTGTAATTATGTTTTTCAGGGATATTGTAAATGATTTGGCATTCAATTTAAGAACAAGAAAATACAGTAATTTATCTGCACAGAAATTGGCAGACTTAAGGGTATAGTATGACAAGAATGGAACGCGTAGTCGGCCGTGACCATTTAGTATCTGCCTGAAGTAATTTAGATAAACCACGAAAACGTGATTCAGGACGGCTGGAAGGAGATCTGGGTCTCCTCCCTACAAATACAAGGCAACTCCGTTTAAAATAGTGCTACTTCATTCTGCTTACACGTAATGTAGAGTACTGTTTTAGAAATAAGTTATGTAATACTGAAAACGGCCAGTGTTACATACTTTATTGATTTCTCATTCCCAGTCACCACACACACACACACACACACACACACACACACACACACACACTGTTTCATAACTCTACACACGCTATCAGCTGATGTAAGGATTCTTTTGTTCACCGTAATTCCCCACTTGCTAGCGTGAAAAACTGAGTCAGAATCCTTCTATAAAGAGTGACATGTTGAGCTCAGAAAGACTCTGCGGTACCTCATGCAGTGACGGACAAGCTTCTGTCCTAGTAATAGCTCGTAGTTTCCAAGTGACTACAAAAGAATACGTTACACTCGTCTATTAAAAAAGTTTGCAGAACTGATCTACCGAACTAATGTCCAATTTCACTCATCTGCATTTGTACACTGTGCAGTCACAATGTAACTACATGTCAAAAATCTGAACTACCATCTTTTGCAACGCGGACCGATGCGAGGCGTGCAGGAACGGAGTCAACGAGATTCTGGGAGGTGCCGCCAGGGATGTGGAACCATGCCGACTCTTGTGCTGTGGCCAGTTGCGCGAGGTTTCTCGGTTTATTCACAATGGCGCATATAACCTGATCGAGGTGGTCCTACAGATCCTCGATTGGTTTTAAATCAGGGGAATTTGTTGACCAGAGAAGTACGGTGAACTCGTCCTAGTGCTCTTTGAACCAGACGCGTACACTGCAACCTGTGTGACGTGTTGTGTTGTCCTGCTGGTAGATGCCATCGCTCTGAGGAAAAACAAACTACATGTGTGGCTGGATATGGTAGAGGATAGATGTGTACGTCTGTTGAGCCATTGTGCTTTCCAGAATGACTAAATAATCCAGCGAATTCCACTAAAACATTCCACAGACCACAAAGCTCCGTTCTGATTTGCTTTCAGACGTTTCATACCATACACGCCCACGGCCAAATATGCGATTGAGAGTAGAGAGTGATTTATCTGAAAAGGCTATCTGTCGCCACTGCGTTTGCGTCCGGTTTCAGTTTTGGCGTGCAAATTCCAGGTCGACGATGAACATCAGTCAGCATGGGTGCGTAAACCAGGCTTCTGCTGCGGAGGCGCATACGCAAGAACTTTTGCTAAACGGTCGTTGAGGAGACGTTGTTCGTAGCCCCTTTGTTCACCTGGGCGGTCAATTGCTCAACAGTTGCACGTCTATTCGCCCGTACACATATCCGCCGACATTGTTCACCTCTTTCATGTATGGCCCGTGGTAAACCAAAGTTTCCTCGGTGCCAGTTTTGGATAGTGCTATTCTGCAATGGATAGTATTTCCTCACATACGGCGGCACGCGAACAGTTTCGAAACTTAGCCGTCTCTGAAGTTCTTCCACTCTTTGCCTGAAAGCAAATGATCATGTGTTTTGGACGTCAGATTAATCGCTCCGTTTTCGCGTTACGTCAAGGACGGTACTGTTTTTTGTGGCCCACTCCATCTGACACGCTTTGCATACCCTCTAGTGCTGCCACCAGTCATCTGCGAGTGGTTATTACACGTTGACGTCGAAAATAGGTGATGGTCATAGTAATTTGACTGGACCGTGGTACATATTCTGTGTTCAAATGTAATTATCTTCCTGTAACAACATGCCTTTATCCTTGAGAGTCACCATCGATTCCTAAAACATGAATCATATGAAACAGAACTTACTCTCTGCACCCAAGACAGTGACATGCCTGGGCGCTGTTGGATGCCAGCTCAGCACCCACAAACCACTGGTCCGTAATTTACCAGAATTTCTTAACTAATATGTAGACATCTGGCGCCACACACTTCCGGAATCCTACCAAGGATAACACGTAGTATTTCTGCTGTACTGCGTAGGAAGATAGGCCAATACGCGATTAAACAGGTGTTTGTACTGTCATAATCGTGTATCATAATACAGTGACCGATGCTCGACATATTTTGACTGATACGTAAGGCCACCACGCATCTGAGATAGAAATCATGATTCTGCTTTAATATCATGAGTTAATACATACTTTACTCATATTTATAAATGCGGCCTAAGAATAAAAAACCTTACTACGTATTTGTAAGCAAAACTTCAAACCACCTGATATGCTATAATTGTCAAGGGAACAACATTCATTCCTCAACTTTGCAACTGACTCAAGTAGGTCACTTTATGTATGTAAGTCACAGATTCTCCCAACGATATGCATAAAGTGTCGTGATTTCAAATAACGCTTGTTAAACTGCTCAGTACGAAATACTAACCTCTAACCTTAAGCGGCTCAAATGCTCGCCAATTTACCCCATTACCTATTAAGATAGTGGAGGTGAACTTCTCGCCTCTGATAATACATAAAAGAGAAGTTAATTATGTAAGCCAACACCTTATTAAATATAGATGTATCTTCCGAAAATCAGCTAGCGTGATTGTGTAATTTTTTTATTTCATTCTGTGTCACATTTTTCCCCTTTTCGCTTTCTTGTAGATACATTTTAAATCAACATATGCTAATGTCTCGTTCTGATATTGGGAAACATTTCCTATTAAAACAATTATAGTTTTCTCTAAAATTCTTCTTTGCTCATATAATTGTACTTTTAACCGTCTTCTCCTTTTCGCCCACATTTTCCATTAATTTAGATGAATTGTCCCCCCGCCCCTCCCCCCCCCACCCCTAGGCCACTCCTGTCTTTTGAAAATAATGTTTCCAGTTTGCCCTAGAATTCGTACTTGTTTCCTGCTGCGGATATTTAAACTAGTCTTCCTTCTTGCTCTTCCATATCGTATCAGTTATGAAGTTGGTGAGACACGAGCAAAAGAATTAGAGAGTTTTCATTCAGTCTTTAAAAAGCCTTATCAGTGATTCCTTTCCCCGTACATCTCATTAAGTGTCACGTATCTACCAACGGGATTTCGAGTCCTAAAAAAATTGAAGAAGGGAAAAAAATCTTTCGATAAATATCTTAAAGAGCAGAGCAGTATTTAGGCCTAACAAGCGTCGGTTTCTTCACTGAGTGTACCAAAACCTCAAGCACTACTTTAGAAAGAATCCACAGAATACACAATTACTGCTTCCCATATGCTCTTCAGGTGAATTTCTCTGATCCAAGAAAATGTTTTTCTGCTTTTGCAATCCAAGTACTTTCGTCTGTTCTTCTTTCATCCAAGTAGTCCAGCTGATGGGTGTAAGTTTCGTCAATTATTATCTCCACAACCTACCGGGCTTCGCTTTACTTGGTGCAGTGCTGCCGGCCGCTGTGGCCGAGCGGTTCTAGGGGCTTCAGACCGGAACCGCGCTGCTGCTACGGTCGCAGGTTCGAATCATGCCTCGGGCATGGATGTGTGTGATGTCCTTAGGTTAGTTAGGTTTAAGTAGTTCCAAGTCTATGGAATTGATGACCTCAGATGTCACGTCCCATTTGAACCATTTTTGATGAGCATGGACAATATCTTTTAAAGCCGTTGTACTTTTTTTTGTGCTGTGCCACCGATTTACAGCCATTAGGTCAACTGCTGTTTGCTTGGGCTGATCTGATGCTCCTATCAAAACGAGTAAGTCAACAAAATCTATTGCATTCTACTTAAAACGGTGAAACCATCGCCGAGTTCATTTGGTTTTTCTTGTTCGGCATTCAGCAATTGCGGCACCGACCGTGCACAGAACTTTCTCATAATTAATTCAAAATTCACCATATTCTTTTGCTATGCAAATGGGGCCAACTGTTTCATCTATCTTAAATTGCTGACAGTGCGATCTCGTAATTAGTATTTCTCGATGATTTCATCTGTGGTCGCACTTTTAGGATGTTCTTCACATGAATAAACCTCAACAGAAGTAGAGCCATATTTGAATTCAGTGACTCATTTCTCAGTTGTTCAGACTGTAAGACGTAATTGACTCAAATGGCTCTGAGCACTATGGGACTTAACTTCTGAGGTCATCAGTCCCCTAGAACTTAGAACTACTTAAACCTAACCAACATAAGGACATCACACACATCCATGCCCGAGGCTGGATTCGAACCTGCGACCGTAGCGGTAGCGCGAATCTAGACTGAAGCGCCTAGAACCGCTCGGCCACTCCGGTCGGCAAGACCTAATTATTCCATACCAATCTCCAGTCACAATGGCTGAATTTGTGTTGGCGCTACCGAACGAGGTGACGAAATGGGTTGCGTACTAGGCTCTTAGTGAGGTGGGGTTAAATTCCATTTCGGCAATCTCTTTTTACGTTTTCCTTGATCGACGGAACTGATTGCACTGATGCTTCCTTTTTAAGACACACAGGCGTTACTTTGTTCACTTGCAATTGCATCTAATGATCTCGTTGTAGATGGGACGTAAGACCCTCTACAGTATGAAAACGGAAAAGGTGAGAAAGGATGAGTCGGCCGGTGTGGCCGTGCAGTTCTAGGCGCTTCAGTCTGGAACCGCGTGACCGCTACGGTCGCAGGTTCGAATCCTGCGTCGGGTATGGATGTGTGTGATGTCCTTAGGTTAGTTAGGTTTAAGTAGTTCTAAGTTCTAGGGTACTGATGACCACAGATGTTAAGTCCCATAGTGCTCAGAGCCATTTGAACCATTTGAGAAAGAATCGTTAGAGTCCGGCGGCCCGTCTATGTTTTTCGCTATAAAGGCGTACCAGTAGCTCGGAGTTGGCTGTAACATTCTTTAGTGAAACCCTGTGTCATCAGCGTGAAGCTCTTTCAAGAAAATCGAAAGGAATATAAACAAAGATGCACCGACATAACCTGGAACCCCATCCCTCCCCATTCAGAGTCCAGAATTTCAATGACTGCACCTTCTCGTTTGGTCAGTTTCAATTGACGTTTACGAAACACGGGCTTGACTCCGAATCTTATTCTCATTTTCACAAATTACAGGAATCTCATAGCTGAAATTATCTAGTGATTCTTGATTTTCTTCAATTGATGCGGCTTTCTGCTGTAAGTACCGCACTGTTTTTCTTGCAGATCATGTCCCCAAAAGTGATCGTTACAAATGCGATAAGAGCCTGGACAGCCGGCAGGGGTGGCCGAGCGGTTCTAGGCGCTACAGTCTGGAACCGCGCGACCGCCACGGTCGCTGGTTCGAATCCTGCCTCGGGCGTGGATGTGTGTGATGTCCTTAGGTTAGGTAGGTTTAAGTAGCTTTAAGTTCTAGGGGACTGATGACCTTAGAAGTTAAGTCTCATAGTGCTCAGAGCCATTTGAACCAGTTTTGAAGAGCCTGTACAATATCTTTTGAAGCCGTTGTATACATGTAATCTATTAATATTATGTGACCGAGCGAGGTGGCGCAGTGGTTAGCACACTGGACTCGCATTCGGGAGAACGACGGTTCAATCCCGCATCCGGCCATCCTTATTTAGGTTTTAAATGATTTCCTTAAATCGCTCCATGGGAATGCCGGTGTGGTTTCTTTGAAAGAGCACGGCCGATTTCCTTCCCCGTCCTTCCCAATCCGATGAGACTGATGACCTCGCTGTTTGGTCTCCTCCGCCAAACAACACAACCCAATATCATGTGCCTGAAAGAAATAAGCTTGCTCTAGATAAAACACATCAAAATGACCATTGTTCGCTATAGTTGAGGCGGATTCGTGATCCTTGAGTGAAAATAGACAATTATCATAAGTTACATAATTCAGAGAAAAGTTATGTTCAAGAATAGTGGATCTTATTACTCATAATGTAACAGGGTGATAACTGACGAAAAACGATTGTTGTCCCGGAAAATTTTCCATCTAATGAACGTCTCTTTAAAGTTTCTTGCGCGAACAATGGAAGTATGCTAACCTCGTGGTAATTGTGTGTTCAATGTGCCCAGATGTTCTTAATAAAGAAAGTATTCATGTGCAGATACCAAAACTGATAGATAATATTACTATATTTATCTATACATCAGTTTCCTATTATTGTTTCCTATCCGAAATATAAATTTTTGTTAAAAAGTTATTTATCTGTCAAATTACACCGTTAGATTATTCCCATTAGAAGGTAATCATCAGAAGTGTGAACAAATACTTAGATAACAAGAAACTTCAGTAATAACGGTAACGGAATTGCTACAACAATAAAGTTTCATTAGAAAGCGAATATAAACGTACGCTGTGCCATAAAAAACGTTAAAATGTTGCTGGAGGCGTTGTTCCCTTATAATGAACGGATATGCTTTGTCTTCACAACTATAACTCTTCCTGATATCCTTAACATAAATGTTCCAAGTAACAATTATCAAAAATTGTATTTGTCGATCGAAGATCTCGCTGTCGCCTTTAAAAAGAAAACCACTCCATCATTTTCGATGAAATAGTTTCTTGGATCCGTCGTTAAAAAGGAGAATAATACAGGCCATACAACAAATCACTCAAACCTTTGTGTACCGTCATTTATTCAAAACTCAAATATGGAGTTTTCAATAGAGAATGGGCGTTCAAGTCACACACTATAATCGTCTAAGGAAAATTGTTTGCTACAGTTTTATTCAAAATGTAATACAGCATTTTATGAAACCATCTGCTTATGTCTAACGATAAATGAAACAGTTGAATTGTGTTGTTTTTAGAATTCTAATGCTGAGTTTCAGATGCGCGAGATAGCCAGTCCGTAGCAGTCACTGCAATATCTCATTCAGCCGACGGTGATAATGAATTGTACTGTGCAGTCCTGTTCGACTTGTTAGCTGTGAATGAAAGTGAATGTAGCATCTGAGGCAGTACTGACCTCGAGCCAGGAGGTAATCGATTGCCCCGTCTAACGTTAGAAGCCAGCCATCTGTCTGGACTTGGTCTAGCAAGTTGGACTGCGCTGCCGACTTGCGCGCTTGCCCTCAGTTACAAGTTACTGATGTAATTATCTACGGCTAGACATCCATGTCACCGGGACGAATCGCGTCTATAAGTCGTATTTCAAATCAGTGCGGATAATCACTGGGAAATTTACTGCTTCTGCCTACTTCATTGTATAAAGATAACATCGTTCGCTAAAAAAGTTATTAATAGGAACTTTAATTGCACAAAAAAAGTCTGGGTGGTGAATGGATATTTGATACTCATTTTTCAGTACCAGTATTGTTCTGATTGAGTTTCATCGCACAACGCAGCACTGCACTAATTAGAATGTTTAAAATGTTTCTAAAGGTTCATATTAAATTTACAAAATTAAAGATCTATTTCCGCATTTGTTATACCACTCTCTCAAACGTTTCATTTTCTTAACTAAAATATAATTTCTTATTCTTGTAGTGTCTGTAGATTATAAATGATTTACATGTAGAGTTATCTCCCGGAAGTATTTCCGTCGTGCAGTTTCATGTTAGATTTACAAAATTAAAATTTCATTTCCGCATTTGTTATAGGACTCTCTCAAAACTTTCATTTCCTTAATTAAAATATAATTTCTTATTCTTCTAGTGTCTATAGATTAAAAATGATTTACATGTAGCGTTATCTCCCGGAAGTATTTCCGTCGTGCAGTTTCATGTTCAATTTATAAAATTAAAAATTCATTTCCGCATTTGACATACCACTCTCTCAAACGTTTCATTTCCTGAATTAAAATATAATTTCTTATTCTTGTAGTGTCTGTAGATTAAAAATGACTTACATGTGGAGTTATCTCAAATGGTTCAAATGGCTCTGAGCACTATGGGACTCAACATCTATGGTCATTAGTCCCCTAGAACTTAGAACTACTTAAACCTAACTAACCTAAGAACATCACACAACACCCAGCCATCACGAGGCAGAGAAAATCCCTGACCCCGCCGGGAATCGAACCCGGGAACCCGGGCGCGGGAAGCGAGAACACTACCGCACGACCACGAGCTGCGGGCAGGAGTTATCTCAAAAAATGTTCAAATGTGTGTGAAATTTTATGGGACTTATCTGCTGAGGTCATCAGTCCCTAAGCTTACACGCTACTTAACATAAATTTTCCTAAGGACAAATACACACATCCATGCCCGAGGGAGGACTCGAACCTCCGCCGGGACCAGCCGCACAGTCCATGGTTGCGGCGCCTAAGACCGCTCGGCTAAGCCCGCGCGGCTTCAACGTTACAGTTTATTAAATTTTTCACTTTTCCGTATAGTATCAAGAGTGTGCCGGGAATAGCGAATTTGAGGCATTATCTCTCACCCTATACATCAAAATAGCTGACGGCCTTCCCTTAACGGCCGACGGCAGCGGCATTTGTATTGAGTTGTCTGTGCTAGCAGATAAGCAACAATGGTGAAATAACAGCAGAAATCAATGTGGGACGTACTACGAACGTACCATTAGGAATGTGCTGCGAAATTTGGCCTTAATGATCTATGGCAGCAGACGACAGACGCGAGTGCCTTTGCTAACAGCACGACATCGCCTGCGGCGCCTCTCCTGAACTCCTGACCACGTCTGTTGGATCCTAGACGACTGGCAAATCGTGGCGTGGTCAGATAAGTGCTGATTTCAGTTGGTAAGAGCTGATGGTAGGGCTCGAGTGTGGCACAGAAACCATGGACCCAAGTTGTCAACAAGAGACTGTGCCAGCTGGTGGTGGTTCCATAATTGTGTGGGCTGTGTTGACATGGAAAGGGCTTGGTCTCAGGTCCAAGTGAATTGATCATTGACTGGAAATGGTTGTTTTCGGCTACTTGTAGGCCAATTGCAGCCATTCATGGATTTCATGTTCTCGAACAACGAAATCCTGATTTGAAGAACATTCTGGACAATTCGAGTGAATGATGTGGCCTCCCCGATTGTCCGACAAGAATCGCATCGAAAATTTTTGGGACATAATCGAGAGGTCAGTTCCTGCACAGAACATTGCACGGTTCAACAATGGTTCAAATGGCTCTGAGCACTATGCGACTTAACTTCTGAGGTCATCAGTCGCCTAGAACTTAGAACTAATTAAACCTAATTAACCTAAGGACACCACACACATCCATGCCCGAGGCAGAATTCGAACCTGCGACTGTAGCGGTCGCTCGGTTCCAGGATGTAGCCTCTAGAATCGCACGGCCACTCCGGCCGGCGAACCCTGCACGGGCAACACATTAACAACTATGGACGGCTGTAGAGGCAGCATGGCTCAGTGTTTCTGCAGGGGACTTCCAACGACTTGTTGAGTCCAAGTCACGTCGTTTTGCTACACTACGCCGGGTAAAAGGTGATACGACACGATATTAGAGGGTATCCCATGACTTATGGAAACTTATTGTAAGTGGATCTTAATAATAGTTATCTGTGAAGTTATATGTAATTTTTCGCTACTCATATGTTTCTTTCTGCTGCTTTGTTTTACGTGTAAATGGTTTTCTGTGGTATTGTACTATTACGTAAGCCCTGTCGACAAAAATGATACCGCAGCACAAGGTACTGCAATGGTCAAGTACTGGAATCGCATTCTGGAAGTGAGTGGAGGCGGCCTCTAATTCCCATCCAGCCATACGCTTTTAGGTTTTCCATTATTTATTACTATCGATTAGGACAAATTCTGGGACAATTCTTCGGAAATGTCAAATCAGAGCACTTCCTGTCATCTAAAAATGGTTCAAATGGCTCTGAGCACTATGGGATTTTTACATCTTAGGTCATCAGTCTGCCATCTATACTTCAAGTTTTATTTTATTTGTGCAACCAGTTCCAGCAATACATTACGCCATCTTCAGGCCCCCTGACCGACATGTAGGAAGAATCCCACCTCTTATACAGTCGAAATAGGGGCCAGCATTCAGTTACTGATGGTTTCCGTAGATTTCTTCATGACACAGAGACCCCTTCGAGTGTCACCTGCTGGAGGTGGCAAATGATGGTCTAAAAGATCGCTGTGTTAAGAAGAAATCTACAGAAACAAGAAACTGAATGCTGGGCTCTAGTTCGACTGTATAAGAGGTAGGGTTCTTCCTACACGTCGGTCTGAGGGCCTGAAGATGGCGTAATGTATCGCTCAAACTGGTTGCGCAAATAAAATGAAATTGGAAATTTAGATCGCTGAAGATGCTTTGAGTTGATATATACATTGAACAGCCGAGGTATCGAAACCATCTTGTATGAAGTTGGACTTACAGGTTCTTCGAAACGGTTAGCGTTCATTCCTCTCACCACCATAGTTATATTCAAATTTTTCTGTCTCAGATGACATTGTTGTAGATGGAAGGTTGGAGCCTAAACTTCCTTTGTTCTTTAGGATCAGTGATTGCAGATGACACACTCTCCACATCAGCACAATCAGCACCACCGTCATTTCTGGTTACAAGCCAGGTGGCTTTTCGTCTGACCTTGTGGAGCGACGAAAGATTAATGGAGAATATAAACGGCCTTATTTGCGAGACATTCTAGTTGCTGACAAAATGTTATTTAGATTCTGAATTTACTGTTGATTATTAATTACCCTATTGCCCCATTCTTCCATCTTTGATTTGATTTTCACATTCTTATTGTGCCCCCCTCACCCCACCCACACCCATTTGGAAGTGTACAGCGTTGTGGATTCAAACAAAATCCGCTTTTATAATGTCGCAAGGACAACGGCGGCAGCGAGAAAAAAATAAACAGAGTAAATAACAAATAGTAAAACTATTCATATAATACTCAACGCTATGCTTTCGTACGTCGAATCCTCTGACATATTAGTACATTATTTACATCTTCTAATCGAAGGAACAGGGCCAGCTTTATCTTAAAGAGCTCAGAGAACTAAATAAGGTACTGTGAATAAAGCACATATAAATTTTTGGTTAATTTAAGTAAGTGTGTATTTAAGATACGTAAAACTTTAACAGCGATAGCTGTGGCAACTGATGTTCGAAAAGATCGCTGTGTTAAAATCACAAAAATAAGATTTTTTGACGGATTGACATTCTTAGCTTTATACTTCATGAAGACATGGAATTGTTGATTACACTAGAGGTACTTCAGGACTGTCTGTTTACACAACCTACAGAATTACGTTGTTTTTCAAAGTAGGAAATTTAAGTTCCCTCTCCTGAAGTCGCGATTCCCATCTAAGGTTAACAATTATCTAAAGAATTCTGCAAAGCTAACAATGGGACTAATGCCAAATTTATGTAAATACATCAGCAGTTGAAATAAATTCTTCGTGTTTAAATTTACAACAAAAATGTTCACGAGAATGGGTACTTCGAGTAAGTACTGCATTATTTTCAACTGAAGAAAGTTGAGCTTCTAGTGGGCTTACGACAAAATGTTCCACGTAACCTTGCATGGTGTCATCAAGACGTGCGATGAATGCAGTGTTCGGAATTGTATCGGATCGTCGTTTACTTCCGTGTACGATATATCAACTGGACACCTGCTAATTATCTTGTGAGTCAACGAACGATGTTTTAGACGTCCCAAAACGTACATTTCGTCAACGCCCAGCAAATATGTCACGCATGCGCCACGATCATACACTGTTGTGCGAAACTTAAGGACGAAAGTAACTGAATGATACAAAAGGTGAAAATGATTTTTAACAGAGCATGTGATCACCACGTACAGCGGTGCATGCTCTGCAATGTGCTCCCATGCGGGCCACATGTTTGGAATGGAGTTCGTGTGATGGGGCTTTCCATTCCTGTACTAGTGCGGTTGACAACTGACGGATGGGCGTTGGTGTGTGTGGATATAATACAGTGTGTCTCTCCAACGCATCCCACACGTGATGGATGGGATTTGAGTCAAAGGAACGGAAGCCAGATCATCTGCTGATCATCTCTTTCCAAGAGCTCCTCTACCTGATCTGTTCCATGCGGTCGCTCATTGTCAACCACAGATATAAACTGTCCTGAAAACACGCTCATGTGGAAAGAGTGTAGCCTCACAACAAATCTGGCCAATGAGTGGACCGCGTTCAAATATTTGTAGGTCAGTACACACGTGCAATATTATGCCTCCGCACACCGTAACACCTGCACCACCAAACCGATCGTGTTTAATAATGATCCTTTGTGCGTTGCGTGTTCCCACCTATCACCACATGAGGGTGCGTCCAGTATTTTCGAACATGATCATGCTGAGCAGTGTTTCTGGGTATATTACATGTTCCCAGCTGGCCGAGGGGCCGAGCGGTTCTAGGCGCTTCAGTCTGGAACCGCGCGACCGCTGCGGTCGCAGGATCGAATCCTGCCTTGGGCATGGATGTGTGTGATGTCCTTAGGTTCGTTCGGTTTAAGTAGTTCTACGTTCTAGGGGACTGATGACCTCACCTCTTAAGTCCCATAGTGCTCATAGCCATTTGAACCATTTTTGAACATGTTCCAACCTGTCCCCATATGAGGTTAGTCGAGCACTGTCGCACCAACGAGAAACCAGCGGTTCTCAAGGAATGGAACGCCCTGTCACAAGAACGCCTCACCTACTTTGTGGCCAGCGTGGAAGCACGTTGCACAGCTTGCATGCTGTCCGTAGTGATCAGACGCCCTGTTAAGAACAATATACCGCCTTTTGCAACGATTATTAATCGCGGTGACTTCAGTGTAATTTTCGTCTCTTATTCAAAGTGTCATTTTTATTGATATCAGTGCATATTTCCTTCGGTTACCTTCCGCACTATACTGTAGCAGTTTTTTCTACTTTTAAATTTTGAGTATGGCTGGACAGCAACCGTGGGAAGATTCTTCTTGTAGAAACAGTGAACAGCCAATTGAGGGGGAAGGCTGGCCGGTGCTGCTATGCTGTGGGGGGTGTTGCTCACTGTGCGCGACCCCTCTACGGTGGGCGGCTACTGCTCCTCTCCCCCTGCGCAGAGCACAGAACACCAGCTGCTCTGCATGCCGGCGACCTCGTTTTACGGCGTGGGATCTCGGCGCGAGTCGGCAAGGACGCTTCGCCGCGCCCTGTGTAACCGGTGCGTGTTCTGCCAAACCCAGGAAGTGGTGACATCGCCTGGGTCCGGTTCACTGGGTTCTGACCGCTGAACGACTGGGTGACCGGCCCACCACCTGAGTAGGAGTGGGTCCCTGACCGAGAGGTGGAAGCTCGGGCTAGTAGGCGGCGAAGGACGAGGATTGCATCCGCTTCTCCAGAGTGCGGGGTGTACTTGCCGAGGAGCGCTGAGTGAAATCATCGATGACGGGGCCATCTAGGGGGACCAGTACGTTGGCGACGGCGTGCTGAACCCGGCAGCTCGGGAGTGCGTTTGGCCTGTGGGCGAGGGCGGTGGACGAGCTGCATCTCCCCCCCATGTCAGAGGATCCGATTCGGGGTAAGAGACGGGCTGCCACCTTTTTATCACTCGTTGACTCATGATGGCTGCAACAGAAACGAGTGATGTGAGCGTGCCTTCACGGGCATATGTGATGTTTGATCCCACTCCACAAGACGAGCTGGGACAGGCGACTGATGAGAATGTTACACAGAGGCAAGCTAGAATCACGCTTGGAGCAGAATATTAAAAATGGCAAAATCAGTCAAGCAGCTCTATTAACTATTAAAAACGAGTTGGCTGCATGGGCTATTGCCAATGCGAAACTCGAAGGCCGCGTTGAAGAACTGTAGAAAGTAAACGAGAGATTGAAGAAACAACCGACAAAGACCTGGGCTGGAGTGGTCGCGCAAACGCCACCCGAGCCACAGACCACTAAAGACACGATAGCGAAAGTAACCAAACGGCCAGACACGGCTGTCTTCCTTAGGCCTCTGCCTGGCCAAGACATCAAAAAGCACAGGAACTTTTTACAACAATCGTTAATCCTGTTAAAGATGAAAGGTGAAACTCGGTAAAAATGTTATAATTATAGATGTAGCTACTTAGGAGTACAAAGAAAAACTTCTAAATAACCAAAAGTTAAGCAAGGTGGTCAAATTCAAGCCATCCAAGAAAATAAATCTTTTAGTTATCCTGTATGATGTACCTACAGTAATGAAAGACGAGGAATTGTATGAGACAATAAAGGGACAAAATTTTGAAGAGATTGAAGATGAAGAGTTTAAAAGGAATTTCACGTTGTGATTTAAAACGGGGGTCCGGGAGCTTGATGTCGTCCATTACGTTGATGAGGTCACCGGAGAAATGTGGAAAAAGGTAATGACAATGGGCAAACTTTGTATTGGCTTTTGCCGGCCGGAGTGGCCGTGCAATTCTAGGCGCTACAGTCTGGAGCCGAGCGACCGCTCCGGTCGCAGGTTCGAATCCTGCCTCGGGCAAGGATGTGTATGGTGTCCTTAGGCTAGTTAGGTTTAATTTGTTCTAAGTTCTAGGCGACTGATGACCTCAGAAGTTATGTCGCATAGTGCTCAGAGCCATTTGAACCATTTGAATTGGTTTTCACGCAGTCAGTATCAGGGATTATCTAGTGGTACCTCGTTGCCATAACTGTGGTGACCAGGACCACATTCTCAAGCACTGCACCAGGAGGTCGGCTTACTCCAAGTGCGGTGAGGAAAGACACACGCAAAGACGGCAAGGCAGCAGGGATATACATCTCGTGCAAGAAACAAGGTAAAAGGTCATGCGGACCCACTAGTCGGAATTGTCCTACTTACAGAATGCTTGAGCAAGCGCATATTTCGAGAATAGATTATGGTTGACAACGGAAATGGGAAAAGGATGCCAAAGCGAAAATCCCCGAGTAAAAGGAGGAGGGACGCTATGAGGGCAAGTAAATTCAGAGAATTCTTGAGGTCACTCTCGGGCACCCATAAAATTCAAATGATTGAAATTCGTATACAAACGGAGCTTCCCATGATGCTTGCAGCTCCTTCTTCCCAAAGTCGGGGAATTAGGCTGATAAAAGGGCGGAAAGGGCATCCTGTGGTAGTGGCCCCACCTGTGGTCATGCAGAAAAATAAACTGTGCAGAGTGGAACAACATCCAGTCCAAGAAAATATAGTAACAAGCAGAAGTGTGCTTCCAGGTACACAAAACACCACTCTGGTCAGAATACCGCCTGCCGACCCTTTTAGAGTGTACCTAAATACAGAAAACGCCATGCAGTTGGTAAGGTTGGAGCAGCCGGCTACCCTGACCACTGCTGTGTGACATGTGATCCGGGTGCGGCATAAATATGGCAGAAAGGTCATCTTCTCGGTGATGGAGGCTGTAGACAGAATACAGTTCAAGTCGATGAATCTCCCCACCGACTTCGGAGCCCCGCGGAATCTGCTTAAGAAAGTTTTTGAAAGACGAGGAGAAAAATTCGAGCTTGATGACATCTATGCACAGTAAGTCTAGGCTTTCGATTGGAGAAAGAACTGGCCGGATGATCGAATACATACATATTTCCCGTAGTGACTAAAATAGCTATTGGCCAACTAAACACTCACAGCAGCAGACTTGTGATGCAGGAGCTGCGCAAGGTGGTGGAGGAGAAGAGACTAGACGTGCTCTGGCTGCAGGAGCCGTACTACCAAGCTGGTAAATTAGCTTTCCCAGCAGCAAACATGGCAAACTGTCAGAAGTGGGGATGAACCGACAGCGACAGTAATAATTACAAACAAATTATTGCGGGTAACAACTCTCTCGCAGTACACTAACAGTCACTGCAACGTCGTGGAAGTGCAATCTCTTGTGGGAGAAATAACTCTCGTAAATATCTACTTTCAGCACGGAGATAATATCGAGCAACACTTGGACCATCTTATAAGAACAATCACGGCGTTGCGAGGACGAAAAGTGATTGTAGCTGCAGATATTAATGCAGAATCCCCCCACGTCACAAGAGACGCAAATGGAGGAGAAGGGGAAGAGTCGATCATTGCCTTGCAACTTGTGGTGGCCAACAAGCCTGGCAACCCTCCCACCTACACAGCGGGAAGGGGACAAGGCACAAATATTGACGTGACGTTAACTGTACCAAACGCTGTTAACTTGATAAAAAATTGGAAGGCTGAAGACACACAATCCCATCACTTTCACTTTAGGCTACAGAGAGTGCCACTGGACCATGGGGTGGGAGGTTCAGATGAACTGCAACACAGCAAATTGGGAGCGATTAGCGAGGGAGTGCGACATTCCTGCGTTACCAGAAGGTGACCTACACCATGACATAGACGTGAACAAGTATGCGGAAGAGCTGGTGAGTGTGATAATCAGGGCGGTGAAGGCAGCCGCACGAACTGGGAGGAAGGGCATGGCGGCGTCTCTGTCACCATATGAGCCAGTCGCTCAGAAGGCTGGGGCGGCACTACCAGCGCAGTATTGTCTGGTGGGAAAGGCAAAGATGGCTGCAGCTATACCGGGAGGCAAAGGAGAGTTTCCAAAATGAAGTTCGTGCGGTAAGGATACGGAGCTGGGAAAGCTATGTATTTAATCAATTAGCTATAGACCCATGGGAGTACCCTACCAGTTAGTAAGAGAAAAGATCCGCTCTCCATTGACGATATCAACAGTCAGGCATGGGGATGACGGAAACCTGGCAGGAAACTGCTGAGGTCCTCCACCAGTCCTTAATGCCTGACGACAATGTGGATGGGGAAACCGAAAGCCAGCGCCAATTGAGAAATAACGATCTTGATAGATATATCAATGACAGGGCAGTTTACCCCTTTTCTGAAGAGGAGGTGGCTGCCCACATAAAATCGCTAAAGAGAGGGAAAGCCCCTGGGCCAGACGAGAAATTATTGCACTTGCGTATATGTATATGTCTTATCGTGTTTACCTTGTTAACTTGTTTATGGTGTCAATACTTGCTCCCGAAAAAGACTTTTTTCTAACCGTAGAAAATATGCTAAAGGGTTTTTAATAAACTTTCCGTTTTACAAGTAATTAGCCATTTACTATTTCTACAAGACGAATCATGATACGGTTGTTGTTCCAGCCACGTACAAAATTTGAAAATAGAAGGAACTACTGCAGTATAGTGCAGAAGGTAACTGAAGGATATACGCATTGAGATGAAGAGAAACGACACTTTGAATAACAGACGCAAATTACACTGAAGTCACCGCGATTAATGATTGTATTACGGAAGTTGCAAAAGACGGTATATTGTTGTTAATAGGGCGCTTGATCACCACGGACAGCAGTGCACGCAGTGCAACATGCTTCCGTGCTGGCCACGAGGTGGGTGAGGAGTTTGTGTGGCAGGGAGTTCCATTCCTTAACAACTGCTGGATGCTCGTTGGTGCGACCGAGCTATACGTAACCTCATATGGGGACAGGTGGCATCGCGTTATATACCCAGCAACACTGTTGAAAATGATCGTCTTCGAAAATACTGGACGCACTCTCACATGACAAGATATGGGAACACGCAATGCGTAAAGGAACATTATGAAACACGATCGTTTTGGTGGTCCAGGCGTCATGGTGTGCGGAGGCATAATTTGCACGTGTGTACTGACCTACAGATATTTGACGTCAGTACACGCATCGGTTGTATTTGCTGTAACATTGTACTCTTTCCACATGAGCGTCTTTACAGGACTGAGTTAATTTTTATAGCTTACAATGAGCGACCGCATCGAACAGCACAGGTAGAGGAGCTCTTGGAAAGAGATTATAATCGGCAAATGGTCTGGCTTCCGTTCCCCTGTCTCAGATCCCATCCATCACTAGTGGGATGCAACATGACCACACGCACCAACGCTCATCCATCAGTTGTCAACCTCACTGGTGCAGGAATGGAACGCCCCATCACAAGAACTTGCGTCCCAACCTTTCGGACAGCATGAGAGCACACTGCATCATTTTCTTCGATTGCTATTGCTAGTGGTAGCTGTGTTGTCTTCTTTGTTATGGTGTAAATATGTTTCTAGAGGTTTGATGTTCACAGTTTTTCAAATACCGGGTGACCAAAAAGTCAGCATAAATTTGAAAACTTAATAAACCACGGAATAATGTAGATAGAGAGGTAAAAATTGACGCACATGCTTGGAATGACATGGGGTTTTATTATAACAAAAAAAAAACGAAGTTCACGAAATGTCAGACAGATGACGCGTCGTTTGGTGATGATCGTGTGCTCAGCCGCCACTTTCGTCTTGCTTGGCCTCCCAGGTCCCCAGACCTCAGTCCATGCGATTATTGGCTTTGGGGTTACCGGAAGTCGCAAGTGTATCGTGATCGACCGACATATCTAGGGATGCTGAAAGACAACATCCGACGCCAATGTCTCACCATAACTCCGGACATGCTTTACAGTGCTGTTCACAACATTATTCCTCGACTACAGCTATTGTTGAGGAATGATGGTGGACATATTGAGCATTTCCTGTAAACAACATCACCTTCGCTTTGTCTTACATTGTTATGCTAATTATTGCTATTCTGATCAGATGAAGCGACATCTGTCGGACATTTTTTGAACTTCTGTATTTTTTTGCTTCTAATAAAACCCCATGTCATTCCAAGCATGTGTGTCAATTTGTACCTCTCTGTATACATTATTTCGTGATTTATTCAGTTTTCAAATTTGTACTGACTTTTTGATCACCTGTTAAGTTGTATTTGAGAGCTGCGCATGCTTTATCATTCCCTCTCCCCCCTCTCCCTCCATCCCAACCACTATCCCCATCTCTCCTTTCCTTGTTTCCCTCTACCCCCATTCCCTCTCCCCCCTCTCTCTCCATCCCAACCACTACCCCCATCTCTCCTTTCCTTGTTTCCCTCTACCCCCATTCCCTCTCCCCCCTCTCCTCCTCTATCAGCACTTCTCCGCCCTGGTATATTTTGCCTATTGTTTCTATTTGCGCTATTCAGTGTAGTGCATAATATCTTTTACCACAATAACCTTTTCTAGTTAGTTACATATATTTTTTTGCTAATTTATTAATTTTAAATATGTATACAGCTGAGTATGATCTGGTTTTTAATGTCATAATTTTAATTTCAACTTTTTAAACAAGTTTAGCATGATAATGTCCATACACTATCGCGCACACGCCTTGCACATATTAGTAGTGCCCTGTCTTGCGAGACGCTTTGCTTAGCACAAGAGTTGCGTACGTGGCGCTAATGCAATAGGGATACGTTAGTGAGGCGATACCAAATGACAACAGACATGTTGTACATGTTTTAACTATCATAGAGACGAGATTTTATGTCTGACCGACGCCTTTTGGCTGTATTTTAACGTACCTATGCCACAACATGATATCCAGTAAGCCTGAACTTTTTAGATTTCTTGACAAGTTTTCACTGTTATGGCGGAGGATAATACGACACAACCCGAAAACGACAACAGAATGGACTTCACGATGGAGGAAAGGAGCGGTCTCGGTCCCATCCACCGAAGGGAACATCACAGCTCCACCTCTAAACCATATTCTGTGGCGCCCGCTAGCTACTTACAAGAACAGCCGCTGGATGAACCGTTCCCTGATGACGATCTCCAATCACTCACGGCAGAAGAAGTAGAGATGCACCAACAGTTATCTGACGACGATGTTACACACTTCGGGGAAAAATAGGACGACTTTACTACCGTTCAGTATAAGAGGCATCATAGGAAGAGTGCAAAGAACTACACAACCCACGCAAACTACGCGTTGGCTTAATAGAGATGACGAACAAATGCCAAGTGATTGCACCACCAGGAGCACCGCTCAGAGAAGCGCGAGGATCTGAAGGAGCAGAAGCAACTGAAAGACAAGAAACTAACTACCTCAAGCCACCCGCGGTACCACCGGTGATCATTTACCACACACAGGATTACCTTGAACTCAACAAGGCGCTATGCTCACTTCTCGACAGAGGTCTGAAGCCCATTTATTAGCGGAAGAGAATGAAATACCACTTCGACATGTTCACAGATCAGCAATAAGCCATGTCCTTTTTCGTCAACGACAACATTCATTTTTTTACACACCAATCTCTGGAGGATAATGGACTCAAAGTCGTCATATAATGCCTACCAGAACAGATTCCACAGCAAGAAGTGCTCAAAGCACTACGAGAAAAATGCCACAACGCCATAGATGTACATCTGTACCACAAGATAGACGAGAAAACAAAGAAACTCGTCCCGCAATCGGCGTATTGTGTACGCTGACCAAAAGGAAAAGACAAGCATAAGATCTACGATTTGAAAGATCTCCTCTACATGAGAGTGCGTACAGAAACCTACAACTCCAAGGACGGCCCAGTCCAGAGCAAACTAGGTAACAATGGGAACATACAGCCAATTACTGCTGCCTCCCACCGAAATGTGACCGATGTGGCATCCGTCATAAATCAGCGGACTGTCAAGCGCGAAAAATGCAGAAACCCACTTGCACCAATTGGGGAAAGGACTATCTCACGAACTACCGCTGGTATGGAACATACCATGTGCTTCTGAGGAAGTACAAAGTGAAGCCAGTCAATCAGCCACACGACAAAAGACCTTTGGTCATCGAAAATACCAGGCAGGAAGAACAACACAACGTCCAGCGACAGATGACCGAAACGGTGACGCCGCACCTGGCTACGCAAGTGTCAACAAGAGATCGGCCTGATACGCGACCACAACGACTGTCATGACTTACGCCAACGTGGCGTCCCCACGTCTTCTACAACCCTCCAGAGAACTAGTGACGTTCGCCAAGGGCCCCATCACACCTGCCATCACGAAATCGCCTCACTACTGACCTCATTACATCAAAAACTGAGCACCAATATTTCACTGGTAGAGAATCTTCTCAAAGTATTTGTTTCACCCTAGAATGGGTGATGCCCTACAACGCACCTCAAGATCTGTATATGGAACGCAAATTGTGTCAAAACAAAGAAGGCAGAACTAACGGACTTCTTGACATACGACAGGATTGATATTGCGCTCATTTCGGAGACTTATTCAAAGGAGTCGACACGATTCTAGATACGGAACACGCACGTGTATCGTACCGATCGGATCGGTAAAATGAAGGTGGACTACTATCCTAGTCAAAAAAGAAATTCTTCATCATCAGGAACAACTTCCAAGGCTACGACAACTGGAAACTACGGCGGTCACCACCGCCACAGCCATAGGAAACATCACGTGTTTTGCTGCATACCTCAGTCCAAACAGGCACTTATTAGCTGAAGACGTACGTGATCTCTTTGATCGTTTCGACAG
This sequence comes from Schistocerca piceifrons, assembly GCF_021461385.2. Taxonomy (NCBI): domain Eukaryota; kingdom Metazoa; phylum Arthropoda; class Insecta; order Orthoptera; family Acrididae; genus Schistocerca; species Schistocerca piceifrons. Next base: position 443,193,691 of record NC_060149.1, on the reverse strand, counting down.
GATACTGCTGGGAGGTGACATCAACAGCAAGCACACTGCTTGGAACGCGAGAAAAACGAACCCAAAAGGGTCAACAACTATTCAGTATAAAAGAGGACTTAAACATTACTGTGATCGGTTCGAGGGACCCTACAAGATTGCCACCTTTTGTCCACCAGCAAGCAGACGTCTTTGATATAGCGGATCTCAAGAATGTCAACGTCACTGTAACTCCGGGAGGTCGATGACATACCTTTAGATTGTTGTTGTTGTGGTCTTCAGTCCTGAGACTGGTTTGATGCAGCTCTCCATGCTACCCCATCCTGTGCCAGCTTCTTCATCTCCCAGTACTTACTGCAACCCACATCCTTCTGAATCTGCTTAGTGTATTCATCTCTTGGTCTCTCTCTACGATTTTTACCATCCACGATGCCCTCCAATGCTAAATTTGTGATCCCTTGATGCCTCAGAACATGTCCTACTAACCGGTCCCTTCTTTTTGTCAAGTTGTGCCACATACTCCTCTTCTCCCCAATTCTATTCAATACTTCATCATTAGTTATGTGATCTACCCATCTAATCTTCAGCATTCTTCTGTAGCACCACATTTCGAAAGCTTCTATTCTCTTCTTGTCCAAACTATTTACCGTCCATATTTCACTTCCATACGTGGCTACACTCCATACAAATACTTTCAGAAACGACTTCCTGACACTCAAATCTATACTCGAAGTTAACAAATTTCTCTTCTTCAGAAACGCTTTCCTTGCCATTGCCAATCTACATTTTATGCCTTTTCTACTTCGACCATCATCAGTTATTTTGCTCCCCAAATAGCAAAACTGCTTTACTACTTTAAGAGTCTCATTTCCTAATCTAATTCCCTCAGCATCACCCGACTTAATTCGACTACATTCCATTATCCTCGTTTTGCTTTTGTTGATGTTCACCTTATATCCTCCTTTCAAGACACTGTCCATTCCATTCAACTGCTCTTCCAAGTCCTTTGCTGTCTCTGACAGAATTACAATGTCATCGGCGAACCTCAAAGTTTTTATTTCTTCTCCATGAATTTTAATACCTACTCCGAATTTTTCTTTTGTTTCCTTTACTGCTTGCTCAATATACAGATTGAACAACATCGGGGAGAGGCTACAACCCTGTCTCACTCCCTTCCCAACCACTGCTTCTCTTTCATGCCCCTCGACTCTTATAACTGCCATCTGGTTTCTGTACAAGTTGTAAATAGCCTTTCGCTCCCTGTATTTACAAGCCGGTAATGAGAATACTGGCCGTTTTACGAACGAGGTATTTAATTTCCGATAGATAGTTGCAGAGCACAAGGCAAACCGACTAGCCACAGTTTGATGGTTTTCTGGACAACAGCGTTCGGCCAACACAAGACGTAGCGATACAGACGTCAATGGACAAAATCCAAACCGCGAAATTCCGCTCAACAACACGAATTTTTCAACCAGACGTCAACTTTGGGTGTTTCCCCACGTCTTCAAGCAATCAAAACACAACGGAATTATTTCCGGAGACGTTGACTCCGCTTTAGGAATTATGAGAATAGACGACAGATGCACCAGCTGAACACGGAACTCCACAAATGTGTCACTAAATGGCGTCAGGAGACCTGGGAAACCAAGATGTCAAACTTCTTGCTAAGATGTGAGACGTGGGGCAAGTGGTGAAGAGCCTGCGTCGCCAAAAACCACCAAAAAAACAGTACATGGTCCAGATGGCCGGATATACGACCCACTGGCTCAAGCGGAACACTATTCCGACTCATATTAGCAGCAGATGACAACTCCACCTCCTCCGGCACAAGATGACAAAAGTCCTACGGTATGAGGAGCGGGTCCGGACAGCCCTTACAATCTTTCGGAATGCAACTACGCATTTCCGGGGACAGTTTGCCACTCCAGTGGAAATTAAACACCTCATGCGTAAAATGGCCATCAAGTCGCCAGGACACGACTTGGTCAGCTATCAGGACTTAAAACATGTTCCAGGAAGCCGCTGGTCCTACTCACAAGATTTTTAACTGTTGTTCACCATGGATACTTCCCAGAGGCGTGGAAAACGGCGAGTGTAGTGCCACTGCCGAAACCTGGGAAAGATCTCTCCCTTCCGAACAATTACCACCCGATCAGTCTTCTACAAACGCTGGGGAAGCACCTCGAACCGGTATCACCCAAAAGAGCGCAAGACACTATGGTACGGGACAACGTGCTCCGATCGGAACAGTTCGAATTCCAAACTCTCCGCTGAACTTCAACTCCTCCGGCTTACTGAAACCATGAAAGACAAATTTAACAAACGATATTCGACAGTTGGAGTGTTTTTGGGCTCGTGAAAGCTTATGATAAAGCATGGTTCAGATGTGTGTGAAATCTTATGGGACTTAACTGCTAAGGTCATCAGACCCTAAGCTTACACACTACTTAACCTAAATTATCCTAAGGACAAACACACACACCCATGCCCGAGGGAGGACTCGAACCTCCGCCGGGATCAGCCGCACAGTCCATGACTGCAGCGCCTAGACCGCTCGGCTAATCCTGCGCGGCTGATAAAGCATGGCATAAAGACTTCATTGTCAAGCTGAACCAAAACACCGCCATAAACGACTGCCACGTAAAACTACTTGATAACTTCCTTCAAGACAGAAAATTGTACGTGCGCATCGATGACAAGAACTCTGCCAAGAAGCCAGTCCATGCCGGTATCCCACAGGGATCTGTCATCTCGCCAGCGCTTTTCAGTGTTACATCGACGACTTGTACCTACAGTTCCACATGTGCCAGTTAGTCTCAGTGATGAAGATGTAGCGTTTGCAACACGAGACAGAAAATTAGATCAAGGGGCTGCGAGACTGCTATGGCAGTTGGATCTTATGGATGGATGGGCACAACTACACAATATCACCATCAGTCCGGACAAAACAGTGGCCATTATTTTCACAAGACGCCAACCGGCCATCCGTAGGAGACCACACATCGGAAACGAACCTATTCCGTAGTCACCCGTGGTAAAATACCTGGGCGTTTACCTGGACTCGAAACTCTTTTTGATCCATCACATCACAGAAAAAATGAAACCCGCACTAAGAATGTTGAGACCTCTCATCCCCTTCTTCAGGGGTAGGGATCTGGATGTTGTCACGAAGATGAGACTATACCGAGCCACGGTGGAGTGCACACTGCTCTATCGAGCGATTTAATGGAGCACAACATGCGACACCGATTTTCAGCATTGGTTTGACAAGACCGACGCGCTACGTCACACTACTCATCAATTAGTAACAGTAGGCACTATCCTTCCCCAGCGATGACACAAATATAAAGTGCCAGAGTCCATCCTGACAGACGATGGAGTAGCACCTGCAGTATACTAAATAACCTCAATTCAAATACGAATCACAATAAAAAATATTAAAAAGAAAATTAAATAAAATGATGTCCTCCATCCCTACTGGCAAAAAGACCCTCTGTGTGCCCAAAACCTGTAAATAAAGAGCAATAAGTAAAGTCTGGAACCTCACCTTTATCTACACACAGGCAGCAAAATCGCCAAAGGTGATAAGGCTAAAAAAATCACTGTTATCTCGTTTAGGTTATCAGTGTTTCCTTCTGAAGCAGATGCTTGTATAAACCTTGAGTTTTGCAACTCACGCGCTATTTACTGTTTCTACAGGAAAAGTTCTTTCTGTGTAAGATCCATGTTTCATCGAGGTATGGTACCTTCCAGTGACACATCGAGCGTAAGCTACTTTTGTACTTAAGTGTTGTACAGTTGTGTAATAACCAGACTAAATGTATTATTGTGCTCAAAAGTATCTGAACTACCTGAATGGCGTTTCGCCTGATTCATATGCCACCCATATAACATAACTGTATTGCAGTTCCTCTGCGCTTTTGTCAGTACAGTCGTTTCACTATACAAAATCGTTACTACAAGAGGCCACAAGAGATAACTGCTCTATATGGCTACTAATGCAGGCGCAAGTTATTATCACGAAAATCTAAATATCAGAAAACAGATTATTAGAGATAGCACAGCCATTAACCTCATAAACACAAATTTATTACAGTAAATGACATTTGAAAAAGCAAATTTCTACTTGAAATTACATTATGAACATTTCTGTAGAGGACTGGTACCTGTGAGTTCAATTCAGCAGCTACTGTTTCAGTTAACTAACCACGGAATATATTTAATAGCTGGCCAGTGTGGCCGAGCGGTTCTAGGCGCTTCAGTCTGGAACCGCGCGACCACTACGGTCGCAGATTCGAATCCTGCCCCGGGCATGGATGTTTGTGATGTCCTTAGGTTAGTTAGGTTTAAGTAGTTCTAAGTTCTAGGGGACTGATGACCTCAGATGTTAAGTCCCATAGTGCTCAGAGCCATTTGAACCATTTGAATATATTTAATATGGTTTTAATCACACGTAACTGAGTGTGCGCCGTTTTAAGCTTGAATGACATGGGGTAAAATTTTATGTTGGATGGGGATTCGAACCCAGCACTTAATCGGAGTGTTAACCAAGCACAATCAGATTTTAGAAATCGTAATTTTTCACCAATAGCAAAATGACTGAAACTTAAATGACGAGACGAAAAAGTTTTGTCTTACCAGTATTTGAACCCAGTGCCTATCGTCGTTTCCTTCTAGTCATGAATATACGTCAAAAATCAATTTATTTTCCTAGTATCGAGATGTGTACATGTCTGAAAGTGAAGTAACATGACGTAAAGGTCTGTGTCTGACTGCAAGTCGCAACCGGTACCAATCGTTAATGCAGAAAATGCATGGCTAAGGAGTCAAACCTGGCGACAGGAGAGATATGAGTTAGAATCCCAGAAAAGAAACAATATTTGCAACATCTGAAATTCAGATGCAATTAGAAATAAGTGCTCTGTGACCATACATGACGACTGACTTATTAATAAAATAATTTCTCGTGTGAGAAAGTAAATTGGTCACAGAGTTCATACCTCATGTGATATCCGCCTATGTCGTGGGCCAACCTACACCAACTCTCCTAAAGCAAGTAGCGAAGGGCGTCATGTTTAATGTGGATTTGGAACTACTGTGCAGCCACACATTGTTCTACTTGAGTTATCAGAGGTCAAGAGGGTCCGTTTGTGCTTGTTAGTAATAATTGCCTTAAGTGTAAATCGTACCCAGATCTTATACATTCCAACAGATCACCAAGCTACACAGATGTGACGCAAAGAAGGATGCTCCACACTGAAAAAGAATTATGTTTCCCTGGAGTTTGATTACAATCTGCTCGAAACATTAATTTCCTTGTTCGTCCACATCGATATTCACTATCTGTCTTGGATACCCAATAACGGAGTTTGACTTGGTCTTATAATCACTGAAATTAAATCACATAATAGACAGTTGCACGAACAGTCGACGCGGTAGAATGAGGAAATTTCAGTTGGAAGTGTCGCCTTCCAGTTGTGATTCTGTGTTGAATTATATGTTTTTAGCCTACTGATAAAAATGGGATAGTGTAAACACCAAGGCCCAATATTGAACACAATCTCATCTTCACGTTTTGAAACCGCATTTAGTCTCAGATAATTGCGTAGGTAAGAGCATAGTGACCTTTTCTCTTGCAGAATATTATGTGAAGAGTATTGATGTATCTAATATACCCGGGCAAAATTTACCTAAGAAAACAAGATAAGGGAGAGTAGGGATCGCGCTCTGAGGATTAATAACAATAATAATTTCGTGTGGCTCTATGCACTGGTGAAAGTCTCTCTATTGGACACCAGTTGGGTGTCCCCAGCCCCAGTCATCCAGCCGGGGAAAGGGGACTTAGTTTAAAGTGGAATCTGAACCTCGTTTTGTTTCTGGAGACACCCCACATCGTTGAGAAGTGGAGGCTAGGTTAAAACAAACATTGAAAAACCGGTGATCCGATCGACAGTCTATCCCGCGAACTCTGAGTTTCCAGCCACGGGGATTACTTTTTTCTCTGCCCAATCCCCCTGTTAGGGTCTGTCGCCCTGACCACTGCATTATTTACTGTAAATGAAATAAAAACTTCCGTCGTTTGAAAAAAAGACGATGTTCTGGTAAAATAAAGAAATAATTCGTTAAAACGTAAATATGTATACTTTTTCAACATCACTTTTTTAAAATAATATTACAATCCACAAATTTAACTCTTACAAGAAGGGACTGGTTATAAAATCTATACTCCTTAAAATTTTTTGATACATACCGGGTGATCAAAAAGTCTGTATAAATTTGAAAACTTAATAAACCACGGAACAATGTAGATAGAGAGGTAAAAATTGAAACACATGCTTGGAATGACATGGGGTTTTATTAGAACAAAAAAAAACACCCCATATTGCTAGACGTGTGAAAGATCTCTTGCGCGCGTCGTTTGGTGATGATCGTGTGCTCAGCCGCCACTTTCGTCATGCTTGGCCTCCCGGGTCCCCAGACCTCAGTCCGTGCGATTATTGGCTTTGAGGTTACCTGAAGTCGCAAGTGTATCGTGATCGACCGACATCTCTAGGGATGCTGAAAGACAACATCCGACACCAATGTCTCCTCACCATAATTCCGGACATGCTTTACAGTGCTGTTCACAACATTATTCCTCGACTACAGCTATTGTTGAGGAATGATGGTGGACATATTAAGTATTTCCTGTAAAGAGCATCATCTTTGCTTTGTCTTACTTTGTTATGCTAATTATTGCTATTTTGATCAGATGAAGCGCCATCTGTCGGACATATTTTGAAAGTTTGTATTTTTTGGTTGTAATAAAAACCCATGTCATTCCAAGCATGTGTGTCAATTTGTACCTCTCTATCTACATTATTCCGTGATTTATTCAGTTTTCAAATTTTTACTGACTATTTGATCACCCGGTACACTGCCGGAAAAGATAGTACACCTGGAAAGACATCTGCAGACGAGATACTGGACATCCACTTAGCACAGGCGCCGCATTGAATGGGCAGCAGTGGCAGATCCTACTGCTACCACAGCACAGATAATTGGGCCTGTGAACCCAGACGTGTCGTCACGAACTGTTGCGAACCGGTTCTTAGTAGTGGGACTAGAGGCACGCACACTTCAAGCCCTTCTTCCACTCATGATACAGCACTGACATGCACGACTCGACTGTTGCCGTCAGAGGATCACATGGAAGATGGAATTGCTTGCCATGGTCCTCAGCGACGAAAGTAGATTCTGCTTGGACCCAAGTAATGGTCGTTTGCGCATACGACGTAGACCTGGTGAGCGCTATCTCGTAGAGTGCATTCGTTCAACAGACACAGGCCCTAAACCTGGCCTTACGGTCTGGGGTGTGATAAGCTGCAACTCTCGTTCACCTTTTGTGTTTCTGGAGAGGAAGATAACTGGAGCTCGGGACGAACAGAATGTTGTTAGATACGTTATTTCGTCGTTGTTGCAACAGGAAGATGATGTATTGTTCCAACAGGATAATGCTTGCCCACACACTGCCGGTGAAACTCAACCTGCTCTGCAAGGTGTGCAGCAAGTATCCTGGCCAGCACGACCCCCCGACTTGTCCCATTCGAGCACGTGTGGGATACGATGGGACGTTATGTGACTCGTGCGATTCGGAAATAAACAACTCTTACAGAACTACGTGAACAGGCCCAGTAAGATTTGCATAACGTATCCCAGGACAGTATTCACCAACTGTACAATCAAATGAATGCTAGAATCAGCGCCTGCATGGCCTCCCGAAGAGGCTACAATATGTACTACAATGTGTGTTTCACCATAGGTCGATACGTGGTTCCTCAGAACCTCTAAATGCAATTATTTCATGTAGTCCATATGCACTGTTGCAATAATAAATCTTGAGTGAACTGAAAGCCTCTAAAAGAGCGTAAAAACTTTTTTCCGGCAGGAAAAGGAAAGAAAAGTGACAATCCTCGTCAAGGGCATGTTTCTAAAGAAAGCAATCATCCGCATCACATTCCGAGCAGCACTCCATAATGCATCATAAAACTTGCGTCCAGCCGGATAAACTAAACCATCCTCGCCATTGGGGTGGCATCACATTTTCGATACCCACCGGTTAGTGGAACATTATATGAGTCGCTGTTTACCATCGTTGTAGGAGTTGTAACACGATCCAACACATACGGCACCAACAGGAAAGGACCAGTCGTCTTGTCAATGTGCAAATTCCAACATAGATAAAAAGAGGATATTACCGCCTTTAAACGTTCGGTCGCACGAGTCGCCTCATTTCTGGGACACCCTATCTGTCGGACCAATTGTGAAATGCGCTCCTCAATAGTTGGCAAAGTAAGTTCTGTATTTGTATGACAACGTATGACCTCATTTTCTTCTTGTAGCTCTATACAGTAATCCATCAGAGACATTATATAGCACGAAAACATATATTGCGTCGCTTCACCAGTGATCCACTTGACTGCATACATCTTATTTGTGGGAAGAATGGAAAAAAAATGCTTGTGATGTGATCTCTATATCGATGGTGCGCCGAACATTCGACGCCTCAGCATCCAAACGTCCCTCGCCACTCCGCACACTAAGCCATGTTTTTCCGTGTCCAAAAATCCACAGGTGATTCAGAGGGGAGAATCAACCATATGAATGGCGTACAACCGGTTCCTTGCTACAATTTTACAGTGGGTGAGGATATATCACTTCGACCACGTTGCCGTTGACAGTAGTGGCGTAGGCACTGCAGGCTAGATATGCTGCCAAACTCGCGTTGGATGTTTGATTTCCATTACGTTGAGGCCATGATGGCTCATCAAGCATGTCTTGAGCCGTAGGTGCTCTCATGGAAGATACTGCCTGAAGAACATAAGTGTAATCGACAGAAAATGAGGCTACGTGTGCAAAAGAAGGCGAGATGTTGCCTAACGTCATAGGAGGTTCGAACGACGGCGGAAGACTTCGTCATGTTAAAAATGGTTCAAATGGCTCTGAGCACTATGGAACATAACATTTCAGGTCATCAGTCCCCTAGAACTTAGAACTACTTAAACCTGTCAGAGCCGATATTATGACGTGTTTCCACTGTTGCCATTTTTGAACCATCGCTCCCAGAAAAGTGCCAAAGCTTTGATGTGTACATTCGTGAGGTTGAGGCCGCCGCTCCTGAACGATGGGGGTAACGTATCATATTGGATCTTTAATAACAGCCCAGTACTGACATATCCAAAGGCAGGTACGAGGCGGTCCGCGATACTCTTCGGTATCGGTAGGGTATGTGCTAAATGTGGCTTCGTGAAACGAGGTGAAAGTTGGTGAACTCTACACGTTGGACCATGTCGAGGGCTCTCAATGAATGGACAATCGAACAGTCTGAAGTAGCCGCCGGTACCTCGCAACCGCTGACCGCCTCAAGAAACGAGTAAATGTGGTCCCTGGTCACCGCACCGTTTCCACCTTCTGAAACGGTCCTGTCACGTCTTCCAGGCGTCGTTCAATGTGTAATATTTTTGACTTCATCATGTTAAAAATAGTTCAAATGGCTCTGAGCACTATGGGACTTAACATCTCAGGTCATCAGTCCCCTAGAACTTACAACTACTTAAACCTAAGTAACCTAAGGACATCACACACATCCATGCGCGAGGCAGGATTCGAACCTGCGACCGTGGCGGTCGCGCGGTTCCAGAATGAAGCGCCTAGAACCGCTCGGCCACACCGGCCGGCTCGTCATGTTAACGACACTGCCCGACAGCATTACGCACTTCATGTCCTGAGCGGACTAGGAGTTACCAGGTCGTCCACGTAGGCACGACAGGTTAATGAGTTTTCATTTAGCATTATTCCAGTGAGACACAGTCGCGTAACACACACCAGTGGGTCGATTGCTATCGCAAAAGCACCACTGAAAGTGGGAATCATTGTCGCGCCGAGCTATTAATGTGAACTGGGCCCGCTTCCCGACCGTTTACCACCACCTTTGATGGAGCCCCTCCGATCACCTAGTAACTATGCAGGCGAGAACCGCTAACCAGCCATTTGGCTCATAACTGGCTATAAAAAATCTCAGCTTCCCTGTCGAAGGCACGGTCGAAGTCCACCGATATTACAGCTACTCTCATTCAACGCTTGTCTGCAAGGGCTATGACGTCACGATATTCACTTAAAAGTCAAGTGGATGTTGCTTCACACTCCCAGGCTAGCCTGATCTAGGGAGACAGTCCTCAATATCGTCACTATAAGACGAGGCTCTAACAATCGTGCAAATATTTTTTGGTCGTTATATAGCATGGTGAGCAGCCGATGCTGATCTGCACCACGACTCACCTCCGACTTTGGAATAAGAAGGATAACACCAGTAACAAAATCCTAAAGCACACGCTTCTAAGGGCGCCGCAGCTCATTGTAGATCGATACCCACAGTGGCATCATCAAATCCACGAATTCCCGATTAAATTATAATGTTATCCCAACCAGCACTCTGGATTTATGTGTCGCTCCTTTCTTAAGTGCCCCCATTACTTCATCTTCTGCGACTGGCTCCAGTAACACAGCCTCATCCATTTCAGTCAGTCACCGTTGGGAAATGTTACAATACGTCTTCCCCCACTCAGTATTCCGTCAGTGTGCTGGCAAATACGTGGCAAAAATGCTCCAAAAATCGAGCTGCAGTGTCCTTTTGTGTCATCGGTTGATGATCCTCTGAATCATGGAGCACTGTGTCCAGTGATCGGCGATAACCTTTGTTTTCTCGCGACACATTGTGCATTGAGGTGCGTTCTGCAGCGATGTTTAGACTCGTTGCCCGTCTCGGGATGCCTCCCATAAGGTGGAGACATGCCGTAGCCCATACCTCTTCGACTCGCTGACGATTTTCGGGGTCTGCCAACAGTGACGGATTGAGCTTCCATGTGCTACTGCTTCCCCACATAATTTGTTGAGGAAGGGATATGGTACACAGATATGCTAGATGGCCACTAAAGGCAGTTATCCACCGTTCGACATCTACCACCTTATCCCGTAGGCCAACAAAAACATATATCCAATCAAGTCGACTCGGCGAGTGATTCGTAAAGAATGCATATCCCTCGCAATTGCCTTTCCCATGTGTCATAACTCCATTCCCCGGCATATCGCTTGCTGTTCACGACAGCTTTTGTAGTGAGGATTCTGATCCTTTGGTACTAGTACACAGTTGAAGTCCCCACCCACCAGAAAATGTTGGAGTTCGCTAGTAAATAGTGGTACAATCTCTTCTGAATAATATTTCGCACTTGCTCAATTGTTTTCTATACCGAACTGCACGTAAACGTAATTACAGATCCAATAAACTGCTATCGCCAGTTCCCGTGCCGATGTTATACAAGCCTGGTCGCGAACCGGGATTCCCTCTCGACTTATATCGCCGTTCGACTGTCGTCGCCCGAGTTGGGAAAGGTATAGCAGATACTGTCATGTACTTCCTGAAACGTAGTAATGCAGATTTCCTCCACTATCAGTATATTCCCATATGACGCATATAGCATGTACCGGAAAAACTGTTGTTTCACAAGCGATCTAATAGTTTTAACGTAACTGTCCCTGCCTGGGTCTGCGTATAAGTCATTTTCGCATGATGGTGAACTGGCGGCAATCTACGTAGTCGAAACTCTGATTACACGTCCTCATAATTATGCCCTTCCGATGTCTTCCCGCGGCATTAGTTATCCTAAGCTGTGGAAGAGCAATTTGAGTCTCCACCACGGGGGGAGTCACATCTGTAGTACCTTCATCCTGCTTAGCCCAGTCAGTATCAGCGAGGCTCTCTACTACCGCAGGGACTGTACTGGTACGTAGTGTTCGTAAACCTTCCGCAGCATCATCCTCCGCTGCTGAAGGGTTGATGGACACCTGAAAGAATGGATCATTCGAACGACGCGTTATCCTTTCATTATCTGAATGCACTTGTTCAGTGACATCCAGAGGCTGTTGGTCCATGTCAGAAAGTCCATATTTCTAGTGACATCGGCCGGCCAGGGTGGCCGAGCGCTTCCAGGTGCTGCAGTCTGGAACCGCACGACCGCTACGGTCGCAAGTTCGAATCGTGCCTCGGGCATGGGTGTGTGTTATGTCCTTAGGTTAGTTAGATTTAAGTAGTTCTAAGTTCTAGGGGACAGATGACCTCAGAAGTTAAGTCCCATAGTGCTCTGAGCCATTTGAACCATTTTCTAGTGACATCAGGTGTCTCGGGATGATTATAAGGAGGAGGAGGAGGAGGAGGAGGAGGAGGAGGAGGTAACTTTCCAGAGTCGACGCGGCGCTTCGGTGAGCGTTGTTTACGCGCGCTGATCTCGACCTACAGTGCTGTCGAATCCAGTGTTCCTGTTGCACCGCCGCCGCTACAGCGTCCGTGGGCTCCTCCACTTCTATATCCGTGCCTTGCATTGTGTGGTCCTCCTCATGATCGGTCACCTGGAACGTCTGGGGCTTGAGTTGGGTAGGAGCTATCTCATCGTCATTGTAGCCTGGTTATCCCTCCGTCATCTGCGGGGTTGGTTCTAATATACGCTCCTTCCTCGGCGTCCCCTCCCTGCGGAGTGCCGACTCTTATGCCAGCGGTAGTTACATGGGAGTGGCCTGAGTCATTAAGTCTCCGGTGGGTAGTTGCATGAGTTTCCTCTTCATACGCTCAGATCGAAGATGTTCTTCACTACCATATCCTGAGCACGTACAGGGTTGGCTATCATAGACGGCAATGGCTCTACCGCCTATGTTTAAATATGAGGGCACATGTTTTGTAAGGGCGATTCACACCTGTCGAACGCTCTGAGCACAGGATACGTGCTAAAACTTGCCCAAGGTTTGGCTGTGTGAGTAATTACTCTGCTCTGTGGCTGAAGTGATTCAGTTACCAGTGATTCATATACTTTGATGGGCGGCTCGAAGATTCGAATAGTGCACATGCCGAGTCCTGTATAAGCTACTAACACGTCACTAATATGACTATCGGAGTCTCGAAACTAGTATCCTTGTTTGGTGGCTTCTGTAATCCTATCACATGCTGCGTTTACCACTACCTTGGCATAAACAGTGCTGCTCGCGACTGATAAATGAATTCCAATGAGTTCCGTGTGATTAATATGCATTTCATCCGTCAAGAAACGTTTGATTTTGAATGCGTTCGGTCTTGGGTACTTATTACCGAACGTGAACTGTATCGTGGTTTTTCGAAACGTATGTTCCACAGCTATTGGTTCAACAATTAACACATGCGAGTCCCAGAGATGTAAACGCTACCTCTTCCTAAAGAGCTTCACAGCTGAGACATGTGCTGCAGCTCCAAGCTGCTACGCTGCCAAAGGCAGACTGTCCACTAGACCACAAGCACCAACATGTTCATCTATAGGTATTGATGAATGTGTTTAGGTGTATCGAAGAATCGAAATATTTGGTATATACGCCCGTTGAAACGCCCTGCTAAGCCCACAGGACAGAAAAGGTAGTTAAGTTATGGAAAGGGGCCAAAATAAGCGGCTTTCAGTTAAGTTCGAAGATGCAACCTTTTATTTGATCAAACATTACAACAGTAAATAATTAAAAAAAAAAAAACACAGCTTTAGTTTCGGAACTTCATTGGCGGCTGAATGCACCGTACAGTCTCATGCCTTAAGGGCAAGACCACTTTAATTTTAAAACGGCTGAAAACCAATAACTAGCCGGCCGGTGTGGCCGTGCTGTTCTAGGCGCTTCAATTTGGAACCGCGTGACCGCTACGGTCGCAGGTTCGAATCCTGCCTCGGGCATGGATGTGTGTGATGTCCTTAGGTTAGTTAGGTTTAAGTAGTTCTAAGTTCTAGGGGACTGATGACCACAGATGTTAAGTCCCATAGTGCTCAGAGCCATTTGAACCAAAACCAATAACTTAAAGCTCAACCAAAATCATAAATTTAAAAGGCAAAGCCTTATCTTAAAATAGTTCCTTAATTAGGCTGAACGCCCAAAGAATCTGACACCTTAAGAGCAAACAACTTAAATTCAAAATCGGCTGAAGGCCCAACACTCAAGACTCAATAACATTAATTTTTAAAATGCCAAAGGCTTTACGTAAAACAGTTCTTAAATTAGGCTGAAGGCCCAAACCATCTGACGCCTTAAGGGCAAAACAACCTTAATCTAAAAATTGGCTAGAAGCCATAGAAGTAAAATCAACAAGAACAAACAAGAAAAGGCAGTACTCTCAAGGGCACTCAGAAGTTCCGAGGGTCGGCCTGGAATTCAAACACTAACGCTCGCTTAGGTGAGACAGGCAGTCGGCCCAACCACTGTCGTTCCGATGACAGCCCAACCGACAGACAATCAACGGACCCACCGACAAAATAACCTCCGCTTCACCTGACCAGCACATAACAAGGAGTTCAATGGAACAACGTAGAAGGTATTGGCTCCCACAACCAATTATACATAGAGCTGTCAAACTACACACCGTGCTGGACAGCACAACACGATGAGGAAAATACACTGCCTGAATTCACGTCAACGGCCAGGCCAGGTAACCGGAACGTTAACGGCCACAAACCACAAGACCCCGCTGGTACACTTCAGTTCAAATAACCAAGTACAGTTAAACTCCATCGGAGGGTGGCTAAAATGTGCCAACTTGAAAACACACGCTGTTGTTCGCGGGAATATCCCAACAGCCGACAACGAACTCCAAACGACACAATGTGAACAGTTGTGACTTTCTGGTAGATTATGTCTAAACTAAACTTCCATGTCCAGGATCGGTGAGCCACTAACCTCCTAGCGATAACTGCGGGAGACTAAACACAGAATAGCAACCAAGTTTTAATCCAATGCATAGCATGAGCCAGCCATGGCTCAGCCGTATCTTTTGACTGCATTGACTAAGCTTACGTACAGATGAGAAAAAAAATCTTGATATCCAAATCAGTGGCTTTCTACAGTCGTGGAATCCAACTGCCTCGTCATTGCCAGTATGTCTTAGTTCATACATGGGGGTTGGATACATTGTTGACTAATAATTTCTCTCTTGTTCTGTTTTTCTGTTATATTCAATAAACCGAAGAGAAACGCTATAAAAATATTCTCTGTTCTAATACAAATGAATTACATCTTCCATGACACCCTTACGACAAAACAAATACTATGTGTAACACGAGCCTGCCCAAAACACAACGCAGTAGTAAAATAACACACACTTCTGAGCCCCATATTGTCTGTGTATACGTAAAGTCACTTGTCCTATCCAAGAAATATTTCGGGATTCAAAAATGCGTGTGAAATCTTATGGGACTTAACTGCTAAGGTCATCAGTCCCTAAGCTTACACACTACTTAACCTAAATTATCCTAAGGACAAACACACACACCCATGCCCGAGGGAGGACTCGAACCTCCGCCGGGATCAGCCGCACAGTCCATGGCTGCGGCGCCTAAGACCGCTCGGCTAAGCCCGCGCGGCTTCAACGTTAGAGTTTATTAAATTTTTCACTTTTACGTATAGGCGATACTAAATCGAAACTCCGATGATACTTAAGATGGTGAAGTTAAGATTTCCTTAATGGTTTGTGATCTGGAAGCTTACAACTCGCTATGAGAAGAAGTAAAAACCAGAAAAAATGTTCATGCATCCGACGAGATTAGGACCTTGAGCTAACGTAGCCTTTCCAGCGCAAAGCGGTGACGTTACCAATTAGTTAGGAACAACTAATGCTAAGAATAGGCTCCCACTGTTGTATTGTTGTTTATCAGAGATAATTAGAAATGTTCAATAGGAGATTAGTTGTAGATTCTGTGTACAATGAGCATCCTGTAATCGAATAATAAATTTCACATCGCAATGTTACACTTTAAGTGAGAACCATTCACATTATTTACCGGAAATGGAATCTAATTAGCAAGCGAATTTAGCAGGACAATTATGAACCACACCAGGAAGTAAATTTTCTGTGACATGGTTACCAAACGTGTTCTACAATGTTACCAATTCTCCATTACACTAGCGACAAGAGGAAGACGTTCCTCAGCCAAAGTACTCAGTTGGCCTGCACTTGGGAAGCTCGTTTTTCGAATACACGGGAACGCCGGTTACTACCGCGTTTATTGTCAGCCGAAACATCTGAAGTAAAGCCCAGTGACAACTAAAGCATAGTTATGAATAATATCCAGACTAACCGAATGTAACTCAAACATCATAAAGAAACAGCAGGAGGAATCATTTTATGGGGCCCTACTTTTCAGTAGCTGTCATAATTATTTATTTCTGGCAAAAGCACGAATCGGATTTGCTCTGTACACACTAGCCAGGTCCATTTCATTACGAGTTTTTTTCTAACTTCGCTTCCTTGATTTGAAACTTCATGTCATAGTTGCTCAATGCACTAATTGAGTAACACTGGGAATAGATTACCACAACTATGGGTGCTTTCTCAGCAACTGCTACGCTTCACGTCCTTCAACCACAGTCTCGTTTTTAGACATTTAGACAATTAGAATTTCAGCGTTTCTTCCAGACAACATTATCAAATGTTTTCTCAAAATTGATAAATGCTAGAAACGTAGGTTTGACATTCTTCAAGCTGCTTTCTAAAATAGGGGCGATATTGCCTCACGTGTTCCTACATTTCTCTGGAATCCATAATTACATTTTTTTCTTTGATACTTCTGTAAATAATTTGTGTCAGTATTTTGCAACCATCACTTACAAGAACCGATAGCTCGGTAATAGTCTTATCTATCAGCAACCGCCAATTTTTGCATTGGGACTATTACACTTCCTTTCCCTTTGCTAGACCATATATCTTGCAGAGAAATGGTTCAAATGGCTCTGAGCACTATGGGACAACTTCTGAGGTCATCAGTCCCCTAGAACTACTTAAACCTAACTAACCTAAGGACATCACACACATCCATGCCCGAGGCAGGATTCGAACCTGCGACCTTAGTGGTCGAGAGATTACAAACTGAAGCGCCTAGAACCGCTCGGCCACTGCGGCCAGCTAATTCTGTGTCACTTCAGTACAATATCTCATATGTTAGCGAAGGACTTTCTTTATCTATCACTAAAGCTGCTGTCAGTATCAAGCCTTGCAGCTATAATTTTTAACCAAAAGTATTTAGTTCCAGCATGAATTTACATTCTGATAAATGAGTAGCAGACAGTGTAAATATTTTACTTACCAATCGTGATGGGGTTCCTGTGTAGTGTGTGAGGTCACATGATATCGTTGCAGTTAACATATAGCTAAGAAACGTTTTCCCTGTCAAAGATTAAGTATCAGTTATAATGACGCAAAAAACAGCTGCTGTTGAACTGGGTGGAGGACATAGCTTTACAGTTTGCAGCTCAAATAAGGCATAAAGAAATAAAAACAACAATTACTGAAGAGTTAGTACACTCAAATAATTTCCCCAATTTTAATTTATGATGTTTCGGTTGCAGTCGGTGAATCTGAAAACCATTCATAACTACGAGCTAACTTTGACCCCTAGTTACAGAATTGTAAATAAGATTCAATGGTCTATTCGTTTGGTTATCTGGGCAGCTGCCTGTGCCATGTCTGTGAAAAGTAAGTAGCAGACGCACGAGTTGCACATCAGCTGTGGAAACATTTGTTGTGCCACTAGCTAGTGACATGACAAAATTCCAGAATATATTTCGCAAAACTTTGACCTTTGACTTACTTCACGAAGTGGCAGAGAATTATCCTGTCGTATTTACTTGATATTTTATTGTAATTTTGATTATATATTCTGAAAGATTCTCACTTAAACAATAAGGTAGAACCAGAAAATTCATGGTTTTGAGATCAGGAAACTCACTGGAAGCTCAAGCTGCAACCACTCTCGTCTTTTATGTTGAAAACTATCCTTTTGGCCATCACTAGGTCAGCGGTAAAGTTTTCACCCTGAAAAGGGAAGACTGTGGTAACCATCAGTTGTGATCTCGCTGGAGACAAGATTTTTAATTCTTCTGTGACTACGCTACACCCAGGCGGATCGACACTTAGTAAGCATATCGACACTTAGTAAACGAATCTTCAGAAAACGTCTCTCTCAATTTTTTTTCTTTTTTTTTTTATACCTCGATTCTATACCCTGTATGTGTAAGTGAAAAACACACGGATTTGCACAATTTTTATTGCTTCTGCAGAAGTAATTTTTAGCGTTTTATGAAGAAAAAATTTAGTTACTTATTTGGGGTGTTGAATAACTTGTCCAGTGGATTTCGTCGCATATATATCCACACTGTTACACTCCCAAGATTTCGTGGTAGTCCTGTAACGCTACTTGAGTACGACGTTGAACGGCGCATAGTCAGAGACGGTTTTTTGCCAAAAGTGCATAATATCTTGCTAATTCGTGACAATTTAGTTTCGTTTGTGTTATGAGTACTACATTTTATCATAGAAGACTTAGGTTGTAAGGCTACCATGGTAAGTTGCTGCCCATTTGTACGAACACAGTAAATACTGTACACTGTAGCGCGTTTTTGTTACTTTATTGAATACAGCAGATAAACACATGAAATAAGTTACTCATCACCAATGTAGTCTACCACATTATCTACCTTGCGCTGTTCAAATGGCTCTGAGCACTATGGGACTTAACTTCTGAGGTCATCAGTCCCCTAAAACTACTTAAACCTAACTAACCTAAGGACATCACACACATCCATGCCCGAGGCAGGATTCGAACCTGCGACCGTAGCGGTCGCGCGGGTCTAGACTGTAGCGCCTAGAACCGCTCGGCCAAAACGGCCGACCCTTGCGCTGTACTCATTCGCTTGTTTCACTTGCATCACTGCTGTCTTGTTTTATGGTTAACGCGAGATATTTCCTTGAACTGTCAGCTTTTATGATTTGAAACCCTGTAATTTGCAGCTTTTGAAACAGCTTTAAGGGTCTTCGTGTTTTATAACCAGTGTTCAGTTATCTTTCATTTCTGTTATTGTATGTTAGAGGTGGTGTCAATGAAAACATTTATGTGGAAACTGCTTTAAGAGAGTAACATTAAAAATAGTGTTACTTACCCATCATTGAAATAGTGTCAGGTGGTGTTAAAAACGACAAACGCTTCTGGTAAATAAGATTCATGTTTGCACTACACATAAGACGTAAAAAACAAAAATTTCTACGGCAGCTACTGAAGTGCAGGACAGTCCAAATAATTCCCCATGTACTTTATTTACAATGTTGGAGTAACAGTTGGAGAGTCCGGATATTATTTGTAACAATGGTTTAGTTCAAATCGTAATTACAGAAATATGAATAAAACTCATTGAGCTATGCTTAAGATACACTACTGGCCATTAAAATTGTTACACCACGAGGATGACGTGCTACAGATGCGAAATTTAACCGACAGGAAGACGACGCTGTGATATGCAAATGATTAGCTTTTCAGAGCATTCACACAAGTTGGCGCCGGTAGCGACACCTACAACGTGCTGACATAGGGAGAGTTTCAAACTGATTTCCCATACACATACAGCAGTTGACAGGCGTTGCCTGGTGAAACGTTGTTGTGATGCCTCGTGTAAGAAGGAGAAATGCGTACCATCACGTTTCCGACTTTGATAAAGGTCGGATTGTAGCCTATCGCGATTGCGGTTTATCGTGTCGCGACACTGCTGCTCGCGTTGGTCGAGATCCAATGACTGTTAGCAGAATATGGAATCGGTGAGTTCGGGAGGATAATACGGAACGCCGTGTTGGATCCCAACGGCGTCGTATCACTAGCAGTCGAGATGACAGGCATCTTATCCGCATGGCTGTAACGGATCGTGCAGCCACGTCTCGATCCCTGAGTCAACAGGTGGGGACGTTTGCCAGACAACAACCATCTGCACGAACAGTTCGACGACGCTTGCGGCAACATAGACTATCAGCTCGGAGACCATGGCTGCGGTTACACTTGACGCTGCATCACAGACAGGAGCGCTTTTTTGTTACTGCGATGGTGTACTCAACGACGAACCTGGGTGCATGAATGACAAAACGTCATTTTTTTCGGATGAATCCAGGTTCTGTTTACAGCATCATGATGGTCGCATCCGTCTTTGGCGACATCGCGGTGAACGCACATTGGAAGCGTGTATTCCTATCAGCCGGCGTGATTGTATGCGGTGCCATTGGTTACACATCTCGGCCACCTCTTGTTCGCTTTGATGGCACTTTGAACAGTGGACATTACATTTCAGATGTGTCACGATCCGTGGCTCTACCCTTCATTCGATCCCTGCGAAACCCTACATTTCAGCAGGATAATGCATGTTGCAGGTCCTGTACGGGACTTCCTGGATACAGAAAATGTCCGACTGCTGCCCTGGCCAGCAAATTCTCCAGATGTCTCACCAACTGAAATCGTCTGGTCAATGATGGCCGAGCAACTGGCTCGTCACAATACGCCAGTCACTACTCTTGATGAACTGTGGTATCGTGTTGAAGCTGCATGGGCAGCTGTACCTGTACACGCCATCCAAGGTCTATTTGACTCAATGCTAAGGCGTATCAAGGCCGTTATTACGGCCAGAGGTGATTGTTCTGGGTACTGATTTCTCAGAATCTATGAACCCAAATTGCGTGGAAATGTAATCACATGTCAGTTCTAGTGTAATATATTTGTCCAATTTCTTCTTGGTGTAGCAATTTTAATGGCCAGTAGTGTATTTCGGCTGCCAGTCAACGCGTCAATGCGGCAGCAGTAGAGCGAAGAGAGCGTCACGTCAAAGTACCGTTATCCAAGATGGCAGCCGTGACGCAACTACGTGACGTCATCTGATGATGCAAGAACCGTCGTCCAAAATGGCGGGGATAGATCAATTGCGCTGCCTCTACTAACCTATGAAAGTGCTACGCCTTCCCCTGGCGGCAAGTTTGAATTTTGGAGGGAAGATAGCTCAACTGGGCTACCTCTACTAACCTAAGAAAATGACGGGAATGAAAGGGCACTTGGGCCACCTCTACTAACCTAAGAAAATGACGGGAAAGAAAGGACACGTGGGCTACCTCCACTAACCTAGGTCACCTCATCTTAGGAACTGGACATAAGTCTTAATTTAAGCAACCAGTACCACCATCAAGTGTGTTCGCCATCCTCTTGGAAAATGGGCATGAATTTTGCTCTAAGAACTTAATCCTGCAGATGAGGGGAGTTAGTAACGTGTAGCCCCCACATGATATAATTCATCTCGAAAATAATTTGTTTAAATTTCTTTAAATTTTTATAAATTTCCGTACATTTATTACCTACCTACAGCAACAGCGGTTTAGTTCATTGTTAGCTCCGCCACAAAAGCTTAGATATCGGTTGTCAGTGTTCAATTTAGCGAGATGTTGGTACCAGACAGGGTGGGATTTAATAGCTGTATTACATGCGTCCATTCAACTGGGGAATGGAAGCGAAAATTAATGCTTAAACATGTAATGAGGAAAAATGCGGTCCTGCAAATAAAAGCTTTGCATTAAAGATGCATTACACAATGCATTGAAACATTTGTGTCGGCTTGAATTGTCTATCATTTCTAAAACCTACGTATAAGCTCCCACCACACAAGAGACAACTACCTCTGATCCACATGACCAAAGTACTGACTTGGTTCATGGCTAGAGGGTACCTCGATAGGTCACTTGATCGTGCAGTTCAATCCATAGGTGAATGATGACGTTACTCGTATTTCTCAGTTGCAAATCTCCCCCAGCGGCCTGGAGAGGGAATACTGGTCGGAAATTGAATCAGCCTGTTCTGGGCTGCTGGAGAGAGGAACGAGTTTACTTTATATATTTTTTTCACAATATATTTACCCATGGTTTGTAAATAATTTATTAACTACGCTAATGCAAAACACTCGCTACAGTCTGGAGCCGAGCGACCGCTACGGTCGCAGGTTCGAATCCTGCCTCGGGCATGGATGTGTGTGATGTACTTAGGTTAGTTAGGTTTAAGTAGTTCTAAGTTCTAGGCGACTGATGACCTCAGAAGTTAAGTCGCATAGTGCTCAGAGCCATTTGAACCATTTGAACCAAAACACTCACCCTTACGTGCCCTGGGTCACAATATACACTTTACAGACCTGGAAACTAGTACTAATTAATGCATTACGCTGATGTGCAGAGACGTAAACAACTCCTAAATTGCCCAAATAATCCGCTACTCACTATACACGTGTTCAGACTACTCCTAGTTCACTGAAATAACGCATGCAAACATCCAAAAAAATAATTCAGTGCACAATCACTCAGTGTACGTAAAAAAAACGCAACTTATCAGCGAACCGAACCCTGATTCCGCAGCATGGAAAGACTAAGTGCACCCCGCTAACGCAAGGAAACTGTCCAGATGCGGGATACGAAGTTTAGGTTAGTCTACTTCATATACTTTGTTCGGCACACTGACTCAATTACCCACCCTAATTACTTAATTAATCACCAAGATCGATCAAAGTTTCACAACTATATGCATAGCGCTGCACAAGAACGGCTTAAAATCGCAATAATTGACGACTAGTCATATCCTGTTGGGAAAAAAATTATACCACTCGAAAACAGCGACAGAAACGCTCAAACTCTACCCTACACCAGTAAGTTAGGGCGGAAAAGCGTTCAGCTGACTAGATCTTGGTGCTGGCCAGATATGAGTTTAAAAATATTGTATTACCTGGAAGAACATAGCATCTATCCCTGTTTGACGTCAGATTTCACTACACACGTCTCCTAAAAGTCACCCTATCCGAAAGAAATACCCGCTATCACAGTACATGAAAAAATGCTTCACAATCTATCTTCTCTCAACTAAATAAATACGTCAAATGCGAAGAAGCGGACAACAGAGCAATTTACAGTTGAGAGAATAATGGCCCAGCGGAAACACACGGACATTCTGAACCTTGTAAAATTTAGAATTGATCATGAAAACTGTTCAACCCACATACTAAGTATTAGTTCGCTATTTGGCCGTCTAGAGGACTACACGGTTAGGTCAATTACATTTGGACGGTACCCGCCATTATTGGGAAATATGATTCATTCCCATCACACGCCGCGCATAGACAGAATCATCCTACAAAATGGTCCACATATATATTTGATCGCTCTGCATACAATTAAATGATAAGATTTCCGTTTCAGTTGAAGGACATTCGACAATGAGCTAAAAATCGGAATTACACCTTGGTGATGGCTTTGGTTCTGGAAATAGAAATATCTCTACCATTCTTGTGGCTTGGCATACACCATCACAGTAGTACACGTAAAATCCATACCTACCTTACCAATGGACATAGTCATTTCCTTTGCACATGTCGGAACACAAACACATCATGCTCAAGATCAACCAATCACATATCCCCGACTACCAAGTATAATACTTAGTCAATAACTGACTGCCTACGATAAGAAATAATACTGACCGAAAATCATTCATGAGTTGACATGTCTAATAAGTTTTCTTGCGATTCGTACCGCTGTGACCTAGAAAGAGAGGCATAATCGTCTTACAAACAGCTAGATGTTAAGAAACACAACCATCACTAGTGGTTGGCTCTGGAAATAGAAATATCTCTATAGTTCTTATGACTTGACATATGCCATTGTACGTCAAATCCATATCTTCCTTACCACTCTACAGATGTATACAGGTACCTATGTTAAATCTACACCCGCCTTACAATTCGAGGTACGGCATTACCGCTGAATGAGGTGGTTTTCTGTCCAGACAAATACCGTAACACTGAATATAGACTGATCGCTGGAGTATCATACTAGTAGTGCGGATACTCGTCGCCGATAGCGCAAGCTCCTAATAAAATGACTAAATTTAGGAAGTTATTCGTCTAAGGAACATCGTATGAAACCGCTATTTTCAACCCCCTCAAGCCACCGCCACTAGATATTTCTCCAGTATTTGTAGAGCATTCTGTCTGTATGCCATGTCAGATGTTTCATGATATATAGACAGGACTATAGGCGATGCTTGACTGAGAAAGATCACAAGCAGTGGATGATGTGCTAATTGAGGTCGTGAGAAATGTACACTAGCTATTCACATCTCTAGTGCTACTCAATCCGCTGGAAATGCTGTCTGGGATTTGAAATCAAGTCCTCCCATTCAAGCACTTAACTGCGTAGGATCCTATGGAGAAGTCCTTTAGTGATTACAGCCACTAGTGAGTCATATTTCTAGCACTCTCATATCTCGAAACGATTCACCTTTCTCGAATCGATCTGCTATAGTATTATTCCAACCTCGTTTTAGTTAGCACCCATCCAACTTTCAACTGGTGCCATTTCTCCAGCTTTACATATACGATCGTTCCAATTTAAGTCGGAACTGAGTAGGGCGAAAATATATCTACCACCTTATGCAACCCATGTAGAAAGAGGCTAAGCTGCGACAGGACTGTGTTTTAACCATTCCATAAAAACGGGAACTGCGAGGAGGACAAGGTTTTTTGCTACTGCACCGTGTGTTCGTCTCCAAACTACGTAAGAGTACTACAGGTCTGCGTCCATTCACATCTATCTTCGTTATTCTGCACCATCCAACAGAGAAAAATTGACAAAAGCTCCACTAACTTCATCTGACAGAGAACTCGATAAGATTTTTGCCCCAACTCTCTCCTTCCATTTATCGAAATCAAATACCACATGCACGCAGGCACTGAGAACATGTCACGATCTTATTAAATATATACAGGTATTGATCAACTACACACCCCAGTTTAAAGTTTTATCACCAGTACTGTAGGAGGTCGATCTTATCCCCGGAACTATACTGCAAGTTGTAAGAAACGCTCCCTGTGATCCCGTCCAGTTGTTTCAAACATTATTCTTTTTGACATGTAGAATAATCGGGTCTACTGCCGGATGTTTGTGTCGCTCTGCCAGTGCGACACAAACATCCGGCAATAGACCCGATTATTCCACATGTCAAGATCTCACCGGGAAAGCCTGAAGAGTTACAGTATTCATTTTGCTGCTCTAACACTCTTTGTATACTGCCTAACATTTTGTTTTTCCTCCACGACTTCAAGGTTTGTGTCAGGATCGCTGCTCCACGTCCTCTCACAGAAAACTAGACTCCGCACGGTGACACGATGGACGTCATTCAAGATAGCTGCCGCGACGTCAGCTGATGACGCGAGTACTGCTGCCCAATATCGTGGGAGAATGCCGCGCCTCCTTGCCAATGCCCCACCCCCCTGGCGGGAAGCTTGAATTTTGGAGGGAGGATAGGTCAATTGGGCTACCCCTAGACGTCGCATGGTTTAATCATGTTGTTAATGGTGTTACCATAACACCCCCCACACACTGGATGATTTTACGTAAAAACTTAGTTACAACGTAAGGAAATTGGAAGATTTTTCCACACTGGCATGGGTTTCCAAACTACGGCCCGAATGTGATCCACAAAAAAAAAAAAAAAAAGGTTCAAATGACTCTGAGCACTACGGGACTTAACTTCTGAGGTCATCAGTCCCCTAGAACTTAGAACTACTTAAACCTAAGTAACCTACGGACATCACACACACCCATGCCCGAGGCAGGATTCGAACCTGCGACCGTAGCAGTCGCGCGGTTCCAGACTGTGGCGCCTAGAAGCGCTCGGCCATCCCGGCCGGTGTAATTCAAGAGATCTACATTTAAATTCAATTGTCACAGAATATCTGATGACTCTGCGTGAGATTTTGACTGATTCCTCACACTGCAGTCATGTACGCGATCACTGTTTCAGAACTAGCCATCCTCAGAATGTGTCAGCCCTCCGCAAAACTCTTCCTCCAAGTCAAACAAGCGTTGTCAGGCAATCAATAAGTGGTAACCAAAAGCATGCCAGTGAACGGAAAAGACATCGCCGACATACTGAAATAATAACCATCACAGTTGATAGTTTGAACAATTTTACCAATGTTACAGTAATTTCAACATAGACCAATGTTGTGACAGCATGTTCGACAATTTCAGTATCACAGCTAAACCACCCCTTCTCCACTTTCCGAACGTGGATAGATGACAGTGCAGTACGTCCATTCATTGTTAATTCTCGATCATATGCATCATCAAAGAATATTAGACAGTGCTCTACATATTTCTAACACCTAGAGCACAGTGCTTAATTTACGATCTATCTCTATGCTGATGGGAGTCACAGAGCATTGTCGCAGTCTTAGGGTAAAATCAGAGACTGAAAAACCAGCCTACACACTGTCGTTGACCAACCCGCCCTGCAGCACCGTTACCGATTTAATCTGCAACCGGCGATAAGTAGACCGCTACATTTCGCATCTCGCGAATGGATGGAGCCTGCCGAGCCCTCAGCCATCCAAGTGCACAAGATTTCTCGAGATGCGCCAATGTCGATGAGGTTAACACTGCTTATCGATGTATAGTAACAGTTTTGAAAGTGTTGTGATGTAATAGCGGATGGTGAAGAAGAACAAGAAACGAGTGATTTTTATGCACGACGGAGCTCCAGATGGATGGAGTTCAAAGCATCAATTTATAACTATTGTTCCAGATTCTACGATTAGTACCGGGAAGGTATTCGTAAGAGAGAACATAAACACACGCACTACTAAGGCTAAAACGTTCCGCACTTAAAACTGGCTATAATGTTGGATTGGTTAAGTTTAAGACCTATCAGTCGTATGGAATTTAGCGCTGTCAATATTCCAATGCAAGAAATATGTTTCAAGCGTACGACATACATCCTTCTTCCTGGTTTCCCTACAATGAAATATGTTATCGAAACGTAAAACGGGAAAACTATTTTCTTAAAACATTGGCTCTGTGTGATCCGAACACTATATAGCTTTCCAGAGATGTATAGCGTCCACTGTTCAGGTCTGAACACGGTTCGGAAATTATACTATGCCTGCATCAGCCCTGTATAAAATTACCGTTAGTAACGGGGAATACCTCTTACAAGGAAACAGATTAACGCATAGCAGCAACGCCCTATATGTGAAAATTACAAGTCATTCCGCCACTAACTCTGTAAACAGCACATCTGTCAGGCAAATGTATACATGGGGAGTGAAGTGTCTCACAACTAGCTATGTCTAACTTAGTTATGAAGCTGAAGTCTCGATTTTTACACCCAAGATGCGACAGGGGGATGGAGTACATCGCATAAATCTTAGTTCGTTTAGAGGAATGTGTCTCGTTTCATCCCATATGAGATGGAGGCCGTCTGATGAACGACTGGTTTACCGTCAACGATCTCAGTGCCTTAAATCATATACAGAACAAATGGCTGTACATGAGTCGAATGCCGGCTGTGACGCGGGACCACAGATGCATGTGAGTTTAGAGGAGGATGGCTCTCTGTCTTCCTGAAAAGTGTCAAATACAGTAGTCAACTCGCGTTTATCACTGATATCTCAATAGACATACAGTATAATGCTTCATCAACAGACAAAAAAATGATTGCTTCCCTGATTCCCTTCGCTTCCATGTCGATGTTTTCTTGGATTCCTCTTGGTACCGCATACTTGTTCCCATGCACATATTGTTCTGCGCCTGCCAGAAGATGCGCTTGTACTCGCTCAATTTCCCCGCATTTCGGTGTCTATTCGGTTAATTTGTACCTATTCTGCTATAATTTTTCGCAATTCTATCTACTTTATGTCAGTTCTATCCATGCGATCATGACATAACCTCTCGTTATTTGTTCTAAAATTGCTTTCAAATGTAGCACGGCTGCCAACACCTAGCCCAAATGCACTGATCGGGATGCTTAGTAAAGCACTGTACTCGATTGTATCGAGTCTCCTCGACATTTGGAAGGCACTTGTTCTATTTCCTGTATGTCTGTTTACATGCATGAGTCGCGGATGGATCCCAGGACCCAGACCAAACATCGAACATGGAGCACATGTTCAGACGTAACGCGTGATTGGTCCACCTGCGAGCCCTATCCTGGATGGGACTGGATACAATCGAGTACAGTTATATACTAAGCATCCCGATCAGTGTATTTGAGCTAGGTGTTAGCACTTGTGCTGCGTTTAAAAGTAATTTTAGAACAAACAACGAGAGGTGATGTCATGATCGCATGGGTAGAACTGACATAAAATAGATAGAAATGCGAAAAATGGTTGTGGAATAGGTATAAATCGACCAAATAGCCACCGAAATGCGGGGAAATTGAGCAAGTACTTCTGTATCTTTTGGTTGGCGCAGAACAATTTTTACATGGAAACAAATATGCGGAAGCAAGAGGAATCCGAGAAAACGTTGACATGGAAGCGAAGGGAATAAGGGCAGCAGTCAATTTTTGTCCGTTGAGGCAGCATTATACTGTATGTCTATTGAGGTATCAGTGATAAACGCGAGTTGACTGCTGTATTTGACGCTTTTCAGGAAGACATAGAGCCATTTGCCTCTAAACTTAATGAACTTACATGCAACTGTGGTCGCGTGTCACAGTCTGCATTCGACTCATATACAGCCATTTGTTCTGTATATGATTTAAAGCACTGAGATCGTTGACGGTAAACCAGTCGTTCCTCAGAGGGCTTCCATCTCATATGTGACACATTCCTCTAAACGACCTATGATTTATGCTATGTACTCCATTCTCCTGTCGAATCTTGGGTTTAAAAATCGAGACTTCGGCTTAATAACTAAGTTAGCGATAGGCGCTTGTGAGACACTTCAATCCCCGTGTATTCATTTGCCTGACAGATGTGTTGTTTACAGAGTTAGTGGCGGAATGATTTGTAATTCTCACATGTAGGACGCTACTGCTATGCGTTTATAAGTTTCCTTTTAAGACGTATTCCCCATTGCTAATGGCCATTTTATACAGGGCTGATGCAGGCGTATCATAATTTATGAACCGTGTTCAGATGTGAGCAGTGCACACTATACATCTCTGGAAAGCTATTGTGTTCGTATTACACACAACTAATGTTGTAGGAAAATAGTTTTTTCGTTTCACAGTTCGATACCATTGTTGACCGTAGAGAAACCAGGAAGAAGGATGTATGTCATACGCTTGAAATATATTTCTTACATTGGAATATTGACAGCGTTAAAATCCATATGACTGATAGGTCTTAAACTTAACAGATCTAACATTACAGCCCGTCTTAAGTGCGGAACGTTTTAGCCTTAGTAGTGCGTGTATTTATGTTCTCTCTTACCGATACCATCCAGGTATATAATCGTAGAATCTGGAATAATAGTTGAAAATCGATAGCTCGTTTGATTTACGTGAAAATGTTTCGAACTCCATCCATCTGGAGCTCTATCGATCATAAAAACACTCGTTCCTTGTTCTTCTTTGCCATCTGTTATTACATCACAACACTTTCAAAACTGTTACTATACATCGATAAGGAGTGCTAACCTCCTCAACATGGGAGCATCTCGAGAAATCTTGTGCACTTGGATGGCTGACGACCCGGCAAGCTCCATCCATTCACCAGATGTGAAATGTAGCGGTCTGCTTCTGGTCGGTTGCAGATTAAATCGGTTATGGTGCTGCAGGACAGGTTGGTCAATGACATTGTGAGGGCTGGTCTTTCAGTACCTAATTTTACCCTAAGACTACGACAATGCTCTGTGACTCCCATCAGCATAGAGATAGATCGTAAATTAAGCACTGTGCTATAGGCGTTAGAGCCGGCCGCGGTGGCCAAGCGGTTCTAGGCGCTTCAGTCTGGAACCGCGCGACTGCTACGGTTGCAGGTTCGAATCCTGCCGCGGGCATGGATGTGTGTGATGTCGTTAGGTTAGTTAGGTTTAAGTAGTTCTAAGTTCTAGGGGACTGATGACCACAGATGTTAAGTCCCATAGTGCTCAGAGCCATTTGAACCAACCTCTATGCGTTAGAAATATGTAGAGTGCTGTCTGATTTACATAGATGATGTATGTGTTCGTGAATTAACAATGAATGCCGGCCGCGGTGGTCTCGCGGTTCTAGGCGCGCAGTCCGGAACCGTGCGACTGCTACGGTCGCAGGTTCGAAACCTGCCTCGGGCATGGATGTGTGTGATGTCCTTAGGTTAGTTAGGTTTAAGTAGTTCTAAGTTCTAGGGGACTGATGACCACAGCTGTTAAGTCCAATAGTGCTCAGAGCCATTTGAACCATTTAACAATGAATGGATGTACTGCACAATCATCTATTCATATTCACAAAGTGGAGAAGGGGTGGTTTAGTTGTGATACTGAAATTGTCGAACATGCTGTCACATCATTTGTCGATGTTAAAATTACTGTAAAATTGGTAAAATTGTTCAAACTATCAACTGTGAGGCTTTTGTGGAAGGGTGACACATTCTGGGGATGGCTAGTACTGGAATAGTATTGCGTACATGACTCCGATATGAGGAATCAGTCGAAACGGAATGAAGAGCCATCAGATATTCTGCGACAGTTGAGTTTAAATGAAGATCTCGGGAATCACAATCGTGCTGTAGTCCGGAAACCCATGCCAACGTGGAAACAAATTTCCTTATGTTGTAACTGAGTTTTTAAGTACAAATATCTAGTGTGTGTGGAGTGTTATGGTAAAACCATTAACAACATGATTTAGACTGTGTGACGTCTAGAGATAGCCAAATTGACCTATCCTCCCTCCAAAATTCAAGCAGCTTGCCAGGGGGGTGAGGCCTTGACAGGGAGGCGTGGCACTCTCCCACGATCTTGGGTAGCGGTACTCTCGTCAACAGCCGACGTCACGGCAGGCATCTTGAATGACGTCCTAGCGTCACATTGCGACATCTAGTTTTCTGCGAGGGGACGGGGATCAGAGCGTGTTAATGTCAGTTTAGATCCTGATACAGACCTCGACGTCGTGACGGAAAAGCAAAATGTTTGGCAGTGTAGAAAGCGTGTTAGTGCAGAAAAAAAATTCAAATAACCAGACAGCATCACAGGGAGCGTCTCTTACATCTTGCAGTATCGTTTCTGGGATACAATCATCCCCCTACAGTACTGGTGATAAAACTTTAAACTGGGATGTGCAGTTGATCAATACCTCTATATATTTAATAAGATCGAGACATGTGTTCGATGCCTGCACGCATGTGGTAGTTGTTTTAGACATATGGAAGGAGAGAGATAGGGTAAAATCTTATCGAGTTCTCTATCAGATGAAGTTAGTGGAGCTTCTATAGTTGTTAATTTAACTTTAGTTGATTGTACAGAATAATGAAGATACATGTGAATGGACGCGAATCCGTATTACTCGTATGTAGTTTGGAGACGAACACACAGTGCAGTAGCAAAAATCCTTGTCCCTTTCGCAGTTCCCGTTTTTATGGAATGGTTAACACAGTCCTATCGCAGCTTAGCCTCTTTCTACATGGGCTGCATAAGGTAGTAGATATATTTTCGCCCAACTCCCACTCAGTTCCGACTTAAATTGGAACGACCGTATGTGTTAAGTTGGAGTAATAACAGCAGTTGAGAGATGGATGGGCGCTAACTAAAAGGAGGTTGGAATTTGGATTCTAGAAAGGTGACTCGTTTCGAGATATGAGAGTGATAGAAATATGAGTCATTAGTGGCTGTAATCACTAAAGGACTTCTCCATAGGATCCTACGCAGGTATGTGCTTGAATGGGAGAACTTGATTCCACATCGTAGACAGCATTTCCAGCGGATAGCGTAGCACTATGGAGCTGAAAGTCCTTAGCTCGTGGTCGTGCGGTAGCGTTCTCGCTTCCCACTCCCGGGTTCCTGGGTTCGATTCCCGGCGGGGTCAGGGATTTTTCTCTGCCTCGTGATGACTGGGTGTCGTGTGATGTCCTTAGGTTAGGTAGGTTTAAGTATTTCTAAGTTCTAGGGGACTGATGACCATAGATGATAAGTCCCATAGTGCTCAGAGCCATTTGAACCAACCATTTGATCTGAAAAACTAGTGCAAATTTCTTACTACCTCAACATCCTCAGTTTGTGATTTTTTTAATCAAGCATCGTTTACAGCCCATTCGACATATCTGGGAACATTTGACATGGCATAGAGGCAGAATGCTCTACAAATACTGGAGAAATATCTAGCGACAGTGGCTTGAGGGGGTTGAAAATACCAGTTTCATTCCACGTTCCTTGGCCGAATGACTTTTTAAGTTGGGTATTTTTATTACGAGATTGCACCGTCGGCGACGTGTAACCTCACTGCTGGTCTGATACTATATACTCCAGCGATCACCGTCTATATTCAGTGTTACGGTATTTGTCTGGACAGAAAACCACCTCATTCAGCGGTAATGCCGTACCTCGAATTGTAAAGAGGGTACAGCTTTTAACATGGATACTTGTATGCAACAGTACAACCAAGACCGCTTGTAATGGTTGTGTTTTTTTACTATCCCGCTCTTTGTAAGGCTGCAGGCCTCTGTTGCCGAGAGGTTCTAGGCGCTACAGTCTGGAACCGCGCGACCGCTGCTGTTGCAGGTTCGAAACCTGCCTTGGGCATGGATGTGTGTGGTGTCCTTAGGTTAGTTAGGTTTAAGTAGGTCTAGGTTCTAGGGGACTGATGACCTCAGATGTTAAGTCCCATAGTGCTCAGAGCCATTTGACCCTTTGGTTTTTAAGACTATTACACCAGTCTTTCTGGGACACACTGGTACGAATTGCAGGAAAATTTATTAGACATGTCCGCCTATGGATGATTTTCGGTCAGTATTATTTCATATATCAGGCAATCAGTTATTGACCAAGTATTATACTTGGTAGTAGGGGATGTGTGACAGGTTCACCTTGAGTATGATGTGTTTCTGTTCCGACATAGGCAAAGGAAATGACTGTGTCTAGTCGTAAGGAAGGTGTGGATTTGACGTGCAATACTGTGATGGAGTATGTCAAGCCATAAGGATGGTAGAGATATTTTTATTTCCAGAGCCAAAGCCATCACCCAGGTGTATTTCCGATATTTAGCTCATTGTAGAATGTCCTTCAACTGAAACGGAAATCTTATCATTTAATTGTATGCAGGGCGATCAAATATATATGTGGACCATTTTGTAGGATGATTCTGTCTATGCACGGCGTGTGATGGGAATGAATCACGTTTTCCGATAATGGCTGGGACCATCCACATGTAATTGACCTAACCGTGTAGTCCTCGAGACGGCCGAATAGCGAACTAATACTTAGTATGCGGGTTGAACACCTTTCATGATCATGTGGAAATTTGAGAAGCTTCAGTACGTCCGTGTGCTTGCGCTGGGCATTATTCCCTCAAATGTAAATTGTTCTGTTGTCCGCTTCTTCGCATTTGTTGTAGTTATTTAGTTGAGGGAAGATCGATTGTGATGCATTTTCTTTTCCATGAACTGAGATAGCGTGTATTTCTTTCGGTTAGGGTGGTTTTTAGGAGACTTGCGTAGAGAACTCTGACGCCAAACAGCGATAGATGCTATATTCTTCCAGGTAATACAAATTTGTTTAAACTCATTTCTGACCAACTCCTGGATCTAGTCAGCTGAACCAGTTTTCCACTAGCTTGTAGGTATAGGGTAGAGTTTGAGTGTTTCTATCGCTGGTTTCGAGTGGTATTATTTTTTCCTAACAGGATATGACTAGTTGTCAATTTTTGTATTTTAATCCGTTCTTGTGCAGCTCTATGTATATAGTCGTGAAATTTTGATCGTCTTCGTGATTAATTAAGTAATTAAGACGGGTAATTGATTCAGTGTAATGAGCAAAATAAATAAAGTAGACTAACCTAACCTTCCTCTCTCGCATCTGGATAGTTTCCATTAGGGGGGGGGGGGGTGGCATAGGCTTTCCATACAGTAGAATCAGGGTTCGGTTCGCTGATAAGTTGTGTTTTTTTACGTCCATTGTGTGTTTGTGCACTGAATTATTTTTTGGGTGTTTGCATGCATTATTTCAGTGAACTAGGAGTAGTCAGAACACGTGTATGGTGAGTAGCAGATTATTTGGGCAATTTAGTGGTTGCTTGCGTCTCTGAACATCAGCGTAATGTGTTATTTAGGAGTAGTTTCCAGGTCTGTTGACTGTATATTGTGGCCCAGTGCACTTAAGGGTGAGTGTTTTGCATTAGCGTAATATATAAATTATGTGAAATCCGTGGCTAAATAAATTGTGAAACAAATATATAAAGTAAATTCGTTCCTCTCTCCAGCAGCCCAGAACAGGCTGATTCAATTTCCGCCCTGTATTCCCTCTCCAGACCACTGGTGGAGACTTCCAGCTGAGAAATGCACGTGAAGTCATCATGATCCTATGGACTGAACTGCACGATCACTTAACCTTTTACGGTGTCCTCTAGCGGTAAACTAAGTCAGTTCTTTGGTCTGGTGGATCAGAGGTAGTTGTCTCTTGTGTGGGGGGAGCTCATACGTAGGCTTTAGAAATGACAGACAATTCAACTGGACACAAATGTTTCAATGCATTGGGTAATGGATCTTTAATGCAAAGCATTTATTTGCAAGACTGTAATCTTCCACGTCATCTGTTCAAGTATTAATGCTCGTTTCCATTACTCAGCTAAATGGGTGCATGAAATACAGCTATTAAAACCCACCCTGTCTGGTACCAACATCTCGCTAATTTAGCCGGCCGGAGTGGCCGTGCGTTTCTGGGCGCTACAGTCTGGAGCCGAGCGACCGCTACGGCCGCAGGTTCGAATCCTGCCTCGGGCATGGATGTGTGTGATGTCCTTAGGTTAGTTAAGTTTAATTAGTTCTAAGTTCTAGGCGACTAATGACCTCAGAAGTTAAGTCGCATAGTGCTCAGAGCCATCTGAATCATTTTTTCGGTAATTGAACACTGACAATTGATATCTAAGCCTCTTGTGATGGTGGTAACGTCGAAGTAAACCGCTATTGCTGTAGGTAGATAATAAATTTAAAGAAACTTACAAAAATTTAAAGAAAGTTAAACAAATTATATTCGAATTGAATTACATCATGAGCAGGCTCCAGTGGGGCAACGCGATACTAACTCCCGTCATCTGCAGGATTAAGTTCTTAGAGCACAATTCGCACATATTTTCCAAGAGGATGGCGAACACACTTAATGGTGGTAGTGGCTCTAATTGTTTAAGTAAAGGCTTATGTCCAGAGCTGAATGAGTGCATGTAATAAAGCTATTAAAACACGCACCACCTATATCTCAGCATCTTCTGGCGATAACACGAAACTAATGCTGTAGGCAGACAATAATTTTAAAAAAATTTAATCTAATTTAAACAGACTTATAGAAATTTAAAGATTTAAAAATTTTAAACAAATTTATAAAATTTATATTGGAATTGAATGAGCAGCCTCTAGTAGGGCGACACCATACTAACTCTCCTCAGCTGGAGGAGTAAGCTCTTAGAGCAAAATTCACACCCATTTTCCAGGAGGATGGCGAACACACTTGATGGTGTTACTGCTTCTAATTGTTCAAATGAAGACATATGTCCAGTTCCTAGGAAGAGGTGACTTACGTTAGTGGAGGTAGCTCTAGGGTCCATACGTCCCCGTCATTTTCTTAGGCTAGTAGAGGTAGCCCAACTGAGCTATATTCCCTCCTAACTTCAAACTTGCCGCCAGGGGGTGGCGTGGCACTTTATTGGGTTAGTAGAGGTAGCACAATTGACCTATCTCCCTGCCAAAAGAAGCCATTTTGGGTAACGGTAATTGCATCATCAGCTGACGTCATGTGACGTCATGTGCTTGCGTCACTTTCGCCATCTTGGATAACAGTACTGTGGGGTAGAAACCGCCCCTGGGTTGACGGCCGCCATCTTCGATAATGGTACTTTGGGGTGACGCTCTCCTAGTCCTACTACTTGCGGCTTCGCCGTGTCTTTCAGAACCGAGCTTCCCTTCATCTAATCAACTCAGAACATCGGCTGAATGAAGTATTCTACATGTCTCTAGTCTAATGCAGAATTGGCAAAATTGTAGGATACTTTTGTCAAGTAAGTGAGAGTCGATTTACTTCCTGGTGTGGTTCAGAATTGTCCAGCTAAATTCACGTGATATTTCGCTGTCATTTTCGATAAAGGATCTGAATGATTCTCGCTTAAAGTGTAATACTGGCATGTCATGTAAGTGATGGTTGCAAAATACTGGCACATATTACTTGATTCCAGGAAGGCCATACCGCTTAGAATCGATAACTAATCTCATATTTAAAATTACTAATTCTCTCTGTTAGTTAAAAATTGAAAAGTGAGACAATTACTGGTTAGCGAGCTTAGTGGCGACGTGGCCGCTTTGTGCAGGGAATGCTGCATTTCCTATAGGTTCTAATCTCGCCAGATGCCGGTACGTTTTGTCTACTTTTACTTCTTCTCTTACTAAGTTATAAGCTTCCTGATAGAAAACCATTAAGGACATTTTAACTTCATTGCAGTTCCGATTTAGTATCCCCCTTGATCAAAAGGTGAAAAATTTTAGACATTGTGACCTTGCATCCTTGTTGAAACTTATGTTTTATTGCTTATACTGAAAACTTCTTAGTTTTCTTTGTGAATATAGAGTACAGTTATGTATGGCAGTAAGTAATTTGTTAATGGGCCTCCTTTTGGATCTACTCTCACGGCGAGGTTTATATACGAGGTCTATTCGGAAAGTAAGGAACGATAATTCGCGAAATAGAAACCACAGTGAAAAAAATGGCTCTGAGCACTATGCGACTTAACTTCTGAGGTCATCAGGCGCCTAGAACTTAGATCTAATTAAACCTAACTAACCTAAGGACATCACACACATCCATGCCCGAGGCAGGATTCGAACCTGCGACCGTAGCGGTCGCTGGGCTTCAGACTGTAGCGCCTGGAACCCCACGGCCACTCCGGCCGGCACCACAGTGAAGATCAAAACTGTTTTATTTGCAACAATTAGCTACAACTTGCAGCTACTCATCTCCATAGTCGCCGATCCGACTTAGACGTTTGTCGTAGCGTTGTACCAACTTTCCAATACCCTCGTTGTAGAAAGCAGTCGCCAGTGCTTTCCGAAAATTCACTATGCTGGCCTACAGCTCGTTGTCTGTGCTAAAATGTTGTCATCATAGCCAGCGGTTCATATGATCAGAGATGAAACTCAGAGGGAGACAATGACGGGCTGTATTGTGGGTAATCAAATATTTCCAATTGAAAACGATGCAGGAGCATCTTCATTCCCCCTGCAGAATGTAGCTGAGAAATGTCTTGGAGAAGAAAACGCACGACAGTTATGTAATGTTGGCTGCATAGCTTCAGGCGAAATTTCTCACCGTGCTCTTGTACTTGGCGGGAGACACCATTGTTCTAGGCATCTTTACGTGCTCCCTGTGTGCTCAGAACTAAAACGATAAAACGAACGACGCAATGCGATCGACGGGCATACTAGCGACGTTGCCCAAGACGCCTGTGCAAAACTTCATCGGATTTTCACTGTGGTTTCCTTATTTTCCGAATACCCTCGTATTTTCGTGGTGATCCCGGAATACTTATGGGATACAACAAGAGACTTCATGCAGACACAGACATTGTTGGGCTCAAATATCTCTCTCATGCCTGATGTTTTAAGCAAGCTCGTGTTACACATAGCAATTGTTTTGTTAACTTAGAGTTTTGTCGTAAGGGTATCCTGGAAAACAGCAACTCATTGGCATTAGAAGAGAGCAGGTTTTTATAAGATTTTTCGTTGGTTTTTTGAAAACAACAGGAAAGTATAGGAGAGAAATTAATGGAATCCACCCATCACCTAAAACATTCTGACGAAGGTCAGGCAGTTCTTGGATTCCACTCCTGTAGGAAACCACTGGACTGTAGGCAAAGATGTTGTCAATCAAAGTTTAAAGTGCATTTTCGTCTACAAAGAAATTTTCTCGATATTAGTTGGCTAAGGAACGAGAAAAATAAACATTTGAGGACGTTGGATCAGAAGAAGTGTGATAGGGATCGCTTTCCAGCCAAGCTCCTGGATAGTTTCTCTTGCGGAAAAAGTAGAGTGTAGACAGGTGTTTTCGTACAGTAGAAACACAAGTTGTCGCTTTTCGTATGTTGCGACTGCAAGCGCCACAGATGCCAGCTGCGAGAGTGAGGGCACACCTCTGGGATGCAGTTGTTAACGCAAAATCTTCTTTGTGCCTGCAGACGCATAACGTTACGTTTTGAGGAATCACACTGGCCTATTAGCGCTCTCTCTCTCTCTCTCTCTCTCTCTCTCTCTCTCTCTCTCTCTCTTTAGGGCCAACTGTTATTTTCTGTTTATATATTTAATACACGGTGGTCCAAACCTCCATCATAATATAGGTTTTCCGTTATTTCTTTAAATAGATTTTTTGACATTTTTTCCTAATCTGTGTGTATGTCCATCTGTTGAGGTCTGTTTTTCTCAGAAACGGGCAGAGTTACCGGCTTGAAATTCATGTCAAGCACTAATAATGCCTTATGTCCCTTGAGAATATAAGACATTTATGCTTCTACCCAGTGAAAAGATAGGGCATATACGAGGGTTGTCCAGAAAGTAAGCTTCGATCGGTCGCGAAATGGAAACCACTGGGAAAATCCGGTAAAGCTTTGCACAGATGTGTTGGGCAGGGTCTCTAGTATGCCTGTCGATCGTGTCGCGTAGCTCTTTTCAGTTTTGAGTGAACAGCGAGCACGTAAAGATGCGTAGAGAATAGCGTCTCCCGCCAAGTATGAGGGCCTGGTTAGAGCTTTCGCCTGTGTGATGCAGCCCACATAACACAACTGTCGAGCAGTTCCTTCTTCATGACAATTCTCGGCCGCACACTGCAGGGACAATGAAGACGCTCCTGGACAGTTTCCGACGAGAAGTGTTTGATCACCCACAACACAGTCCGTCATTGGCTCCCCCTGAGTCTCATCTCTGCTCACAAGAATCGCTGGCTATGAAGACAAAATTTTTCCAAAGACAACGAGCTGCAGACCAATACAGATAACTGGCCGAAAGCACAGGCGGCTGCTTTCTACGACGAGGATATTGGAAAGTTGTACAAGAATACGACAAAGCTCGAAGTTGGAGCGCCGACTATGTAGAGATGTAGGTGGAAGGTGAACGTAACTGTTGCAAATAAAACGTTTCTGGTTTTCACTGTGGTTTCCATTTCGCGGCCGATGGGAACTTACTTTCTGGACAACCCTCGTATGTCACATAGTTTGGTACTCGCAAATACACTCGTATTACATGATCAGTCTATGTATGCATGTCGGATCGTGAGGTCTTGTGGTTTGCTGGCACAGTATCCCAGCATGTTCGACCAGTAATGAAAACAACTGAGTGAAGTAATCAACGATGAACCTAAGGGGTTGTTATATGACGTCCGCCCAGAACAAATGCCGAGAACAATGGCAAACAAAATGGAAAGATAACGAGTAGCAAACCGCGTGCCAAAAAGACTGAGAGCTCGCATGTTCGATTCTCGATCTGATCACTGATTTCTTTCAGTCTCTGTTACAACCTATCCTTCATATTTCAACGATGATAGAAGTCTCTAGGAACAACACATGGTTTAGATTTCACTTTAAACTCTAAGTCGCCTTTTCCCAACTGGATAACTGGGGTAGGTTAGGGGCACGCAAGCCGCCGAAGTGACCTTCAATAGAAAGACTTGCACCAGGGAACTGGGCCAAACGAAATTATTATTGTTATTATTATTGTTGTTTGTAGTAGTAGCAGTAGTAAAATTAAATTTATACGGAAACCTTAGAGCGCGAGTCCTACTCGTACTTGTGCGTAAATTTGTCCAAGCTGGATGTCGTACATCAAATGGCTCTGAGCACTATGGGACTTAATATCTGTGGTCATCAGTCCCCTAGAACTTAGAACTACTTAAACCTAACTAACCTAAGGACATCACACACATCCATGCCCGAGGCAGGATTCGAACCTGCGACCGTAGCGGTCACGCGGTTCCAGACTGAAGCGCCTAGACCCGCACGGCCTTCCGGCCGGCATCGTACATCAAGTTTCGTCACACAATACGGTACATAAAAAAGGGTCACTATGCCCTTACCTACGTAATTATATGAGACGAAATGCAGTGTAAAACATAAAGATGAGAGAGCGCGCAGTATCTGTCTTTTGCGCGTACTACGCATCATTTTAATGAGTGGACAAAAAATACATACATCAGCACAGAATGATAAGTGGAAAGCAACATTAGAAGCAGAAATTTACGCACCCTATCTGTTGCCAATTCGCGCAAACAGCTGCTATGCGATTTCACTTCAGTGATTAAAAAATCAAGTGAAAAGCACGCATTGGGTAACTAAGACAGCTAGTGAATATCGGCATGGATGAACAAGGAAATGAATTTTTCGAACACGTTGTAATCAACATCCAGGGAAACAGAATGCTTTCTCAGTGTGGAGCATCATACCTTGCAATATCAGGAACCATTTTTTTTTGTCTTTACTGGTGGTCTATTGGAATGATTCTAGCTATGTATGCTTAAGGTCTGGGTTGGATCCATACACCAGCTCGGGAAACTCCTGTTGAAGAATATTAGATTTCATATCAAATTTGGCGTCCATTCGCTATCTGCTGGGAGCGAGTCAGCGTAGTTTGGACCATGATAGAGGCAGAAGTCACCCCAGGGTGAGACAGTCACCAGTAAGCTTCCTTACAGGAGAGGTTTGTTTTATTAATGAGTCACGCAACATCACTTGTTTCTTATTGTGTTTGAACTTGAGATGTTGAAAGTATTGGTGATGAACTGGGATTCGCGTGTTACATTAATTCAGATTATGAGTAATTACATTTGCAGGTTAAATATACGATGCAATAAAATGATCTCAAACAGTAGTAGTTCAAAAATACTGTTAAAAATTAAAATTTCTTTGATGTTCGTGTAGACATGTTTTAGTGATTTTTTTATTAATGAGTCATGCAACATCACTTGTTTCTTATTGTGTTTGAACTTGAGATGTTGAAAGTATTGGTGATGAACTGGGATTCGAAGTGAGATCTCTCCTTTAGCCAGGTTTGACCCCTTCGAGGTGATACAGTTCAACCAATCCATTGTTTCCCCACGATTCCGAAGTCCCCAAATTCTGCAAGAAGAGTGCTTGTATGGGTTCGAATCCTGATCTGTCACAGAAGTTTCCATCGTGTCATTTCATGTTGCAGCACATACTCGCCAAGCCACACGTGACAAAAGGTTGCCATTTTGAGCACGTCTCCGTATGTTTCCAATAAAGACGATCGGTACCGGTTTCGTTGGACCCAGAAGGTTTCGTCACATCATTTTAAATTCAAACATGCCACTCTTAGTTAGTAACGGGGAAAAAATCGCTAGCAAACGACTCTTCGTGTGCAATCAACAACCATGATATGGGCAGGATTCGACTTCTAGTCAGCACAGAAATTTTCCTCACATCTGCACATCTCGCTACTGGTAAAATAAACCCATTTCTAACGTCTGTTCGTGGCTAGAAAATAACGGCGATAGGTGCCATGTTCAAACACCGGTAAGGCAAAAGTTTTTCGTCTCCTCATTTCAGCTTGTCATCCCGATACTGGTGAAAATTTTGTGCTTGGTTAACAGTACGATTAGGTGCTGCGTTCGAATCCCAGTCCAGTACAAAACATTATGCCATGTCAAGTTAAAACTAGCTCACACTTCATTACTTCTGACTGAAACCATATTTAAAATTTAATGCAATTAATTAACAGGAACAGTAACTGCTGGATTGGAGTCCCAGTTTCCAGTCCAATACAAAAATGTTCGAAATGTAGTTTCAGGTTGAAACTTGCTTTTTAAAATGCCATTCATTGTAATAAATTTCGGTTTATAAGCGTAACTACTGTGTCATCTCTAATTACCTGTCATCTGATACATGCTTCATCGTGATATTAATTTCTATCTGAATTGATAGCCATACGAAGCAATTATCTCTTGTGGCCTCTTGTAGTACGCATTTTGCATAGTCAGATGCCTGTACCGAAAAGAATGCACAGGATGTACAAGACAGTTACATTATGAGGGTTGCCTACAAATCAGGAGTAACGCCACTCAGGTCGTTCGGATACTTTTGAGCATGATAGCACCATCCGATTAGACGAGCAGTGCCATTGATGGTAGAAGTGCAGAACTCCGCTGCCCGGTGGGTTGCCTGTCAGAGGCGCTTTCAGCCTCAACTGTCACTTACACTGAGAGCGCATAGTGGAAATGATGCCTCTTCATGCACTATCAAACTGGTAACTGCTGACAATGCTAATAAGGTTTTCCGCAACGCGGAGCTCCACCGACTCTCTGATAATGGATTCCAGCAACTGCAGCCAAAATTATTGTATTCCATTGAATTTCAGGCCGAGGTAATGTGCTCTGCAAAATCAGACTTGGAGGGCAGCAAAAACTAATTGCAGTGTTAATGTTTACTACAGCGCTCATCCAAAGTGCGTGTGGTCCGTTCAACATAAGCCATACCACACTGACAGAGTGTTTTAAAAACTTGAAGAAATATCATTCTCAGAAGTAAACGATGGCCGTCTGAAATCCATAAACTTTATTGCATATTCAGAGCGCTGGAAGAGCTGCAACGTCCACAATGTAATCTGTTTCCGGCGACATATACACTGAGGTGACAAAAGTCATGGGATAGTGACATGCACATATGCAGATGGCTGTAGTATCGCCTACACAAGGTACAAAAGTGCAGTGCATTGGCGGAGCTGTGATTCGTACTTACGTTATTCGTGTGAAAACGTTTCCGACGTGATTTTGGCAGCACAACGACAATTACCAGATTTTGAACGTGGAAAGGTAATTGGAACTAGATGTAAGGGACATTCCGTTTCTAAAATCGTCAGGGATTTCAGCATCCCGAGATCCATAGCGTCAAGAGTGTGCCGAGAGTACCAAATTTCAGACGCTGTCTCTCACCACGGGCCACGCAGTGGCCACGGCCTTCGCTTAACGACCGAGAGCAGTGGCGTTTGTTAAGAGTGATGACAGAAAAGCAACATTGCCTGAAATAACCGAAGAAACCAATCTGGAACGTACGAAGAACGAACGTATCCGTTAGGACAGTGCGGCGAAATTTGGCGTTAATGGGCTATGGCAATAGGCGACCGACGATAGTGCCTTTGTTAACAGCACGATATCGCCTGCAGCACCTCTACTGGGCTCGTGACCATATCGATTGGTTCCTAGACGGCTGGAAAAGCGTGCCCAGGTCCGATCAGTCCCGATTTCAATTCCTAAGAGTTTTTTGTAGGGTTCGAGTGTGGCGTAGACCCCACTAAACCATGGAGCTGAGTTGTCAACAAAGCACTGTGGATATTGGTGGTGGCTTCATAATGGTGTGGGCTGTGTTTAGATGAAATGGACTAGGTCCTCTCGTCGAACTGAACCGATCGTTGACTGGAAAAGGTTATTTTCGACTACTTAGAGACCACTTGCAGCCATTCATTTACTTAATGTTCCCAGACAACGATTTATTTTCAATGGGCCACAACTGTTCGCGATTGGTTTGAAGAACATTCTGGATAATTCGAGGGAATGATTTGGCCACCCAGATTGCGCGACTAGAATCCCATTGAATATTTATGATATATATCGAGAGGACAGTTCGTGCACAACATCCTGCACCGGCCACACTTTCACAGTTATGGACGGCTATGTAGGCAGCATGACTCAACATTTTAGCAGACTTCCAAGGAATTTTAGAGTCCATTCCACATCGAGCTGATGCACTACGCCGGGCAGAGGAGGTCCGACACGACATTAGAAGGTATCCCACGACTTTTGTCACCCAAGTGTGTATGTGTGTATCAAAAAGTATACTATCGTTATATGAGTAGCTTAGATTAGGTCTTTAGTAAACGTATGTTAAAACGAAAAACTGTAAATGAATCGTAGAATCCATTTATACGCCACCACAAATTATGCTTGGTTCCTCATTAGCGCACTTTAGATTAAGAACTTAAAACACATCGATGTGATGGTTGTCATTAATTTACTTCTGCTGATATAACAGGTCCATGTATGATATTAACACATTCTAAATCGTATGTTTACGAGACGTAAAGCGTTTTAATTTACTTGTTTGCCGACGTTATTTGATACCGCTCTCACATAAAACGCGGCAACCTGATGTTTGTACTTGTTCGTAATTAATGTATCATAAAGGACTGCACTCTCTGTGGCAATATTCCTACATTTACTGAGGGAAAGTTATTTAATATTTCAGAATGGTCCGTTACATATCACGTAATTTATTCTGGCTGTAACTGAAAAGTTTTCTGCCGTTTAATACATACACGAATCTTTTAGTGTGATAGTTATGCATGATACGACTTGTGGATATACTAGTAAGTGCATCAGGCCCCCTGACGTGTAGATAGCGTTTCCTGAACCAAACCCCTCGCAAGTGTTAAAAACTTCCGTCGTATAAGTGTTTTGTTCAAACTAGAGAACTGTATAGATATTTGTTGTAGTGCTATTTATCATATGGTAAGTATCAGGTTATTCTATTGTACGCATAGTGAAGACAGTGTCACTAAAGCTCATCAGTCAATTAATGTTCTAAACCTGCCTTTCATAGTACATAGATGTCGTTCAACAACCAGTTAACAGCTGAGAGACGAGCTAAGATGGAAGTGCCCATGATCTGACTGTAAGCACCATTTTTCTCTAACTGGGAAACCCACAAATTTTCTAAAGCTGAGTTGCTGGTTGGGGATCTGAACTCTGCTGATCCGAAATACAAATTAAATGTGTTGAGCCCTGCGTGATGTCTGCACAAAAACTGTGTATTGTTCAACAGACTTTTCCAGTCCGTCAAACTCAATCAGTCGATAAAACTGGTACTCCAATATTTGTTACTCCCTCTAAACCTTCAGTTTCTCTCCCTCTCAGATTTCTCTGACATTTAGTATGTTGGTTGCTTATAGCTTGTAAAAGGTTAGACATTACTCACGTGACGTGGGATTAGCCGAGCGGTCTAAGGCGCTGCAGTCATGGACTGTGCGGCTGGTCCCGGCGGAGGTTCGAGTCCTCCCTCGGGCATGGGTGTGTGTGTTTGTCCT
The DNA here is from genome assembly GCF_021461385.2 of Schistocerca piceifrons. NCBI lineage: Eukaryota > Metazoa > Arthropoda > Insecta > Orthoptera > Acrididae > Schistocerca > Schistocerca piceifrons. Next base: position 443,148,760 of record NC_060149.1, on the reverse strand, counting down.
TAAGATAATTCAGGCTAAGTAGTGTGTAAGCTTAGGGACTGGTGACCTTAGCAGTTAAGTCCCATAAGATTTCACCCACATCTGAACATTACTCACTAATATGTGACTGTTTAAGGGGAATGCATCAAGTAAGACAGAAATTAGTTGCAACTCACCTGAAAGACAGCAGCGCCGAAATGAAGAGGACAGCGTGAAAAAAAAGAGAAAAAACGCATTAAAATTTTTTATTTATATGTACTTGCTGATTAGCATCTGATCAACATTAAATCGCCAGAAGATGATATAAGATAGCTTAAATCTAACGTATTCCAATGAGGAACAACAGGCATGATACAGTCATTTGATAGGTAAATGTTACAGTAAGAAGTAAATAAAATGTCGGATGTAATCAATGAGACTATAAGTAAGTATTAAAATGGTAAGAAATGAAGCAATGAGACGATATCTGTGATCAGCATTCGCATAACTGGGAAACTTAGAAAAGTAGATCGCCAACGTCATTGATTAAATGAATAAATGACACATATCGCAACAGTTTTCTATTTTCTCAGTGTAGGATAAAATAACCTGTCAGGATATACGCTGTTTCGGGATGGAAAAATCAATATTCTAGTCGGCTACTAAAATGTGCGCCTGATGCAACGACCTTCATATAAACATGTACTCTAGTTCGAAATGTTCCCATGATAGGTTTTTAATGTTTGTCGAGGTAATGAAATACCATTACTTTAACACTTATTTTTTTAGAGGGCTTCATATTCACCATCGACTACAGGAACTGTGTATTTCCCTACTCGAATTTCTGCCTTTAGATCATTCTCAAGTGCTATTGCAAAAGCTAAAAGAATACGAAAATGAAACGCAGAATGTATCTACAGAACTGCACAAACATGTCATGTGGACAATAGTACAGTTTGCTTCAACACATGGTCTAGCGGTTCTAGGCGCTCAGTCCGGAGCCGCGCGGCTGCTACGGTCGCAGGTTCGAATCCTGCCTCGGGCATGGATGTGTGTGATGTCCTTAGGTTAGTTAGGTTTAAGTAGTTCTAAGTTCTAGGGGACTGATGACCACAGATGTTAAGTCCCATAGTGGTCAGAGCCATTTGAACCATTTTTTGCTTCAACACATGACGACTTTAAAATACATGCATATACATCATCGTCAAAACCAAGCCTTTTCACTGTACAGAGTAACATCAAACGAATGCAAAGCTCTGTATATCGTGAAATGATGTAAATTATGTAAACTGTTACCAATGTCAACATTCTTTGCATAAATCGCTACAAATCAATGATCTAATACACTGCTTCTTGTGAACTAAGACCGTTGCCGCGAAAATACATTCACAAGTCAGACTGTCTGTCCTCTTATCAGAGATAGTACATTCCAGCGATAACAAATGTAAGCTCCATATCACGACATATTTTTACATTTTTTGACAACATACAATTTCTGTGTGATGATATAGTCGTAAGGTACAAGTGAAAAAGACAGGATAATTTACTATAAAAGAGTAGCGTAAAAACACGTATGTTATCTGTTCGAAAGGACATGGAAACAATAATCTTCAAAAAATGGTTCAAATGGCTGAGCACTATGGGACTTGACATCTATGGTTATCAGTCCCCTAGAACTTAGAACTACTTAAACCTAAGTAACCTAAGGACATCACACAACACCCAGTCATAACAATAATCTTATATGTTATGTTGTTTGTGTATACGTTGCAACTGATGAAAAAACACAGAAGGCACTAAATTCTACCCATGATACAGCCAACAGTGCAACACTACAAATTAATACAATCGTCACAAGACGCTACCTTTTTGTAGTGTGGTTATTATAAGGGGCAATGAAATGAAACCGAGACAAATAACAAAGAAGTAAGTAAATCGTTTATAATTTAAAAAAAAATTCGTAAAATCTTAATACATTTCTCCCACTGTGAGACAAGACGGTCATTGCTTTCATAGAAAAATGTTTGCGGTCGGCGTGCACCACTTCGTCTGAAGCATAACGGTGACCGTGAACGGCTTTCTTCAGTGCTCCGAAAATATGCGCATGGAGAGAGATTGAGACTGTATCGAGGATGTGCAGCACTTCCCAATGAAACAACTACAGCGTAGTCGAAACAAGCTTCACAGCGTTTACTTCTTTGAACGACACAGTCTAAGAAAAGGTTCGAGGACAGAAAGGATAAGCTCAAGAACAAGGACAAATTGCAGGCAGAAAATAAGTAGACGTTTGACGACAACCAATAGCACTTCCGATTTGCTGAAGAACAGGTAACATAGCCAACGGCAGGGGGAGCCAACTGAGAGTGTTCTGACACCATGTGACATAGCGAGCCCGAACGTACAATAAGACGGAATTTGAAAGGGATTTCGCTGAAGTAACCTTAAGAAGAAATGGATGAACTTTGACAAATATGTCTATTCCCAATATATACACGAAAACACTTCCGATATAAGGAGAAAAACTGAGGGACCTGTTAGAATTAGTATGTGATATGTCTTACTTACTTATAGTAAGTAGGTGAAAATTCAGTGTTCCTTCGTCAAAGCAATCAGTGTACAGTTTCATCTAAATCTACGTACATATTCCTGAAGCCATCGTACGGTAAGTAGAAGAGTATACCCTCTGACACTACTAATCATTTCCTTTCCTGTTCCACTGGCAAATTGAGCGACGGGAAAACAACTGTCTGATTTCCCTTATCTTCGTTGTCCTTACGCGAAATGTACAATGACAGCAGTAGAATCGTTCTGCAGTCAGCTTCAGATTCCAGTTCTATAACTTTTCTCAATAATGTTTCTCGAAAAGAATGTCACCTTCCCTCTGAGGATTTCCATATGAGTTCCATAAGCATCTCCGGCAACCTTTGAATTGTTTCAATGTCTTCCTTTAATACGACCTGTTGGGGATCTCAAACACTCAAGTAGTACTCATGAATGGTTCGCACTAGCATCCTATACGTAGTCTCCTTTACAGATGAACACTTTTCTGAAAGTCTCCCAATGAACTGAAGCCGACCACTCGCGATACCACAATCCTTACGTGAGCGTTCTATTTCATATCGATTTGCAACATTACGCCTTGATATTTAATCGACTTGACTCTGTGAAGAGCCACACTATTACTGCCGTATTCGAACATTAACAGGTTTCTTTCTCCTATTCATCTGCATTAACTTATATTTTTTTCTGCATTTAGAGCTAGTTATTCATCACACCAACCAGAGACTTTGCCTACGTCGTCTTGTGTCCTACAGTCACTCAACGACACCTTGCCATACACCACTGCATCATCGGCAGACAGTCGCAGATTGCTGCTCACCCTGTCCGCAAGATCATTTATATAGATAGGAAATAACAACGGTCCAGCCACACTTCCCTGGAACACACCTACACTCCTCACTTGACCTTTGTTTGGGATGAACACTCGCCGTCGAGAACAAAGTACTGGGTTCTGTTACGTAAGAAGTCGAACCAACGATCAAACGACGGTATGTACGTACGATTCTCCTGCGTGAACGATTTCTTAAACGCGAAGTTTAAAACTTCGGCTTTCGTTTTGCTATCTTCTACTGCCAAATCGGAGCCGGTCAACGAGTGACTGAATGGAAACCTTAGATCCGATTAACGATTTTACGTTAGGCTAGAATTTTCTCGGGATCTCGGCGGCATCTTTTGCTGAGATATGATTGCGCTTCGATCTTCTGTCTTTTTACACATGAACGAATCTCTACTAACTTTTGACTATCGTCATTTGCTAGTTTTTGAACAGAGACCGTAGACTTTATTTGAATGGCTCTAAGACTGTCAGTGGAGTCAGGTAGCCGATAAAATCGTCCAACATTACCTGGAATTCACCTAGACATGTTATAGTCGACCAGATAACTTCAATGTCATAGTACGAGTGCAACAGTCTTTGCGTCTTCTGATTCGTCCGTATTTTTGGAATTTCGTTGTTAAACCAATCTAGGTCTCTTCCGTCCTCAATCCACTTACACTATGTGATCAAAAGTATCCGGACACCCCCGAAAACATACGTTTTTCATATTAGGTGCATTGTGCAGCCACCTACTGCCAGGTACTCCATATAAGCAACCTCAGTAGTCATTAGACCTCGTGAGAGAGCAGAATGGGGCACTCAGCGGAACTCACGGGCTTCCAATGTGGTCAGGTAATTGGGTGTCACTTGTGTCATACGTCTGTACGCGAGATTTCCACACTCCTAAACATCCCTAGGTCCACTACTTCCGATGTGATAGTGAAGTGGAAACGTGAAGGGACACGTAAAGCCAAAAGCGTACAGGCCGACCTCGTCTGTTGACTGACAGAGACCGCCGACAGTTAAAGAGGATCATAATGTGTAATAGGACCATCAAACAGGAATTCCAAACTGCATCAGGATCCACTGGAAGTACTATGACAGTTAGGTGAGAGGTGAGATAACTTGGATTTTATGATCTATCGGCTGCTCATAAGCCACACGTCACGCCAGTAAATACCAAACGACACCTCGCTTTGTGTAAAGAGCGTAAATACTGGACGATTGAACAGTGAAGAAACGTTGTGTAGATTGACGAATCACGGTACACAATATGGCGATCCGATGGAGGGTGTGAGCATGGCGAATGCCCGGTGAACGTCATCTGCCAGCTTGTTTAGTGCCAACAGTAAAATTCGGAGGCTGTAGTGTTATGGTGTGGTCGTGTTTTTCATGGAGAAGGCTTGTACCCGTTGTCGTTTTGCGTGGCACTATCACAGCACAGCACCTTCTTCCTTCCCACTGTTGAAGAGCAGTTCGGGGATGGCGATTGCATCTTTCAACACGATCGAGCACCTGTTCATTATGCATGGCCTGTGGTGGAGTGGTTACACGACAATAACATCCCTGTAATGGACTGGCCTGCACAGAGTCCTGACCTGAATCCTATAGAACACCTTTGGAATATTTGGGAACGCCGACTTCGTGCCAGACCTCATCGGCCCACATCGATAACTCTCCTCAGTGCAGCACTCCATAAAGAATGGGCTGCCATTCTCCAAGAAACCTTCCAGCACCTGATTGAACGTATGCCTGCGAGAGTGGAAACTGTCATCAAGGCTAAGGGTGGGCCAACACCATATTGAATTCCAGCATTACTGATGGAGGGCGCTACGAACTTGTAAGTCATTTTTAGCGAGGGGTCCGGATATTTTTGATCATATAGTGTATTTGGCACATACTTCTGGAGAGCACAATTTAGAATCTGTTTAAACTTTGCCCCTAATTCCTGTACGATCGTCATACGGAAACTAAATGACGTCAATTCATTATTTATCCGCTCATTCTAACAGAAACACTCTCCTAGCCTTCCTAATTCACATCAGTAACCATAGTCGCTATGATGACATCTTGGTCATTAATCCCTCTCTCTGTGCTGAAATCGTCGATAACGTCAGTTCTTTTTGTACCTACAAGGTCCAAAATATTTCCATTGTGTATGGGGTGTCGAACTAGCTATTCCAGACAGTTTTCGGAAAACATGCTCGAAATTACTTGGAAGTTTGTGGTAAGGTCTTATAGGACCGAACTGCTGAGGTAATCGGTCCCTAAGCTTACGCACTACTTAATCCAAATTAAACTAACTTACGCTAAGAACAACACACACACCCATGTCCGAGGGAGGCCGGCCGAAGTGGCCGTGCGGTTAAAGGCGCTGCAGTCTGGAACCGCAGGACCGCTACGGTCGCAGGTTCGAATCCTGCCTCGGGCATGGATGTTTGTGATGTCCTTAGGTTAGTTAGGTTTAACTAGTTCTAAGTTCTAGGGGACTAATGACCTCAGCAGTTGCGTCCCATAGTGCTCAGAGCCATTTGAACCATTTTTGTCCGAGGGAGGACTCGTACCTCCGACGGGGAGAGCCGCCCGGACCGCGACCAAGACGCCGCGCGGTCGAAATTACTTCCCAAGAGTGTTCCCGAACCCCCTGCGATAGATCTACTCGGTAGTTTAAAGTTCATTCCAACTAATGTTGCATGATATGGGCATTTCCACGCTACTGACTGTAGACTTTATTTGAGAGGCTCTGAAACTATCTCAGCTGAGTCGGGTACACGATAAAAAACCTCCAACTTGATTTTACGTAGACCTGTTGTAAGTGACCAGATAACTTCAAAGTCACACTAATATTCGAGCTCAATAGACACAATATTTTTGTCAACAGCAACGAACACTTCCCTGCTATGGCGTCCAAGCCGGCCGCGGTGGCCGAGCGGTTCTAGGCGCTTCAGTCCGGAACCACGCGGCTGCTGCGGTCGCAGGTTCGAATCCTGCCTCGGGCATGGATGTGTGTGATGTCCTTAGGTTAGTTAGGTTTAAGTAGTTCTATGTCTAGGGGACTGATGACCCCAGATGTTAAGTCCCATAGTGCTTAGAGCCATTTGAACCATTTTTATGGCGTCCAATTTTCCTTATCTATATGTTTTCCACGAATCGCGAAATATCTCAGAGCTTCCACCTTGGTGTGAGGGCGGACCCACCGCGTCGTTTAAGCTACGAGGAGCCTCGGTATCAGATACCGTTGGCAAAACAAGCAACACCTGAGGCTTCCCATGGCAGGCATCAGGTTCTCCACCACCACTACTCCCCGTGGCAGCAGCCCGAATATGACAGAAGGCGAGAAAGTTGTATTCCTAATAAAGGAGGTAGCAGATGGTATCATTTTCGAAGTTGGCACCAAATTTATAAAGTGGTACCCGATAATTAAGGCAATGCACCAAACAAAGGTATACCGATAGACGTTTGACCGACTTTCGAATTGTGTAGCGATGGCGGTAGTGGTTGCAACACATGAGTACTTTGCATTGCTAATATTGTAAATATTCATAGTCGAGATATGATGGTTTGCATGATCGATTAATATAGATCCCAGATGGCAGAAAGCAGCAGTGTAGAATGTCGAGCCCACCCACGAGGACGAATCGTCGCTGTTTCAAGAAAAGATCCTATTATCAATGGAACAGAACTCTACAAGACATATGAAGATGGAGGATTGGAACTGGAGACGCAAATAACGAACACCATCCAAGGTTTCCGACAACATGTACAAATACAGCTGCTCCCCCCTCCCCCTCCTCCCCCCCCCCGCACCCAAATCTGAGCACAACGCTAAAAAAAAAAAAAAAAAATAGAGAGAGAGAGAGAACGGAGCTCAAGAAACTGGTGTATTTCCCAAGACGGTCTTCCTGGCTATACCGTACGCTCCTGAAAACAAAGAAGAGCATTAGACAACTATTACGCAGCAAGATGTTGAAAAACAACTGATAACAACTGTCGATCTGTGGGACAAAGATCATAATCACAACCCCACTGAAAGTTGCTCTGCAGCGTGCTGCAGTCGTTCAACCCCAGGAAACACAGCTACTAGTTGCTCATCTACGAAACCAAAATGAGATGACAAGCTGTGGAGGCCAGGCCACCGCAAATGAAAATCCTGTTTCGAGGATGTCGCGAAATCACATCGACAACACCGTCAACGAAAAACCTGTCCAAGCATTGGAACGTCATTTTCAATGGTTTAGGATGTTTGTTATTGACTGCAGAAAAATATTATACACTCCTGGAAATTGAAATAAGAACACCGTGAATTCATTATCCCAGGAAGGGGAAACTTTATTGACACATTCCTGGGGTCAGATACATCACATGATCACACTGACAGAACCACAGGCACATAGACACAGGCAACAGAGCATGCACAATGTCGGCACTAGTACAGTGTATATCCACCTTTCGCAGCAATGCCGGCTGCTATTCTCCCATGGAGACGATCGTAGAGATGCTGGATGTAGTCCTGTGGAACGGCTTGCCATGCCATTTCCACCTGGCGCCTCAGTTGGACCAGCGTTCGTGCTGGACGTGCAGACCGCGTGAGACGACGCTTCATCCAGTCCCAAACATGCTCAATGGGGGACAGATCCGGAGATCTTGCTGGCCAGGGTAGTTGACTTACACCTTCCAGAGCACGTTGGGTGGCACGGGATACATGCGGACGTGCATTGTCCTGTTGGAACAGCAAGTTCCCTTGCCGGTCTAGGAATGGTAGAACGATGGGTTCGATGACGGTTTGGATGTACCGTGCACTATTCAGTGTCCCCTCGACGATCACCAGTGGTGTACGGCCAGTGTAGGAGATCGCTCCCCACACCATGATGCCGGGTGTTGGCCCTGTGTGCCTCGGTCGTATGCAGTCCTGATTGTGGCGCTCACCTGCACGGCGCCAAACACGCATACGACCATCATTGGCACCAAGGCAGAAGCGACTCTCATCGCTGAAGACGACACGTCTCCATTCGTCCCTCCATTCACGCCTGTCGCACCACCACTGGAGGCGGGCTGCACGATGTTGGGGCGTGAGCGGAAGACGGCCTAACGGTGTGCGGGACCGTAGCGCAGCATCATGGAGACGGTTGTGAATGGTCCTCGCCGATACCCCAGGAGCAACAGTGTCCCTAATTTGCTGGGAAGTGGCGGTGCGGTCCCCTACGGCACTGCGTAGGATCCTACGGTCTTGGCGTACATCCGTGCGTCGCTGCGGTCCGGTCCCAGGTCGACGGGCACGTGCACCTTCCGCCGACCACTGGCGACAACATCGATGTGCTGTGGAGACCTCACGCCCCACGTGTTGAGCAATTCGGCGGTACGTCCACCCGGCCTCCCGCATGCCCACTATACGCCCTCGCTCAAAGTCCGTCAACTGCACATACGGTTCACGTCCACGCTGTCGCGGCATGCTACCAGTGTTAAAGACTGCGATGGAGCTCCGTATGCCACGGCAAACTGGCTGACACTGACGGCGGCGGTGCACAAATGCTGCGCAGCTAGCGCCATTCGACGGCCAACACCGCGGTTCCTGGTGTGTCCGCTGTGCCGTGCGTGTGATCATTGCTTGTACAGCCCTCTCGCAGTGTCCGGAGCAAGTATGGTGGGTCTGACACACCGGTGTCAATGTGTTCTTTTTTCCATTTCCAGGAGTGTATTTCAAGTTTCAAAGGCTATTGTGCCGAAGGCTGGAAAATACATCCAGCTGACAGCAGCCTGCTTTATAAACGTAGCTGTCAATGACAATATGTTGTCCTTGTATGGGGCTTCTTGCAGGCATCAAAAGCAGTCATACACCGAGAACAATTAGAGCTGCCAATTGACAAAGCTATTCCAAACATTTTCCCCAACAGAGATATTCAGGGCGACGATCTTTGATGATATATTTATCTTTCCGTTAACAATGATACGAGTTGTAGTGAATATTCATAACGCTCAGTTTCATTTGAAGCTTTAATCGAAGGAAGGAAAGAAGGCTTGGTGAATTCTAGCAGGGCAATGCGACGCCCCATACGTCCAGAACAGCTACAGAATGGCTCCAGGAACACTCTTCTGAGTTTAAACGTTTCCGCAAGTCACAAAACTCCCCAGACATGAACATCATTGAGCATAAATGGGATGCCTTGCAACGTGCTGTTGAGAGGAGATCTCCATCCCCTCCTACTCTTACGGATTTATGGACAGCCCTGCAGGATTCATGATTTCATCTCCCTCCAGCACTGCTTTACACATTAGTCGAGTCAATGCCACGTCGTGTTGCTTGCGTCGTCGATAGGTAAACAGGTACAGAGCTTTGCTAGCTTTCGGAATGAACTTCCATTTTGAAGCTTATAGGAAAAACAGTGGTCTACTGAGCACAATGTAGGGAGACTGGCTTGTGCATGTGAGTGAGTCTGTGTCTGTTCGAGTGCATGTTTTTCCTTAACCCTCAGAAACGAAGTTCATTCCGAAATGTACCAAAGCTCTGTACCCTTTGTTTGTGTACCTATCGACGACGCAGCGATTCTGCCTTTCGGTGTGTCGTCTCCTATATCCCATGAGTACTCCATTTGTACTTGCGAACTCGTGTATTCGCTCTAATTTCTATGTTTATACCGTCATTCTGTACCTAACAACAGGACTCGAGTGACAAGTTTTCTGTTAAATGAGTAGCGGGCGGATACTGGCGAATTGAGTCTCCGAGCGTTAATGAGACGGGGAGTTCGGAAATGACGTCATAGGTCTCTACAGCCGTGAGCAGTGGAGCACTGGGTTACCTCATGTTATGCGTTTCTGGCCTATGTATGTGTCCAGAAGCGAAGCCTTGTCATACTAGAAACTGGCCGAGCGAGTATGAAAAATATCCGTTGCAACCCGGCTGGATGTGTCTTCGACTGGTGCTTACGTCGAGAGCTACTCCAAGCCAGCTGTCAACCCGTTACAGGTCATCGAGTCTTGTCTGCAACTTGCCGCTACCTTCGCTAGCGGCGCGCACACTAAATGGCGCTGGGGCTCCAACTACAGCTTACCAGCTGCGGCTTCCTCCAGGGTGTCACCGACCGTTCCTGGGCGTCACCGAAGGGTCGAAGGTTCACATTCTGTGTCCGAGTGTGTCTACCGAATCACCTACTCCGAGTTGCAGGCTGACCATCGCATTCGCGCTCTGCTGTGGGGCGTCTGATTTAGTCACTCCTCTTATAATTTTGAGATCCATGAAAGCACATGCGTATCCCCGTATGAAGTAGTATGGGGCTGGAAAATGCCGTCGTCATTTGAGATAATTAAACACAAAGTGAGGAAGAATGGGCAGCCAGTGTGAAATTTTGCAAGGATGTTATGAGAGGTATGGAAGCACTTTCAGAAAGCCACTACTAAGGCCCTTGGCTGTCAGGAGCGAAAGGGATAGTGCAATGCAAACCTACTGGAGTAACGTGCAGAGCAGCTGTTGATGTTAACTAGTCTGTACACTTCAAATGAGAAAACAATGACATATGTCACCTGGCCTCAAAATGTTTAAATGACGTCTCCGGTGAAAGTTAGGCTACAGCTTCCGACACGTACAACGGTTGTACACGTCGAACATGTACGTGCTTTTCAGGGTGCGCCGGATGCACTACCGCCGTTACTGTCCTCAGTCTCAGAGGGAAGCGATAGTAAGAGGAAGGGAAGACACCCCATACCCGTGCATGCTATGTGCGCATTACTATATGTTTTAAGGCTGTGGAAGTGATAGTGTATTGAGAATTATTGAGCGTTTACTAAGTGTATTTCTTTTCGTTTACCTCGTGTCGTATATCACAGTAATGAGAGTGTGGGGAGTAGATAGTGTACAAGTAATGATGGGTCTTAAATTATTTAAATTCATTCTTATATGATGAGTTTCATTTTCGCGTCTTTGCTTGAGATGTAGGTGTGCGAATTATAACATGTGGGTGGATTTCATTTTTGTGATAGTTTAATGATAATTCCCGGGGGAAATCATGTTTGCTGTTTACTTGAGTTGGTGTATCATCTTCGTATAGCAATTGGTGCGATCGTTGTGTGCTTTTTCAGGACAATCAGTTGACAGGGTGGAGTTTGATCACTTTATTATGTGCATACCGTGTGCGTAATGTAGCTACATGTATTTTTAGATGGTAGATTAAGGCCGAGGATATGGGAGTGATAAGGGCTTCACTGCTCCAGGTGACAGTACCAGCAAGAGCCAGGAACGGAAGAGATGCTAGTGTGTCCAGCAGAACTACTGCGTAGTATTCATCAAAATATTAAAAAAATATATCAGTAAAAGTCCCATATGGTTGTGAAATAATTAGTACAGACTATACGAATTATGGTACATTTGTGCTAGAATAGCTAAAATTATGTTCCATAAGAGTGAAAAATATTTAATAACACAGCTGAAATTGCCAGTTGCAGATATTTGAAAGTCAGAAACAACCCTTGTTCTGTTTGAATTTTACAAATTGTCTATACAGAGTAAAAGCGAGTGAAGAAACGCATGTAGCATTCGGAAATGCCGTCTCAGAAACACATGAGCGCTGTGTTGGATGTGAAAGAGTTAATTTAACACAACATTGGCCAAGAAAAATACAGCCAAAAATTTGATTATGAAAATTAGGAACTAATGAAATTATGTGCTCGGTTTCATAGAAATTATAAAAGCCCCAAGTACCTGCTGTTGCCAATTATATTTTCAGACAAGCAAAAAGATTGAGAAACATTGATAAAACGTAGAATGCAGTGAAAAGATATCAGGACGTCTACTTGTCAGCTCTTTACACTCAGATATTACTTCCGTAATACACTGATGAAAATAAATTGTTTCTCGAAGAAAGAAAACACTGCGTGTAAAACGCTAATGCGTAAAACGCTCATAATTTAGCGAAGGTATTGACAACATTTAAGATCACAAATATGTCTCGAATGTATGATAAACATGTGTTTAATAAACAAGCTAGCAGATAATCTGTTAGGCAGTCACCACACAAGAGTAAAAAAAAAAAAAAAAAAAAAAAAGACATCGGTATACACTGCTGATGAAAATGTAGTGAGTGCTAATTTTTCTTCTGAAGAGTAATCAGTCGTTTGTTCTCATAGTATAGGCTTTTATGTAAATCATAATCACAATTATTTTGCAGGTAATCAAAGCACCTACACTGAAAATAGGAAGCCAAGCAATTACTGTTTTGTCTGTCCTGGTCGTAGAAAATATGCAGATGAGGATATACATTGACGGTTGTGAATATTGCAGCGCCATGAATTATACATGTGACTGAAATTGACATTATACCGTAGACCGAGTACATGACGCTACGTAACTGATTAAAATTATAGCGCTGGACATGATGTTTAATTTTAATGGAGAATGACGCAAATATTTCACGTGCAAGACGTATATCTACAGGAACTGGACAAAAATATGGAAACACTTCAAGAAATACATGCTTCAACATACACGGAGATGCTAGCCACGCCTGCAGGTTCAAAAATGGCTCTGAGCACTATGGGACTCAACTGCTGTGGTCATAAGTCCCCTAGAACTTAGAACTACTTAAACCTAACTAACCTAAGGACATCACACACATCCATGCCCGAGGCAGGATTCAAACCTGCGACCGTAGCGGTCACGCGGTTCCAGACTGTAGCGCCTAGAACCGCACCACGCCTGCAGGTTGCGCTATTATATTTGACCACGAATGGCACCTATGCAATGTCATCATTACGTTGCAAATGTCATTCGTGGTCAGTACAGTGATTTGTGTAGTTGTTTGTGCATTACATTGAAGCTAAGTGAACTAGAACGTGAGCAAACTGTTTCTCGCGTATGGTGAGTGCTTCCGTATCCAAGCACGCCGAAGTATTTGGTATTTTAAGTGGCACAGCATCGAAGATTTGTACCGTGTACAGGAAAAGCGGAAAAACATCCGTTAAGTGACAATTTGGACGATGGTGTGTGTTGAGTGATCATGGCAGACGGTCATGCAAGACGATTGTAACTCAAGATAAGGTGGCGAGGGGGAGAGGACAGCCAGAGGGAAGGGGAGAGGGATTAAAGGTATTACGAGCTGCAGTCAGAGGCTATGATCGTCATCGTGTGGAATCAGCGAGGTTCTGAATATAGTCCTGTACAATCTCCCTACACAACGGTTATGTACGAACCCACAAAGCGTCAAAATAGATAGTTGGAGAGGGGGGAGGGGGGAATGGGGGGGGGGACAGAAAATTGTGAACAACCGTATTCAAGATGTGTTCGATGAGTGACATTTTAAGTTAACTTGCGAGCCACGGGAGTAATTACACCCTGTCGTATTTCGATGAAGACTCCATATTCCGCGCTACAGTGGGAAGATATTGTAGTGCTGAAGCACGTAATGTAGAAGAGGCAATACCATGACTTTCAAAGCTTCCTTGGAGCAGAAGTGGCTGTTCAAACGGCCCTCAGTAAGTAAGTGTCGTGATCACATTTTGTGCCAATGATTTTTAAATCCATGAAACTTGGACATTTTCTGATACGTGGCTTAAAAATGTTGACTGCCCTACTCTGGTCACCCCGCTAGTGTTTAATACCCGCATTTCGCCCGCTACAGAGGCGTCTAACCCTCAAGTGAAATAGGTCCACACTAGCTGCAATACTCCAGCCTCGAGCCAACACTATGGAGGAAGCTGTACGTTCCGTTGGGAACGTATCAACACCAGATTCAACACTGTATTCCGTGTCGTAAACATTACTAATATTTGAAACAATTTCGTGATAATATCGAAATAAAAGGATCGACATCGACAGTGTCGCAAGGTATTGAGTGCTTTATTTATGTATTTTTAAGCTTCTCTTTAAAACAAAAGTACTTATGTAGAATGCAAGTGAAAATTTTAAACGTACTATGTTCGTACTAACCAATGTAGGTGTAAAGCAAGATACAAATACAAGTAATACAGAACAGATATTCCAACTAAAAACGAAAATATAGGCTTTGACGCCAATTGCATGGTATACATACGTGCCATTACTACAAACAAAACTATTTTCAAAGTGTGAAGAGATGGCTACTTGAATATTTCTTTCTGTAATACGTTGCTTAGAGATATGAACTTTTCCAAATGCTTGCCAAAAGTCAGCTTTCGAGAAAGGACGTTCACAAGACTCTGTTGAATCAATTAATACTGGCCCGTTTACATACTCCAGGGGCAACTGTCTTCATGTTCTCCCATTCTGCTACAGGATTTGATTTCAGAAGTTTTACTGAGTCCTGAAACTACGAGAATATCATTTATGAGTCATAACGCCTCCTGTTTTCCAGGCCATCGTGCAGTCCATAGCATATTCCTAAAATCAGACGTTATTAAATCAAGTTCCTCAATTCGCTAGCAGATATTCTCTAACGGTAAAACTGTTTAATTTACTAGTTGCTCCGGCACATGTAACAAGATTCTCAAAACATACTCTCTTCAGTCATGACAGAAGAATTGTATTCATCGTAATTCTTGATTTTTCTACTATAAATCATAATTGCTTCGACTTTTCGGCTACCAACAGTTGCTTACATCTTAACTAGTAGCAGTCAGATGCACATTCGGTCAGTTCATCGTTCAAAACATTTTCGATAATGTCACTACCGAGACTTCGACAGCAACGTACTCAAGTGACTCAAGAAATACAACAGGTCGTCAAAGCATTAGATGACAGGTGGAAACGACATTTTCAGGAGAAAGATCAGGCTGTCAGTTCTCATCATAGTTAGGAATATTTCGATTTTATAACAGATTGAATTACAGCTTCTCTTCACAGGTAAGATTATTTTCTGAATATAACTCTCGATTCGACCTTTACTCGGCTTATTCTGATATGCTGACACTGTTTCATGCACTTGCCACTTTTTGCTGGCTTTTGACACTTCTGTAGCAACAACAGCATGAGCCATCGCAGCAGCTGTGATTAAACTTTAAAGTGCTGGCGGAGCAGTTTATGTGTGGGTTTGCAAATTTTTTTCGCACCTGCACCCGTGCTACCCTCATGGTCTGTTTTGATACCAATAATTTTGTCTTCCTCCCCCCCCCCACGAACCATGGACCATGCCGTTGGTGGGGACGCTTGCGTGCCTCAACGATACAGATAGCCGTACCGTAGGTGCAACCACAACGGAGGGGTATCTGTTGAGAGGCCAGACAACCGTGTGGTCCCTGAAGAGGGGCAGCAGCCTTTTCAGTAGTTGCAGGGGCAACAGTCTGGATGAATGACTGATCTGGCCCTTTAACACTAACCAAAACGGCCCTGCTGTTGTGGTACTGCGAACAGTTGAAAGCAAGGGGAAACTACAGCCGTAATTTTTCCCGAGGGCATGCAGCTTTACTGTATGATTAAATGATGATGGCGTCCTCTTGGGTAAAATATTCCGGAGGAAAAATAGTCCCCCATTTGGATCTCCGGGCGGGGACTACTCAAGAGGACGTCGTTATCAGGAGAAAGAAAACTGGCGTTCTACAGATCGGAGCGTGGAATGTCAGATCCCTTAATCGGGCAGGTAGGTTAGAGAATTTAAAAAGGGAAATGGATAGGCTAAAGTTAGATATAGTAGGAATTAGCGAAGTTCGGTGGCAGGAGGAACAAGACTTTTGGCCAGGTGAATACAGGGCTATAAATACAAAATCAAATAGGGGTAATGCAGGAGTAGGTTTAATAATGAATAAAAAAATAGGAGTGCAGGTAAGCTACTACAAACGCATTATTGTGGCCAAGATAGACACGAAGCCCACGCCTACTACGGTAGTACAAGTTTATATGCCAACAAGCTCTGCAGGTGATGAAGAAATTGATGATATGTATGATGAGATAAAAGAAATTATTCGTGTAGTGAAGGGAGACGAAAATTTAATAGTCATGGGTGACTGGAATTCGACAGTTGGAAAAGGAAGAGAAGGAAACGTAGTAGGTGAATATGTATTGGGGCTAAGACATGAAAGAGGAAGCCGCCTGGTAGAATTTGGCACAGAGCATAACTTAATCATAGCTAACACTTGGTTCAAGAATCATGAAAGAAAGTTGTATACATGGAAGAACCCTGGAGATACTAAAAGGTTTCAGATTGATTATATAATGGTAAGACAGAGATTTAGGAACCAGATTTTAAATTGTAAGACATTTCCAGGGGCAGATGTGGATTCTGACCACAATCTATTGGTTATGTACTGTAGATTAAAACTGAAGAAACGGCAAAAGGTGGGAATTTAAGGAGATGGGACCTGGATAAACTGAAAGAACCAGAGGTTGTACAGAGTTTCAGGGAGATCATAAGGGAACAATTGACAGGAATGGGGGAAAGAAATACAGTAGAAGAAGAGTGGGTAGCTTTGAGGAACGAAATAGTGAAGGCAGCAGAGGATCAAGTAGGTAAAAAGACGAGGGCTAGAAGAAATCCTTGGGTAACAGAAGAGATACTGAATTTAAATGATGAAAGGAGAAAATACAAAAATGCAGCAAGCGAAGCAGGCAAAAAGGAATACAAACGTCTCAAAAATGAGATCGAGAGGAAGTGCAAAATGGCTAAGCAGGGATGGCTAGAGGACAAATGTAAGGATGTAGAGGCTTATCTCACGAGGGTAAGATAGATACTGCCTACAGGATAATTAAAGAAATCTTTGGAGAAAAAAGAACCACTTGTATGAATATCAAGAGCTCAGATGGAAACCCAGTTCTAAGCAAAGAAGGGAAAGCAGAAAGGTGGAAGGAGTATATAGAGAGTCTATACAAGAGCGATGTTCTTGAGGACAGTATTATGGAAATGGAAGAGGAGGTGGATGAAGATGAAATGGGAGATATGATACTGCGTGAAGAGTTTGACAGAGCACTGAAAGACCTAAGTCGAAACAAGGCCCAGGGAGTAGACAACATTCCGTTAGAACTACTGACAGCCTTGGGAGAGTCAGGCCTAACAAGACTCTACCATTTGGTGAGCAAGATGTATGAGACAGGAGAAATTCCCTCAGACTTCAATAAGAATATAATAATTCCAACCCCAAAGAAAGCAGGTGTTGACAGATGTGAAAATTACCGAACTATCAGTTTAATACGTCACAGCTGCAAAATACTACCGCGAATTCTTTACAGACGAATGGAAAAACTGGTAGACACTGACCTCGGGGAAGATCAGTTTGGATTCCGTAGAAATGTTGGAACACATGAGGCAATACTGACCCTATGACTTAACTTAGAAGAAAGATTAAGGAAAGGCAAACCTACGTTTCTAGCATTTGTAGACTTAGAGTAAGCTTTTGACAATGTTGACTGGAATACTCTCTTTCAAATTCTGAAGGTGGCAGGGGTAAAATACAGGGAGCGAGAGGCTATTCACAATTTGTACAGAAACCAGATGCAGGTAAAAGATTCGAGGGACATGAAAGGGAAGCAGCGGTTGGGAAGGGAGTGAGACAGGGTTGTAGCCTATGCCCGATGTTATTCAATCTGTATATTGAGCAAGCAATAAAGGAAACAAAAGGAAAGTTCGGAGTAGGTATTAAAATCCATGGAGAAGAAATAAAAACTTCGAGGTTCGCCGATGACACTGTAATTCTGTCATAGACAGCAAAGGACTTGGATGAGCAGTTTAACGGAATGGACAGTGTCTTGAAAGGAGGGTATAAGATAAACATCAACAAAAGCAAAACGAGGATAACGGAATGTAGTCGAATTAAATCGGGTGATGCTGAGGGATTTAGATTAGGAAATGAGACACTTCAAGTAGTAAAGGAGTTTTGCTATTTGGGGAGCAAAATAACTGATGATTGTCGAAGTAGAGAGGATATAAAATGTAGACTGGCAATGGCAAGGAAAGCGTTTCTGAAGAAGAGAAACTTTTAACATCGAGTATTGATTTAAATGTCAGGAAGTCGTTTCTGAAAGTATTTGTACGGAGTGTAGCCATGTATGGAAGTGAAACATGGACGGTAAATAGTTTAGACAAGAAGAGTATAGAAGCTTTTGAAATGTGGTGCTACAGAAGAATGCTGAAGATTAGGTGGGTAGATCATATAACTAATGAGGAGGTATTGAATAGAACTGGGGAAAAGAAGAGTTTGTGGCACAACTTGACTAGAAGAAGGGATCGGTTGGTAGGACATATTCTGAGTCATCAAGGGATCACCAATTTGGTACTGGAGGGCAGCGTGGAGGGTAAAAATCGTAGAGGGAGACCAAGAGATGAATACACAAAGCAGATTCAGAAGGATGTAGGCTGCAGTAGGTACTGGGAGATGAAGAAGCTTGCACAGGATAGAGTAGCATGGAGAGCTGCATCAAACCAGTCTCAGGACTGAAGACCACAACAACAACCACAATTTTGTCTTGTTGAGTATCTCAGTAATTCAAAGTCCCTATCACTATGCTTTGAAACAAATTTGCAGTGTCATTTGGGAACGTTTTTGATGCTGTGTTAATATAAATTATGTTGGTGTCTTCAATCAAATGTGCAACAATTCCCAAGAGGTGAAGAGATGAATACAATAAGCAGTTTAAAGTGGATGTTAGGTTGCAGCAACTATTCGGAGAAGAGGAGGAGCGCATAGGATAGACTGGCATGGACAGTTGCATCATACTATTCTTTGGACGGAAGACCAAAACAACAAGAGAACAATGAGTAACACCAAATACGACATGTTACTTTCCTCAACCCTTAAATCAACATGGCGACTGTACTACGACGACTCTCAGGAATAACAATGTTTTCGGACAACATACTACGTAGAGTGAAGATCAGTTTCCAATCGTAGACGCAAATTTGTATCTTTGCACCAAAGTAAAACACTACATTAAGAAACAAAAATAGTTATCGGTGTTATTTTTCTATAACAGTACAAAACACAAGAGTATCGTTTATTGTGTTTGATATTCGTACCGGAAACAACACGTTAAAGAAATCAAAAATTATCTGTATTAAGTATTAAAAATATGTGAAAATTTGTTCATTGACGAAACACGACTGTGCTACGGTCTTTGCGCCCACTTTGGTTCAAGAGAAAATGTACCCTCAAATTAAGTGTCACAATGTTATTTATACGCCTAAGCTGTATAAATTATTTGTCAAAACCTCGTTTTGTTCTGTTATACCTGAAACTACACCAGCCAGAGTCCGATGATGAGAGTACAGCATATGCAGTGATTGGAGCATTCCTCTCCGTTACTGGAATCCGCACAACGGCGGACACTGCACTTGCCCTGCACCACATAGCTTTCTGAGAAAGGACCTAGCTGTGCGGAGGCAAGTAAAGAATATGCATTGCACACAATCAAGTGCAGACGTTACGAAAATGCCACCAGTACATGACGAGCATATCATCATGCCGCCCCATCACCTTATCGACCACTGACTTAGCTCTAGTCGTATTTGCGCGCCAAGTGGGAGCTATAGAGAACCAAATAGTTGACTCTGGGGTACAGTACACATTTATTGGCTAATTCGTTTTACGGGCTGTGACTGGAAGAATAAAATATCTATGTGTTGGCTTGGAATTTCGTTTCTACACTCCTGGAAATGGAAAAAAGAACACATTGACACCGGTGTGTCAGACCCACCATACTTGCTCCGGACACTGCGAGAGGGCTGTACAAGCAATGATCACACGCACGGCACAGCGGACACACCAGGAACCGCGATGTTGGCCGTCGAATGGCGCTAGCTGCGCAGCATTTGTGCACCGCCGCCGTCAGTGTCAGCCAGTTTGCCGTGTCATACGGAGCTCCATCGCAGTCTTTAACACTGGTAGCATGCCGCGACAGCGTGGACGTGAACCGTATGTGCAGCTGACGGACTTTGAGCGAGGGCGTATAGAGGGCATGCGGGAGGCCGGGTGGATGTACCGCCGAATTGCTCAACACGTGGGGCGTGAGGTCTCCACAGTACATCGATGTTGTCGCCAGTGGTCGGCGGAAGGTGCACGTGCCCGTCGACCTGGGACCGGACCGCAGCGACGCACGGATGCACGCCAAGACCGTAGGATCCTACGCAGTGCCGTAGGGGACCGCACCGCCACTTCCCAGCAAATTAGGGACACTGTTGCTCCTGGGGTATCGGCGAGGACCATTCGCAACCGTCTCCATGAAGCTGGGCTACGGTCCCGCACACCGTTAGGCCGTCTTCCGCTCACGCTCCAACATCGTGCAGCCCGCCTCCAGTGGTGTCGCGACAGGCGTGAATGGAGGGACGAATGGAGACGTGTCGTCTTCAGCGATGAGAGTCGCTTCTGCCTTGGTGCCAATGATGGTCGTATGCGTGTTTGGCGCCGTGCAGGTGAGCGCCACAATCAGGACTGCATACGACCGAGGCACACAGGGCCAACACCCGGCATCATGGTGTGGGGAGCGATCTCCTACACTGGCCGTACACCACTGGTGATCGTCGAGGGGACACTGAATAGTGTACGGTACATCCAAACCGTCATCGAACCCATCGTTCTACCATTCCTAAGCCGGCAAGGGAACTTGCTGTTCCAACAGGACAATGCACGTCCGCATGTATCCCGTGCCACCCAACGTGCTCTAGAAGGTGTAAGTCAACTACCCTGGCCAGCAAGATCTCCGGATCTGTCCCCCATTGAGCATGTTTGGGACTGGATGAAGCGTCGTCTCATGCGGTCTGCACGTCCAGCACGAACGCTGGTCCAACTGAGGCGCCAGGTGGAAAAGGCATGGCAAGCCGTTCCACAGGACTACATCCAGCATCTCTACGATCGTCTCCATGGGAGAATAGCAGCCTGCATTGCTGCGAAAGGTGGATATACACTGTACTAGTGGCGACATTGTGCATGCTCTGTTGCCTGTGTCTATGTGCCTGTGGTTCTGTCAGTGTGATCATGTGATGTATCTGACCCCAGGAATGTGTCAATAAAGTTTCCCCTTCCTGGGACAATGAATTCACGGTGTTCTTATTTCAATTTCCAGGAGTGTATTTCCAAGAAAGGGCTGCAGTAGTTCTTACATTCAGCAGGTATAATGTATTTGAAAAATTATCGTCTTTTCAATAAAAGATTCTTCATATGTCAAAATTTTATAGTGCGAGCAATTCAGCTTCTCAGAGAAGCTGCCTGTGGATAGCACTCAGTTTCTCGCTCTAGAGGGGAGAAACTTACTGAAGTGAACTCAATCGTTTCTTTATTTTCGTTTGTACCGTTGTATAGAGAGAAATTAAAATATTTTAGAATAATGTCACTGAAAATCTAATAATTTTTACATAAATATCGGCCCATACAGTGTCTGTAAATTTATTTCATTCAACTTTTATCCATTCTGGATTTGGAACACTGCGATTGTCTTGTTAAAGGTTTGAGGAATTACTGCAACCAATCGCCGTTTCCACATACAGTGCTCAGTTTTTCGTGTCTGTATTTGCCTCAGATGCACGACCGCCACAATACTCCAAATTATATTGTACCATTTGATGATGAATTACCAGGCGATTCGAAACCGGTCATGAATAAATAACAATTAAAAAAACGGCGACTGGTTGCAGTAATTCATGAAACCTTTAATTTCATTTAGTTGCGTAATCAAAAACCAAATATATGATGGAAACAAAATATCCTTATTCGCATTATATTGGCCATAATATTTGTTTTCAATATTTGTAAAGATGCTGTGAACGAACAGAAAGTTTCTCTTTCGGAATCAATTGTGGTATCATCCCATATGCCTTCGGAGTACATCGAACCGTCTCGTAGACAGCTTTGCACTAGAACATTGACAGCTGCCCTCTTTAACCCACATCTGACCGATTGCATCAGGTTTCGTTCCCTGTAATGATGGTTTGCAGAAACAATGAATAGTGGTGGTCCATTCAGTGAACATTTTAAAAGTTACTTCTCTAGTTCCTGCTCATAAGTGCGTTTGCACCTCACAAATCGTCAATAGTCTTCTAACCAATAATATGGTAAGAACCCGAAGTCGATATCGTCCATGCTAATCTTCAGATTTTCCGATGTCAGTATCGGAGACGTCCGCTTGTATTTTCATACCATCTGTTACTCTTTCACGATGCGGTCTGTCGTCATGCTTGTTGATAGTCGAACTGGTCGTGCACCATGATCAACAGTTCCCCTTTGTTTCTAGAGGCGTCTGAACTGATCTTAAACGCATATACTGCTTACGGCCGCTTTTCTGTACATTAGCACTGAAATATGTTTATGTGTCGTCAGTCTCCGAAATATGTAATAAAGCTTTACCATTATGCTTTTTTCGATTACTCTGCTGCACAAGTCGACACCCATCACATTTGACTGACCGCAAGAGATAAATGTATTTCAGTTTAGTGTCTCTGACGTAATTTCGTGCTTCTTGATACAACAATCCAGACGAATATACATGTGACATTTTAATATACTTTACCGTTTAGAAACATTTTGTATTTATTTTGATCTCCACAGCTTGCTTCACAATTCATACTACAGACTTTCAGGGTTCGTAGAGGTGACTTAGTAGGTAAACTGCTCCCCGTGGCGCCCCTACTGTTCGTTGCTGAAGGTGTATCATAGACGCATTCTTTCACGGTCCACAAACACTGAGACGTGTCCGTGAAGACCATTGTCAACCCACCTTTTTTCCTATTGAATTGTCTACATCTACATCTACATGATCACTTCGCAATTCATAATTAAGTGTCTGTCAGAGGGTTCATCGAAACACTACCTTTCCACTCGCAAAGAATGCACGGGAAAAACGAACACTTAAAATCTTTCCGTGCGAGCTCTGATTTCTCTTATTTTGTTATGATGATCATTTCTCCCTATGTAGGGGGGCGCCAACAAAATATTTTCATACTCTGAGAAGAAGGTTGGCGATTGAAATTTTATGAGAAGATGCTACCGCAGCGATAAACGCCTTTGTTTTAATGACTGCAAACCCAATTCGTGTGTCATATCTCTCCCTTACTTCGCAATAATACAAAACGAGGTCTCTTTCTTTCAACTTTTTCGATATCCTCGGTCAGTTCTATCTTATGCGGAGCCCACACCGCATAGCAAAACTCCAGAAGAGGGCGGACAAGCGTAGTGCAAGCAGTCTCTTTAGTAGACCTGTTACATTTTCTAAGTGTTCTGCCAATAAATCGCAGTCTTCGGTCTCTTTTTCCCACAATATTATCTACGTGGTCGTTCCAACACAGATTATTCGTAATTGTAGTTCCTAAGTATTTAGTTGAGTTGACAGTCCTTAGAATTGTTGGATTTATGGTGTAACTGAAATTTAACTGATTCTTTTTAGTGCTCATGTGGATGACTTCATACAGATATCTTGTCTAAATAATTTTGAAATGCGTTTTGGTCATCTGACGATGTTACATGCCAGTAAATGACTGCATCATGTGCAAACAATCTAAGTGGACTCCTCAGATCGTTTTGTAGATCAGGAATAACAAAGGGCCTATCCCTTCCTTGTGGAACGCCACATATTACTTCTGTTTACGAACTGTGACCTTTCTGACAAGATATCACGAATCCAGTCACAAAACTGAGACGACAATCCATAGACACGTAATTCGCTGTATCGGTAAAGGGGGAAAAGGGGGGATTCGAATAACGCCCCACATTCTCAGTTATTTCTTTGAACCGGAATGAAGATAAGCGAAAGTATGTGCTATTGATTAGCAAAACGCTGTAAAAAAAAAACAAAAAAACTAGTTCAAAAGCTGAGCAAGATATTCTCTCCTCAGTCGTTTTAAAGAGTTAGCATATTTTCATAGAAATGACGCAAATATCTTTCTGCATCGAGGTCTTGCATGATTATTTTTATCTATTTGTCTAACGTAAACAAGTATCGCACATGTTCAACGAACACTTAAGACTGTATATTCGCTATCAAATGAATAAATATTATTAAAGGAATTGTTCAGAGGTCTGTTGCCGCGGAATTACTTTCTAAGAAGAAAACTTCTGCTGTTATTGTACTCTTGGCTCTTGCAACAAGTATTATCTTTTAATTTCTCCTCAGAAACAAAGGAAAATTTCTTTAAGTTCTGTATCGATATGGAAGAAGCACGTTCTAAGAAAATATTTTCGAATTTTTTTCTCCATAGGCTCTCGTTCTACCTACAGTTACTGACTTTCATTTGCTAGCAGGTTATAGATTTATTTTGTCTTCAATACGGCAATGATATTAGTTACCGAGCTGTTAATCGTTGTGTTCTCATAATCACAAATTTTTTGTGTAAGTAAGACCATAGCAGACGAGACGAACCGTCTGACCTACTGCCGACAAGTGTAATCCAGTGGAGCCGGAAATTGGATTGAGCACGACCAGATGTAAAATTGCAGGGATGTCTTCCCAAATGAGAATCGAGTGCCGCAACGCTGCTCTACTTCGCTTCTTATCGAAGTAGGGATCTTAATGAGAGGGTACGTTCTACGAAAAAGACGACTGGCTGACAAAAATATACGGAAGAAACTCCTTATCATCCATTAATCGTAGCTGTCATGATTTCTCTTTAAAAGTAAAGTCGTTTGTCTCTGTAAATTACTGTCCTCCAGCTTTCTTCCTCAGAGCACCACATCTCCGCGTGGTACTGCTAAAGTATTAGTTCCTCAATGTGACGTGAAGTTTCCCCGCACAGCTTTTTAATGCACGAAGTTGACTGTTGTAGTTCGTTACTTCTGTTGATGTCGTTTTAAAACAGACCCGAAGTAAGCAACATTTTAGAGTTCACGTTCTTTACGTATGTTTTTCTCGTAAACTTACCAACAACTCTAGAAATTATTGACTAAATTATATTTTATCTCATAAATAATCAAATTCCTCGCTGTGAAGTAGAACGCGTATTGACATACAATTTAATTTGATCGTTGAGTATGAGATAGTTGCGTCATCCTCTAGCTATTCAGGGCGCTCGGCCTAAATTGTTTTGTTCATGTACACGTCAATTACGATTATAGTTTTTAGTATCAATACGTCATGTTATAAATTGTGACATTCATTTCAACATCTCATTTATGTTCAAGTTTTGCCCATGCCTTAATACGAATATGTAGGACTTTTCAAGTTACATGACGTTACCTGACATCAGAAGCGATGGTACCATATGGACGGATTTTATCCATGACTTATTTTCTGACAATTACACAACTACACTACACGTGAAGACTTGTGGGGTACTGTAGTAGATGACGTTACGGTGCGAGACAAATAAGCTTTTGAGCGCTGCACACAAGACCATATTCGTAACGTATACATACTGCTAGAAGTATCGCTCAGGAGGAAGCCTGTCCTGACGTGATTTGGGGCAAGAACCGGTAAACAAGAAGTGTGCAGATATCTCAGGTTGCAGCTTATTAAAAGGCATTACTTCTTCGAACACATAGCCATTGCCTTTGACGAAACAGTGGCGATCAGGAATAAGTTGAAAATATTACGACAGTAGGTTACAGAATTATTACGTCCGTTGGGAAGGTAAACCACATTGCCATCTTCCCTCTCCGTAGATAGTCTTGCGGTATTGAGTGGCTACACCGGCTGTAGTTTTGTCAGTATACAAGAGTACAGCAAGGGGTGAGCTCGTGAGATTAAAATGGGCGTTACGGACTATCCCAGTGGTGTCACCTTTCAGTTTCTTATCATAAAGCCGACTGACGCCTTCGTAAGATATCTGGCAGCCACTTACAGGATTACAGAAGGGAAGTTATGGATGAAGAAGATGTTAGTCGGGCCGATTATGAATAAGGAAGTTCTGCAGAAACGCCATAGGGCCTTTACTAACCAGAATACATCAGATAACACGAACAAGGATCTGAAGGTGTATTTTTTTCCATACGTCGAGAAAAAATTAAGGATGTGTTATGTCAACCACACTAGGGAAAATATACTTCTTAAGAGGACAGGACCCTTACTCGATGCATGTTTGAAGATAAAAACTCGGCCAGTGAGGATTCTGCTGTTGTGGAGAAAATGAAAATCCAAGACATGTGCATCTAGAATGTAACATCAGTAGCTCTGAAAGTGTTGCACTCTCACCTATCGCAGACCTGTACTTGGCAGTACGGAGCTCTGTTACTTGGACCAAAGTAACAGAATCCCTGACGGGACTTCAGTAGTTCTACAACGTAAGTATAAAAGACGACGTCGCAAATGGCATGACAGTGTTTAGAGTATTGTACTTAGCGAGGTAGTATCGCGTGACGGATATGGTGAGTGCAGTGTTGAGTGTGTGTCTATGATTTCTCCGATATCAGTCACATTACGCAAGAATGTCGACGCTACTGCAGCTCGATATATACAGGGAACTCTGTGATCGTACGCTATGTAGACAATACAATTTCAGTCAGGTTAAGCTAACAAAACAACTTAATTTCTGAAATTGTGGCTAGTCCACAAATACGTTACTAAGTTTGTTATATTCAGTTTGAAGCTAAATCCGTAGACTAAATTCAGGTAGACAGCATTAAACGAAATTCTATTGACAGAAGCTTTCAGTGGGTAACGCACCAACAAAGAGAAATGAAAGTCAATTGCCGGCCGGTGTGGCCAAGCGGTTAAAGGCGCTACAGTCTGGAACCGCGTGGCCGCTACGGTCGCAGGTTCGAATCCTAGCTCGGGCATGGATGTGTGTGATGTCCTTAGGTTAGTTAGGTTTAAGTAGTTCTAAGTTCTAGGGGACTGATGACCTTAGAAGTTAAGTCCCATAGCGCTCAGAGCCATTTGAGCCATTTGAAAGTCAATTTGCTTCATTTCGGAATATTAGCGTCTGATAGATAGCGTAAATGGCTTTTTAGTTTATTTGTGAGAATTCAGACGGATACAGTTTATCTGTCTGAACATCAGTGAACTGTAGGGGTAAAAAATCGTGTAGTAAGAGGCTAAAATTCGCTGCATATTCATGTATGCTTAATATGAATTAAGGAGGAGTTGTAACAATAATAAGAAGTATAGAAATGCAATAATATGGACAGCAAGAAAGGAGATAGTCCTCAACACAATTTTAAATTACAATTAATACAACATAAGGATCGAAATAAATTATGCATGTTACTCAAGTTTTGAATTTACGTGTAAATGGAAGAGTAGGGACCCTGGCTTCCTCACGTTCACCGTTGGTGTATTTAGAACTTGACAGACACGAAAATATTCCAATTATAACTGCAGAGCACTACGTCTTCCAGAAGGCGCTGGAACAGATAAGACTTGATTTGAGTAACAGATCTGTCTTGCAAAGACGTTTCAGCCCATTGAACACCTCAACTATTTACGAAAAACGGTCCAATACCGTCATCAAACAATTCTTTTCCAACACAGGTAAGAGACAGTGCCTTTATCCTGTGGGGCACCAGTGTAAGCGAAAGTTCTGAACTGTCTGATACCATATCAAAAACAGGCGCATTAGGTTTAAGACTATTGCGTCACAATATCCGCATTAGTCAAGGAAGTTTTTGGAGAAAATTTATAGAAATTTTGGAGAATGTTTGGCCGACAGACATCCTTGCTTAGCTTACTTATTGTGTACAGCGAAAAGAATTCCAGTTACTCTTGAGATGAGATGCCGCACTGGAAGTCCGGAATAACGGCATTTGGAGGTGTCATAACTACGCTTTTCAGTGATACCACCTGTTAGTGAGTGTTGATCTTCAATCATTTTCATCAGTAAGCCACATCTTAAATTGGCTGGGTTGGTGAGAATACGTTTAGGTGACAATAAAATGACGTTTTACGGGTACGAAGGTTTAATGTAAGTTTTGAATTCCTTCTGGAACTAAAATGTGGGTTCCCTGTCTCTCCACTGTCTAATGCAATTTTTAACGTAAGCGTACTAAGTAAACCTTATTAATCATCATTTATGTGACTTAATACCGAAGAATGATAGCCCATTCTTCTTCAATAGCCGATATCAGAGAACCTGGTAATGTTGGACGCACGAATCTGGAGTGCAGTCGAAGTTCTAATTCATCCCGAAGGTGTTCCTTTGGATTTAGGTAAGGATACCAGGTTGGACAGTCCATTTCAGGGGTATTATTGGCCACAAACGATTGCCTCGCACATGCTGCTTTACGACGGGGTGCATTGTCACGCTGCTGTAAACAACCGTCGCCTTCGAACTGTCCCTCTAATGTAAGCAGAACACAATGATGTAGAAAGTGTTCATATCTCTCCGCATTTAGGATTTTCTTAACGCTACAAGGAGACCACACCGTAACAACGAAAAGAGTCCCGATACCGTAATACCACTTTCTCCGTGCTATGCGGACGCTGATGACCTCGCTGTTTAACGCCCTAACCCACAAATTTTCGTCATCACCATTATCATCATCCGTACTTGACTGTTGGCGCTAAACATAATGGTAGGTAACTTTCGCCAGGCGTTCGCCACACCCAAACACTTACGCTGGATGCCAGAGAGTACAACGTGATTTCTCACTCAAAATCATCCGTTTCCAGTCAACCACTGTCCAGTGGAGTCGTTCTTACACCCCTCGAGCATCGCTTTGCACTGATATATAAATGTGTGACTTATGAGGAGCTGCTTAACCATTTGTACCTCGTTCTTTTTAACTCACGGCGCACAGTCATTGTCCTAGTAGGGCTACTGGTAGCATTTTGGAATGCACACCGATTTCTTCCACTCCTTTCATGCGATTTTTTGCAGCCATCCCCCGCACTACTCGACAGTTCCTGTCCACCTGTTTATAAGGTCTACCTGGTCCTAGTTTATCTATGGTTGCTGCTCCGCGTTTACCCTTAACCATCACGTCACCAAAAGTCAACTTGGGCAGCTTTAGAAAGACTGGATGTCCCTGATGGACATATTACTCAGGTAACATCAAATGATTAGTCCAGGTTCGAAGTCACTGAGCTCCGCTGACAGATCGATTCTACTGTTACTACTTCTGTACTGACAAAACCTAACTCCCACCTCCTTGTATACTGTCGGTCCCACCTTTCGTGTCATTAAATTGTTGCATACTGATGCTGTTGATCAGATAGCGCCAGTCCAGAAATAAAGAGCATCTGTAGCAGTGCGTGTCCTCATACACGTATATTTTCCGTAATTATTTCAGACATTTTAACTACACTGAATTGATATATTAATACAATGTAGTTATAAGTAGGTGAAAAAAGAGAAAATTATGTTGTACTAACTTTTGCTCACTTTCACGCTGATGTACTACCTATTTATATGAAAATCGAAGATGGATCTGCTCGGTTACACGATAGCGAGCACTACATCCCCAAAATTTGTCGGAAAACTTTGGAAAAAATACAGAACGAATTCCTAAAAGCCAATTACTTCCTACGCGTTTATTGTTATACAGATATATTTTGTGGTAAATCATGACAGTAGTTTTACGTTACTAAGGCAAAATATTTATCTTTAAGATAACCTTTAACTTTATCTAACTGGTAACAGATATTTACTTCTCAGGTTAGGTCGGTTAACATTTTTACGATAGGAATAAAATACGCCTCGAAGGAAAACAATATATATGGAACAGTCACAGGAGCTCCTTTGTATGCACGTTCCTGATAAGAATAACAAGCGATAATAATCTCTTTTATCGAATTAATGAGTTGTTTGGTGCAAACGATCATGTACACATTGTTTCAAAGTTTTCATTTCCGACATCACATATTCGTAACATGCATATCTGTTACTTCACAAGAAGTTTTGTAACTCCTGCCAACTGCTGCACTGGCAGAAAACTTTGTTACATCAGAAGAATACTATTCATAAAATGATCTTTAGATAGTTAATGTTATGTTATATTCATTTCCGTCAAATATTATGGCGGAAGTGAATTCATCTACGAATTTTCACAATTATATGTCTCTTCATTCTTGTGGATGTTTTTGCGGAAGCAACCTCACAGATACGTTGTCGAGAAAGTGGATCCCAGATGGCTGGATGGAGGTCTTGTTGTGTATACGATGTCTCGTCGCTCGGCAAAGTGCCGGGAACTGAAACACGACAAGTCACTCTCGAACTGTTTGTATAGCTCCGCAGCCAAAGGATCTTTGACTCGCACTGGAAACGACCATCTACGTAACAATTAATTGAAGCTGTAAGGCAAGTAAATTTTAATGATAGAGGAAGTTATAAACTTGAAAGCAGTCAATATCTATTTCTCCGTCCAATCATTATCTTTGTGTTACCTTTGAAGACCATTCTAGAATTTTTCTTCTACGTTTAGAAAGGAAGGAAGATTGGGTTTAACGTCCCTTCGACATCGAGGTCATTAGAGACAGAGCACAAGCTCGGACTGCGTCAAGGATATGGAAGCAAATCGGTGGTACCCTTTCCACATTTGCATAATAAGCAAAATTCGTATCAGCGAATCAGTTTTGTAGAAGAAATGATTTCCCTTACAATACCTTTAGGTGGAACGGCCATAAACTAGCTCTCTCGAGACGACCGAATTCATTCACTACGACAGTGTCAGCTCGATATGAGGAACGTTTTGCATGTCTACTTTTTAGTAAAAACGAAGTCTGGAGCAGATCAGGGCTCAGAGAACCAGTTTCACATTTTCTTAAATGTGAATAACCGCATACTAGGAAGCTCCCTGGAAGTTCAGAGCGGAACTTTTCATTTTTCTGGTACGAGGTGTTTCTGACAGCTAATAAACTCTTTACTCCTAGGAATCGTCTATATTGACATCATTATAGCGATTTATAACTAAAATGTCTGTTTCTGTCTTTGCAACATTTTTCTAACCAACTAGTATTTAATATTTTCATCTCTTACAGCATCTTGGGCAACACCTTACACTTGCCAGTTTTTTGATAACAGGACGTCTAGATTGCTTACATGTTTCGACAATCACTGTAAATAAGATTGCGTCATTAACATTGTTTTTATCCTCTCCAATACTGAATAAACTTGTGATCAGGAAATGAATCAAACTAACGTAGATAATTCCTAATGCATATTGTACTTAGAATAAAACTAAAACAATGTTCATTGGTTGGTTTGGGTAAGGCACTAAACAGTGAGGTCATTGGTCCTATTGGATTAGGGAAGGATGGGGAAGGAAATCGGCAGTGCCCATTCAAAGGAACCACCCAGGCACTTGCCTGAAGTGATATAGAGAAATCAATAAAACAGTGGATAAGCTAATGAAGGATCCGATATTTAGTATAGACGTCCACTCATGTACACTGACAAATCACGAATCACTTGCCACTCTTGGTGTGTGTGTTTTTTGTTTCTGTCCACAGATGTTTTCTTTCTATCTCATAGCGATATAATCTCAAGCAGAGCACTTATAATACAGCATCTATTTAGAATTCATAAAATATTTACTTATTGATATACAGCGAATTGTAACGTCATTACAGATCTCAGTCTTGCATCGCCAAGAATAGGCGGAAATACGTCATGTACTTGAATGGAAAATAAGAATTATTAAAACGTGGCGACAATATAAATCATATGTGATCTGAGGCTTTCCCGGCGAATGTGCTGCATCCAAGGTTCTCGGGTGTCCAGCCGGTACCGATCGTCGAAGTTCTGGCTGGACACCCGAGAACCTTGGATACAATATAAATCATGCTATCTTCTGTTAAATAGTCTTAGCGTGTTAGTCATGTACGGCAGCATTCGTGAATGTTGAGACAGAAAACAATAATAAGATTTAGAAATTTTATATCTAGATGTTCCTTAGGGTGACAATCATACCTTCAAGTTAGGGTCCTCTGATGGTATACCGAATTCTGTTGTAATGTATTTCACGATGAAAATATTCAGTAGCAAATGCAAAGTTAGCAAACAAAAATTGGTTTTTGTCTGCGATGTATCTACATAAATGCGTAATATTTACTTACACACTAGTTTTTCTACGAATGGATATTTTTGTTTGAATGTTCACTATTCTAATTAAGCAGGGAAAAACTTAAAACGATGTTCTTTTTATATGACTTGAAGCTCATTAATTCTTCAACTGCTAACTAACGGCTATTCCCATGCGTACGTGGAAATGACTGTTGCATGTTAAGGGTGTATAACCATATAAAGCTGTTAACACCACAACTTGCGAACTCTGCGATGGGACCCTTGACGCTCGTAACACGCAAGTAAAATCAGTTCTCCGCTCTCAGCGAACCGCTGAGACAGTAAACAGGAGCAGCACAGGAGCGGTAGGCTACCTGATGTTAAACACGTTCACGCAGTGCGCTAGTTGGAGTCCACTCCAAACATAAGTTCGGAAGCTAACTGTACTTCTTTATTGCAGATGTGCGGTGCTTAATAGTGCAAATGGCGTTCGCTATAAAACTGGTTTCGTTTTAGGTTTATGCTCGTTCCAAATGGCAACTGTAAATTATGTATTCATACGGGTTTATAATACTGAATTAATATTGATGCTAACGTCTTCGCCAGCTTACAGCTCGACAAAACCACACATATCGTCAATAAATCTATACTAGAACGAAATTGAGGTATTTATCGGCGTTGTGATAAAAACTAGTGGTAGTATAAAATAAGATCAAATACCGCAGTAGTACAATTTTATTAAACATAAGTCGATATAAAATGAAGTTTCAGATGAAATTTATCATTATTCACTGGCTGATAGAACAGCAAGCAGTACACTGTCGTTGCAAGTACTGTAATTAATAATAGTGCTTCGCAGTGTGCCTCAGATGATCGCCTGGTGTATTTATCCGTGCGAATAGCCAGGTCGTAGTCTTCTCTTGTTTCAGTACCAGAGAGGAGCTATCCAATTAATCAAGTGCGACCAATGGGCGTGATTGCGAATTTCAAGTGGCTTTTGGCCGGCTTCCAGGTGCTTGTCGCCAGCTCCCGCCTGTCGTCCGGCTTATATTTTCATCATCGTTTAATTACTCCCCCAATCCCTATTCGTAGCTTTAAAGGAGATCAATACTAATTTCGTCATCGTGTTTAATGCGAATTGCTGCTCTGTACTCAGATTCGACCAGCAGCTCCACAGATTTTTATTTTTTTGCATTTGAGTGAGGTGTTAACGATGAAAGATTTCAATGCGAACACAATTGAAGTTAGTTGTCTTGCTATAATTCCTGTGAATGTAGTAATTAAAGAGGAGTAGTGTTGTACGAATTAATTAGGCTCACGAAAGTCATATCTCTCGCATCTTGATGTAGCCACAACTCTAATCTATCATTGTCTTTTTTCCGGAATATTTTAAGGTCTAGAATATTTCTTAATACTATTTTCAACAGTGTAAAACACACAGACGGGGGGAGAGAGAGAGAGAGAGAGAGAGAGAGAGAGAGAGAGAGAGAGAGAGAGAGAATGTTTAATTGTTACATAACAGCGGTTTAGATTTATTGTTAAAATATTAGTTCTTCTATGATTCTATATGTTGAGTGGCATTCGTCAGAAATACATCCCTTCCACCGGTATGACGAATGAATTTCGGCACCTTGTAGCTCCAAGTGATAAAATTTAGTTCGACGATGCAATTTACCTACATCTACGTCTACACTCCACAAACTCTCTTGCGGTGTGTAGTGGTGGTTACTTTGTGTACCAGTATCACCTTCCCCTTTTTTCTGTTCAAGTCGCGAATGGTTTGCCGGATGATCGATTCTAGTGAGCCGGCCACGGTGGCTGAGCGGTTCTAGGCGCTTCAGTCCGGAATCGCGCGACTGCTACGGTCGCAGGCTCGAATCCTGCCTCGGGCATGGATGTGTGTGATGTCCTTGGGTTAGTTAAGTTTAAGTAGGTCTACGTTCTAGGGGACTGATGACCTCAGATGTTAAGTCCCATAGTGCTCAGACCCATTGAAACATTTGATTCTAGTGAGCCTCTGCGTGGATCTGAATCTCTCTAATTTTATCTGCATGGTCTTTTCGTGAGATATACATAGGAAGAAGGAATATATTCGTTTACTCTTCCAGGATCGTATGCTCTCGGAACTTCAACGGTAAACCACACAGTGGTGCAGAAAGCCTCTCTTGCAGCGCCTACCACCGGAGTAGGCTGGCCATCTTCGTGAAGCTTTCTCGCTTGCTAAATGAACCTGTAACGAAACGAGCTGCTTTGCTTTGTGTCTTCCTTATTCCTTTTGTCAATCGCCTCCTGTACGGATCCTAGACTGACGAGCAATATCCGAGTACTGGTCGAACGACAGTTTCGAAAGCTACTCCCTTTGCTAAAGTACTACATTTCCTGAGAATTCTTCCAATGAATCCAATTCCTGCGTCTGCCTTACGCGCGATTAATTTTATGTGGTCTTTCCACTTCGAATCACTCCGTACGCTTACTCCTAGATGTTTTGTGGAAGTAAGCGTTCTCTGTATACAACAGCATCATCCGCGAAAAGCCTCGTCGAGCTTCATACATTACGTACCATATCATTTATATATAGTATGAAAGATAACAGTGCTATAGCACTCCATAGGGGCACGTCGGAGGTTACTTTTACGTTAGAAGACTTCTCTCCATTGAGAATGATGTACCGTGTTCAATTTGCCAGAAACTCTTCAATCAGTGACACACTTCGTATGAAATTCGTGCGCCCGTATTTTGTTTATTATGTGCAGTGCGGAACTGTATTGAACGCCTTCGGGATGTTGAGGAACTCGGCATCTACTTCGGCGCCTGTATCTACTGCTTTCTGAATCTTGTGGACGAACAGAGCGAGCTGGCTTTCATTCGGTCGTTGCTTCCGGAAACCATGTTGAGTCCTACAGAGAATATTTTCAGTATCCGAAAATGTCATAATACGCGAGCATAAAACATGTTCCAGAACTCTACAGCACACAGACGTCACAGAAATAGGCCTAAATTTGAGCGTTTGCTCTACGACCCTTCTTGAAAACGGGAACGACGAACACTTTTTTTTTTCAAGTCATTAGGAAATTAGTGTGCTTTATCGTCGCAAGAATCATACAAGCGATCCATGTCTTGCTTTTGAGAGAAAAGTGAGTGAGTTCTCTACTAGGTAATTAAATTCCTGCTGCTTCAAGTAGCTCACTTCATCCCAGCGACTTACTATCTGGTTAACTCATCCTACCACTATGAGACATAGAGACTAACATCCACGAGTATATCTTCGTTAAAAGTTTCACCAAACTCAGATATTCGCACTGACAAGGCTGTAACGACGTTTGATAATGAAGACATGTAAAAAACTAGCGTGTGTTTGCTTTACGCTGTTGAGCAATAGAATTACAACCAGTTATTTGTTGTAATATTATTTCTCCTGTTGCTACATGGTATGCGATATTTCAAAGCTGCATAGTGTGATGTCATAAGTGATCACCAGAGTGATCATTACGCACATAATATGCAAGAAATGACTTATCAGGTCATTTGTTCGCCGTGAGATCATTTCGTCCAAAAGCGAAAACCATGTAATTTCCGATATTGTACAGGCAGCAGTCTTCTCACGACCCGTTGAACCAAGGCTCTGCAATGACTGCCTCGACTCTGTTAAAAACCGCTGTAACTAAGAATCAGTTGAATTAGTGAACAACGAGTAGAAGATATCATCAGGTTTACAACCTTATAAAAACAAAGGAAACGGTCATTCTTAAATTCAGTGCTGAGATACATCTGATTTGACCTATCATACAAAAATAGCTCATTAATGGACACAGAGACTATTATCCACAAGAATAACTCTGTTGAAAGTTTCACAAAGCACGGAGATTCGCATATATATATATATATATATATATATATATATATATATATATATATATATATATATATATATATATATATATACTCCTGGAAATTGAAATAAGAACATCGTGTATTCATTGCCCCAGGAAGGGGAAACTTTATTGACACATTCCTGGGGTCAGATACATCACATGATCACACTGACAGAACCACAGGCACATAGACACAGGCAACAGAGCATGCACAATGTCGCCACTAGTACAGTGTATATCCACCTTTCGCAGCAATGCAGGCTGCTATTCTCCCATGGAGACGATCGTAGAAATGCTGGATGTAGTCCTGTGGAACGGCTTGCCATGCCATTTCCACCTGGCGCCTCAGTTGGACCAGCGTTCGTGCTGGACGTGCAGACCGCGTGAGACGAGGCTTCATCCAGTCCCAAACATGCTCAATGGGGGACAGATCCGGAGATCTTGCTGGCCAGGGTAGTTGACTTACACCTTCTAGAGCACGTTGGGTGGCACGGGATACATGCGGACGTGCATTGTCCTGTTGGAGCAGCAAGTTCCGTTGCCGGTCTAGGAATGGTAGAACGATGGGTTCGATGACGGTTTGGATGTACCGTGCACTATTCAGTGTCCCCTCGACGATCACCAGTGGTGTATGGCTAGTGTAGGAGATCGCTCCCCACACCATGATGCCGGGTGTTGGCCCTGTGTGCCTCGGTCGTATGCAGTCCTGATTGTGGCGCTCACCTGCACGGCGCCAAACACGCATACGACCATCATTGGCACCAAGGCAGAAGCGACTCTCATCGCTGAAGACGACACGTCTCCATTCATCCCTCCATTCACGCCTGTCGCGACGCCACTGGAGGCGGGCTGCACGATGTTGGGGCGTGAGCGGAAGACGGCCTAACGGTGTGCGGGACCGTAGCCCAGCTTCATGGAGACGGTTGCGAATGGTCCTCGCCGATACCCCAGGAGCAACAGTGTCCCTAATTTGCTGGGAAGTGGCGGTGCGGTCCCCTACGGCACTGCGTAGGATCCTACGGTCTTGGCGTGCATCCGTGCGTCGCTGCGGTCCGGTCCCAGGTCGACGGGCACGTGCACCTTCCGCCGACCACTGGCGACAACATCGATGTACTGTGGAGACCTCACGCCCCACGTGTTGAGCAATTCGGCGGTACGTCCACCCGGCCTCCCGCATGCCCACTATACGCCCTCGCTCAAACTCCGTCAACTGCACATACGGTTCACGTCCACGCTGTCGCGGCATGCTACCAGTGTTAAAGACTGCGATGGAGCTCCGTATGACACGGCAAACTGGCTGACACTGACGGCGGCGGTGCACAAATGCTGCGCAGCTAGCGCCATTCGACGGCCAACACCGCGGTTCCTGGTGTGTCCGCTGTGCCGTGCGTGTGATCATTGCTTGTACAGCCCTCTCGCAGTGTCCGGAGCAAGTATGGTGGGTCTGACACACCGGTGTCAATGTGTTCTTTTTTCCATTTCCAGGAGTGTATATATATATAAACGGTCGCTAAATTTGAAGCTAAAACCAAGGAGAATCCACGTAGTTGTATATGATTATGGATAGGCACTTATGGCGATGGCCACTCTTTTAAGCGGAATACAGAGTATCTGAGGCCATAGAACAGCACTGGTAAACTGAATGGTTGCGATGTAACAACTTGTACTACCACCACCTTCCCTTACAATCGACCGAGACAGCAAATACACTGCCTGACATAAAAAGTGAAGCATCCGTAAGACATGACCCGGTGTGTGTGGAACTTCATACACGTAGACACCATAGGCAGGTATATAAATGGATAGATTTGAAATTCTCTATGAGAGGTATAACGGCCTCCAGATTGCATTACCGTTATTCATGTTTAGTGTTTCGTGAACATCAGATGTCGAGTGATCGCTCTGAAGGACACGCGACTGGTTCCTATACGTGTCAGACAGCTTTATCAGCGCTTGACAGAGTTCGAAGGGGGCCTGCTTGTGGGGTAGCTATTTGGCCAGCCGGACGAATCGTGCAATATCTAGATTTACAAAGCATTAGACTGTGACAGGGGTCCGATATTGCAATGCATGGGAACATGGGAGCAGGCATACTTGTAGTTACTGCCATGCCCGACCACCACAAGGGAGGATTGCCGTATTGTACATCAATCACACGGCAGCTCCTTCGCGTCTGCGTCTGCAATCCGTGAGCACGTAAATGACACCCTGCAACATTCTGTCTGATTACGCACAACTGGTCAGAGATCAGCAGCAGATGAAGCGGAGGATGCTGTTAACACAACACAGTCGGTGCATTTAGATTCGTACTGTGACCAGGATGCATGAACTGCTGATGACTGGCATCGCACTGTGTTCACCGAAAAGTCGCGATTCTGCACTACCCAGAATGACCATCGTCTTCGAGTGCGGTGACGATCTGTGCAAAGGTCCCAATCTTCAAATTTTTTTGACGGGAACAGTGTTATTGTCCTAGCGTTACTGTGTGGGTACCCATCGGGTTTGGCTTCAGGTCACGTGTAGTAGTGACAGAGAGACTTCTAACGGCACAGTGGTACATCACGGACATGTTGCGTTCTCATGTGTTACTTCTCATACGACAGTATAATGGTACCATTTTTCGGCGGAACAATGCTCTTCCGTATATGTGTCACGTGTTTCTATGAACTGTCTGCGTGATGTTTAGGTACTCTTGTGGGAAGCAAGATCTCCAGATCTGTCCCTGTTAGAACATGTACGTGACCAGCTCGGATGTGAACTCTGTCCCAGCGCCAGTATCCAGGATATCGCGGACAAACTGAAACAGATGTGGGCCAGGCTGCCTAAGGAGAGAATTTAATGGCTTTGTGACACTCCTCCTAACCGAATCAATGCTTGCATACAGGCAAGGAAGGCTCAACGTCGTGCTGATTAATGCGCTTATATTGCCATGTTCTAGGTACATTTCACTCGATATTTTAATCACTGAAGTAATACCACACATCCTCTCAATCGCTACGGTCTCAGGTTCGAATTCTGCCTCGGGCATGGATGTGTGTGCCGTCTTTAGGTTAGTTAGGTTTAAGTAGTTCTAAGTTCTAGGGGACTGATGACCTCATAAGTTAAGTTCCATAGTGCTCAGAGCCATTTTTGAACCATCCTCTCAATCCGTGAGGTTTCATTTCGTTTCCTCTTCAGCTTCCGGATGCTTCACTATTTTTGTCAGGCAGTGTACACGGCAGATCATGTACGTCACTCTGTCGTCTACATATGGCTATTAACAACCGGTAACTTCATGATTCTCGCCTAATTCAATCTGACTCATTTGATAAATGCTGTAAGGAGTGCATGGTTATAGTCTGTAAGCACAAGTCGTCTGGATTGGCTCTGTCGAACATACAGTTGGGAGTAGTATTTGGATCTTGAGCTTTGTCCAGCGACTCTTCACGAGTAGTAGGTGGTTGCCGAATGGTCAGAAATTAGTTCTACAGCGGTTCTGAAGTCTTTTTGGAATCCTTATTAACATCGCTCTTAATTGTCATCAGGATTAAGCAGATTGCTACTTGCTTGTCTACACTACGTGATCAAACGTTTCAGACACAAATAGCTACACGTATGTCTCTTTTGTTTGCTACAGTCACACCATTTATTCTTTTCAGCTGTGATACAGAGACACGAAATTTGATACTTACTGAAGTACGGTGACAGCTCTCAGTTGATTTTGGCCGAATTAATGAGCAGTGCAACCAGTGGTGAATCAGGCGTGTAGGAAACACAGTTTTCTAGTTCTGGAATTGTTCAGAGGAACATTTCGGGATAATACAGAAATTTTCAAATCCCGAAGTGTTGCCACGGTTGCCCAGTTACCTAAAAGATTTCCATAAACAAGTTCCTTCTGCATCAGCAGACACAAATGTTTCGTTCCAAAAACAGGAAATACAACCCCAAACCATTACAGAGCCTCCACCGACTTCATGTGCCACTGCAACATGCACAGGCCGTTACTCTTCAACAGTCATCCACAATTATTTATTCGGTAACCCATTTCCTCTCGTAAAGACCTGTTGAAAAACTTATCAATTATTCACATAAACACTACATTCAATTTAACAAGGAACAGAAACGTGGATCTTTTATGCCATTTTGAAGTATTGCGATCTACCGTGGCCATGAAAAGGGGTAGAACTTTCAAAGATGCTCGAACTGGTGAACATTGGTCCAAGCGTCATATAAACGAATTCGTCGCTGCTTCCAGTATTGCCTGTTTACGTGAAGTAGAGGCAAGCTCTATACTTTCCTGCATCTTTTCTGGAGTTAATGGAATGTTGCGATGGACAATCCATCTGGCAGGATACCTTGGTCTTAGACCACTAAGTGCACACAAGGCATATGAGTTGGACATCTATCGCTGTCGTACCAATGAAGCATTTTGGGTCTTAGCGGCACTTCATCCAAAGGGCAAGGAAGAAATCGCGTGATAAATTTGGTAAACGCCCTGCCGATCAGGTTACCATAGATGAGATAAAAGCCTATAATTGTTGTACCAAGTATCCCACACCATACGTCAACTCTCCATTGACGTTGATGTTTCATTTGTCTAACGCACCTTGGGTTTGTTCTATATCAGTAATGTATGTCCTTTGTATTCGTAGGTCCTTTTATTCAGAAGGAAAATTCATCGGGAGAATAATATCGGAAAATTCTGATTGGTGAGTATTTTCTGTTGTACCCACTGACAGAAACGAACACGAAACTGGAAATCGTTTCCATGGAATTTGTGGTATAACTGTTCATGATAAAGATGGAAGTACTGACGTGTTACAATGATATGTACACATCTTTTTTAGGAATGGCAGTCTCCTGGTCAAGCTGTCACGTGCTCCAGTGCGGATTCTGTGTAACAAATCCGAGAACAGTAACTTCGTCGAGTTCGTCTGTGCGAGCTCTACGATGGTTGTGTTGCCTTACTTTGAAACTTACCGTTTCCTGATGCGTCACAAAAAGACCAGAAAACAATCGTCAGAACGGTGGTTCCTTGTCTCGACGGAGCCCTTTGTAGGGTTCCTCTGTCTGAGTAGCTCGACGCTTACCTTCAACTACGATAAAAGGAAAGTAACGATGATACAGTTCTTAATCAAGGACGAACTTTACTGTACAGAACGTATCGTTTAATATTAATACAGTTCTGTACTACATGAACCATTATTGTAAATAAAAAAAACTTTATTGGAACTACTGTTCTGCTAACTTACGTTCTCCTTTCTTTATGTTGGTTTACAAACCCTCAAATGAGGGCGGTTGACTTATTGATCGGTGTGCTCTTTCCTTGTGTTTCCATCTGCTTACTGTCATTTCCAGCTAGTGTACGAATTATATTACCCCAGGCACGTGCACTGTGTGCAGCACAGGAAAGTCGAAATAAATTTTGTGTTATGTTTTTAATAACGTCATGTTGAAGTGAAAAATACACTGTGAGACGTGTGGGCCTACCGAAGAGTGCGACGCACAAAATGTTTGCCGGCCGTTGTGGCCAAGCGGTTCTAGGCGCTTCAGTCTGGAACCGCGTGACCGCTACGATCGCAGGTTCGAATCCTGCCTCGGGCATGGATGTGTTGATGTCCTTAGGTTAGTTAGGTTTAAGTAGTTCTAAGTTGTAGGGGACTCATGACCTCAGATATTAAGTCTCATAGTGCTCATAGCCATTTGAACCATTTTACAAAATGTTTTTTTTTCTCAGTTTTGTTTCAGCTTTCCTATGTGATCATATTATTTCCATTCTCTCAGAATGGGCTGTTGTCCCGTTGTCAGACAAAATTGTTCCATTCTTCTTGGGTTTTTCTGTTAAGCCAAATTTCCAGTTGTGAAATTTCTGCCTAAGTGCTCTCCTGTCTTGTACATCAAGTTGTGTTATTTCTGATAGTTTCACGTCTTGCTTTACTGCACCAATCCATTTTATAATTTCGATTTTAGTTTTACTGTGAGTTTCATAGATTTCCACAACTTGTCTAGTTAATCTGGTTGGTTTCAAACTTTTAATATGCCCACAGTATTCCAGCCTCCAATTTTTCATATGCAAATACATTTTGGTATACTTTACAATTTCATTATTTGCTCTTAGTCTGTACGCTCTGCTGTATGGTGGGCTTACGCCTACTCTGCGAGCATCCCACATTACACCGAAGTTACGCGCCCAGCCGGCCTCTTAGCAGACGACATTTGAGGGTTGACACGCTACACATGAGCACCAGACGGCAACGAAAGCACCAGCAGAGGTCACTGGTCACACGTGACAGGAAGAAAGACTAACTGTATCAGTCGAGGGCTGTACTTTGCCCAGCGGGCCGCTGAATGCGTATGCATTTCTTCAATCGGGAGCTCAGTAAGAAACCAGCGCAACGCCGTCACCGCCGTCCGAACAAGCCTTCACGCCTCAGCACCTGCAACGTGGTCTTCCAGAAAAAGACGCGGCCCCGTGGCCCCGGCGTTGGGGCCGACTAGCGGACTTGTA
Organism: Schistocerca piceifrons; assembly: GCF_021461385.2. Taxonomy (NCBI): domain Eukaryota; kingdom Metazoa; phylum Arthropoda; class Insecta; order Orthoptera; family Acrididae; genus Schistocerca; species Schistocerca piceifrons. The sequence continues at coordinate 443,106,325 of NC_060149.1, read as the reverse complement.
ATATATCAGGGTTTGTCTTAAAAAACTAGGCTTCGCCAGACTTAGAATATTTCTTCGTCTGATCTTAGACGCCAACTAGTCTCCTGAAGATTATGTTTCTGCACTAACTGTGCCAAGAACCTTAATTCAGAGCGTTGTTTTCTTCATTACTAGACCTTCAGCCTGAAGCAATGTTTCTGTTGAAACCAGAAGAGTTTATTCTATTCATGGATATTTTAAGACTTGTTTCCAAGAAAGAAGGTTGTGCTTTCTTAATTATAATAAACTTGGTGTTCGTTGTATACCTGGGCCTCTGCTTTTGAGGCCTAAGTAAGTATAATTTAGACCTAAAATTTGTCTGATTGCTTTACATTCTCTCTTTTGCATTTTCTAAAGGTCTCTCTTTCTGGTTTTAAAGGAATATCTCAGTCCAATAAAGTCACTCTGGTTTGGTGACTGCTTTATAGTGCCTAAGTGTGAAGTATTTTGAGATGCAGTTTTTGTTGTAGATGTCTTTTGTAATCCTGAAAGCTGTTTGCGTTTCGTGACGCCGCATTTCCTAACCAATCCCTTCCAGCCCGGTTTCCAGAATGGTTTTTCCTAAATACGTAAAATGAGGAACTCTCTCAGTTTCCTCAGATTTATTTTTTAGAATTTTGTGTGCCAGGTTTTCGCTTGACACTTTTTCTTTCAAATGACATTTCGAGTTCTAGTCTTTCTGCTGTTCCTTTAAGAATGTTTGTTTTTGTACTGTTTTAATGTGATGACATAAATTTTCTAGGTCATCTGCTAAAGCTAAGAACGTTATCCTTGTAATTAGTCTTGTTATTTTACTGGTTCGTCAGTTTGAAGCTGAAAAGTAATGGAGAGAGTCCATGGTCTTGTTTTGCTCCTGTTTTGATTTCAAAATGTTACAAAATTTCTCTCCTTAATTTTACATTAGGTTTCGTACCATTTAGCATTTTACCAATAATTTCAGTGGTTTTCGGGCTCAGACCTTGTAAAGTTTACGAAGGTACAAACTACTTTCTTATTGTAAGTTTCAGGATGCCTGAGAATTATTTGCAGAACTAAAAGTTGTCCCGAACAAGATCTGTTTGGTCTGAAATCTGATTGAAAATTGCCAGTTTTACAAAGTCGTTGTGTTTGGGCAATAATTTAAGATTTTTTTATGGGACAGGTCGAAGGGAAATCCTTCTGTACTTGCTAACATCCTTTCAGTCTCCCATTTGGTGTAGTGGATACACCAGTGCAGTTTTCCAGCTAACCGTAGTTTCCTCTGTTTGACAAATGTTTTGCGTGGTCAGAACAGCTAATGTCTTGTAACGTTTCTGGGCCACATTTCTCCTTCCCCAAATAGATTGCTATTTCCTTTAATCTTTTAATGTGTTTAGCAGTTTATGAAGCTGTCTTCTCGCTACAGTCCGAGTTGCGTAGGTGCGGTGCAAGCCGCTACGCCTCGTCAGGGCAATTCAGAATTTTTTTTAAATGTTGGCAAAGTTTTCCGCAGTTTTCTTGAGTAGAAGGTGCCAACTGTCCATTTTTCTTCTAGAAACAGAGATTTTAGATCTGGTATCCTTCTACCTTTATTTTAAAGGTTTTATAAGAGTCTTGGTGTGTTACCTGGAAGTCGTCTTCAATTTCGCGGACTTGAATGTTCACATATTGTGTGTTTGTTTGTATAATATTTTTGAAGCTCCTTTTATAGTTCCAAGGAATATGGCATACGCACTTTCCGATTTGTTTCTATTACAATTTTTGAGTGCCTTGTGTCGAGATCTTACTGCTTGTTCACAATCTTCATTCTGCCAATGATTTATCTTTCGTCTATATAAAGTAATTTGGCTGTAGTCCGTGTTGAAGGAATCGTGTTTGAGCTGTTTCCTACTTTATACTTTCGTTCCGTAGAGCTCATTTGCTAACAGCAGTGGTTGCACTTTTCTAGTATCAAATTTAGGTATCACTGATACTCTTTTGCTGAATTTTTGTGGCTTTAAATTATGTTTCATTATTGTTAGGTAGTGGTCTGTGTCAATCTTTGCTTTTATGCGTACTTGAAAATTTAAAATCTTCTTGTGGTGTGGGTACGAGGTTGTGATACGGTCACTATGGAATTAGTCTACATTGTTTTTGGGTGATCGATATGTTTTTCTTTATTTGGGGCTTTTATCTTAAAATTGGTTGAGAAAGAAATTTATGCACAGTTCTACTAGCCAGTTTCCATTTTTATGGTCCATTTGTGTGCAGGAAAATCAGAGGTCATTACTTGGATTTTCTCCCTTTCCCTAACTGTGCATTAAAATAGCTCAGTAGAATTTCCAGATGATTTTATGAAATTTTAAAGACTATTTTCTACCACCTACCATGAGAAATTTACTTTTTCAGGGTTACTTGGTTGTTCGGCGTATTTACATTAATTACTGTGTACATTTAATTTGCAAATTTCAAGGATGTTGTCATTTATCTCTTGTTCACAGGCTTTAAATCGATTATAGAACTGATAATGGCTTGTAAAATTGCGAATGTAACCCCCATATCAGATGTATTTTTGAAGATTCTTTTGACTGATTTACTTTTGAACAGACTGCAATTTCCAAAATCCAAATTGCTTTCATTTGGCAATCTTGTTCCTTGCATTCCTAAAATTTTGATTTACTGTTCTTTACGAGTTTATCCCCATTTGAAAAATTTTCCCGACTTTATGAGTGAATTAGTGTTGATGGGGCCGAAGAAAATTTTGTTTTTAGGCATGAGTTCCCTGGAGGACTCCGATTTCCTCTGATTTGGGATATAATGTCTTAGCATAGTCTCCCAAAAACCTGATAAAGTTGCGCCACTGAAGATTTGTTACCTCCTGGGGTAACATTGTCATTACTACAACTCTCATTTGTTGTTGAAGGAATTATGGGGTTGTGTTTGTTAAGACTGAAGAGGTTCAAATGGTTCAAATGGCTCTGAGCACTATGGGACTCAACTTCTGAGGTCATTAGTCCCCTAGAACTTAGAACTACTTAAACCTAACTAACCTAAGGGCATCACACACATCCATGCCCGAGGCAGGATTCGAACCTGTGACCGTAGCGGTCTCGCGGTTCCAGACTGCAGCGCCTAGAACCGCACGGCCACTTCGGCCGGCACTGAAGAGGTCAGTTTCAGAATTTTAGTTACGGCCATCTGTCGTGAACAGATGCTGACCACATGCCGCATGATTCAAGACAAACGCTAAGTGGGTATTGTTAAATGAGTTGGTTCATCTGCTAATTCCATCGCGCCGCAATCTATTTTTCTCCGACTTCACTACCGCTGAGGTGTTCGCTGGGACCCTAGCAAGGGGCCCTCACGGGCTTCTGTCACCTTGGTCAGGTGAACCCTCCTCGTCACCTGCAGACCGACTATACATACAATATATATAGTGTGTGTGTTTGGGGGGGGGGGGAGCTCAGGACTGGAAATTCTGGAACAATTTCAGCGAAAAATCGTACACATGTGACTTACTAAATGGGAAAAAAGAACCGCGGGCGACGGACACGTCTGCGGCACTCCAAAGTATGGAGGTAGCTACAAAGAAGGAAGGGAGTGACGTATAAGCACACCTCTGGCATGGTGGGAGAAATTTCAGTCAATCATAGTACATCTGTGACTGAATACTTAGGAAAAACTACTTTGGGGATACGATACTCCTAGCAACACTATTCGTGGGAGTGAGTGTGATAGTAGGATCGCGGGAGGAGGGGGAGAGGGAGAGTGCGTGGGTAGTGACATGTAAATATAACACTGAAACGACTGGATCAGTTGCAACTAAATCTAGTATGTGTATGTTCTATCACTTGAAAAATGTATATATTGTGGTAAGACATCCCCAGTAGCTTAACGGGTGGGATATAGCTGTGAAGAGTCTGACGTAAAACAATAAAAAACGAAGTGTGTTAGCGTTGAATCAACAGTTTTCCGCGTGGGTTGGATGATTCGTGAGGACATGTATACCCTAGCGGTGGGAGTGGAGGACGGAAGGAGTGATGTATAAATTACAGCTCTGGAACGCTTGGAAAAACGAAGGATTGAGGGAAGATTAGTGTTTAACGGAGCGTCGACGATGAGCCCATTGGCGACAGAGTACAAGCCCAAAATGGTAGGGTATCAAATCCACTAAGTTCGTTCAGCGGAACCATCTCGATTTAAGGGAAACCTAAATCTGGAGGCCTTGACGTGGATTTGAACTGACGTCCTCCCGAAAAACAGAACTTTTGGAACCATTTCAACAGACTTGGGACAATGTGACTTATTGCGACGGAATAAAGTACGGTGTGAATTGAAAAATCGTAGCTATGGGAGAAGAGAGAGAGGAAAAAGTAACTGGGCAGCACCAGGTAATTGGCTAGTCGAGTTGCAATAATAATATTCATCTAACCACAATTTCTCACATACAACGGTATTCTGTTCTGTTCCGTTCTGCACTGTACGTTTCTTTCTCGTTCACTGGTGCACTCATTTTACTAGCTTAAGGTACTGCAAATAATTTCAAAGCAGCGGGGCTTGTATCCATATCCGTCTCTCATAATTGAGTTCTTCGGTAGTTATATGTCTAACCCGGAGAGTGCTGGTACGCTTCCTTCAAAATGCCCGTGGCCATTTTCTTCTTGCATCCTCTCCCAATAGGAAATAACGCCAATGTTTGATGATTCCAACGTCAACGAAATCTTCCTTTCGTACCTGATTTTTACGAAATTCTAATTCATCAAAATCATAGTGATGTGATTACCAATAATCGTAACTGTTCAGTGCTGTCGAAATCTCTCATATTTGTAAATTCTGTCTGGACTGAAACTATAACACTAAAAGGCTAGCATTGTTGTATTTTATTAATGTTTACACGAAACGATACTCACCGGGAAACACGTAAAAACCTCATGTTTTGTTTTTAATTACATACCAAGTAAGCCGATAAACATTTATACTATAAAATATAAATTTGAAGTAACCCTTACATGAGTGGAAGAGCAGATAATACTAGAATTTTGTGTTAATTCCATTTCGACGTCTTTACGGATTAGTCACTGACTGAGTGATATGTCAGTAGGTAAAAAATCGGTCATGATGAAAGAATGTTTTTGGTGCATGTATGTAATTATTTAGCTACGCTACAAGGAACTTGAATCACCGCAGTAACGCAGGATTTGAATTCAGTGTCTTCATACAACTCGCCTAGTGATGACGCACAGATATTGTTGTGAAAGACTGTAATAACTGGTGGGAAAATATGCGAGGTTCTTTTCAATTCAATTTGACGCACATCTTTGCTACCTGCGACATCAAACTGTAACAATACTGCGATAAAGCTGTGGAAGATAATATGCATTTTCATCGTCACACCGGATAGGACTGAAGTTACACAATCCCTTAAAAACACTTCACCACTTAAGCCACGTAATTTTGTGATTTATCACGAGAGGGTGATAACGTAGATGGAAAAAGTGGAATTGAACGTCGAGCGGCTTAACGCGAAACACCCGTAAGCCATGTGGAGCGTGTAGAGGCACGTTCCTGCGCTCCGGCCCCGCCCGACCTAAGTTCCCATTTACAAACATGGAACGAAACTGCCTTCAGGCGTTCCTACCGATCCTTCCATTCCGCATGTCGCCTCCCACCCTTTGAATAATAGCCGCTAGACTCTCCTGCTTCCTCACTATGTGCTAAGCGCAGTGTTCGCCCGACACGTGAACACGTCTCTCAAGCACTGTTCGAAACTTTAACTGTACTTTTTCCTGTAGCTGATTGATTAGTTTCTCAGACACATTGAATAGTATCATACAAGGCCAGTACCATGTTAGGTTTTGCAACAAGTACTCTTTACAAATTAAAGTCATCATTCAGGTGAACGCCATGTTAAATAACAATTTCTACTATTTTTCTGAACTTGAATGTATCAAAATACACGCCTCAACAAAAGTTAGGAATATCATAGTGTTTACTACAATGACTTCTTATAGTACACCCACTGAGATTTGTGCAATACCTTATTAACCAAATAATTCCTTCTGGAAACAAGAACTATTTTTGGTAGTTAAAAAATCATTTAAAAAACAAAGCAGGCTCTCTCCTAAGTGTACAGCTGGAAAACAAACCCAGTCAAAATCTTTATGTCCTGATGATGACTATCAGTCTTTAGTAGTGAGTATGTCCTCCTCGCGCACGGATGAGTTCTTCCACTCCGTGAGGCATGTTCTGGATGAGACCGTAAGGTTTATCTTGGGGTATGAGGTCCCACTTCTCAATGGCAGCTTTAGAGAGGTCCGGAAGATTGTCAGGTGGATTCGGACGCTGTGCAATGGCCACGTAAAACGGGTCCCATGCATGCTCACACGCGTTCATGTCTGGGGACGGTGCTGACCAATGCATTCGGTTGATGTTGCACGGTGCGGCCTTGTACTGTTAACGATTAGGATGAAGTTGTCGCCTATTTCACGTCTGTAGGGCTTTAAAATCGTTTACAGGATATCTTAGAGGTATCAGAGACCAGTAAAATTGCCGTAGATGAGAATTAGAAGGGTCCGCCTTTTCGTCATTATTGCCATCCAGAACATTATACTTCCACCTGTAAACGGATGGACTTCCTGAACGTATCGGCGTTCCTGGTGTCGTCTAGCTCTTCTCCAACCTCTAACGCGTCTAGTGTCCGGTTGCAAACCAATCCTGGTCTCGTCAGCAGACATGACATTACTCCATTCTTCAATGGTCCACCGGTCGCGGTGGCCAAGCGGTTCTAGGCGCTTTAGTCCGGAACCGCGCTTCTGCTACGGTCGCAGGTTCGAGTCCTCCCCGGGCATGGTTGTATGTGATGTCCGTAGGTTAGTTAGGGTTCAAATGGCTCTGAGCACTATGGGACTTAACATCTATGGTCATCAGTCCCCTAGAACTTAGAACTACTTAAACCTAACTAACCTAAGGACAGCATACAACACCCAGTCATCACGTGGCAGAGAAAATCCATGACCCCGCCGGGAATCGAACCCGGAAACCCGGGCGTGGGAAGAGAGAACGCTCCCGCACGACCACGAGCTGCGGACGGTTAGTTAGGTTTAAGTAGCTCTAAGTTTAGGGGACTGATGACCTCAGATGTTAAGTCCCATAGTCCTTAGAGCCATTTGAACCATTTTTTCAATGGTCCAATGTTGATGTGCAAGACCGCAGGTCCTTCGATTACGTCAGTTCCGTTGGTTCAATGCAATACTTCTCATTTGTCTTCTGGAATGAAGAACACCCCATGCAATCTTCTAAGCAATGTTCGGTCTGAGATACGATTATCTATTGCCTGGCAGAAGTTATTTCCAATATTTCTGGCAGTCGGTGTTGGGCGCCTACGAGCCGACAGTTGGAGAAAACGTTCCTGCATAGGAGTTGTCATACGAGGACGACCACTGAGAGGTCTATCATTCACATTCCCCGTCTCTCTGTACTTTCTCCACACCTTAGATTCACCATTTTGACAGACGCGTAACCGATCGGCAACATCTGGCTGTGTATGACCTGCTGAAAGTAAAGCCTATATCCTGAATCTATCAAAGTGTTGTATATCTCTACGTGGCATGTTACTGCAGTGCTGAACACAAACTGGGTGAAGCTGTTGTGGACACACCACTGCTCGCGTTGTGTCGCTGCGGCAGCCGTATTCCTACATGACTGGGAAACGACCACAAAGCATCCCAGTAGTAAACTCCGTCCAGTATATGGGCTCTAACAGAATAATGGGTTGGGTTGTTTGGGGGAAGAGACCAAACTGCGAGGTCATCGGTCTCATAGGATTAGGGAAGGATGGGGAAGGAAGTCGGCAGTGCACTTTCAAAGGAACCATCCCGGCATTTGCCTGGAACGATTTAGGGAAACCACGGGAAACCTAAATCAGGATGGCCGGACGCGGGATTTAACCGTCGCCCTCCCGAGTCCAGTGTGCTAACCACTGCGCCACCTCGATCGGTAAACAGGATAATGCATGAAGTGCCTAGATCAATGAGACTAGATTTTATGACAGTATTCCAAAGTTTCGTTGAGAGTGTATCAGGATACTTGTTTCCTGTCGTGCACCTTAAATCTTAATGTACCAGGTTTGGAATCTACCTTGGACAATGTATTTGTCGTTATGGTTGTTCTGCTGACATAAGCTGTAATGAAAGCTAAACTACGTACAGGTAACGCAGCTGTTAGAGAAGAATGTGTCTGCTGGTATCTCCACAATTGCAATAAAATGGAAATCTCCTTCCTATGCACAACGACGTAACGCTATTTTATTGATTTTGTCCTTAGATATAGGTAACAGATTTAGCATTATCAGTCACCATCAGTCATTATCCAAGTCACTGTTCTCATTCAGCTTAGCACCATCTTACAGAAGAATGAAAGCTCACCACCACAGCATGTAGATAACAGTCTTCTGTATGAGCAAAGGAAAGCTGAATAAATATGAACGTCCGTACCGGTGGGCCTTCCAAGGCCTGTTCGGAATGAATTTTATGTGCCTGCAGAAAAGTCGTGTACATCTGTTTTGCATTGATAGACACTTCATATGACTATGTGGCTGGGATTTACTTTCTGCACTATACATTTCGTGGAGATACGACGGGAGAAGAGCCAAAAGAATTTGCGCGACGTACGTATCGAAACTTGAGTATGCAATGTGAGAAGCAAATATTTATCGAGTAACGAATGAAGTAATAATTTGATGACAGTATTCATGGAAGGTAAAGAACGTACATATGAAAAGTGACTCTACAGTTTTTTTCCGAAACTAGTCGTTCAAATTAATACTAGAGGTAGAGAGCATCAAAACGAATATATTTCGAGATACAAAGAAATGACTGACATTTGCTGCTGCTGACCATTGATTTAAATCAAGGGGGAAAGTTGAAAATTTGAGCTGGACCGGGATTCAAACCCGAGTCTCCTGTTTACTAGACAGATGCTCTGACGACTGCACCATCCGGACACAGTGGTCACCGCAACTGCACGGACTATCCTAGCACGCCTCACGTCAGCCATAAATTCTCAACTTATCCACACACTACTATCCTCATTACTCGCGGCACTTCGCCGATTTCTGTAAGAGTTCAAGAGTGGTGTGCATCTGCTCTAAAGTAATCAATTAGTCGTCCTCACCTTAATTATATATGTGGTGTCTGTTCTTTCTGATATGTGAACAGACACATGTAAAATACACTCCTGGAAATGGAAAAAAGAACACATTGACACCGGTGTGTCAGACCCACCATACTTGCTCCGGACACTGCGAGAGGGCTGTACAAGCAATGATCACACGCACGGCACAGCGGACACACCAGGAACCGCGGTGTTGGCCGTCGAATGGCGCTAGCTGCGCAGCATTTGTGCACCGCCGCCGTCAGTGTCAGCCAGTTTGCCGTGGCATACGGAGCTCCATCGCAGTCTTTAACACTGGTAGCATGCCGCGACAGCGTGGACGTGAACCGTATGTGCAGTTGACGGTCTTTGAGCGAGGGCGTATAGTGGGCATGCGGGACGCCGGGTGGACGTACCGCCGAATTGCTCAACACGTGGGGCGTGAGGTCTCCACAGTACATCGATGTTGTCGCCAGTGGTCGGCGGAAGGTGCACGTGCCCGTCGACCTGGGACCGGACCGCAGCGACGCACGGATGCACGCCAAGACCGTAGGATCCTACGCAGTGCCGTAGGGGACCGCACCGCCACTTCCCAGCAAATTAGGGACACTGTTGCTCCTGGGGTATCGGCGAGGACCATTCGCAACCGTCTCCATGAAGCTGGGCTACGGTGCCGCACACCGTTAGGCCGTCTTCCGCTCACGCCCCAACATCGTGCAGCCTGCCTCCAGTGGTGTCGCGACAGGCGTGAATGGTGGGACGAATGGAGACGTGTCGTCTTCAGCGATGAGAGTCGCTTCTGCCTTGGTGCCAATGATGGTCGTATGCGTGTTTGGCGCCGTGCAGGTGAGCGCCACAATCAGGACTGCATACGACCGAGGCACACAGGGCCAACACCCGGCATCATGGTGTGGGGAGCGATCTCCTACACTGGCCGTACACCACTGGTGATCGTCGAGGGGACACTGAATAGTGTACGGTACATCCAAACCGTCATCGAACCCATCGTTCTACCATTCCTAGACCGGCAAGGGAACTTGCTGTTCCAACAGGACAATGCACGTCCGCATGTATCCCGTGCCCCCCCACGTGCTCTAGAAGGTGTAAGTCAACTACCCTGGCCAGCAAGATCTCTGGATCTGTCCCCCATTGAGCATGTTTGGGACTGGATGAAGCGTCGTCTCACGCGGTCTGCACGTCCAGCACGAACGCTGGTCCAACTGAGGCGCCAGGTGGAAATGGCATGGCAAGCCGTTCCACAGGACTACATCCAGCATCTCTACGATCGTCTCCATGAGAGAATAGCAGCCTGCATTGCTGCGAAAGGTGGATATACACTGTACTAGTGGCGACATTGTGCATGCTCTGTTGCCTGTGTCTATGTGCCTGTGGTTCTGTCAGTGTGATCATGTGATGTATCTGACCCCAGGAATGTGTCAATAAAGTTTCCCCTTCCTGGGACAATGAATTCACGGTGTTCTTATTTCAATTTCCAGGAGTGTATATTTAGATAAGAAACGTATGGTCTCTGATGTTAACATGTAATGTTAGGGAACATTTTGATAGTGGTGCCGACGTAAGCAGTTGTCTCGGAATCGCTAACTGGGAATGTGTATTGACATTCAAATATTAGCGATTTACATGATAGGGCTCATGTGGATCCGCGAGGTACTTGACCTCGTGCTCATCAACAGCGATTGGGTGTTAATGTGTGGGCCGACATTCTCGGTAATACGATATTGCAATACCTGTGTTATTCTGATTACGATGGAAAGTTCTTTTGGACATCCAAGTCCAAAGGAAATTTACATCTTAACAGTTTCTTTGGACATGCATGCACGCATGCATACATCAAGGACCTTTGCATCGTTATCAGAAAAACATAGGCACTGCAATATCGTATTTCTCTGCCGATACCGGGCCAGCGACTTTCATGTACAACGTCTGATCTGTACGGGAATATACGTAGTGGATGTACGTGTCCAGGTTGTAAACGCATGGTCAACGATACATGAAAGTTTGGGTCTGGCCGTGAGTCGTGCACGGATAGCCAAATGGTAAGGCGACCGCTCGCGATAAGTGGGAAATCCGGTTTAGAGTCCCGGTCCGTCATCCCATTGTACAACTGATGGTTGTCGTTATTCGCTATTGTGAATACATTTGATGTATTCTTGGTAATAGGTCGATCCCAGGAATCTTCGAACAAACGCGACAATAAATGGTCCGACGATGTGCTGCGTGCATACAGGCTAACAGTAGCGCATTCGAGCAGTTCCCGTGATGCCACTGCTCTAATTATCATACTAAAATACCCTGTGTGTAAATCATCCCTAGTGTCAGGAACTGCCGTCGATGACCATATATATCATAACTAAATATATTTGTTTTGATGTTCTTTACCAAATATATTAAGTTGAACGAAGAGTTTCGGAAGACCCTATCTTTACATGCAGAGATGGATGATTTGAAAAATAATTTTCACATTACAAAGGAATTACGAGTAAGTTCATAACGTGAAGTTTTACCTTGAGGTACAAAGTTTCTGAGCTTGTAAAGAGAGATATAATGACTTGTTGAATGATGTCTCAAAAAAACGTTAAAAAAATTGCTGGATAATAAATTTGCGGCTGGGGGTCCTATTTATGATCAGATCGCTTGTCCGATGTAAGTACTTTAGATTATTTCTATATTAAACCTACTCCTAAACATAACACAGTTACACCACGAAGATGTTGGTGGAAATGTTCCAAACTTGGTAATTAGGTTCCAGACTAACGCAGACTTTAACGAGTCTTCCAACAGAGTGCGTGTTCTGCGTCAAGTATGCCTGGCTACAGTTAGAAAAGTTGTAGCACGTATGGCCTGTGCAGGTAACGGATGGACCAGATAAGGAAATCAAAACACACAAAAAATGGTTCAGATGGCTCCGAGCGCTATGGGACTTAACAGCTCAGGTCACCAGTCCCCTAGAACTTAGAACTACTTAAACCTAACTAACCTAAGGACATTACACACATCCATGCCCGAGGCAGGATTCGAACCTGCGATCGTAGTGGTCGCGCGGTTCCAGACTGAAGCGCCTAGAACCGCTCGGCCACACTGGTCGGCAAACACACAAAAGAAACGTGTTAATTACATCCGAATTCAATAGGTCAATAAAAATGAAACGACATGTAGATAATGGCATTTATGGCCGGGAGTCCTCTTGTATGGAGTTCGGTGGCGCAAGTCTTTTTCGTTCGCGCAATTTCACCGACTTGAGCCTCGGTGACGATGAACCGATGATGAGCACAACACACACCTACAGCCCCGAGTCGATAAAATCCCTGTCCCGGCCGGGAATCGAAACCGGGACCACGTTAGAGACATTTAGCAACGCTAACAACAATACCACGAGCTGCTGACAATTCATGAACAGAAGCCACTACATATCTAGAGCAGAAGGAATAAATATCATGTTTTAACTTACATCCAACTAGTAGTAAGGAGGTAGTGGCAGCAGCAGCAGTAGCGAATGTCACTGATGCTCATTAAAGCGCCTTTTTGGCAATACAGAATATGCGTCGTAATATAAGAGCGATACAAACATGGGTCTTACGTAATTCTACATAAATCTGTTTCCTTACAGGTCGCAACGGCTGCGCCATTCACATGTGACAATGTTAGACGCATTGCCTAAGAAAAGGCATGCACCATCGATTGGAAAGGTTTGGAAAACTTGGCAGCCCATACAAAAGCCATTAGACAGATTGCCTGAAGGGCTACAATTGAACAGTCCTTCTTATTTTCAAACACTGAAAGAACTGAATCTGTTTCATATGATCCATCGTCAGTATTCCCCGTGACGTGGAGTCGGTGCACAACGTCTTTTGCGACGACTTCCCTTGACCAATACACAAGGACAGCAATCGTTGGGATACTGTGACTGCAGGTAGTGAGGATAGAAAATTTCTGTGTGGAGGCCTTATGAACGTCAAGTAACAACTTTTTTTTGTCAAGAGCAAAATAGTGCGAAAACTAGCTGTCAGTCTACTGAAGCTATATTAAAAACTCGAGTATGTCGAAAGTATCTATATTTTACCTATCACATATCATCAGCATCCATGTCGCTCAGACGTTATCGATATCTTGAAACAACTTCGCCACATTTTACACTCAGGGTGACAATTATTGAATTATATGAAATAAAATCGTCATAACTTCTGAACGGTTTGCGTTAGAACGTTTAAACAGCACGGTTGGCCGTGGGGCATGATGGGAATTAGTATGCGCATGAATGGTTTGGTTTAGCGTCGAAGCCTACTCTCATTTGGATGGGTTCGTCAATAAGCGAAATTGGAGCATTTCGCGATCAACAAGTCTCTCTACCCTCAACGTGTGACTGTGTGATGTGCAATGTCCAGTCATGGAATATTCGGTGCGATATTCCTTAATGGCACCGTGACTACCGAACGGTACGTGAAGGTTTTGGAAGATGATTTCATCCCCATTATCCAAAGTGACCCTGCTTTCGACATGATGTGGTTCATGCGAGACGGAACTCGACACCGCCGAAGCAGGAGAGTGTTTCATGCCCTTGAGGAGCACTTTAGGGACCCCATTCTGGTTTCGGGGTACCCAGAAGGCACTGGCATGGGCCTCGATTGGCCGCCATATTCTCCGTATCTGAACACATCTGACTCCTTTTTGTGGGGCTATATTAAAGACAAGGTGTTCATCAATAGGACAAAAACCATTGCTGAGCTAAAAACAGTCATTCAGGAGCTCATCGACAGCATCGATGTTCCGACACTTCAGTGGGCCATGCAGAATTCCGCTATTCTTCTGCGTCAAATCATCGCCATTGATGGCAGGCATATCGAACATGTCATAAGCTAAATCCGAATATCTGTAGTGATGTTTACATTGTGAATAAAGTGTGTGCACACCGTACTTCGCAACTAATTTACGTTTCTTTTCATGTAGTTCAATAACTCTCGTCCTCTATTTCACTTATTCAGTTTTCATTACTTACACTGTGGTTACTTAGTGCCATCTCGACTATCGTTACTTAGTGCCCTCCGGCCGCCAACTAAGTTCCTCAAGGAAGGATGATTTATAGCTCTCTTTCGTTCACTCTAAATTAATTCTGACATTAAAAACCCCTTGCTTCTTCCATTACCGCAGTGGTAACGTGAGACTGTGTTGACACAACCAGTTTTATTCTATAGGACGGCTGTTTGTTCTCAGTTTATCTCGTATTTTTCCGTTCTGAAATTATGACTACTCGGATATTGATTATTTTGCCACCGACACAGATTTCGTTCCGAAATAAAAAACGTCGCGCCATACAGTCTGCTACATTCGATTCCGAAGTACAGTAAAAGTAGTTTGACTCCATTAAAATCTAATGATCTGATTTTTCGCATACATCAGAACTGTTCTAGGACTAAAGCTGGTCGCAAGTTGCTAATATTCTGTCAGTAAACATGTTTTAATCCTATATTTACACAATGTGTACCAATACGTCAGTATATGTAACTACATATCTAATACGTAACAGCCAAAAACGTCCGAATATTTTAGTTTGTACGTTCATTGCAGTCACATACACATATAATTTATCTGTAAAATGATGAAAGAAAGCTCAATACAGTAGTTATTAAACGGCCTACGACTCAACTTGGTGCTTAATCAAACGTATCCGATATCCACTTAGCCATAACGACAAAAAGAATAAATACTCTATAATTTTGAAATGAAGTCAAAGAGGATGAGCTATGACGTTACCAAGTAGTTACAACCATCCAATGTAAAGTACGTTATTGATTATATACTGGTGGGCAAAATCCAAAACTCAAGGATGAAAAGAAATTACGCATAATGTGGAACAATCAAGTATTGCAGCTCGATGAAAATTTGACCACACAGGGAAAGAACTGCTACTGTACAGAGAATGTAACTAAAAGAAATACACAATGAGACGAGCAGAAATGACACATTTGCTCAATGACAGCAATTGCACTGGAGTCTACGTGATTAATTATGGTCCCTTAGACGTTAAAAACGGCCAAATGGCTGTTAGTAGGTTGTATGATCACCGTGGAAGGTACTGCAAACGTGCCCCCATGCTGACCACTAAGTTCGTTAGGAGTTCTTGTGTGCCGGCCGCGGTGGCCGAGCGGTTCTAGGCGCTTCAGTCCGGAACCGCGCGACTGCTACGGTCGCAGGTTCGAATCATGCCTCGGGCATGGATGTGTGTGACGTCCTTAGGTTAATTAGGTTTAAGTAGTTCTAAGTTATAGGGGACTGATGACCTCCGATGTTAAGTCCCATAGTGCTCAGAGCCATTTGAACCATTTTTGAGTTCTTGTGGTAGGCTGTTACTTTCCTCCACCAACGATGTTGACAACTGCTGGACGGTTGTTGGGTGCATGTACATGTGATGCTGTAGTCTCCCGAATACCCCCACGTGTGCTCGATAGAATTTAAGTCGAGGGACGGGCAGGGCAATCTATTCGCCGAATATTCTCTCGTTCCAAGAGATCCTCTAAATGTGCTGTTCGATGCGATCCCCCGTTGCCGTACAAAAAACTGAAATCTTGCTCGATTGCACCCCTGAAAAAACGGACATGGGGAAGGAGTGCAGTGTTACAATAACGTTGACCGGTGAATGTCTTGTGTTCAGATGCCCGTGCAACATTATGCCCAAAGTACATCAAAGCCTCAGACTACTAAAACGACTATGTAGAATAATGCTGGTATGGCGAAATGTGGGATCACGTAATGCATTCAGGTGCATATTTTTAGGTCATAGACCAGGTTCATCATCTTGTATACACCATCAGGTATAGTTTTTCCGTGTCATAAAGAGTCAACAGCAGTTGAGAATTTTCCTACCTGAATGTTAGAGATGAGCGCGAGATATGAAATCGTATCAACAAACGAATTTGTACATATAACAAAGCTGCAAAATTAGTTGCGTGGCAATGGAAGGAACGAAGGAACACTGAGGTCTAACGTCCCGTCAACAGCAAAGTCATTAGGGACGGAGCACACACTCTCATAGTTTCAAAGATGGGAAAGGGAATCAGCTGTGCCCTTTCAAAGAAGCTATCCCGGCCTCTGCCAGCATTGATTTAGGGAAATCATGCGAAACCTGAATCAAGATGCCCGGACGCCGATTTGAACCATCGGCCTGTCAAATGCGAATCGAGTATGGTAACCATTGTCCCACCTCGCTCGGTGCATGGTGATGCAGAAGAGGGTGAGGTTCTTCGCAGAACCAACAAGGAAACTGTTATGCAAGCACCTTCGCTAGACGGTCTCAGAACCTGTAGCCAGGTGAGCCACTATACTGTCTGGGATACTCTGGTGACGCACCGGACAGCTGCTGATCGCAAGCCATCACTCTGGCAGCAGATGTCAAGTCCTGACACAGTGCTGCCTCTTTATGTGATTAGAAGCAATGTGTTTTCATAATGAAACCATGACGAGCAAGTACAATTACTAGTCACCCAGACCTTTCAGTATCTGCCATCGACTGTTTGATGCTAGGACACGGACCAATGTGGGTCATCCAGTCTTGTTTTCAACTGGCTGCTGGCGTACGGTCGACGCCTAGACCTGATACTGCAGAGGCCGTAAGTGGCGCCATCTGCCAGGGGCCTCCTGCAGACTGATATCAACCAACTCCCACACATCTCCAAGGGGTCCTCTGTCCGCAGTCCGCTCCTAGGTGCCTCCTGCACTTCTCCTAATGTCAAGTCGCCGCATCCATGCGTAAACGCACTCTACTGCCACAATATCGCGTCGCGGGCCACTGACGTTGATTCTCCACCGCAATCCAGGGTTCGGGGAAACACCCGTATCGCCTCTACGCTGCCGCTTGGTCAACGCCCATCAGCTCCTGTCACTGCCGGCCAGCGCGTCCGGTGCTGGCCCGGCCGTGCTGCGTCAGTATCTGACGCAGCGCCACTGGGGAATAGGTAGCGCACCAGGCTGCCATGGTGCTGTGCTTCGCTGAGCGGAACAAGTATAGCTCCGCCACATGCTAACGTGTGTTTTGCCGTGGCGGGCTCTGCAATCCAGGATCAACGTACCGCATCACGACGGCGACGCCTGTAGCTTTGAGTTCTTCCTATATAAAATATGTTGACGATATTGCTCCAGTTCTGATTCCACGATGGACGAGGAGCTGGTTCCTCGCACCTGTCATCCAGCTTACCAGCCTTGGACGTCGTCTTGACATTTTACGGTGTCAATAAAGATCGGACCGTCTTGGCATCGTCATGAAAGGAATATGTGAAGAACATTGGAAGAAGTCTCAGGATATGTGTTACGGCAACAAGGAAAAACTTGCGTAGTGCTATAGGGAGTCTTAGAAAGAAGGAATTGTGCAGAAACAAAAATAATCATCCATGTGAAACTGGAAATCTAATGCAGCGCTCTTTCCGCAGAAGAGTAACATACGAGTAGTACCGTGTACTGTTATTTTAAACAGTATGAAATAATAAAAATGTTCTTCTTTCTCTTTGACAGTTTAACGATTAAATATCGATGTCCAGGGAAAAAAGTTGACCAATATTATCAATGTCTTTTTGTCAATACTAAGAAATGTATTTCATGAGTTATCATTACAGATCCATAATCCTAAGCAACAGTGAGGCACAGCTACAAACAGTTCACGTGAAATTATCCTTGTTTTTTAGAAAATAGTTTTTTTTAATCCATACAGTAGCTGCAGGATAAGCGCGGTGGAGCTGCTCGCCACGGCCACCTTCCTACCTGGTCGCGGCCCAGCGACACACATAAATCATACACAGCCACCGTTATCGCGTGCACCGGGGCATGATTGGCAGTAATTGGTTCAAAGGCTGCGTCGAACAATAGTATCTGGATGCTTGCAGGTGATTAATTGTGCCTCTGCGCTCTTCTGATCTGCTGTATGGTAGAAATATGGGCGATCCAGTAACAATATCTACCGCACTGCAGTAACCCGTTACCATTGCATCCACAACGATTATCATCTTTTCCTTCTGTGTAAACCGCATAAATACTGTAGGCCCATAATTAAGGGCACTCACCTAAGTTTGTACACACAAAAAATGTATAAATAAATAAATAAATAAATAAATACATGTTACGTCTTTTGACACTATTACACATTGATGTTGTTATGGTATTTGCTCCGAGGAATGGTGTGAAACGTATCTCCGTACTAGCCCGTCCTGCGCAATTCCCTACGTTAATTACTGCAGCCTACTTTCACTTTTGCCTATAGTCGAAACTTGGCCTCCCTTTACGATTTATATCCACCGCACTTCCACAACCAAATTCATTCCTAGTGTACTATCAAACTATCTTTGCTTTTAGTCAACTTGTGCGATAAAGATCTCTTCTCCTTTAAGTGCACATTCACTGGTTATACTATCTACCCACCAGAATTCTTCTGTAACAACACATTTCTATAGCTTCGGTACTCTTCTTGTTTCTACTCTTTATCGTCCAGGTTACACTCCAGACAAATACGTTCAGAAAAGACTTCCTAACACTTAAATTTGCATGCTGGAATCACTCAACAGAGGAAAGTCCACTGGACCTGACGGGATACCAATTCGATTCTACACAGAGTACCCGAAAGAACTTGCTCCCATTCTAACAGCCGTGTGCCGCAAGTCTCTAGAGGAACGGAAGGTTCCAAATGATTGGAAAAGAGCACAGGTAGTCGCAGTCTTCAAGAAGGGTCGCCGAGCAGATGCGCAAAACTATAGACCTATATCTCCGACGTCGATCTGTTGTAGAATTTTAGAACATGTTTTTTGCTCGCGTATCATGTCGTTTTTGGAAACCCAGAATCTACTCTGTAGGAATCAACATGGATTCCGGAAACAGCGATTGTGTGAGACCCAACTCGCTTTATTTGTTCATGAGACCCAGAAAATATTAGATACAGGCTCCCAGGTAGATGCCATTTTCCTTGACTTCCGGAAGGCGTTCGATACAGTTCCGCACTGTCGCCTGATAAACAAAGTAGGAGCCTACGGAATATCAGACCAGCTGCGTAGCTGGATTGAAGAGTTTTTAGCAAACAGAACACAGCATGTTGTTATCAATGGAGAGACGTCTACAGACGTTAAGGTAACCTATGGCGTGCCGCAGGGGAGTGTTATGGGACCATTGCTTTTCACAATATATATAAATGACCTAGTAGATAGTGTCGGAAGTTCCATGCGGCTTTTCGCGGATGATGCTGTAGTATACAGAGAAGTTGCAGCATTAGAGAATTGTAGTGAAATGCAGGAAGATCTGCAGCGGCTAGGCACTTGATGCAGGGAGGGGCAACTGACCCTTAACGTAGATAAATGTAATGTATTGCGAATACATAGAAAAAAGGATCCTTTATTGTATGATTATATGATAGCGGAACAAACACTGGTAGCAGTTACTTCTGTAAAATATCTGGGAGTATGCGTGCGGAACGATTTGAAGTGGAATGATCATATAAAATTAATTGTTGGTAAGGCGGGTACCAGGTTGAGATTCATTGGGAGAGTCCTTAGAAAATGTAGTCCATCAACAAAGGAGGTGGCTTACAAAACACTCGTTCGACCTATACTTGAGTATTTCTCATCAGTGTGGGATCCGTACCAGATCGGGTTGACGGAGGAGATAGAGAAAATCCTAAGAAGAGCGGCGCGTTTCGTCACAGGGTTATTTGGTAACCGTGATAGCGTTACGGAGATGTTTAGCAAACGCAAGTGGCAGACTCTGCAAGAGAGGCGCTCTGCATCGCGGTGTAGCTTGCTGTCCAGATTTCGAGAGGGTGCGTTTCTGGATGAGGTATCGAATATATTGCTCCCCCCTACTTATACCTCCCGAGGAGATCACGAATGTAAAATTAGAGAGATTCGAGCGCGCACGGAGGCTTTCAGACAGTCGTTCTTCCCGCGAACCATACGCGACTGGAACAGAAACGGAGGTAATGACAGTGACACGTAAAGTGCCCTTCGCCACACACCGTTGGGTGGCTTGCGGAGTATAAATGTAGACATGTTCCTGTTTTTCAGGAAAGTTTTCCTTGCTATCTGATGTCTGCTTTTTGTATCCTTCTTATTTCTGCCATCATCAGGCACTGTGTTGCCCAAGCAGCCAAACTCACTTACTAATTTTACTGTCTCATTTTCTAATATAATTATTTCAGCACTGCCTTAGTTAATTCGATTACATTTCGTTATCCTCGTCCCACTTTTATTCATGTGAATCTTATAATTTCTGTTCGACACTATCCATTTCACTCAACTGCTTTTCCATGTTCTTTGCTGTGTCTGACAGAATTATGCGAGCGTACTGAAAATTAATTCCTCCGGTTTTTTATGTGAAAACTCTTCAAGCTTTTTAAATAAAACTTCCATTATCAGCATTCTACAGCTTCATTCTTCGTATTTATATATCTGCAGCTCTCTGTAGCTAGAGGTGAATTCTAGCGTGTAACACTGATGTGTGTAACGTAACGGTGTCGGCGCTTGAGGAACAGCGTGTTGTAATCAAGTTACGAATCCGAAGAGCTCGTCCATTTGTGGAGTACCCTCTGCTTCAGCATGACAATGCCAGACAACATCAGAGCACTGCCACGTTTGCAAAACTCCGACGTCCTGGGTTCACTGTCATCCTTCAGCCTCCATACAGTTCCCATTTGAGCCCATTCGATTTTCATCTGTTGTCAAAACTTAAAAAAACACGTTCGTGGACTTCACTTTGATAGTGATGAAGCGGTGCAAACAGCGGTGAGGTTGTGGCTCCGTCAACAATGTCAAACATTCCATAGTGACGGTGTCAACAAACTGGACTCTCGTTGGGAAAATCGTGTTCGTCGCCAGGATAAATACGTAGAGAAGTAAGTGTGTAGTCATGAAGAATAAAGGTACAGATTGCTAAGAACGTTTGTTTTATTTAAAAATCTGTAAGAATTTTCACATAAAAAGTTTGGAAGCATTAATATTCAGCTAGCCCTCGACAGTGCCATCGGCAAATTGCATTTTTTAAGTTGTGTCTGCACTTAAGTTCCCTTTTCCAAACTTCCCTTTGAGTTTCTTTACTATTTGTTCAATACACAAATTGTTTAACAGCGGGATAACTTACAACGGTGTTTCACTCTCTTCTCAAGTGCTGGTTCTTGTTCATGCCCTTCAGTTATTAAACTGCAGTCTGGTTCCATTCGAGTTATAGATAACACTCGCTAGTCGTATTTTATCCCTGATAACTTCGCCATTCCAAAGTTTGTATTAGAGTCAACTCTGTCAAGCTCCATCCGTAAATCTACCAATGCTATGAATTTAGGTTTGGTTTCCTTCAATTTATCTTCCAGTGTAAGTCGTACGGCCAATACAGCCTCGCCTATGACTAAATATATCCGGTACCCCAAGTGATTCTCTTCTAACTCGGCGTTTACTAGTCGTTCCGCACTTCTGTAACTTATTCGTTTAAGTAGTTTGCAGTCGTAACTT
This sequence comes from Schistocerca piceifrons, assembly GCF_021461385.2. Classification (NCBI taxonomy): domain Eukaryota; kingdom Metazoa; phylum Arthropoda; class Insecta; order Orthoptera; family Acrididae; genus Schistocerca; species Schistocerca piceifrons. The sequence goes on along the minus strand of NC_060149.1, from coordinate 443,084,735 downwards.
GTTCAACAAACTGTTCTGTAATATTCACACTTCTCAGTGCGTGTTTTCTTCCGTACTGTCGTACTGGGACTATTTTTTTTTTTTTGTTGAAGTCTCGGGGGTGTTTTCCGTGTCTCTCAAAACTAGCATCGCAGGTGGAACGGTTTTATCATGATTGGTTCTCCCCTTCATAGTAATAATTTTGAGGGAATATCATCTACTCCAGGTGCTTTATTTAGACTTAGATCTTTTAGAGCTCAGTCAAAATTTTAGCGCAGTATAACATCGTCGTCCACCTATTTCCTTTCCATACCACTGTTAATAAATTTCGGTGAGTAGTTGAGTCGCTTATTCAACGAATGACAATACACTGTATAACAGAAACCTATCCCGAAGTCCACAAGAAATACGATGACCATAATTCCTTAGAATATAATTTAGTCTACATTTTCCTTGTCGGTAACTGCGAATAAAATATTGTCATGTGTGAATTAAAAAGTAAGAGATCGGTCATTCAAAATCTTTGCCCGAGAACAGAAAGAATTTCGACAAACATTAGTTACCGTAGACTTGTCTTTCTTGCATATCGTACATGAGCATGTCCTGGTCCAAAAGCGTGTTATACGACCTCTTCTACGAAGAAAGCTAAGCTAGCTACCTCAGTGCATCCATTTACAGAGGCAAGCCGCTGACCATCTAGCGTCTCCTGTATTACGAAGACTTACATAGAATGTAAGCTCTTAATAGGACAGTAGATGAAGGGGGAGTCTTGATTTTGATCCTGGTGTATTCCATGAACGAAAATCACCGTACGACGTGAAGAATCGAGAAACACCTATGGAATAATAATTTATGGAACAAGAATTTACAACTGCAATAAATATATGAATAGTTGTCCTGGCATACGTTGTATTTGTTGATTAATTTCCCCGTGTTTCCTTCACCGTTAAGTAATTCAGGGAACAAATATGTTTAGAGACGAATTCTTTGTTCTATTTTTTTGCTTGAGGTATCGCATATTAGACTTTCCCCTACTACAGACGGAAATTTACTTACTTCATTAAACGCCCATTTCACCACATAAAATTATGCACGATAAGGATATCAACAGAATTTCTGTCGAACTTCAGTACAAAATACAAAAAAATAAGTTCTTCTTATACATTGTATCGCGCAGAGAGGGCATTGATTGTTTCTTGCCGCTAACATACTTCACATACGACTAGAATCTCTTTGAATTTTCTGCCAGGTTTCGAGACAACGTTTCGTTGTGGAAACTGTTATAAGTATGTCGCATGAAGTCCGCTCTAAATTTCGAGCTTCTGTAAAAGATCGCCAATCTTGAGGATTTTGCGTCTGTTTAAATTTGGCATGTTTGTTTCATTGTTTCATTGTTGTCCTAACCAGTTTTGTGTAGCAAGGAGGATCAGCTCCGTCGTTTGTTAATTTATTTGGTATAAATCTGTCAATTGCTGCCGATACTATTTCTCTGAATTCAAGCCAGATCTGGTCTACAGTTATATTATTAATTTGGAAGGAGTGGAGATTGTGTCTCATTAAGGCATCAAGTAAATTTTATCTTCTTTTTTGAATGGGTATATTTTTCGTTTATGATTGGAGGATTTGGGGGTTACAAGATTTAATCTCGCTACGACAACCCTGTGTTCACTAATCCCTGTATCCGTTTTGATGCTCGTTATTGACTCAGAATTATTTGTTGCTAAGAGGTCAATTGTGTTTTCCCAAACGTTTGCTATTCGCGTGGGCTCATGAACTGCTCGAAATTATTTTCAGAGAATGCGTTTAGCACAATTTTGGATGATGTTTTATGCGTACCTCCTGAATTAAACATGTGTTTACGCCACCATGTCGAGAGTAAATTAAAGCCACCACCAACTATAATAGTATGAGTCGGGTACATGTTTGAAATAAAACTCAAGTTTTCTGTGAACCTTTCAGCAACTGTATTACCTGAATTGGGAGATCGGTAAAAGGATCCAGTTATTTTATCCAGGTTGCCAACAATGACCTCTGCCAATACTTGCTCACAGGAACTATCTACTTCAATTTCGTGACAAGATAAACTACTTCTAACTTGGAGTTCTGGTACTTTCCCAACACAGCTACGACAATTTACATCTGTTGTACCTATGGTTCCTGTATCTACATTTCTCCTGTGTTGGGCCTGCACCCTTTGTCACTGAAGTCCTTCTTCTGTTTTCCCAAGACCATCTTACCTAAAAAAACCGCCCAGTCCACGCCACACAGCCCCCTATACCTGTGTAGCCGCCGCCTGCGTATAGTGGACACCCGACCTATTGAGCGGAACCTGAAACCCGGCCACCCTTTGGCGCAAGTCGAGGAACCTGCAGCCCACACCGCTGGACAACCGTCTGAGTCTCTGATTCAGACCCTGCACTCGGCTCTGTACCAGAGGTCCGCAATGGGTCCTGTCACAGATGCTGCAAATGATCTGCTATGCTTTCATCTTGCAAGCAAGACTGGCAGCCTTTACCACTTCTGTTAGCCGCTCGAAACCAGAGAGAATCTCTTCTGATCCAAAGTGACACACATCATTGGTACCGACGTGAGCAACCACCTACAGTTGGCTGCGCCCTGTGCTCTTCATAGCATCCGGAGGACCCGTTCCACATCTGGAATGATTCCACCCGGTATACACACGGAGTGCACATTCGTTTTCTTTCCCTTTTTGGCAGCCATGTCCCTAAAGGGCCCCATAACGCGCCTAACGTTGGTGCTCACTGTAGCACCAGTTGCACTCGAATCGATAATAATCATGAATCCGCAGCGCTGAGATTCTCCCTGACGACCGCTCGGTCCTCTTGTTCTGTCCTCTCTCTGGGTTGACCACTTCCTTCTTGACGCGTTGTTCGGCCATGGTTTACTCATTCCCTGCCAACATCGTCGAATAGTGGCATCGCTGCTATTCAACCGTCGAGGGATTCGCCGATTACTCCAACGGGCTTCTTTGAGTCCAGCTACACGTCCTCTCTCAGATGCTGATATCTGTGTATATTGTCCACGTCCCTGTCTGCGAGTCGTATTTACTGTCCAACTGAGTACACGGAACGGAATTCCCGAAGCCCTTATGCCCTGGTATCGACATTTCCCCTGTTTATTATCGCTGCTAACTGCGCGATGAAGCCGGCCGCTGTGGCTGAGCGGTTCTAGGCTATTCAGTCCGGAACCGTGCTGCTGCTACCGCCGCAGGTTAGAATCCTGTCTCGGGCATGGATGTGTGTGTTGTCGTTAGATTAGTTAGGTTTAAGTAGTTCTAAGTCGACGTGACTGATGACATCAGATGTTAAGTCTCACAGTGCTTAGAGCCAACTGTGCGATGAAATTGCGCTGCAGCCCACAAAAGGTGGGATGATATCCCATATGAACATCTTGTGGTTGGGTTGTTTGGGTGGAAGAGACCAAACAGCGAGATCATCGGTCTCATCGGATTAGGAAAGGAAGTCAATTTTGCCCTTTCAAAGGAACCATCCCGGCATTTGCCTGGAGCGGTTTAGGGAAATCACAGAAAACCTAAATCAGGATGGCGGGACGCCGGACTGAACCGTCGTCCTCCCGAATGCGAGTCCAGTGTGCTTACTATGAAAATCTTGCTTATGGTCTATGAGCAGCAATGCAGGACACGTGGAATATTAAACTACACTTACCCATCTGCGTGTGGGGCCGGACATTTACGGATGTAATTCTCACACTCCCAATACGATTATTATACTGTGGCAGCGTCTTCCTATATTTTTATCACTGTTCAAATCTGGCTGGAAAACCACAGCAATTATTTTAATTTTTAAAATCTGAATCCTAATTACTGAATAGTGTGAATACGATTCAGATAACTTACATCTGAGTTTACGAATATTCACATGATCACCTATTCAGACAATATACTGTGTTATTTTGTACACATAAGTATAGGGAACAAAGACTTCGAACTCAAACTTCGCCATAATTAATTTGAACATCTATTCTATCTCCACGGGCACAAAATTTCCTTTGATATGCTGTAGCAACACGTTCCCCTACAGTTGTCTAAGTTAGACTTTTTTCAATGAATATATTTTTTCTTAAGGTCGATAATGTTCGAGAATCCAATAACGAAAAAATGCCATTAATACGTATTTATTCATTTTAATTGTGTATCGTTCCCTACCATTGTGACTCATGTTCGATCTATCTTTCTCCAGTGTCATTCGGCTGCACCGAAGCCGATAAAAGGTACGAGGTAGATTCAAAAATTAAGTTACACATGTCGTCCTACGCTAAAACCAGTTCCCAATGCAAATGAACGTCGCTTCCGTACGTAATGAAATGGTACCAATAATTTGACCTAGGCTACACAGACATGGGTAATACTGATCTGGAAGGAAGGCTATCGATATCGGCCGCGGACGACGGTATCCCGGAGCCGGCGAACTGATTTGCAGCAATCACAGAATTTTCGGCGATGAAGACGTTCACACGGCGGTTCTCAAATGGCTCCGTGATCAAAGACCGAATTTCTGTCGTCGAGGAATTGAATGTTAGGTAGATCGTTCCGACCGTTTTTTGCAGTGACTACTTGACAGTGCTGAAAAATAATCATGTATCTCTCTCACTTAGGTGTATAACATAGCATTCAATAAAGTTACTTAGTTTGTCATAATAACGTCAATTTATTTTTTGAAGGCCCCTCGTGCATTACATAGGCTTAAAGGTCCTATCGCTTCGAGCTTTATGACGGACAGTACTTTAAAATTAAAATTTTGAAGGTGATGTGAATGTAATGCTGTGGCAGGACTGCAGGCAGATTTACGGGGGTCTGTTTTTCATATTATTGACTCTAAACCAATGAGAAACCAGAACCATATGAATCAAAAATCTAATTCAGCGTTGATATGGTGGATGTGCGTAGTATTGCTGTTGTCTTCATATTCAAATGCAATCTGCTTACTACAGTGTGACAGTCCCGCTGTAATTTTTGCCCATGGAAAGCTCTGATAACGGCTTAACAACACTGTGTCGTAACTGCCCGCAAATGAGACTGACAGTTGTGTGCATGCGGACAATGTTTACTCCCAATTACCAGAGCAGTATTATACAGGTCTGCGGTCCATTTTATCAGTTCGAACCTCACTGCTGACGCAAGAGCACTTTTTGCGCGACGCCTTTCTATTCACTTCTCTGCATTATTTTTCGGAAACAGTACTGTTTGGCCGGTTACCAGAATCTGCTCAAACACAAATTTATGCGGGCCCAGATCTCGCCTGTCAAGTTTGCCATAGATTTCGTGGAAAGACAGTTTGAAGCAATCTCGTCACGTAATTCTGGTTTCTATATCTATTTCTTCGTATGAAACACATATGTTAGAAACTCCTAGGAGACGAAAATATAGTCACATAACGGTTCTACCGATAATAACTTCCTTTTTGCAACAGAAGCAAACCTAAATGCTTATGGACTACAAGTGAACAGTCTTTGCACCTGCCAAGTTTAATGAGAAGAAATCGTGGCAGTCGTTTCATACGCGTGCTCTCACCCACACTGTAAACCTGATCAATCACTAATAATTAACACAAATCTTTTCATATATATTACTAAACTACATGTCGTGGCTGGTAACTAATTGTTAGTGTCACCAATGTAATGCAGTGGTCTTCTTTCACACGGTTGACGAAAAATGGCATCCACAACAGCCTGAACCCTCCCATTCATCGATGCTTAAAAATGAATAACGCTTGCCAGTTGAATTCGTATCACTCATTCCTAGCAAAGAAACCGTCGCAATTCTATGAGAAATATTTGGGTAGGGTAACCGAAACAATATTGCTTTCCCTACGGTCCGTAATTGCTCGCTAACATTCAAACTTAGTAATTTTAAGGACCAAGGAGGACACCATGATCATCGAATAAGCATTATCATACTGGAAGGTGCCATTTCTTACTGGGAAAAATATTTGTGCCATTAAATGAAAATAGTCATCTGGAATTTATCCGTGGGCTATTTATTTCGTTTTGTTTTGACAACAAAACCCACAGAAAACCACAGTATATCTGACAGTTACCGAACTTCCTAGGTCACGTGTACAAAAGAAGGTAAGATTATGGCTCCTTGGAACACATCATATGATTTCATTAGCCGGTATACCAGCTCCTGGATTTCTTGCACCACTAAAGACGGTTATTTGCATTATCACGGTTTGCAAAAGGTTCGCCGGTACTAGTAGATCTGTTATTAATGTTGTGTTCCGACGCACGGTTTTCGTAGACGCGTACTGACATAATTTGTCATTTTCTTGTCAGAGGCCTTCTTCAGGGAGCTAACAATCATGTTTAAGATCTTCGCGTCAATCACAGTGTTTAGTTTTTCTTACATTATCGCGTTGAATAAATGAATAATGCCGTTAATGGACAATTCTGTCATGATTCTAGATGCGAAATTGTAGAGAAAACCAAAGCGTTTTCCACTGATTTCACGGCTGCACCAACTACGAAGGCACCGGCATTTTGTCAAACCTGTACTGGCGATACGTCGAACCGCTACCACAACGATAACAGACCGACTAGTGGCTCACAACACCTGTAGATACTTTGCATTAAAAACAGAAAACAACTTCATCAGGTTGTTCCATTAGGTTTCGGGTGTGCAGCCGCAAGATATCTCCTTCTTCTTCTAATATTTCTTGCGGCTGCACACCCGAAACTTAATGGAACAGTCTTTGCACCGCCAAAACCTGAAGATTCACAACTTCACCAGGTTTTTGTTACGAATACATCGAAAGATTCTCTCTGTAAATTTGTTGTTTCCACAAGGATATTATTATTTTTATATACTACAAAATATAGAATGGTGCTTTAATAACTATAAGTACAGTTGCAATAATAATATTTATTATGTTAATTGAACGTGGAGGGGAGAATAAGGAAAGGGAAGGGAATGAATTATTGATGTCAGGTGCATCGGGACTTTATCCAGTATCAGCGGCGACGAGTGAAAATGTGTGCTGGACCAAGATTCGAACCCGAAATCCTCTGCTTATATGTAGTTACGTTAACCACTATGCGACCCGGTCACGGTGTTTACCGCACTCGCACTGACGACATCGGCACGCCTCTCGGGTGGCCCACATTGCCACCTAGCGCTGCCTACCCGTAGTCCGTGTCCATGTCCTCCATGCTCTCTCCTTTGAGATTCCCACAGGAGGTCGGACGTAATTCAGCATCCGCATTCAAGGTGGTGGATTCATTGCCCGTCGAGGCGAATCAGTTATATGCCATCAGTAGTTCCTTCCATTTCCTTTCTTTTCTCCCCCCTCCACCTTCAATTTACATAATTTGTATGCAGCAGTGGATTCTGTGTGGTGTCTCTTCTTTTGGAGATGTCCGAAAGAACAGAAATCACGCCTTCATACAATAAAATTTATTTCCAACGTATCGAAAGTAAAAGTGTGCAGATTATTAGTGAAGTCAAAGAAATAGTGGATGAGATTTTACATTCAGGACAGTTCAATTCAATAATCGGACGGAGAGGAAAGGATACAAACAGAAGAGTAAAAATAACCTGGAATGATTTTCGTATCCTAAGTGGGATTTCAAAAAGTAAGGTTCAGGTTTTTGTGATTCAGCGACCACTTTTGACTTACGGCACAAATAGTTAACGCAAAAAATTCCACTTTTTTCAGCGAGCAGTACAGAGATGCAAGGTTGGAAATTACTAAAAGAGACAGGAAAACAAATAAACTGATCAAGAAACAGTTTGGATAGGAAGACGTAATTTTGATTGTAATCAAACGGTATGAAAGTAGGCGGGACTGCAGCCGGGTGACAGGATAACAGATGTAGCAAGAAAGTCATCTGCTGGATTCCAAGAGTTGAAAAAAATCGAGATGACGACTTAATGGAAGGTACGTAGATGAACGATGAGGGTGTGTAGATGAAGACTGTAATTGAAAATTGTAGAAGCAGTGGATGTCGAATAGCTCATAATGATGATAATGATCAGGACAATAACGACACATAAACAGGGATTCGCATGAGATATTTCTTCATTTTTCAGTTAACTGTCTAGAAGTGGCGGGAAAATGAAGCACTAGTTGAAAAATTTATTGAAAATACAAACTTTATCAAAATTTTGGGATTTTGGGGGTGTTAGGTATACGTTTGATGCACCAAAATGGCGGAAGGCTATGAATATACGTTTAAAATTAATTATCTATTACTTATCACTCTTGGAAACCGCTTGGAAGGCCTATTGTAGCTATATATAAAAACCGGGGAAAATAATAACTAGAGGAAAACCTATTTCTGAAACAGAAAATGCTGTGATAAAAGGTAATTGAAAGAAACACTAGAATGAGAATACACGAGAAATAGTACGTAGACCCTCCCCCTCACAAAAATCTCCCAGATTAAAAACAGACCCTACTTGATTAATTATGTCGGTCTCTAGTCAGATTCATTTATCAACGGGAATGATGTGTAGTGACGCGCTTCTCCCTCCTCCCTAAATGTCTGAGACCGCAAAAACAAAAATAAACTGCTGAATAATGGTCATTAATCAGCTGTTTCATAAATCCTCATCCTGACGTGATGCGGGAAACGGGACATACTGCTACATTTGAAACCACAGACGCATATATTGAGAACTTATTACTGGTTGGAGCTGTGATGTACCGCATTGAATGTAGAAGTATGCGCATAGTATAGTAAATACGAAAAATATGAATAAATAAGATCGTGAGTACTCAAAATCCTCGACTTCTTTTTAACTTATCGTGACTGGCGATAAGATAACTTTCGCAGCGGACTTCACTCTTCGTTCACGGTTGTGGTAATGTTACATTGGACACAGAAAACAGTCTTAATGGGACTAGCCATGTGGGTTAAAACGTTAATAGTACGGTAAAATACGTTGTTGCGCAAATAGCTGAAGGATGAGCTTGCCCAGTGTCTTGAGATGAACACTCTCTAATTCCCAAGCACCTTCCTGAACGTAACAGAACTGAGTTACTGTGTTGACAAAATTGGCTACATATGATATGGTACGCAATGGAAGACGTTCTACTTGCGATGAACATCAGAAAAAAACTGCGTATGTCTGCCATCGATTAAGTTAGGGCTTTTACGAAATATTCGGAAGCTATGAAGGAGGACAGGTTATTACAAAAAATAAATAAACTGCTGTTTTATCAACGGTAAACACTGATAGAACTTTTTCTCCAGGGCTGTTTCCGTACTCTTACAGACACTATAAGGATCTAACAGTGCGTGACAGTAATCTAATTAGGTAATCAAAATAACAACTTACGGAGGTATAATTTCATTTTAGCTGTTTATTGGAGCTTTAATTGTGGTGTTAATGCTAATGAGTTTTAGCATAAGAAACTCGAATCCAGCGAAGTTCTACTGCCTTTAAAATGTGCAAGGCATTTCAAATCCATTCTGTGGAAAAATAAAACTAGTTTGTAAACTAAAGATACAATCTTACAAGACGTTAGAGACAAAATTTGATTAGATTCCACGAAATAGTATTAAATGAGTAATATAGGAATATAATGCAGCCCTCCTCGAATCGATCCTGGGGGGACTGCGGAGACAAGATTAAATTAATTACACTGAACTCAGAGGATGTCAATAGCATTTATCCCGAGCTTCATGCTCCAATGAAACAGATTGTAACCGCAGTACATGGAGCAGTCGGATGTAAGTCTACCTTGCTAGAACCAGTGGTAGTCAATCTGGTCGCTACCGCCAACTAGTGAACATTCCAGTTTTCATGGGTGTTTTTAATTATCTTGCCATAAACTCTTAACAAAATATTTGGCGAGGGCCCGAGTTCGAGTCTCGGTCCGGCACACAGTTTTAATATGCCAGGAAGTTTTATGATAATTTTTTATCGTTCCGTTGACAACGAAGTTATTATAGACGAAGCATACGCTCCGAATAGGAAGGGTTCACGCAGGAAACTGGTCTGAAGCGATTTAAGGAAACCATGGTAAACCTAAATTGAATGGGGGGACGATATTTGAATCCTCGTGCTCCCAAATGCTAGTACGGTCTCTTACCACTATAACTCATAATCATGTCTTGTTACAGGTATCGTGTTGTGGTGAACAAAAACTCATGTAGTAGCTGGTGGTAACTGAACGAAATTATGAATTTGTACCGATAGTATGATTGTTGGAACAGAAGCTCTGAAATATTTATGGGAGATCGCTTATAATCCATAAAATTGTGATTCCTCTTTTAGTATTTAATGATGACGCAATTTTTGTTTGTACAATAGTGCATTTATTTTGTCTTAAAAATAGAGTAGCTCTGCAAATCACGGAAACGTCCTCCGCTTTTAGCCAGTCCACAATTAAATCGTTTCTCGTTTCAGCTGCACTTCGTGCACTTGCACAGAACTAAATTGTGTCAAGTTTTTTAAGTGTTTATTGCGTTACAGCAATTCCGTTTACTTCTTTTAGAATCCATAAAGATATTTTTAAGTTATTCGTGCCGCTGGATTACAAAGCCGTGCGAAGAGAGACAATAAAATACGACGATTTTCCGCTTTGGTGGGAGCAGTGTTGCCACAGGTGCATGAAATTGCTCTAATATGCGATCTCTCGCTCGTTCCACATCAAATATACAGTGGCATGTGTAGATCAAAGGAGAGGATCGGCAATAAAAAAACAGCATCACAAGACGACGGGGAATGTACTTTTCCCTTTGTTCAGGATAAAGGCTTCACGCGTTACAGTGGAATGTTATTTTTTCACCACCACAAAGAATCAGTGAGCAATTTCAAAATTTCTTTGATGGAATTACTAGTACTTTTTCAGCGGCGACACTTCTCTCCTCTGACGGCAAATAATGTTTTCAGTCTCTCTCTCTCTCTCTCTCTCTCTCTCTCTCTCTCTCTCTCTCACACACACACACACACACACTCACACACACACACTCACTCACTCACTCACTCACTCACACACACACACACACACACACACACACACACACACACACAAATACTCTTATTATTACCATATATCACCACTCTTGACAATATATGCACCATAGTGTGTCACGTAGTTGTGATGATGCAAGTAACGAAGTAAATTTTTGTAACGATCAGTTCACCTGGTGGCTGTGACAGTGCGTCACTTTCCGCCTGTGTCGAACAGTTGTTGACCCACGTAATGCGGCTCTCACTCTCTCACCTCGCATCTGCTAACCTTAACATTCAGTGTGGACGGGACTACTTATTGCAATGTGTGTGAAGTTTATTACAAGTATTAAACCTCCGTCGTTCATTAGAGTGCGTGATACCTATCAAGAAACTAAATACGTTAGTTTGAGAACCAGCTTTCTTGACTACAGTGCCACAGATCACTTCCTATTTCTATTCATATTGCTATCACTCTTCGCAGAGTTACAGTTATTACAACTGCCATTAAATATGTTGTAACGGCAGAATCTATTTAAATAGACCCACTTCGTATTCGGGTAGTACTGCAGTGTTTGTACTTTTTCAGTTTTGTAACTTCATTTCCATATTGTGGAAACTCGTAAATCTTCGTGTTATTAAATCAGACAGGACAGGTTCCGAAGCAAAAGCATATGGTTTTAACAACTTCAGGATGAAGGGATCACAAACAATACTCGTCAAGGTGCCTGCCGAGAAACGCTGACTTCAAAATGGTCCAAATGGCTCTGGGACTTAACATCTGTGGTCATCAGTGCCCTAGAACTTAGAACTACTTAAACCTAACTAACCAAAGGACGTCACACACATCCATGCCCGAGGCAAGATTCGAACCTGCGACCGTAGCGGTCACGCGGTTCCAGACTGAAGCGCCTAGAAAAGCACGGCCACAACGGCCGGCAAACGCTGACTTCCCGAATGCACGTCGATGATAGTGGTTCTCTTACTGATCATCAATAAATTAGATGCGAACTCGCCATTGTTGCACGTAATATGGTAGATCCTGATATTCGACGCAAAATGTATTATCCGAACATAGTTCCACAAAATCTATGTGTTCAAACGGCGTTAAACATGTCTGCCGGTATATCTCACTGTAAGATTTTCAATATTTCCTGGAAGTTACCAGCTGACAAAACGACTAAACACTATCAAGTCCATGTTACAACGTCTTAAACAGTCAGAACAAGTCTCTGAACGAAATCGTTTTCAATTTGTTGCATTCACCAAGGGTAGGTGTCGAACATAAAGGTAGCAGGAAATCAAAACCTGCCTCAAATATCTGTAGCTAAATCAAAGTGACCTGCTTACACGTCAGCTACAAACTCTTTTGTGAAACACAGTCACTAGACAACACATGATAAACAATAACAATCTTTTACAGCGAAGGATCCTCTGATTTCAAAATTAAGTATCTCGGAAACTAAGTTGGACGGACGAGTGCAACAACCAGTATGATTATTGAAACTTCCTGGCAGATTAAAACTGTGTGCCGGACCGAGACTCGAACTCGGGACCTTTGCCTTTCGCGGGCAAGTGCTCTACCAACTGAGCTCCAAAGCTGTGAGGACGGGGCGTGAGTCGTGCTTGGGTAGCTCATTTGGTAGAGAACTTTCCCGCGAAAGGCAAAGGTCCCGAGTTCGAGTCTCGGTCCGGCACACAGTTTTAATCTGTGGTTGCAAATTAAATATTTGCCGATTAATGACCTATGCGAATGTCTTGTGCGGAAGCATAAAGTAGATGCTGCTATAAGAATCGTTTAGGAGGTGACTCAGCATAGCCGGCCGGGGTGGCCGAACGGTTCTAGGCGCTACAGTCTGGAACCGCGAGATCGCTACGGTCGCAGGTTCGAATCCTGCATCGGGCATGGATGTGTGTGATCTCCTTAGGTTAGTTAGGTTTAAGTAGTTCTAAGTTCTGAGGGACTGATGACCTCAGAAGTTAAGTCCCATAGTGCTCACAGCTATTTGAACCGTTGACTCAGCATACTACATCTGAGGGCCGACGCTGTTAGTGCCTGGTGTGAGGCGCCTGGCGGAGACTAGAGTTGCGCTCTACCAAACCTACGGTTCAGTAATTTTGGTAGACTACATAAATAATGACGTAGTAGACCGTAGGATCACCGGTGGTATTAGTAGAATAGGCGGGGAAAGGAACATTAGTGAATGAGTAAGAGAGAAAGTGGGAACCAAGGGCTTCTCTTTGTATTTTGTTTGTTTCCTCTTTTTGTTTTGCTTATAATTAGAACTGCACAACATTCAGTGTCCATAGTGTATTTCATATCGTTCCAGAACATAAATTGCATTTTAAAAGTGATAAAAATTAGTCGCTCGCGTAACTGCTGCTCTTTTGTGTAAGCAACACAATTACTTTTGATACAAGTACATTATACAGGTACAAACAAAAGTGCATATGTAATTACTGTTGTTATTTCGTACTCAACAGATCGTTCTTCGTCATGATCAAAGTCAAGAGTTCCTGTTATTGCTGATAAATACGAAAGTCGCTTATGAATGACAGGAAAGTGCTTTATATAAATTGGACGAAGTAATGAAGTGATGTTTGATATATTTTTGTTTTGTGGGTTTTCTTACTTTTTGTTGGGAAAATTGTATTTTATAGCCCTATATGATTAATCTGTGTCGTTTTCTTTGTTTTTACTACAACATTCCCCTGTTTCACGTTACAAATGAGCGATTTTCGAATAAAACCTGAATCAAACATTTCCAATTTCAGTTTTGCTATAAATACTGTTCATTCTTAAGTAACAGACAGGAGGATAGCTATGTAGACGCAAATGTTGTGAGGGCTGCCCGGCCACTTGTATTTCCACACTCAGTTTGTAGATGGTTTTTATGGGAATCTAGTAAGACACTGATCTCATACATAAAGGAAGCGATCGTTGTGAGGTAAAACCTGATAGATATCCAACACACCCAATATTCAGGTAAAGCGGATATGACCTTAACTGACCAAAGCTACTTATTGGTAGCTTACTGTGGTAGCCTCCGGTAGTTTTACAGCTCTGTCCATTCATAGAGCCTGAACCCTCAGAGGACATTGATTTGTTCTGAATTTCTGGCGATTGTTCAAACAGTACTTTCAGTTTGCGTGGAAGTCAGAGGTAGTTTTAACATTTAGTGGTCTTTGTTTTTTTGGGTATAGTGTGGATGCATTTTGAGAGGACGTTGCAGGAAGAAAAATTTGACCTCCTTGATAAATCAATTTCAACTAAGACAGAGATACATTTACTACAAAATCGTTCAGATTCCACCTAGACCCTACACCATCTAAGAAATTTCTTGCTTTCATCTATTTTGTCTGTGATTACGTCAAAGACGAATTATTTATCGCTTAAAAGATGAGGTAGCAACATCTGAAAGCAGTTTTTCTGTAGAAGGTGCTTGTAAAACATTTCTCTGAGATGCTCAAAATTTGAGAAGTAAATAGACAAAAATTATGTTCCTTGCACACACTGAATAGGCAGTAGGACTTTAATATTAGTTGCTTAACTGAAGCTAAATTCATGCACATTTATATGAAGACGATCCCAAATATCTTCGCCGAAGTCACTTTTGGAGGTTTAGCAGAGAGCTAAGGCATTAAAAAATCCACAAATACGTCTCGAAACAGAAAACATGGGACTTAAGTGAGGTTCTGAGTAGATAATTAGGTCTAGTTCCATACTGGTATCCGAGTGTTAACCATTTACAAGTTCACTGGCCTGAGTGTAGATTCCATATGAGCGGTAGTCAACAGATGTCCATTGCTGAAACGATGTATGACCGCACACTTTGTGGAGAGGGAGACGGAGATGAAGACAACTGCATTCCATCTGCCGGAAAGGCGCAGTATACTATTATTAATGCAAGAAAGTACACTACTGGCCATTAAAATTGCTACACCACGAAGATGACGTGCTACAGACGCGAAATTTAACTGGCAGGAATAAGATGCTGTCATATGCAACTGATTAGCTTTTCAGAGCATTCACACAAGGGTGGCACCGGTGGCGACACCTACAACGCTCTGACACGAGGAAAGTTTCCAACCGATTTCTCATACACAAACAGCAGTTGACCGGCGTTGCCTGGTGAAACGTTGTTGTGATCCCTCGTGTAAGGAGGAGAAATGTGTACCATCACGTTTCCGACTTTGATAAAGGTCGGATTGTAGCCTATCGCGTTGCGGTTTATCGTATCGTGACATTGCTGCTCGCGTTGGTCGAGATCCAATGACTGTTAGCAGAATATGGAATCGGTAGGTTCAGGAGAGTAATACGGAACGCCGTGCAGGATCCCAACGGCCTCGTATCACTAGCAGTCGGGATGACGGGCATCTTATCCGCATGGCTGTAACGGATAGTGCAGCCACGTCTCGATCCCTGAGTCAACAGATGGGGACACTTGCAAGACATCAACCATCTGCACGAACAGTTCGACGACGTTTGCAGCAGCATGGGCTATCAGCTCGGAGACCATGGCTGCGGCTACCCTTGACACTGCATCACAGACAGGAGCGCCTGCGATGGTGTACTCAATGACGAACCTGGGTGCTCGAATGGCAAAACGTCATTTTTCGGATGAATCCAGGTTCTGTTTACAGCATCATGATGGTGGCATCCGTGTTTGGCGACATCGCGGTGAACGTACATTGGAAGCGTGTATTTGTCAGCGCCATACTGGGGTATCACCCGGAGTGATGGTATGGGGTGCCATTGGTTACACGTCTCGGTCACCTCTTGATCGCATTGACAGTGGACGTTACATTTCAGATGCGTTACGACCCGTGGCTCTACCCTGCATTCGATCCCTGCGAAACCCTTCATTTCAGCAGGATAATGCTGGACCGCATGTTGCAGGCCCCGTACGGGCCTTTCTGGATAGAGAAAATGTTCGACTGCTGCCCTGGCCAGCACATTCTTCATATGTCTCACCAATTGGAAACGTCTGGTCAATGGTGGCGAGCAACTGGCTCGTCACAATACACCAGTCACTACTCTTGATGAACTGTGGTATCGTGTTGAAGCTGCATGGGCAGCTGTACCTGTACACGCCATCCAAGCTCTGTTTGACGCAATGCACAGGCGTATCAAGGCCGTTGTTACGGCCAGAGGTGGTTGTTCTGGGTACTGATTTCTCAGGATCTATGCACCCACATTGCGTGAAAATGTAATCACATGTAGTTCTAGTATAATATATTTGTCCAACGAATACCCGTTTATCATCTGCATTTCTTCTTGGTGTAGCAATTTTAATGGCCAGTAGTGTATTTAATTTGTGGACAGTTAAGGCTGCAATAGATTTTCCTTTTGATCTCTCAACGGTAATAATGAGTGACCTTCTAGGTAGAACTGTGGCTTCGAAACTCATCTTGACGTCGTAGCTGGGAGAACATGATCAGCCTGATTTTGTGGGGTTTCTGTCATTGTACTGGGCGTTATTTTCAGTGAGAATTTCTTTGTATACTGAAATGTGATATAGTAACGAACACAGCTATACCATGTTCGGAATACTTGATCAGAAAAAAATTTCATTTATTTTATAACATGTTTCACTCTATAGGCCGACTGTGACGCTGAACTACGGAGTTTTTTGCCTGTTAACCCCAAAGTTTTATTATGTTGCGTATCTTTTGAAAGTATCTATCTAGGATATACGTTTTTATATTTAACATTCTATTTTATCAAGAAAGACTTACAGGGGACGGATTAACTATGGAAACAAAGAAACGCAACACATTACCATGCCTAATGCTGTGTAGGAAAGCGATTTGCTTCCAAAACAGCTTTCACTCGTCTCGGAATGGGTAATTGCAGTTCCTGCATGACTTTCGGTTGACTCTTATACCATTCTTCCTGCAAAACAGTAGCAAGTTCATGCATCAATGGAAGAGGTATACAGCTATCACGCACTCTTCTCTCCAAAGCACACCACAAAGGCTCAGTGCCACTGAGATCTGGTGACTGCGTGACGAGGGGAGATGCGGCAATTGGTCCTAGTGCTCACAAACCCAGCGCTGGATAATGCGAGCTATGTGAACACAGGTGTTGTCATCTTGGAGTACAGCGACGCCACTGGGGAACAAACGTTGTATCAGGGGACACACTTGATCAGCCAAAATCGTCATATAATCCTTGGTAGCAATGTGGCCTTGCACCGTTACCACGGGTATATTCAATTCCACGATATGGGTACCCAAAACATCAACGAACGCTCGCCATGTTTCACTTTTCGGATCTAAACTAGGCCAACAGTTGTAATCAATACGCGACAGGCATCATCCTATCAAATTATTTTCTTCCATTACCCCATATGGCAGGTTTCATTGCTTCGGCACCACGTTTTTCTGCTACGAGTGTTTGCATCACATGTGTGGTTTTGGAATTTCATTTCGCCCTGAAATTTTCTGCTTATGAAATTCCCTTTGGTGCTGACAGGATTCGTGAGTGCGACATTCAGTTCTACAGTGACTTTCGCACCATTAGTCCTGTTACTGTTCGTCACAGCCATCTTCAATGACTATCTTTGGTTGACATTGTGTCTTAGTGAATGTTTTTCTGCTTTGCCTGCATGTGTTATAGGTGTTAGATGTGGTGCCTCTTGAAGCACCAAGCACTTTGGCTCCCTTGGTTACGGAAGCAGCCACCACAGGAGCACCAACAATGTGTCCACATTCGAATTCACTTAGCTCCGACATTATGTACTCAGCACTACACACAACACTGTTCTGACCAAGACTAATACTTGCAACGTATTGACGACATTGCACAGGTGCCGTTAGTGGTCATATACAACAGGCTTTCTGGCATCCGCATTTATGTCCAAGCATGCATTTCTCACCGTTTCTCCATATTTTGTCCAACCCTGTATCTAATAACTATCGTGTGAAACTAAATCTGTTATAAAATAAAATGAAATATGTAGGATCAAAGACTGTTTTAAATTCTACAAATTCTAGGTATCAGTTTTGATAAATTGTATCTACAAATGTCAAAGATCAATGTTATAAAAATAGGAAACACACGTATTTGCAATGAAACACTGCAAAAGTAATCAAAGTGAAAGGTACTATCTATCAGAAGGAAGCAGGGAAAGAAAGACGGAAGGAAGGAAGGTTAGAGTCTAATGTCACGTCGACTGCGTGATTTTTGAAGAATGGTTGAGGAGAGGGAACCTAGTGGAAGATGCTTATCGGCAGATTTGAACGAAAACAATCAGCAGCACAACTGATTCGGTAATCTTGACTGGTAAGAAGTAGAAATAACTGTGAAAATAAAAACGATAATCAATAAAGTCGATGGCATCATGAAGTAGGCCAGCAAAAGTTGTAGAAAACAGAAACAGTGTAGATTGAATATCTGTTCTGCCAATTCTTAACAGGTCCCACTTGTCTGTGAGCTATGGAGCCAGCGGAATGAAAAAGGACGTGAAGAGAAAGAAAGCGGAGATTAAACGAGTCGGTGACAGTATCGCGGTAAATGAAGAGCAAAAGATACTGGGTAGAGCAAAGCGCGGAATGAATAATCAAATAGGCGGTCTGCGGTGATAAGAGCGGTATGGTATGGGTGCTTGAATGCGTAATGTGTGCGAGCGCGCCCGCCTGGGATAATAAGCTGCGCGCTACAGCGCTCTTCAATTTGCATGCAAATGTTGGCGGCTCGCCGCCACCAGCCGCGTCGCACGCGCTCAGTCGCTACATAAGAACTCTCGTAATTGGTCTGATTGTTGAGAGCCGGGCCATAACAGCGACGCCTTTACTAATTACGCAATACCGACAAACGGATCGCTGCAGGTCACGTTATCTCGTCCAGGTTGTTTCTACGACGGCGGCCGGAATCTACCTTGTCACGCAGATGGCCGTGACTGGTTAGAAAATCCTACTTAATGAAAATTCCGAAATCGTCCTCAAGTTCAGTCTTGCACAAACATCAAAATCAACGTGTCTAACCTCTTTCTACGTAAATGATGAGGCGACGTAGCGCTGAAATGTTTGGCGTTGAGAATGATTTATACACCTACGGAAAAATATTGCAAAACCAAGGAGGAATTGTGCAACGTGAACGAAAGTTGGTAGGAAGGTTACTGCATCTGATAGAGGATTTCAGTTCAAATTTTGCTCTATTCGCATAAGAGTGGCACTAGTAGCGCCGCTATGGGGATGTCAATCAGGTTTGCTTTAAATACTCGCTGTAACGGTCGTGAGCGTTAAGTACCTTTGAGATTGGGTGTGCTGTGTTGTTAGTCAAAAACGACTGTAAGGCGACAGAGACGCTGTTATCGAGGTTGTGTAATAGGGCTATGAGAACCTCCGTGTTCCGTCTGCGATACTGCAAAAGCACTTGGCAGGAATGTAGCCACTGTAAATGGCTGATGGTACCTACAGTCGCAAGAAGACTGAGCTGCGGACGGCCACGTGGCACTGCCGAGAGGGAAGACCATAGTGTTCGGCTTCTGGCTCTGTCGCATGGTGATGCATCTGCAGCAGCAGTTTGAGCTGCAGTTGCTACTACAGTGACACAACTAATTGTTAAAAACCTGTTACTCCAAGGAGAGCTTCGAAACAGGAGAGCTGTAGCGTGAATTCCACTGACCCAAAACCAACTCCATTTGCGACTCCTGTCGTGTTAAGCGACAACTTATTGAAGGGCAGGATGGAGATCTGATTCGTTTTCCAACGAAACTTAGTTCTGTCTCGGTGTCAGCGATAGCTGTGGGTTGATTAGGGCCTGCAAGCAATCTCTTTACGTGATAGACACACCGACATTACATCTGGAGTTGTGGTTTGTGATGCGATTTCGTATGACAGCAGGAGCACTCTCATAGCTATCCCACACTCCTTAACTGAAAACTGATAAGGGAGTCTGATGACTCGATCTGTTGTGCTATCATTTATGAACAGCATTCCAGGGGGTGTTTTCCAACAGAATAACGCTCGCCTGCATACTGGTGTTGTAAGCCAACACGCTCCACGGCGTGTCGACCCTGGCCTGCTCAAACACCAGATCTGCCTCCATTGTACTACATATGGGACGTGATCGGTCGACACCTCCAGCATCATCCACAAACAGCATTATCCGACATTTTATTGACAGACCAAGTGCAGCAGACAAGGAACTCCATCCCACAAACTAACATCCGGCACTTGTACAAGACAATGCATGCATGCACGTTTGCATGCTTGCATTCAACATTCTGGTAGTTACACCGGTTATTAATGTACTAGCATTTCACATACGCGATGGCTTACCTCACGCTTATACTAACCTGTGATCTTACAATCTTAATCAATTAAATCTGTTATCGAGAAAAATGTATTCGCGAAATTTCATTGCTCTACATTAATTACTTTTTGGTGTTGCGTTGTTTTCGTCAGTTATTTACCCTCACTTGCCAATACTCATCTACCTCCCACCCTGCCTGAAGGATGTTTTGTAATTCAGTTAATTTGGTTATTATGTTTAGATCTTGGCAATACAAGAACGTTCGTTAATGCTTGTAAGCTCTTGCCTTTGCGACTGCGTCAGGTGATGCATTCATAAATATACTGAATACACATAGGACATAGCGAATCTCTGTTTTACTTGCATTCATCTGCATATTTCTAACATATATAAACGATTTATCCGGTGAGTTCAGACGAAAATTGTTCAAAGATGTCGATGTCTTGTACAGGAAAGTATAGTTGCTGGACCTCTATGACAGTTGGCGGCCGGATACCATTCCTGACGCCACCACTCCCACCCGAACTGAATTTGTGTACCCTATCTGTATGCATCTAGAGTAAATCTCATGTTCAAGTGTGAGAATATGTTTGCGTAGCGTGTATCTGATGTGGGACATGGGTACCAACCCAGTATTTACCTAGCTGGATGTGGAAAGCCACCTAAAACCGACATACCGGCTGGACAGATATGTTAAAACTACAGTCTATGATCGCAAGTATTTGTTTTATTCAGTGGCATGTTTTAATCGTAATGATAACCTCCAGATTTATCGGTGTCATTGACGTTAAGAAAAGAGGCATATGAAATACACTGATGTCCGTATCAAAGACGGTAGTATTTTTCCGGATAGTCTCACATCGACAACCACTATGCATATATTCACAGGCTGTGCAGTATGACCCAGACGGCGCCTATCAGACACTCTGTAGAGGAGGCCCATAAGAGAAATGGAAGCAGGACAGTCACAAATTGATGTGGCCTAATGGATATATGTGAATCGTTCTGTTGTTTCTAGGATGTGGCGACGGTTTAGAGACCGAAACTGTATCCTGAAGACCAGGGTAGGGTCGAACACATATATCAGAAAGAGAGGACCGTTATTTGCTGTAAGGGCACGACGGTACCGCCTTAGCACCGCACGGCAACTAGCATCTGACCTCCCAATATTCACTGGACGTCTTTTATCGAGGCAAACTGTCCACAGAAGACTTCGGAAAAGTGGCCCTTATTGTCGGAGACCTGCTGTATGTGTACCTCTGACGCGTCTTCACAGAAGAGAACGGCTAGAATGGAGTAGCCAAAATGCCACCTGAACGGTTGCACAGTAGGCCAATGTTCTTTTCACACATGAGTTCTGATCCGGTCTGGAGAGTGATTCTCGACGGCTTCGCATCTGGAGGGAACGTGGAACACGATTTTGGGACAAAAACAATGTGAAAGCAGACCGATATCGTGGAGGATCTCTAATGGTGTGGGCAGGGATTATGCTGACCACTCTAACATCTCTCCATGAAATTGTACGGGTGAATCAACAAAGTTTTACTGCTGAAAAGTATCGTGACGAGACGTTGTGACCTCATGTGTGGTTGTTGAGAGTTTCTTTCGGCAGAGAATTCTTATTGATATATTTTAATCCCGGACCTCATAGAGCATGGATGGTTGATGCTTTCTTTGAAACGGAAGATACTGCACGCATTGCTTGGCCTGATTGTTCTTTCGATTTGAATCCCATAGAGCATGTCTGAGATGCACTAGGGAGACGGGTTGCATCACATCAGCATCCATCAACCAGTCCCCAAGGCTTGCGAGCAGCTCTGCGGGAAGAATGGGCATTAGTGCCTCAACATGAAATTCATGACATGACTCACACCATGCTCCGTCGTTGTCACAAATGTATTGCTGCCAGAGGTGGTTACAGCCCATACTGAGCACATTAACCAGTTGTCAGAATGCGTGTGCAAATCCGATAAGTTGAAAAAAACGTAGAACATGTTTATCTGGCGTTATGCATGTTGCAGATGTTTACGTTCTGTATTCCTTACAACGTTTCCACTATTCTATCACCTGTTTATGCTGTTTTGTGACAAAATAAACACCACCTTGCAAAATTTCCGTTTGTTGCTATAGTTTTGGACACCAGTGTATATAGTCATTTTTGGCATCATCGTCACAGTACTGCATTTGGAGCGCGGTGTGCTACCGACGGCCCTGTATTAAGGGCAGTGAGTGTTTACCAAATTTTATCATGTTTTTATACCATGTGCTGATGCCAGTCATGACAATATATTTTCCTCTTTTGTTAACTTCAAGGACACAGATGTATCTGACGATGAACATTACGACGAAATAGGTCGCTTACGATCATAGATTGTAGTGGCTTTTACACAGAGAGAATATAGATTACCGTCTTAACCAGGAGCTAGGCAACACTCAAGTTCACGAGCAAGAGATTACCATGTCTTCACAATTACGAACATCATTTGCTATCAATAGAACTAAAAACCAGATTCCTAGTTACCCGTATGCAGTGTGAATGTACATTACACATTTTGCTGACATCGTCGGAATTGCTATTTTCGACTTTGTTATGTTGATTTGAAAATGGGTCTCGGTTCTAAACTAATCATCGAATGAAAAATAAAGTATTTTCAACTTAGACTGATCTTTCGTTCTATTGATTAACAGAAGTTTCTGGGTCAAGTTATTCCAGTATGCTGGAAGTTCGTAAATCATTTGCAATGTTTACGCTGTAGCAACATGCTTATGACCTTTTGGACTTCTGAATAAATACTGGCTGTCTTTTTTGGAACTTATCCTTTATTATATTTAAGTTAATTTCAAAACGTGAATGCTCCCTCAGTTAGTTAACTGTTCCAAGAACTCTTCTTGAATTTGATGAGACCGATGACCACGCTGTCTGGTCTCCTTCCCCAAACAACCAACAAAAATCTTCTTGAATTTCTTCAAGTTATCGGATCTTTCGTAAAGTAGTGAGTAATGCTTGTAAGCTCTTGCCTTTGCGACTGCGTCAGGTGATGCATTGATAAATATACTGAATACACATAGGACATAGCGAATCTCTGTTTTACTTGCATTCATCTGCATATTTCTAACATATATAAACGATTTATCAGGTGAGTTCAGACGAAAATTGTTCAAAGATGTCGATGTCTTGTACAGGAAAGTATAGTTGCTGGACCTCTATGACAGTTCGTAAAGTAGTGAGTAACATAATATAATAGAAATCAGCTGGTTTCATGGCAGTGAATAGAAGTTATTGTGAAGGTCAAAGAGATCTTCTCCCAGTGATAATGAACGTGGAACAGATACTTTATGGAACACTGCCGAACAAGAAACTTTGCCCTCATAAAAACCGCAAGGTGGTATGTACTGGCCTAGAGCAGCTCCTGAGAATGCTGAAAGAAACAAAAAAAGTGATCTGATAGTCTCATTTAACATGTGAAATAATATATTTCGCCAATCATCAGTGCTAATTATGTTAAATTATTAATAATGGAAGGAAATGCAGCGCCCACTTTAACTATTACAA
Source organism: Schistocerca piceifrons (assembly GCF_021461385.2). Classification (NCBI taxonomy): domain Eukaryota; kingdom Metazoa; phylum Arthropoda; class Insecta; order Orthoptera; family Acrididae; genus Schistocerca; species Schistocerca piceifrons. The sequence continues at coordinate 443,061,002 of NC_060149.1, read as the reverse complement.
CGAAACTTAAGCTTCTAAGAAATGTGAGAAAAGGAATAAGATCAATGGAAGCAGTGAGAGCGAACGTAGCCCTTCTAGGTTGCAGTCAAGGTACGAATAAACCTCTCGATAAAGACAAATGCCCGTTTAGGAGTAAAGAGTCACAAAGTTTTTAAAATCATTGCTCAACGGTTTTCCTGAAGAGTGCTACGTAGCAATGGACGAAACGTATAAATAACCTTGATTGGGGTACACATGTATGGGAGACTGGTCCAGAAGGTTTCACTTCGTCAGTCAGTTCCAATCCAATGGCAATACCAAATACGAATTAGAGGTGATGTGACCATCCCTACTGGAAATGGCGATGAAGGCGATTGACGAGGTGTATGGTAGATATACATATGTGTGATGGATGCTGGTAAGTACACAACTGCCTATGACTAAACCCTCGTGCTTTAGTAAACGATGATGGACAATATACACTGAAGCGCCAAAGAAACTGGCATAGGCATGCGTATTCAAATACAGAGGAATGTAAACAGGCAGAATACGGCGCTCCGGTCGTTAACACCTAATAAGACAACAAGTGCCTGGCGCAATTGTTAGATAGGTTACTGCTACTAAAATGGTAGGTTATCAAGATTTAAGTGAGCTTGAACGTGGTGTTATAGTCGGCACACGAGCAATGGGACACAGCATCTCCGAGGTAGCGATGAATTGGGGATTTTCTCGTACGACCATTTCACGAGTGTACCATGAATATCACGAATACGATAAAACATCAAATCTGGGACATCGCTGGGGCCGGAAAAAGATCCTGCAAGAACGGGACCAACGACGACTGAAGAGAATCGTTCCAAGTGACAGAAGTACAACCCTTCCGCAAATTTCTGTAGATTTCAATTCTGGGCCATCAACAAGTGTCAGCGTGCGAACCATTCAACGAAACATCATCAATATGGGCTTTCGGAGCCGAAGGCCCATTCGTGTGCCCTAGATGACTGCACGACACAAAGCTTTACGCATCGCCTGGGCTGGTCAACACCTACATTGGACTGTTGATGACTGGAAACATGTTACCTGGTCGGACGAGTCTCGTTTCAAATTGTATCGAGCGGATGGAGGTGTACGGGTATGAAGACAATCTCATGAGTCCATAGAACCTGCATGTCAGCAGGGAAATGTTCAAGGTGATGGAGGCTCTGCAATGGCGTGGGGCGTGTGCAGTTGTAGTGATATTGGGCCCCTGATACCTCTAGATACGACTCTGGTAGGTGACAAGTACGTAAGCATCCTGTCTGATCACCTGGATGGATTCATATTCATTGTGCATTCCGACGGACTTGGGCAATTCCAGCAGGACAGTGCGACACCCCACACGTCCAGAATTGCTACAGAGTGGCTCCAGAAGCACTCTTCTGAGTTCACACTCTTCCTCTGGCCACCAAACTCCCCAGGCATGAACATTATTGAGCATATCTGGGATGTCTTGCTACGTACTGTTGAGAAGAGATCTCCACCTTCTCGCATTCTTATGAATTTATGGACAGCCCTGCGGGATTCATGGTGTCAGTTTCCTCCAACACTACTTCGGACATTAGTCGAGCCCATGCCACGTTGTGTTGCGGCACTTCTGCGTGTTCGCGGGGCCTCTACACGGTATTAGGCAGTTGTACCAGTTCCTTTGGCTCTTCAGTGTAGTATTGATTAGCGACCATTTAAAGCATGAGTTCCGCATGTAATGCATAATGATGGCTATGCTTACATTGTGATAATTAAGAAAGACTAAAGCAGCTGACAAAAGTTCCCTCCCACTTGATTACTTCGCCGATTCAGCAAGTCATTAAACAAATTATTACGTTTTATCGAAACATAATGTTCCGTTGAATAACTGACAAATCAACTATACTTGCATTAGAGTTATGTTAAACGTCACCCCATAACATCACGGTGACCATCGCTAAACTCTCTAACAGAATTCATGCGAGTTTAAGGAGCTACAACATCTGTTTGTTGATTACGCAAATAGATGTCCCTTCTCCATCTTAGACGTAAATGTTTGAAAATATACGATTCGTGTGTTCGTTAGTAAAATCGAAAAGCAACTCATCAGTAAAATTCGCCGCAAAATTAATGTAGACTGGGTTAGTCAGTGACTCTACCAATACTCCAGCTTAAAGATTACGTAGGTGCCCTCTCCGATTACTATGATACACGCGACACTGTTCCTTTAGCTCAAATGAAGCATGTCCTCAACCAAGCTTAAGATTACCATCTTCTCAGAAGATAATCTCCAAGACATGTATCGATAACGTAGAAAAGGTTCCGAATGACGCTTATGCGAATAACTTCAATCTAGCACGAGATTTCGCTATTTGAAAATGTAAGAACATTAAAAGTGATCAAAGTATGTAGCGCATATCTGTTCTAGTCTTTCAGCTGTCACAAAAATCCAGTAGTATCCTATTAAAAGCTTAATAAGATCCTTTGGGAGCGCGGAGCAGGGTGGAGTTTAATCGACGTACCTCATCATGCCACGAACAAACTTCCATTAATATTTCGATATTGGCGATGATAACATCTCCCCGCAGTCGCTGAATGGCAAATAAAGTGGGGGCGGAGGACATCGAGAAGTGATATTCTGTTGCTCATTTCAGACAGGGATAATTCTTAACTTTTATTGAGACACACAGTGTGGAATCATTTGCTCCCAAGTTTGTCCTTAGATAAGATGGCGAAAAAAAATTATATAAGAAATATATGTAACATTAACAATTGTACCAAAAAGAGTCTCACATTTGTCGCAATTCGGGCCATAACGAATCCTAATATTACTACTGTTCTGTTTGTGCTATCACTTTATAATACTTTCAACGCACTGTCACAGTATGTATTTCTTTTTTAATTCTGATTTATTTCTATATTATCAGACCTCGACCATTTGTGTTGAAGCTAAGGGAGTCAACGATACGTCGGTACTTTAGTCTTCCAGTTGGTACTGATTCTTAGAATCGATACCATCAAACAATTATTTGAGGAGAAATGATAGTCACCAATTAGGTCGGTTAATGATAGTCACCAATTAGGTCGGTTGTGTTTAAAATAACTATACAATCAACAACCATCAATTATTGGACTCCCTAGGATTTCCAGGCAAACAAAAGCTTCCTCCAGTTGGAACGAGTTAACTTCATTTTTCAGCTGTTTGGATATTCGTCAGTAGTAAACCAATGTATCATCATTTGTAACAATCCTATTATTTTGTAACTCGCTATGTAGCTGCGTTCGCTAATGCAAACATGTGACTCGCAGGTAAGCCAGCTGATATCCTGGTGGTGGATGAAACTTTCATTCAATGACTAGTCAGTGTTCGAATTAACTGAGGTCTCCTGACCCACCCGTTCTGTTATTACTGCTTCTCCTCTAACAGCACAATACTCCCACACCTCCTTTTATGCTGGCGTGTCCACCTCTAGTGACATCTAATGGTCAGTTCCGCATTAAATTGACGTGTAGGGACCCTTTTGATCAAATGTAAATCAAACATGATTCTATAAATGAAAGAATCATCTCAAAATAATAACAATTGAGAAAGTGACGCCGGCAAATGTGGCCGAGCGGTTCTAGGCGCTTCAGTCTGGAACCGCGCGACCGCTACGGTCGCAGGTTCGAATCCTGCCTCGGGCATGGAGGTGTGTGATGTCCTTAGGTTAGTTAGGCTTAAGTAGTTCTAAGTTCTAGGGGACTGATGACCTCAGATGTTAAGTCCCATAGTGATCAGAGCCATTTGAACCATTTTAGAGAAAGTGACGAATCGAATACGAAGAAATTTCACAATATATATGAATGACCTAGTAGGTAGTGTCGAAAGTTCCATGCGGCTTTTCGCGGATGATGCTGTAGTATACAGAGAAGTTGCAGCATTAGAAAATTGCAGCGAAATGCAGGAAGATCTGCAGCGGATAGGCACTTGGTGCAGGGACTGGCAACTGACCCTTAAGATAGACAAATGTAGTGTATTGCGAATACATAGTAAGAAGGATCTTTTATTGTATGATTATATGATAGCGGAACAAACACTGGTAGCAGTTACTTCTGTAAAATATCTGGGATTATGCGTACGGAACGATTTGAAGTGGAATGATCATATAAAATTAATTGTTGATAAGGCAGGAGCCAGGTTTAGATTCATTGGGAGAGTCCTTAGAAAATGTAGTCCATCAACAAAGGAGGTGGCTTACAAAACGGTCGTTCGACCTATACTTGAGTATTGCCGGCCGCGGTGGCCGTGCGGTTCTGGCGCTGCAGTCCGGAACCGCGGGACTGCTACGGTCGCAGGTTCGAATCCTGCCTCGGGCATGGGTGTGTGTGATGTCCTTAGGTTTGTTAGGTTTAAGTCGTTCTAAGTTGTAGGGGACTTATGACCTAAGATGTTGAGTCCCATAGTGCTCGGAGCCATTTTTTTTTATAATTGAGTATTGCTCATCAGTGTGGGATCCGTACCAGGTCGGGTTGACAGAGGAGATAGAGAAGATCCAAAGAAGAGCGGCGTGTTTCGTCACAGGGTTATTTGGTATGCGTGATAGCGTTACGGAGATGTTTAGCAAACTCAAGTGGCAGACTCTGCAAGACAGGCGCTCTGCATCGCGGTGTAGCTTGCTGTCCAGGTTTCGAGAGGGTGCGTTTCTGGATGAGGTATCGAATATATTGCTTCCACCTACTTATACCTCCCGAGGAGATCACGAATGTAAAATTGGGGAGATTCGAGCACGCACGGAGGCTTTCCGGCAGTCGTTTTTGCCGCGAACCATACGCGACTGGAACAGGAAAGGGAGGTAATGACAGTGGCACGTAAAGTGCCCTTCATCACACACCGTTGGATGGTTTACGGAGTAGATGTAGAACAAGTGTCACGTTGTGAGTAAAACATAACAAATTTCCCCTATTTATGGTGATATTAAGGAAATATTTGACGGGGTCAGAAGCAAAGTGATGTAAGTGCAATTCAGGTATTTTTGAGATAAATGGCTTTGAAGCTCACCTGGTTATAAGAAAATCAAATTCGGTGGCACAACATTGTAACTTTACAGAGATATACTATATAATTTAGGTGTTCTGCAGACAAAAGATGAAACAAGTTCATACCACCGTTCTGGGTAAACAAAGGGCCTAAAGTCACTTATATTATTTCGATATGGAAAAGGTTTAGCGGAAAAGTAATACAGGTGCATGTGAACACATTAATAATTATTTTATTCAGTTACTATTAAACTTTTGAACATTTAAATAACATAGGGTAACATTTTAGTGGCTGTCACTGTCCAGAATGTCACTAGTAACAATATTAAATCTTTCGTGCCTGTTGTTACTTCCCTAGGACTATCAACACATTCTTCTTCATTATGTCGACGTTCTGCCTCTACATGTCGTCCTGCCCCTCCTCGTCGTCTTCAACATCCTGCGCTAATTTTACTTGAAGACTGTTCCTCATGCTTCAGATTATCAAAGAAAGCGTGGTGAATAGCGGGAATGAAGCATTTCAGCTCTTGCAGGTTCTTCCACTTTGCGAACTTTATGGGTAACTGAGCACTGTACAGTGTATTCAGTGTAATCTGTGGGGTCTCCCACGAAGTGGTTTGGAGAAGTCACCTGTATAAAATTCAACATCGTTATTCAAAGAAATCTTAAAATACATGATGAATGGACATTCCTTTTTTACGTGAATCCATCTAATTGACCGCCAGGCAAATGGATTCCCTTCGGTATCTCCTGGAACGGATGACTTGGTAAAGAGTTTCATGTTAGCGATAGCTACGAAATCTGCCCCATTCATTTTGGTAACTGTGAACTGTTTGCTGGACCTTTTAAGGTCGTCCACGCAATCCTGAGGCACATACAAATGAGTTTCATTCCTCTTGCATTTCTCAATAAGACCAAAATCTTGATCACACTCGTTGAGCCGGTCTGTGTGGCCGTGCGGTTCTAGGCGCTCAGTCCGGAGCCGCGCGGCTGCTACGGTCGCAGGTTCGAATCCTGCCTGGGGCATGGATGTGTGTGATGTCCTTAGGTTAGTTGGGTTTAAGTAGTTCTAAGTTCTAGGGGACTGATGACCTCAGATGTTAAGTCCCATAGTGGTCAGAGCCATTTGAACCATTTGAACACTCGTTGAATGTGTGCCCAAGTTCTATGAGTTTATGATGGACTGTTTAAATATGTGTGTGAGAAACGATATGCATCCAGTATTTGACAATATTTACATTGAGATTTTGTCCAGAACAACAATCTGAATAAGCTATGATGTGCTTAATCTCACAATCCAAAGATTTTACAAATTTCAACAAACAAAAACCGATTTCCTGTGAACCTCTACGGGCAGTGCGTTCATCCAACATATACATATTGGCCTTTCCAGACAGTATGTTGTGAATGCCAAGATTGTAAGTCCACAATTGACGAAGATAGTACACTTTGCTAGTAGAAAGGCATGGACATGGAAAAGCTTTCTGTAAATCAAAACACATCACCACAACATTATTCTGGTTTGATGCTCTTTGTCAGATTTCTTTTCTCGTCATGCACGTTCGGCCTTGCGGTGATGGGCATGTGTTCTCGCTGCACTTCTTTTGCTTCACCACTATCAGCGTCACAGCTGGGTAACAAATTGTTAAACTTGTCACATTTATTGTATTTATCATTGCTAGAACAGTGAAAACCCAAATTAAAATGGGTGTTAAGACATGCCGGTATGTTCACTCCTTCACAGGGTACTCATTCCTTTCCACACACATATGTCTGTAAAGTTGGTACATCATAGAAATGTTGAAGCTTTCAGGGAGGTATTTTTTGTTTGGGTTCTGAATACTGCTGTAATGTGAGATGTAAGTGGGGAGTGAGTGAATATGTTCTTTAACAACCTTTACTTTAGCAGCAGGTATTTTGTTTGATGGTGCTCTTTGCCCCTTCTGGTTCTGGATTTATTGGATACGAGTCTACTGAAGCGAACATTTGATGTATCAAATGTCTTTAGAAGATACTCTTTGCAAACGTGTACATCATTAACTTTTATGACAATTCTAAGTTCCCTTTCTGTGACATTTCCCGTCCTTCGCTTTGCTTCTTTCAGTTCAATGCAGCCTCCAAGAAAAGCAGTTTGTAAATTCCATGATCCAAGTGCCGAATATGCAGTAAATAGCTCTTTACGATTTCTCTTGAAAAATTTCTGTTACATTGATATCGAATGGTCTTACACATATCGCTTGATGTTCTATTCCTCTGTGTCCAACATAGGATTTCCCAGCATTTCGCAGCCGTTATGCGACTTACGCCTATGGTTAGCTGCATTTCGTAAGCGTTTTCTTCCCCTTCTATTACAACTCTCATTAGTTGGTGAAGTATTATTAACAGAAGATGAAGTTTCCTCTGACACGGAAGGTTCTTCTGACAAAATACTTGTAGAATGCACAACATCTGAAGATTGAGACGATGCTATTTTTACTAGTGATTCATCATCACTATCACTACGATCACAACACGATGGCCTGAAGTCGCTATCATCCGCAGATAGATGCGAAGAAACGGAAGTGGACGCATCTACAATAAAAGAAACACCATTGCGTCATTTTCATCAAGTATTTAATTACAAAAGTCATGTACTACGACAATTTAGCGTACATCACAAGCTGATAAAACTATCACTACTTCCCAGGAAAAGCAGGTTTTTTCCTCATAACCGCACTCTGCTTTGAGAGAAGTACGCATTTCCAGCACTAGATACGCAGATGTACACAGTACATCACGAAACATTGTCTAAAATCGAATCATAACGTCACACATTACCACACAAAACAAACCTGCATCATTATACCGATTTTCCTCCATATTCGCAATCTATTTACCAAATAAGTTCACTCTATAAGACACTAACTTTGTGTAATTAAATTAACAATAACTCACCTTGGTTCATTATGGCAAATAAATGCACAAATAGGAACAAGTAGCAACACAATGAACGTAAACAATGCACCTGTATTACGTTCCTTGGAGCCAAAACCCCAGAGCCGAAGTTGTACATGTATTCGGACACCAGAGTGCAGCTCTGTATGGAGCGTCACGTATGTAACTTTCCCTCGCAACAGAATTAGTGTTCTAGAACATATATGTGCACTTATCTCATTTTCTTTAAAAATGTCACTTGTATCACTTTGCTTCTGACCGCCACATTTGATACTCAGAAAATTGCCGTGACTGGTTTAGCTCACCGACCAGCGTCGGGGTGCCTTCAACAACGTGTGTTGTGATGTTAAGAAAGGAAAATTAAATTCAGTAGGAATGCCATTACGTTAGTTCAAATGGTTCAAATGGCTCTGAGCACTATGGGACTCAACAGCTGTGGTCATAAGTCCCCTAGAACTTAGAACTACTTAAACCTAACTAACCTAAGGACAGCACACACATCCATGCCCGAGGCAGGATTCGAACCTGCGACCGTAGCGGTCGTGCGGTTCCAGACTGTAGCGCCTTTAACCACTCGGCCACTCCGGCCGGCATATTACGTTAGTCCTACATTGTTGTTGTGAGGGGGGCAGGGTGTACTTAGCGCTAGTGCTGTCTTCAGCTGTTGGTTTATGCTCTGAAAGTGTTGTATTAGGTTATTAATTTGACTGAGCCTCTTTATTGTATTATTAATGTTGTGAAGAGAGCGAATCAACAAACGAATGATGTACGTATGACTCCCCACAAATATCTGGAACAATTTCGCAATCTACCGTCAGGAGGTGCAACATACCTGACGTAGAGTTTCGTAATTCTGTCTCCATACACGTATACCAAGACAGTGCAAAGCTTCATTTTGAATATGAAGCTGTTATTAACTGAAACACTTTGTGTTTAATTGATTGTATCTATAGTCACAGCTACATTTGTTGCATTTCTTCACGTTGACAGGGCACGGTATGTACGCCTCTGAGAAAAATTTCGGCCTACTTAGCTTCACTGAAAAGGAAAGCTATCTTGTCTGTTGGCAACCAATTTACGTTCTGGAGGACGTTTTCTGACAGTGATATCGAACATTATTTTACAAATTTTAACTACTTACTGTTCTCAGAAAACTTAATAATGTTGGGAGAAAACACCGTATACACGGAAATAGTGCATTTCCCAAATTGACACCCCACATTAATATCACAGCTTTTTGACATGTTTGTACGACTTTTAAGGCGGGTTCATTTTCCTATTACTAGTCTTACTGCATGGATAGTATTTGTATGTCTGTTTCCTTTAGTGAACCCTAAATGGTTTACTGCTATTGAGATACGTTGAGTTTCTGCAATCACGTACATCTCATTTGTACGCCGTAATTACGTACTGGTTTGTTAATATTCAGAAACATATAATTTTTAATACACTCCCTTCGATACAAAACTGGACAACGTCGCAATATTCGTACTGTGAAAAGCGTTAATGTCCCTTCTTTCTAAATACTATATTCAACTTAGAAGAATTAATTTCATCTGTTTACTCTCTCATTCTAAATTAATATTGATTTATCCTAGTTGACTGGTTCTATAAATGTTCTTTAATTCAAAAGCAATGTATATAATAGAATTTTTTTTTTACATATTAAAGAAATTTATAGACAAACGTTGTATGAAAACAATTGTAGACCGCTCACGCAACAAATTTAAATTAAAAATAATTCCCCGTTTTTGATCTAATAATTATTTTAAAATAATAATCCCCAATTTTCCATGTATCGGTAGTTCAGCATATTCATATTTTGCCTTAGACCTATTGTCACCGTCGATAACGCTCAGACCATGTTTCTACGTTATTTTAAAATAATAATCCCCAATTTTCCATGTATCGGTAGTTCACCATATTCATATTTTGCCTCAGACCTATTGTCACCGTCGATAACGCTCAGACCATGTTTCTACATTATTTTAAAATAATAATCCCCAGTTTTCCATGTATCGGTAGTTCAGCATATTCATATTTTGCCTCAGACCTATTGTCACCGTCGATAACGCTCAGACCAAGTTTCTACAAAGCGTCGGAGCCATGGTAGCTACGGATAACATGGATACGCTACAATAAATGAAAGTGTGTAGTTTGTATCAATGAGAATAATTATTGGAATACTTTCGTCATTGATTTTAGTAGGCTTTCAGGTATTTGGCCGTACAATCTTCTCAATCTGCTTTTCATTAACTATATTTATGTTACATATATATACATCATCTTCTACATTTAATGTTTTATAACTAGTAACAGTATACGCAATAACGACACGTTTGAAGCCCACACCCAACTCTGAGATGGGATCCGAACTAGCGATCTCCAGTTATCGAGGCAGCAGTGACGCAACTCAGAAAGCATGCAGACAGTCTTTTTTTAAAATCAAGGGACACTAACATAGTTCCAAATACAGCTATTGTTACAGGAATCGTATGTCCACGGTGTAAAGTAATACGGTTAGTTACAGTAATGATTACAGGAGCTTTTTGTTGCTTTTATTATCGGAGCTTGGGAACGGTCTATCAGGGCGACTGAAATCTAGTTTTAGAAATTGCATCATAGTCCACTTTCAACTAAGCAGAGCTATACAGCAGCTAGTAGGCAGTAACGAGGAGACAGGAGGGCAGGATCAATGCATACAGAAGGGGGTGAATTCAGTTCTGCACAGAACTGAATATTTGAATGCAGATATGAAACTGAGAGTACTATCATTCAAATATAAGTGAGACTCTGACGATGCATTAACTGTGAAAAAATCGGGCAACTTATCCAGATGTGAAAGTTACGATAAAATCACAATGGGTGCACTTCAAGAAAGAGCTTCGGTAAATGGCTAAAGCAATAATAATAAATAGAGCCAGATAATGAAATGGAAACTAAAACTGAGGGTTCTTAGGTCACGGTCGTGTTTGATATATTTCAGGCAGGCTACAAGCTTTATTACCATCATCTTGTGCTTATGCTGTCGTGTTGGTAACACGAAGATGACACCGAATTGTGGTACATTCGAAAATACATATGGCCTTAGCCGTAATTGTATATGTCCATACCGGCACGTCCGTAACATACAAGTGAAAAGCGACTTAGGGCGAAGATAACAACATAGGTTAGGTAAACGTTTGTGAAGCACTGGACTTTACACTTTTCAAGTTCAAACTCCAGCAAGAGGTAGCTATAATGGATACAACGTAAATCTTGAAATACAGCAGTAATCATAATATTTTTTAATCAGAAGTATATTTTTCATTTGGAGCTATTCAAATATTTAGTTTCTTTTAGTTATCAATTTTCGGAAGATACTGAATGTGGCAGCAAGCTTTGGAATAGATCTAAAAATTACGGGCTTCAAGTGCGACAAGGCACATATCCGACTAATGCAGTATATTATAATTTCTTAATGCTATTTGTGTTCAGGCAAGAAAATCGGCCTAGAACTTTTTATAAGGATCCATCAAGCAGTTTCCTTAAGCGAATTAGGGAAACCACAGAAACACTACATATAGATGGCCGAATGGGGCTCTGAACCAACGTCCTGGCGAATCCGAATCAAGTGTCTTACTACTTCATTACTTCACTCGGTTTGTATTTGTACAGTGTGTACCATTAAGATATTACAGTAATAAACATAAAATGAAGTAATTGAGGAGCAGCATTAAACTAAATTTTTTGTTCTACATACAAGTCAAGAATGTTATTCAAGAGAAAATGTTCTCATCATCAGGTTATAAAACTTATCTCATGTGGTTGAAAATCTCAGAAGTCTACGAACACAACTGTGCGTCCGCAAAATAAAATGGAATAAACACACAATGGTCTATGGGTCCTCGTCTTACATTGAACTCGAAGACCTCCGTCAGTGGCCATCCCATCTCACACCGCACAACACAACAGGCGGCGTTCTGCTGATCTGCTGATCTGCTGTGAGCTCCAAGTTGAGGGTTATGCAGAGCTCCGGGGATGGTTGTGAACTGGTATGTCCATGGTATTACTGCTTGAGCATAGCTACTGGCCCTACCGTAATGCAGTTCTATTGGTCACTTACGTTTTTCTCATTTCCTAAGTCTACGGTCGTCAGATTCTAGCTACTTTATCTGAGGGACATAATTAATTATGTCCTAGAGTAATTCTACGAAGACCGCCAGAGTCCAGGGCACACCGGCAGCCGCCAGGAGGCATAGGGCATGCCGCTGGATGTCGCGACGTATGCGGACTCGTTTACTGCGCACAAACACGTAATCTAAAACAGTGCCTAGAGTATTCAGCCTATTTAATCCCAATATCTAACTCCAGAAAACAGTATTGACATATTTGCTTCGTTTCTGAAGTACGCTGACAGCCTAATTCAAAGTACCTTTGAATACCAGCCTTTCACCAGACAAGTTAGTGGGGATATCAACTGTAGTTCTGTTAGAAATTGACTTCTACAAAGAGTTATTTTGTTGTGTGGGAATGGAGGTTGCGAGGCAGACTACTGGAACAGTATGCGCCGAACGTTAAGCGATATTTTATAGTGTTTAATTAACTCCCTGATTCTCTTTGAAAATAATGAGCTTTTAATGTTGAAGGATACTGAACTCATGTGCAATTAGCCTCAATCCATACGTACCGACGTGAATACATTCTATTTCCTAAGTGAAGCCTTTTTAGCACTACCACCTGTCGGTTAACATAATCGTGTAATCCTGTATTCATCTGAAAATAGCTGCGAGAAAGAAAGCGTAGAGGGTAACGGGTAAGCAGACTCTTTCAGAACCGTGGGTTCCGCCACATCAATGATAATGGAGCTGCTCAGAGCGCGAGCAAAATTTTAATGAAAGGATTATTTAATACGGTTGTAAAGGAAGTTGGCGCATTAACACACAGCGGTCGCGTCCCACTCTTGCGAAGTTCCTCGCACAGCTGATACGGCGGCTGAAGACAGCCCTTTGTTGGCAACTACACACGCCGGTGAGCCCGCCACCAACAATAGGATTTTCAAAAATCCCACTAAGTTGTTTAACCTCAGGGTATAAAGCAGCCGACAGAAGACAACCCACAAATTTCCTCAATGCGCGCCGTGCCTTTGCATTTGTATCACGACGACAAAGAAGTTCATTTCCACTCGCGCTACAGATTACCTCGCCTTTCTACTGACAGACCTTCCACGGTCGATCCCAACAGCAGTTTATAGCACCATAGTCTGATTTATGCAGTCGCTCAGAATAGCACCTCTAATCAAATGTTCAGATGTGTGTGAAATCTTGCGGGACTTAACTGCTAAGGTCATCAGTCCCTAAGCTTACACACTACTTAACCTAAATTATCGTAAGGACAAACACACACACCCATGCCCAAGGGAGGACTCGAACCTCCACCTCTAATCGCACTTGGTACGCTGCATTAGTATAATATATAACTGCGTCCGTAATTATTCGACATTGTGGTCGTAGAATCATTGAAATATACTCGAATTTCATAGATTAACTCTGTGAGGAACAGGGGCACCAAAACTCCCCGAAACGCATATATATCATATGCGGTTATTCTTCGTAAAATTTATTCTTCACATCAATGGTAATTCTGTACTAAAACTACGAAAAATGTAACAAGTGCTGTTTGTTGCATTAAAACAGGAAAACGTATAAACCCGTGACATCGCTTACAAAAAATGGTTCAAATGGCTCTGAGCACTATGGGACTCAACTGCTGAGGTCATTAGTCCCCTAGAACTTAGAACTAGTTAAACCTAACTAACCTAAGGACATTACACACATCCATGCCCGAGGCAGGATTCGAACCTGCGACCGTAGCGGTCTCGCGGTTCCAGACTGAAGCGCCTAGAACCGCTCGGCCACATTTGCCGGCGTCACTTTCTCAATTGTTATTATTTTGAGATGATTCTTTCATTTATAGAACCGCGCGGCCACTTCGGCCGGCGACATCGCTTACAAGTAATTTGCTTAAATTAGGTCATAACATACTGACAACTGGTAGACTTTCCTTTAAGTATAGTGACTTAAAGAATATACATGACGCAAAACCGTGCTTCATTACCTCCGATTCGTGATCTACTTACTGATTTTCCAACTAGACTGTGCAATGCTATCTGTCAAACGGCAGTAAGCAAAGTGGTTTATAGTTTGTGGTGGCTTCAGTGTAGATTTTCTAAGTATTCTGATACGAAAAATGAACTGGAAACCTTATTTAGATCCTACAATTTGATCACAGTAATTAATGTTTCAACACGGGTGAATACATACGGTAGGAACCTAATTGGTATTGTTTTCTTCGTTGACGCTCAGAGCAAGAAAATAACTGTTTAGCCAGCAACAAACGCTCTCTTTGATCGTGTTACACAGATAGATAGGATAAAAAACAATAGTGCTTTACAGTATGGCTACTCCTCAGTGGAAATCAGTTAGAATAACTAACGACCACAGGTCAAATGTTTTTCAAAGCAATCAACAAGGGATAACATGACACGAAATTTATAATGAACCAAATGCTAAAATAAAATTTAATCTGCTCCATGATAAACTAATATAATTATCTGAAAATGGTTCTCCGCATAAACTAACCAAAGAGGACATTGAAGAGCCATGTAAAAAGTCATGGATCGCTAGAGGGATTTAAGTATCTTCTGAAAGGAAAAGGGAAATGTATCTTTTGGCAAGAACAAGTGGAGATTTTGCAGTAGTTTCACACTACAAAAAGTTCTAAAAACTAATAAGAAAGATTATTTTTTAAAATCAAGAAACATCCGCAAGACGTCAGAAATCAGTAATTCCGACAACAGACTTAGTATATTCGGAAGGTAGTGAAACAAGAGACAGGACAACCAGCCACAAAATGAAATAACTATCGAGCTGAGTGGAAGGGTTATAAATGATGAGTCACAGGTAGGAAATATATTTAATAGTCCTTCTTTAAATACAGTAGAAATTAGAGGGACAAACAGTTCAAGAGAAAAATCACAGCAATATTTTGAAAAAATAGCTCTCATAAAATTCAATCATATGAATGTATTACCAACTTCTCCTCATTTTAAGAAAAGATATTGAGGTGAAGGACAGAAAGGAAGTAAAACACTGTAGACCTATTTCACGCGACAAGTTAACACGTTCTTTGTAGCAGGAGGCATTTACTTTGCCACACAGTTCCTACATTTATTTATTTTACTTACTGCTTATTTAGCCTGACCAGTTTAGGGACGAAAGTCTCTTTCTTACATCTGACCAGGAGAAACACATAACAAAAATATTAGAAACAATAATAATAATAATAATAATTTTCATCATAAATAAAAATAATACTTGGCAATAATAATAATAGTGAGCATTAAGAATGGTATTCATTAGTTAAGCACATTTAAACTCGTGTTTAGTATAACGAGAAGAGGAAGCGGTAATGACACAGGAGAAGATTGAAATTAAGGCCACAGTGGTTATAAAGAGAGAACAGAATTTCAGTAGAGAGCTTTGTAGACAAGGGGTAGAGAAAAGTGGTGGGGCATGGAGGTGTGACGGGAATGTGCTGCAGATAAGTATAAGGAAGAGACTGATATTGTGATACAAGGGTTTTCCTCCCCGTTGTCTACAGATTTTTCTATAGAAATTCTGCTCTTTCCTAAAAGCCATTGTGATTGTGTTTTGCAGTTCGAAAGTATTTTATTACTCTAATATTTTGAGAAAGACTGTTTCAGAAGCGGGACCCTGATACCAAAAATTATTTAGGCAACACAGTAGTGTTATGTAGTAGTACAGAGAGAATTTTACTCTGTTGAGAACGAGTAATTCTATTGTGCCGTTCAGATAGTAGTGTAAGGCCTAAATATAAAGAAGAGCGATTGCAGTACAGCTGAAAACATGGCGATTCTTAATACGTTGTATAACTGAAGCTTATGAAGTAGTGTTAGTTTTATACGTCACTCTGGCTTAATCTGTTGCAACTGAGGGAACTGCTAAACTGGAATGACGTACAATAGAAAACGACTGCAATCCAAACTAATAACACAAAATTCTTGAAAATAAATAGTTGACAGACTCTACGATTGGAAAAACTGTCAGCGAGCTATGACTTAAACATGAAGCTTTTACGCCAGGCCTTTACAGTGATTACGAACTGGTTTTCACCTTCTTTTTTTCTTTTTCGGAAGTGGAGAGACTGAGTAGAGATGAGCAGGCAAAGAGCGTTCCGGTTAGGCAGCGGCGTAAGTAAATTACCGTCCCATGTGGATGCTCTGATGAGACCCCGTCTGTTGCCCACAAAAATGCAGTAATAGATCCGAAGGCAGAAGAATGTGCTGCTGAAGCTAATAATACAGGTATGTTACTACTTCTGAGTATGTCAGAATTCTATAAAAATAGAAGTTAAGACATTAACGACTTTTCAATTATTGGTCGATAACTTACCATTACTTTACGCGATTTTTTGCTATATACACAACAATGTTATGAAGTCATTGATGAAATAAAAAACGTTAGACTTCAGTAGCATCTTTGACGTATTCGTAAGGGATGATACCTAGTATTCTCGCTTTCTGCAACTTACTCGGAAGCATGGTTTAACACAGTAAAAATGTAACTCTGTTTACGCCTTGACTGTGATACACCGTTCGTTATACAAGTGCGAACAAACTGAAATCTGGGCACATAAAAAAAATTAAAAAGTATTTTAGGATACGTAAGTCACTCCAACCACAATATACGCTACTATTGCACAATGTGTTGAAGGAAATAAAATATACTGCTGTTAGGAGTAAAATATACTGCTATTAGGAAGACTGGACCTCCAAATAATACTTAATAAAGAAAATATTAATTCTGAAAAATCTATGCATCTATGCCAGCATCACAAATAATCAAAAGTACTCAGTAATCATGTGATCCAGTGGTATCTTTATGTGTGTCCATTGTCTGTGGACAATCGCTTGTTTTTCATATATATATATTCCCGGGTTCGATTCCCGGCGGGGTCAGGGATTTTCTCTGCCTCGTGATGACTGGGTCTTGTGTGCTGTCCTTAGGTTAGTTAGGTTTAAGTAGTTCTAAGTTCTAGGGGACTGATGACCATAGATGTTAAATCCCATAGTGCTCAGAGCCATTTGAACCATATATATATATATATATATATATATATATATATATATATATATATATATATAGCGCTCCTGAATGCAGGTCAAGTTAAGCAAGAGGTCTACCAAAATCACGTCCCTGTTCTTAGCACGATTAAGGTCTGGAACTCCGCAGGCCATTCAGACTTACGGCTATTTTCATTCCCTGGAAATTTGACGAACAGAAGTGCCTTGTGTACATGGTTGCTTTAGGTCTTGTGAAAACATTTCTCAACATTACACTTGCATGAATCGTCTAAGAGCGTAAAGCACGACGTCATCCTCATGACTCTGATCAGCTAAGAACCTATGATGGAGTATACATAATTGTGTGCGTCCTCCAAGGCACATTTAGATATTGGTCCATATCACCAAAACTAGATGGATGATCAAGTATTATTGCTTCTCTTCAAAACAGTGTCAACCAGAGTTACCATCAGGGAAAATTTTTTTTACGCACCTGTTTCGCCGTTCACCAGTGCTCTAGACAATTTTATGCTCCCTTTGAAGCGATCCATAATAAATTGTTCTCTTATCAGTGGATTGGTTGGTTGGTTGGTTTGGGGAAGGAGACCAGACAGCGTGGTCATCGGTCTCATCGGATTAGGGAAGGATGGGGAAGGAAGTCGGCCGTGCCCTTTCAGAGGAACCATTCCGGCATTTGCCTGGAGTGATTTAGGGAAATCGCGGAAAACCTAAATCAGGATGGCCGGACGCGGGATTATTATCAGTGGAGACTTCCAGCATGTATAATAGTTCATGAAGGATACTACAGAACGTGCTTGCGGAAACAAGACGGCAAATTACAGACAACGTCTGAAATACGTTATTTTAATCTTGACTGCTTCTTGAATCGTTGTCTCACACTTCACTGAGCAGACGTTCACTACAAATCATATAGAGAGTTTGGTTCTCCTGTGACCTAAACGTAAGTTCTAACACAATTCTATAGCAACTGAGTGAATATTCAGCGAAGCTTTAATATGTATAGTGCGGCAACTTCGCTGCGTCGCTTAGCTGTGCTACAAGAAACCACTTGAAGTAAAAGAAAACATTATCACCGTTTTTTCTGCTGTCCAGTCAATTCTAGTGCAATTTCAAGCGTAAATGATGATTTCTATGGTACATATGATGTGTTCCCCCTTGTGCGACAACGCTGATGACTAAATGTTCTTGTCCGCAGCTCGTGGTCGTGCAGTAGCGTTCACGCTTCCCACGCCCGGGTTCCCGGGTTCGATTCCCGGCGAGGTCTGGGATTTTCTCTGCCTCGTGATGACTGGGTGTTGCGTGATGTCCTTACGTTAGTTAGGTTTAAGTAGTTCTAAGTTCTAGAGGACTGATGACCGTAGATGTTAAGTCCCATAGTGCTCAGAGCCATTTGAACCATTTGACTGAATGTTCAATATCGTAATCTTTAGCATTCAGATATCTGTCAGACTGTGTGCTCGGAAGTATGTCTGCATTTCCCAGCAGTGTAATCTGCTATGTGGCTCACAAGGAACCCATTGAGTGTGAGGTCGCAAGTTTAGTCTTTAGTAACGCTCATTTGGAAGTGTTTTGTTAACAGCTATGCGGGAAAAGTATTAGATGATAATGACTCACCAAGTGCATCAGCAGAACGACAGAAGTGATTGTCTAGGAGGTGCTGAGATACACCTTCTATGTTATGCTTCACAAAATAGACTTCGTCGACATTCAAGAGATGTTCAAAACTAACTGTTAACTTGCACCATGAAAACCGAATGAAAAATGGCACCACACAGTGATCACAAAAGTTCATACCATCAAGATCGAAAGCGAACTCGTTGAGACTTACAAACCGCGCAGGATGTTCAGATAACTATCCACTCTTAAGCAATGTATATTCACTGAAGAGCCAAAGAGACTGGTACACTTGCCTCATATCGTGTAGGGTCCCCGCGAACACGTAGAAGTGCCGCAACACGACATGGCATGAACTCGACTGATGTCTGAAGTAGTGCTGAAGGGACTGACACCGTGAATCCTGCACGGTTGTACATAAATCCCACGAGGGGTGGAGAGCTCTTCTAAACAGCACGTTGCAAAGCATTCTGATATCCTCAATAATGTTCATGTCTCGGAAGTTTGGTGGCCAACGGTAGTGTTTAAAATCAGAAGAGTGTACCCGAAACCACTCAGTAGTAATTCTGGACGTGTGGGGTGTCACATTGTTCTACTGGAATTGCCCAAGTCCATCGGAATGCACAATGAACATGAATGCATCCAGGTGATCATACAGGATGCTTACGTACGTGTCACCTGCCAGAGTTGTATCTAGAGGTATCAGAGGTCCTACATAACTCCAACTCACACGCCCCACACCATTACAGAGCTTCGACCAGCTTGGTCATTCCCCTGCTGACATGCAGGGTCCATGGAGTTATGAGATTGTCTCCATAACCGTACACGTCCATCCGCTCGATACTATTTGAAACGAGACTCGTCCGGCTAGGCAACAGTCATTAACAGTCCAATGTCGGTGTTGCTGGGCCCAGGCGATGCGTAAAGCCTTGTGTCGTGCAGTCGTTAAGGTTACACGAGTGGGCCTTCGGCTCCGAAAGCCCATATCGATTATGTTTCGTTGAATGGTTCGCACACTGACACTTGTTGATGACTCAGCACTGAAATCTGTAGCAAGTTGTTTAAGGGTTGCACTCCTGTTGCGTTGAACGATTCTCTTCAGTCGTCGTTGGTCCCGTTCTAGCACGATCTTCTTCCGGCCCCAGCGATGTCGCAGATTTGATGTTTTACCGGATTTATGATATTCATGTTAACCTCGTGAAATGGTCGTACGGGAAAATACCCACTTCATCGCTACCTTCGAGGCTCTGTGTCCCTCGCTTGTGACTATAACACCACGTTTCAAACTCACTTAAATGTTGATAACCTGCCATTGTAGCAGCAGTAGCCGATGAGCAATTGCCCCCGTCACTTGGTGTCTTATATGGGCGTTGCCGACCGCAGCGCCGTATTCTATCTGTTTACATATCTCCGTATTTGAATACCCATGCCTATACCAGTATCTTTGGCGCTTCAGTGTAGAATCATATTGGTGTAAAGAAATGATAACTGATGGAATGTGATGACACCTCGCAACCGAATGCGAAACAATCTATAGTGGGGCTTATCGTGAAACTGGCTGTTCTTTAAGGTGTAGCTGCAGATAGCGCGGCATTAGGTTTTATAGGGACGGAAAAAGACATCCAGGGGCTGATTTTTTCCAGTGGTTCCAGATGGTATGAACTGCAATGTCACACACTTTTCATGTGGGATAGTTTGCTCTGAATGAGTGTCGTTTTTATACGCAGACAGGGAATAATCTGAGCGAGGTGGCGCAGTGGTTAGCACACTGGATCGCATTCGGGGTTGGCCTGGGTGGCCGAGCGGTTCTAGGCGCTACAGTCCGGAACCGCGCGTCCGCTACGGTCGCAGGTTCGAATCCTGCCTCGGGCATGGATATGTGTGATGTCCTTAGGTTAGTTAGGTTTAAGTAGTTCTAAGTTCTAGGGGACGATGACCTCAGCAGTTAAGTCCCATAGTGCTAAGAACCATTTTAACCATTTTTTTCGCATTCGGGAGGTCAACGTTTCAAACCCTCTTCCGGCCATCCTGATTTATGCTTTCCGTGATTTCACTAAATCGCTTTAAGCAAATGCCGGAATGGTTCCTTTGAAAGGGCACGGCCGACTTCCTTCCCCATCCTTCCCTAATCCAATGGGACTGATGACCTCGCTGTTTATTCAAAAATGGTTCAAATGGCTCTGAGCACTATGGGACTCAACATCTGTGGTCATAAGTCCCCTAGAACTTAGAACTACTTAAACCTAACTAACCTAAGGACATCACACACATCCACGCCCGAGGCAGGATTCGAACCTGCGATCGTAGCGGTCACGCGGTTCCAGACTGAAGCGCCTTTAACCGCACGGCCACACCGGCCGGCTCGCTGTTTATTCCCCTCCCCCCGAATCAACCAACAAACGAGCAGCTCCACCTTCTAGCACACTAATGAATAACATTCCAGCCAGGTTACCATCGAGATTAACAGTCGGCATAATTGTATACAAAACCGTTAAGCCGTTGACGTTAGTTGATCTTGATACAACTTTCTTGGTATCTCTAATTTCCAGGGTTCTTTGCACATACAATCTCTCTTCAAATGCTGATTGCTCGTAGTCGAAAACTAATTTCATACTGAACGATAGGATTAGTTTCTTTATCTCATCTACAAATTTTGGGGCCGACTCCTAAGTTTGCTGTGCATCGTGAAGTTGACACTTTGTTTGAAATTTTGTTTTCTTGCGTTTCCAATTCTGCAGCATTGTTTGAATTTATGCACTGTCTACTGCTTCCGTTGAAATCACTGTAATCTATGTCGCGAGTAATTAGATGTGCCTAACGTAGTAGGACACTACCTTGCACATTCCGTAAAATAAATTGAGCATCCTTGTAACGCGCAAACACGAGTCTCTGCAAAGACTGCGCCTTGTCCTCCCTTAAATATTAGTACTTTTTTTATGCACTACACGGGCATATCGCTTCGGGCTCATTCGAAATCTGTTCATAAATGTGTTTTTACCGTGCTGCGAATTATCTTCAATGTACGTAATTATATTTTGTACCCGTTCGTTGGACAAAGATTTCCCTTTATTACCTTTCACTGGTTCAAAATGGTTCAAATGGCTCTGAGCACTATGGGTCTTAACATCGGAGGTCATCAGTCCCTTAGAACTTAGAACTACTTTAACCAAACTAACCTAAGGACATCACACTCATCCATGCCCGAGGCAGGATTCGAACCTGCGACCGTAGCGGTCGCGCGGGCCCAGACTGAAGCGCCTAGAACCGCATCTTTCACTGGAGACGGCATTTGTGGCTCCCTGACCGACAATGATCATGAACTACATGACTCGTCACCTGTTTCAGTATTATTTCCCCTCGTTATGCACGTACGATCATCACTGTATTCCTCATGTATAATGTGCACACTTTCGAGCGTGTAAAACACCGCATATTCCACTGACTCATCTTAAAGAAGCGGTAATATTTCATCTGCGACTTTTTTCTCATTCTGCGAAGTTGCTTTGGTTCCTTTCTGCCGAAATGTCAAATTCAGCAACTCTGCTGTAGATATAATGCAGTGTTTGCTTTGTTTGTCGTTTCCATTGCTATGCTTTGTGTCAACATCACTACCACTGTAGCACTGTTGTGAGTTGTTCGTCGACTAAGCACTCGAACTGCGATCCGTAGCCTCCTTCTGTCCTCATCATTGGATACCTCTATTCCCGCCTCCTGTTGCCATTAGCAGTCGATATTGTGGTTGTATCGTAGACACTAGGTGGGGTGTCGAATGCCGTAAATATCATTGGCCTTTTTCGACCTAGCACTCAAGGAGTTCCTCGTCAGGCGTCCTCATTCCAACGGTAGCGAGAAATTCTAAACATTCAGACTGATCAATGTACTTCCAGAGCGAGGGACGTAATATCACAGCAGACCGTCAGTTACTTAATAATTTCGTAGAAATATTATTTGAACGGTGCCTTTCCAGCATCAGTGTGTGTAAATGATGGGGTACTGAGATGCGGCGTTTGCTGCTAAATCACTATCGGAATATGTGCGAGTATCTGATAGATTTGTGTGCAGAATACTTAATTCATTTTTCTGTGAATATGATCAGTTTATAACAGACATAGTTAAACGTAGGCACTTCTGTTTGATAATTACAGCCACAAAAAGTAATACGTCATTTGTCATTCAAACTACTAGAGATAGTGGTAAGACGTAGTAAATTCTACCCCTTACGTATCACAGATTATCATGAACTTTCTAAACAGCTCGTCTTTCGACCGGCAAGGATATTGTCTTGCTGTTTTATCTTAACATGCCCTAACCGCTAGTGATTACGCTCCAGTGTGCCAGAAGAGGGCCGTTGAACCTGCTTCGCTCATAAAGTTCGCGTTAGTTACGCCACAGCAAAACTATTTGAACAGTTCTCTGAAGAGATGAATTGTGTGTTTTAAATTATTTTGTAAATTGCCAGGGTAATCTGAGAAATATTGGGTTTATTTCCAGCAGCTGCAGTAATTACCTACAAAATCGATGAGCGAATCAGTATCGTTGTTTCCAGTCAGTTGCTTCTGTTGACAGAATATGTTATTTGAACAGGTACAAAAAAGGTCTCACTGATATTTGTAAAGTGGAAAATTAATTCGGAGAAGTAGTACAGAAATCGGAAACTTCAGTGTGAAAGTGGAATACATTTAACTGTTAATACCAGCATTGTTGGGTCTAGGCATTGCTTGGAAGTGAATTACATGCAAAAAGGCATTCCACTAAATAATGATCTGTACACTTATCCGTCCAAATTAACTTTTTTCCACCTAAATTTTTAAGGAACAATAACATTCATAAAGGGTCCCATTTTCGTATTAGGGAACACAGTCAAAATTTATCTTGCAACGAAACGTATTCTGTCTGTTAACCAGCCATCATCCACTTACTTTCGGCACAGATCAATACTAAAGGAAGTATGGAGTAGTTACACACTAATTAAATTAATTTTTATGTAACGTTTATAAGACTATATGCAACATGTACAGCTATAGTCCAAGGTACCATCCGACAGATATGACGCGATGTTGGACCAAATCGATGACAACATGGTATCTTGACAGAGGGTCTAAAAATGACGAAAGCGTTTAGGCGATGGCTAGAACAACAGTAAATCAAGGGTTATTAGATTATATGTTAATGTTGTATAAGCACTGTGCACTCCAGTCAGAGAAACCAATAGCGTCAGAATTTTGAGTCCAGAATAAGGTATGCAAAGTCGTTTACAGTAATGATTAGTGTCAGTTATAAACATTATCGCGTTTGAGCAAACGTTTGCAGAGTTGTCCGTTTACACTATAGGTGGGGACTGCAGAGTTAATTTCACGTTTGTAAAAGTGTTTTAGATTGTCAAGGATGATGACACGTTGTTAACATCCCTCCAAGACGAGAACAGCATTACTGCACCTTATTGATACAGTACGCTGTGAAACTGGTGGGATTATAGCAGAAATGACATGGCACCCACCATTTAGATCTAACGCCCAGTGTTCTACGATAAACCTCTACAAATTCAGAGGCTGAAGTATATATAGGATCATTTGTTTTCAGCAATTGCTTCATTGAGATGATTGTTAAAACTCCTCAGTAGCTTTACATTACTCTGTGTCACTTTAGTTCTAAGTGTAACTGTAAACATTTATAGAATTGCCTTTCACGAGCCACAGTTATCTGAGTATGGGACTGTAACTATGGCCAGAATGGCTAAGTATTAACTGCAGTGTCGTTAACATGGGACATACTCGGGTAGCTCACTGAAGTTTTCAGAAATGTTGAAGATTATTTAGAAGTATACATGGCAAGAAAATGGATCTGGATAAATTAAAGAACGTATCCGAAACTTTCAGTTGGTATGTACTTCCGTTGGACAGAAATTTTAAAAAATGCAAATTTTTTGTAGCATTACACAAAACGAAAATGAAACTTCGAGATGTAGTAAATGAATTTGTAATTTTTACTATCGTCAA
Organism: Schistocerca piceifrons; assembly: GCF_021461385.2. Taxonomy (NCBI): domain Eukaryota; kingdom Metazoa; phylum Arthropoda; class Insecta; order Orthoptera; family Acrididae; genus Schistocerca; species Schistocerca piceifrons. The sequence continues at coordinate 443,036,315 of NC_060149.1, read as the reverse complement.
CAGCATTAAAACTTCTACACAGTATCTAACTACATTTCACAAGAATTGGAGGGACAACATGCAATTATAAAGACAGGACAAGGTTATTAATGAAATGAGTATACGGAAACGCGAGGTAAAGTTGAAAAATAGGAAGAGTTTGAATAAAATCTGTTTACAGACGAACAATAAGACAAAAACCAAATAATAAATAATAACTTGTTCTGAAGCCTAATAGGATTTTATTCAAATTAGCACTAACTATGGAAGCCTTCTATTTTGTGTCACGTAGGCAGAGACTTAGATAGATACCAATGAAGTACGATGTTAATTATAATACGTGTAGAACAGATGAGGCAGAGAAATGAGAACATGAAAGAAAAGTGACAAAAAATTTACACATAGCACTATTGTGGCAGTATGTTAGGAAACAAGAAGAAAATTTACCAACCCCATTGCTAACGACGGTTAAAAACCCATGTCAGTGAAGAGCATAATTTTAAAAACTTTAATCGCTGTATCGTGAAAAGCTGTCTCATTTATTTCGTAATTGATCAGATTTGAAGACAGTTATGGATAGATAGCAACGGTGGAGAAGTTGAAGTTTTAGTCACTGAAAAGGCAAAAAATAGTTGTCATATTTAATGACCTATAACTGATGCGGAAATTAGAAACGAAAGAAGATCTCAAGAAGCGGTGGCAATTTAAACACTTTTTTCTGCAAAAATTCTAAGTTTATGCAATAAATTGTAAAATTAGAGTCCGATTGTGATTATTGATCTAGAAGAAGTTATGCATAATACTTGATAGGAGGAGAAAAGTGTTCATGTTGACAGACACACACGCCATTTGCAAAATTTGGCACAAGTCGGCATGCAAAATCAAAATCAATTTTTAAATAAATCGCTGAGAAGCAAACTCTGTGCCCATGTTGCTTTAGAAGGAACGCTAAAATGTGAAAGAAAAGCTCAAACTAGAGATAATAATTAAAACTTATTGAAGTGAAAAGAAAGTTAACTTATGCATTATCATTCTGTATCCGAGAAGAAATAAATTTCAGATTTAGTAATTAATTAAACTTGTTACTGAGAGAATAATTGCGTTTTACGACAAAGTAGAGCCAAATTAACGACAAAAAACGCTTTTATTTCAAAATCTACTAATACGGTAGATAAAGATGGCAGAGTAAGCCCTGACCTAAATTAGAAAGAAATAAAGCATCTTCTACTCCATCATTAAGTTCCCAACGTTATATTAACATGACAATAATTCTAGAGTCATTGTAAAGTTTGTTTTATTTGAAGTTTTCATTGAGCGATTTGATATCGTTAGAGAAACTATACCCCCGTCTTTTACTTCTCGTCTGCTACCAGCAACAGACACAGTATATGGTTAGTAATAACCATTTACGGATTTTTAGAGGTAGCTTTCGCCATATGAAAACACAAAACTGAAGTATAGAAGAATTTTTATTTCAGAGCGCAGGTGATGCTCCACCAATTTTACTGTCAATGTTCCAGACCTTTCCTAACAGTATTATAGCACATCTGAATATTTAAATTTTTCTCGAGATTACTAATAGTTCCATAAGAATTTGCATGGCCAATTTATTATTAGTGAGCACTTGCCAATTTCGTGAGTTTAACGGTGGGTGCAGAAGGACATTTCCTCGTGTGGTCATTGCAAAATATTTTATCGTTTCTTTCAGAGAAGATGACTCTGTGAAACGAGTCGTCAATTTACACCTGTTAATTGTCGTTGCTGCTTTCTGATTCATTGTTTCAAACATTCGTCACACCCGTTCTTTCTATATAAAAGAGATCTCGTTAGATTCGTAAAGGGCCTTGTTCTTCAACAATGACGATGAAAATGCCAAAAACGTCCTAAATGTATCCCCAGTATTCAGTACTTGATCGAAAGTATCAGTATTCTACAACATTGCGTAAAAGAACTATCAACTTCTGCTGGAGCGGCTCCAGTTTTAGCAATAATCATTTCAAAAAAATGACTGTACATCCAGACATTAAACGAGGGTGTACGGAAAAGTAATGCCTCCGAATTTTTATATGTTAAAATTCTTAAAGCTTTCTAAACAAAACAAATTTTATTAACATACTACATCTTTATTCTCCATGTATACCTATTTATTTCTCTACATAGTCACCCTGGCGAAGAACACACTTTCCCCACGACTGACCAGTTTGTTGATACCACCAACTGTAGGGTATTTAACTTTGTTGATGGAATCACAACCTCGCCTCTGCTTGCACCGCTTTATCACTATCAAAGTGATGTCCTCGAAGGTATTCATTAAGTTTTGGAAACAGATGAAAATCGTTTGTGGCCAAGTGACGATTGTATCGAGGATGCTCGATGACAGTGAACCCAAGGCGTCGGATTGTTGTAGATGTTGCAGCGCTCGTGTGAGGTCTGGCATTGTCATACTGAAGTAGAGTGTGTCCAATATGAGGCCGAACTCTTCAATTTCATGCTTTCAGTTTTCTGAGGGTCTCCCACGCACCTACATAGTTACGTTATTCACCGCTACGTTACACACTACAGTTCGGAGCCCTCTAGCGGCAGAGGAGTTTAACTTGGGTCATCGAAGTGGGAAATTCGACGCATGACGTTTAATACTTCAACTATCACTGAGAACAGAATAAAAAACTCAGAGGTATTACTTTATAGGTTAGTATGGTGACTTATACTATCGCAAAGGAATTTCTTTCCCTGCTGGACCGAAATGTGACGACAATTTCTGTGCTGTGAGGCAGTATTGCATAACAGATAATTACTGAGCAAGCGTCTTCTTCGCATCTGCTTTCAATGAGCTAATTCGAACAACAGAAATGTTGAGTCTGGTAAGGCGTTTCAGCTGGCTAACTAAAATAAACGCAGAGAGAGCCATTGTCAGTAAAGCGGAGCGAAAAGAAAACTTTTGAAAGGAGCTACTCGGAATGGTGAGATATAACAAGCCCAGATTTTATTTATTTTCGTGACCCCTTTTTATGCAGAGGGTTATAACTTGATATACTTGGTGCCAACCAGAACTTCCTTTCTGCCGAGATGCCGATAGACTCATGCGCTTTAATTATAGAAGTGGTAGAATCGAAAGAAGTGCTGAAGAGCTCTTCGTATTTCTGAAGAGAAGGCAAAAAGGAAATTAAAAAGCAATGCATTTCCATTCCTCAGAGTTATCTGCTTACAAGCAGCAACGCTGCGAATTTATTAGCTAATTTAACACGTCCTTTAAATATGTAACCTAGCATACTTCCACAGTTGAATATGGAGAGTGGTATTAAGTGTCATTTATTTTAATCTGCGTGTTGGTAAGAAACAACAACACCTAATCGTTGGAATCTGTTATTGCTGAAAGGCGAGTGCTGATATAAGTTAATGGTCCTGCAATTTCATTGGAGGAGAGCAGTAACAGAGTAATATCCATGGAAATCAAATGCCTTAAAGACGTAGCAACAACTAAGATCTTGAGGGATCAGGACACGTCGCAGTCTTGTAAATGTTGCAAAAACAATTCCAGTCTTCGAATGAAAGGATTTCGAGAAATCACAGAAATAAAATCAGAGTGCCCGAGCATAAATATGAATATCTCTCTTTCCGAATAAGAAGTCAACGTTATAACTTACACTGAGTAGCTGTAGTCTATTGAAACTCTCAATTCCAGGACATTAAACAGCCTCTGGCAGTTGTCTTCACGGTAGTAAGTGGACTTGCGTTACGGCTCGGTAATTTCGGTACAGTACATAAAAGACCTTGGCAGTGGTAAGATTACTGGTAGTATTGGTAGCTCTGGTAGAGAAAGGAACATAAATGAATGTGTGGGAGGGGAAATGAGTGCTGACGACTTCTCCCTGTTTTTTGTTTGTTTGTTTTGCATATAATTAGAACCGCTTATAATTGTTAATCCCTTGTGTATTTTATATCATTACAAAATATAAATTATATTTTATAAGTAACAAAAATTAGCTGCTCGCGTACCTTCTGCGCTATTACGTAACCAAAGCAATTACTTTTGATGCAAGTACAGTTTACAGGTACAAACAAAAAAATCTACATTGTTATTGTTGTTATTTTGTACTCAGTAGAACGTCCTTCATCATGATCAAAGACAAGAGTTTTCTGTTATTACTGATAAGCGCGGAAGTTGTTTAGCAATAACAAAAACATGTTTTACATATTCTAGACGAAGTACTACCGCGATTTTTGATGTCTTTGTTTTGTTTTTATTTTATTTCTCAAATTTTTTGAGGAAATTGTGTTTTCTAGTGCTATATAATAAATCAGTAGGTTTTTTGTTTCTATACAATATTCCCCCTGTTTCTCATTGTAAATTAACAGTTTTCGAATAAAACCTGTTTAAACATTGACATCTTTACTTTTGCTATAAATACTGTTTATTTTTATGCAACAGACGGCAAGATAGCTATGTAGAACAAAAGTGTTCATTAGGTTAAGTGGCCCTTCATATACCATTATTCAGTTTGTAGACGGTTCATCGCCTCCGGTTTCTAGGGAAATCTAGTAAGACACTGACCGCTTACGCGTACAATGTGATCGAAATGTGGTAACGCCCAATAGGTATGCAACACACCTAACGTACAGTTAACACGGTTGCGAACTCAACTGACCAAAGCTGCTAGGAAACCTACTGTTGTCTACGCTTACTTACAGTAGTCTACCTTAGCATTCGGTAGTTTTACAACTCTAGTTTCAAGTCGTCTAATATGTAGACTGCGAAAAGGAAGAATGTCAGCGTTAATGACGAAGACGTCATTCGAGAATGAGTACTAGCTCGGACTGGGGAAAGGATGGGAACGGAAATCGGCAGCGTCATTTTTAAACATATCAGTCCGCCATTTGTCATCACTAGTTCAGGGAAACTACGGTGAACCTAAATATGAACGAAAAGATAGGGACTTGAAGGCAAGCCTAGTGTCTCACCACTACACCAAGTTGAAGGTGGCTCAAACAATAAGCCTGTTGATTCTCCTGCAAGAAGTCAACGAAATTTGAATTGCAATACTTCTAATGTGTGCATAGTCAACAGCAATCACTGGTTTTAAGTGGATATCAAAATTCACTCACATGTTTAGTGTGCTGATAATCACGTATCAGCTGTCAATCAGTTTCTTTGATTTTTTCAATGCCTTCTGAGATTATTTTCCGTACATGTTGTCATTTAAATGATCTCACAGGAGGGTAACTTTTTAATTTAAAGCTATTAAACAACTGAAGACGAAATGAGATGGAAATTATTCCGGCGAGTAGCAATAAGATGACAATCGGGCCAGCGCTCTAGGAAATCAGTACACAGTGATATCACACCATCCAATGTTCCTTCTGTCGGAGACAAACTCTGCCCGCACAGGCCATAAAGGCCCAACGGTACCCATCGGCCGCCCTGTCATCCACGGCCCTCAGGCGTCACCGGATGCGGTTACGGAGGGGAATGCGGTCAGCACACCGCTCTGTCGCCCATTGTCAGTTTTCGTAACGAGTGTCGCTTCTTCTCACCAAGTAGCTCCTCAACTGGCCTCACAAGGATAGAGTGCTAACCGAGCCCGACAGTGCTTAACTTCGGTTACCTGATCTGGTGTTACCAATGCGCCAAGGCCGTAGGCCTTCTGTCGGAGACAGCAGTCCATATTTTTCCTCTGCTTTCCAAAATCAGATAAAAATTAGGTTTTTAATGGGAAAGATACCTAACTGATGGCAGTAACGTCAGCATCGACTAACGATGTCGCTGCTGAACCTCTTCTTAAGGAAGGTGACGAGACAGACTTAAAAAATTATCGTCCAGTTTCCGTATTGACATATTTTTCCATAATATTCCAAAAGGCAATATATTCAAGAACAGTCACACATTTACAGAGAAACAATTTACTTAACATGCCACCATTTGCATTCCAGAAAGTTTACTCAACGGAGACTGCTGTTTATACTTTCACTCTTCAAATTGTACAAGCCTTAGATTATTAAATATCACCAGTTTATATTTCCCGTGATCTCTCCAAGGCGTTTGATTATGTACATCATGTGGCTCTCTTAGGAAACCTCAAGTTCTCTGAAACTGATCGTTTTATCCACATAAGATTTAAATCATACTTGACAAACAGAATGCAAAACGTTGTGCTCAATATTTCAGACAGTATTGGAAGGGTAGACAATTTTGTTCACTGGGTAGAAATAACAAAGGACGTACCACAGGGTTCTATTACGGGTCCACTCATATTCGTTATATGCGTGAATAATATTCCATTTAACATTAAACAAGCAGAACTGGTACTTTCTGCAGACGAAACTACGGTTATAATAAATGTCATTAGAGAGAAAGCAACGGAACAGATTGTAAATGATGTTTTCCGAACGATTATAAAGTAGTTCTCAGAGAGTGAGCTCACCCTAAATTTTGAAAAAATATACTATATTCATTTCTGTACGACAAATAGAGTCACACGAATAATTGATGTAGCACCTGAGCAGGACTCAGTTCCCCTATTTGTGAGTGTACGTTGATCAAAACTTGAACTAGGAGGAGCATATTACTGAGTTTTTCAAACAATTAAGTTCAGCTACTTTTGCTCTTTGCATAATTGCTAATCTTGGAAACAACCGGATTACCCTCCTGCGATATTTTGCATATTTCTTCTCAGTAACGTCTTGCGAGATTGCTTTTGGGTAACTCACCACTTAGGAAGGGAGTATTGATTGCACAGAAGCGAAGAGTTAGAATAATATACCTTGTTCACACACGGACGCCATGTAGTTACCTCTTCAAGGAGCTGGGCATTTTATCGCATCGTCATAATAAATATATTGTATACAACGAAACTCGTCATAAATAATAGATCATAATTTGAATAGAACAGTGACGTCCATACCTAAAACACTAATAGAAAAATGACTTATTACCGATTATTAAAGCTGTCAGTTGCCCAGAAAGGAGTTAAGTATGCAGCAACAGAAATGTTTGATCATTTGCCCAATACCATGAAATGATAGGTAGCAGAGCAAGTTTTAAATCTAACTTAAAATCCTTTCTCCTGAACAACTCCTTCTAGTCCACTGCCAAATTTGTGTTTAATAAGAACTGGTACCAGAAAGAAGGTGTATTTGCCTGAGCAGAGCTAAAAAAAAAATATCTTCCATAATGTTAACGCTAATCGTGCGTAGCATCAGGTTTGTCGGCGTGTACACCACGTACATGAATTTAACTTTGAAGTTGCATTTTAACCTTATTTCATGCGTAGTAAATTCCAGAATCGTAGGCAACAATATTGCTGCTGTAGTCTTATGTGATTGGGTTTCGCGGGGCTTGTGTCTCTTCAGTCTGTCAGTTATTCGTCGTTAGATCTCAACATTTAGTTGCGTAATATGTGAGCGCTATCGTCGCACTTGACCGTCGACATCATATACGCGTTACCCATACGTTTACGTTCCAAGAATAGCTTAACTGTTTTCGGGGCACTTCTTTGACCAAATTAAGTTGAAAGCCATGCCCTCTGTTTGTTAATTTGCCTTTATTGGGCTAATCCCCTTACAATGCAAATCTGCTGTTCCTGGGGTATACTCGATTTGTCCCCCTGCTTCTGCTAATTAGCGCTGAAAGTTTCCCTCGAATTGCCTAAATGTATCCGTTAATAGAACTTCAGGGGATCAGATACAGATCAATTCCGGCTAAGCTTTTTTAGCGCCATCTATTGGTTATATGTGTTACCTATCGCATACATGCTTCCGAGAATAATTTCACTCCGTTGCCATCAAATGTGCAGTACGGACTGTTTTAATACACCATGGCTTTCCAGTAATGTTGTTAGCAGACGTCGGTACTATAATCCACATACTTATTTTTCATTATTTGTTTGTCTCTTTTCTTCTTTATTACTTTCAGCCACTGGTCAACTGATTATGTTGCTATGGAGAGACAGTTCAATCACATACGAAATTTAATGACGTAGTTCAAGGTAAGACATAGGACATTTAATCTGCAGTTGACCACCGTGGGTAAATCTAAATAGACTTCAGTCTTTGGCAAGATAACAAGAAACAAGGCGACCGGTATCGAAGCACCACTCATTTTATGAGTGTTACAAGGTTAAATTCCTCAGTTACAGAAGCAAAGGAAGCCTATGAGATTCTACATAACTAAGACCACTGACAAAGTTCACTGTTCCGGTATGAAAGTCATTCTAAGTAAGTGTGGGCATCATTTCAGTGATTCAGACCATGTTTCTCATATTCATTGGACTGCACCCGTAGATGTTTAATCTGTATGTAAAGTAACAATATAATTTCCAAATTACATCATGTTGATCACGAACCGTAAATGAAGCAAAAGAAACGAAGTATTCGCATTAACTGTAAGACAGTTGAAATACTATGTACAAGTCTTTACAAAACGATATGAGTACTCATTCACGCAACTTCAGAAAGAACGGCCTGGTTTTCTCGTTTCTGTCGGGTGTCTTTGTGCCACACTGTTAATGTCTGTATGACGTGATGAACGTCGCGAATCATATCTTATACACCAACTTATCAGCATAAAAAAGGGACGCTGAGATACATGAGTTTCCGTAATCTACTTCCAAAGCCCTGTTTTCGGTATACTCATACGAACCTCATAATTATGTCAGATAATCTAAAGTAAAGTTGGCAAAGACGTCACACAGGGAATAAATAGAAAAATATAAGTTATTTCCTCGATTAGTCCCGAATATTTTATATAAGCGGCACATAACAATAACAGGATTTTTTTCACCTGACATCATCTTCCAACAGGACCAAAGAAGGACTCAACAGTAGTCTTTACACCAGAGCCAAGTCATAATTGCATGAAAATATTTTCGGAAGATTAAACGGAATAGTGGCTACTTTTTCAGTGATTCTGACTCTGATGTATAGTTTTCTAGAAGCTTATTGTCTTTCAAAGAGACACTGAAGAGGAATTCCGACTTATACAGGAGACCGTTTTGTTATTACTCAAACATGCTTCAACAATTTATGTGCTCTCTTTAGTGGGATTTTTTGTTTTGTTTGCTTATTTACATGACGTTATAAGTTTTTACTGCCGGTAACTTTACATCTATCATACATTCTAAAGCTTGTCAAGGTTTGTTTGATACTGTAATCTTGGTTCCCTTGTTTGTGACGTGCGAAAGATAACATTAAAAAAATCATGGCGAACTGCTGAATGTATGGTACATATAAAGCAACCAGCATAGACCGATAACAGCGCCATGTAAGAAAAAAATACAGCTGAAGACAGTAAATGAAGTACTGAAACGTTTTTGAGTATTACCAAAATTACTAAACAGTGTCTTGCAGAAAGCGGAATTTCTACCTAGTTTTCTTCAGGAAGCAGAGAAAATAAAGAAGATATAGTATATCTGTTGACGAGTGACTAAGGACGCAAAGTGAAAGTATTTCTGGAACTGACATTGCCTTTGCTGTGGCCTTCGGCTTGAAAACTGGTCTGATGCAGCTATCCACACTAGTTTGACCTGTGCAACATTTTTCACCTCTCAATAACTGCTGCACCGCACATCTGTCTGAACTGCAATCCAGCCGTTGTCTCTCTCTACAATTTTTAACTTTCATATTTCTTTCGATTAATACTATGAAGATATCTGTATGCCTCAGTATGTCTCCGAAGAACCTTCCTTTAGTCGAGTTGTGGCAAATTTTTTTCGCCGTAAATTCGATCCAATATCACCCCATTAGTTATTTGATTTACCAAGCTTCTTCATTCCTCTCTAGCATCAGATTTCAAAAGTTTCTGTTCTCTTAATGTTTTACGGTTAATCGTCCACGTTTCACTTCCGTACAGGGCTAAACCACAGTCAAATACCTTCAGAGAGGCTTCCTAAACTGAAGTTTACATGAGATATTAACAAGGTTCTCTTTTCTGTAATTTTTTTTTTTTTGCTTAATTTATCTTCACTTATTTTGCTGCCCAAACACCAAAATTCGTCTACTGATTTTAGTGTATCTTTCCCTAATCTAATTCCCTCAGCATCACCTGCTTTAATTCGTCTACGTTCTATTACTATTGTTTTAATTTTGATCTTATAATCTCTTTTCCAGGCCTCTGTCGGTTCCGTTTAACTGATTTTCCAAGTTCTTTGCTGTCTCTGACAGAATTACAGTGCCATCGATAACCTGAAACTTCAATCTAATGTCTCTCCTATTGGCCGTCTGCTGAATTTTCTCTAGTGTTTCAGCAAATATTTGCAGTTTAGTTTTTGCAACGTGTACTTAGAGTCAGCCCAAACATATCCTGCTCATCACGTCTGACATAGGACGCCCAGCGTCGACGGAAAGCGTCAGTTTGTTTCCCATTACAAGCAAAATATTTTTTAAATCGTAATTATAAGTGCCCATTCGATAGAGCAGTCCCATATTACTCTAGTCCATTGTTCGCTTTATCGATATGTATTAACTGGGACGGTAAAAGACAAAGAATAACCAGTACTCCAGTAGGGACTGAGCAGCGCCCCCGCGTGGAGGTAACATTAGCGCGGACCAGTGCGGTGCTGTCACTACTAGACCATTAGTTATTCTTCGTGTTTTACTGTCCTTGTTAAAACACATCGATAGAAACAGTTTCATACTATACTAACCTGGGACCGCTCTGTCGAATAGGTGCGTAAAATTCCGCTTTAACGGCAAAGAAACCGACACATTCTGTTGATACTCTCGTTCGCAAGAAAGACGTGACGAGCACTAAGCACTATTTGTGTGGGCTGTCTCTAGCTAAACAATTCAAAATCGAAATTACACACACACACACACACACACACACACACACACACACACACACACTCACACACACGGTGGTCAGAAAATGTGTGAAATGCTTGTAGGGATGTTACAGGGCAGTTTGTACTTAGACATAAATGTTAAGAAAGAAATTCGATACGTTGCTCCGTTTCTGAGTTATTTAGCTTAGAATTTAGGCAATCGGGGCGTCGCTTGCTCGCATTCAAGCGGCCTGCCAGGGGCGGTGTTGCCCAACGAGTGCTTTGTCTCGTTAGCTGAAACTTGAATTTACGCGCGCGACGATCTGATTGGCTAACTTCAATGCTAAATAACTCGGAAAAGGGCGCAACGTATCGAATTTCTTTCTTAACATTTATGTCTCAGTACAACCTGCCCTGCAACATCCCTACAAGCATTTCATATATTTTCTGACCACCCTGTATATATAAAGTCTTATAATTCCTTTTTGCGCAAGTTAATATCATTTAAATGCACCACAAATGGTCAAAACTTTTATACTGTCTGAAGAAAGCTATTGGTCTGCGTCATCGTCCGGTGCGCGCGAAATCGCACACTGCAGTTGTCGCTAAGTGTAGTTGTAATAAGTGGAATGTTGTTAAATAATTGTGGCGATCGATGACTGACTCTGAAATAACTGATGGATGCAGGGCTCTATCGTAAAATTCACTCTCTATTAACAGAACACTCCTTAATAATAGCATTGCCCACGTTCAGTGTCGTTTTGATACTGTGAATACGTCACTCGTTAATAATAGCACTGCCCACCTTCAATATCGTTTTGATACTGTGAATACGTCCATTTATTGAACAGCTTAAGTTGCAGGTGCAGGAAATGAGATGGACGTGTCTTACCTTATAAAATCCTCTGGAAGATATATTATATCTAGATTCTTACGGTCGCCAGTCTCTGAAGGAGTTAATTTTATTTTAATTAATTGTGAAATCTACTGTGCATTTAAAAGGAAAAAAGAGAATTGTACTTCGTACTCAAAATTCTAAGATGAAAGCAAATCAAATTGCCATCTTTAAACTGTTTTACGTGATTAATTATTGAAAACTATTAACTGGATTGTGAACATTCGATTAGTGGAATGTACTTCAGCAAATGGAAAAGCAAAGGTCACCAATGCATAGATACTTAAAATTGCTGTTTAAACAAACTTCATTATTAGCACTGTATACTGAAATATTATATTCTGGAAATATTAGCATTTGAAGGATCGTAATTTTTATTCAAGTTATTATTTTAAATAAAATGGCGAAGGACTAAGGAAAATATAGCAAAGAATTGATGAAATAAAAGTCTAATCACTGTTGGTAATATAAATTGCATATTCAAATTAATTCATGTTTCACTTTGACTTTGCGTGTCTGATACTCCTTGCATTACGTTACTGAACAAAATGAAAGACTTGCTTTGACGTAGTTTACGCCAATTGAAGCGTGACTGTGGCTGCGTCATCGAAGCTGTGGCGGCCGACTATCTCACACAGCTTCTTCACGTCTCTGGTAGCTTATTACACTCCACATAATACACCTCAGATACCGTTCGAGGGGCAGCCTTCGTTCACGAATCTTCACAGCGTTGTGAGTCCGGAAAGTCTTGCATCCGCGACTTGATGATTACAGACACTACTTAATGTAGTATAAGTGAAAATCCACACCACTTTAATAAAGAGTAGACGTACTTTTAGCACCACAATTTGTATTAATTTTTCTCTTAATTAAAGCATTATTTAAAACCTTGCGATAGAGCAGTCATTGCAGTTTTATAAATCAGATATTACATCATTTTATAAGTTTTAAATGATGCACATGTAAGTAGTTATACATTTTACAACTTTACAGACATACCACTATTGCCGATCTCTGTATATCGTTTCAAGACTAGTCGATCGATATTTGTATCGGAAGCAACTTTTTTTAAAGTTGTTGTTTAGGTATATGGTATAGTTGCTCTGTTACACTCTTCTTGGCGACAAGGGACGTCGTTTAAGACTGTTTATGCCTCAGAGAGACAGTGCGTAAGATCTCTGAGGAATTCGTAAGCATTGTGTGTCGTCTATCGTCTACCCATCCACTCTGCGTGAAACGTGGTAGGTCGACCCACTTAATGTTCCCGATTTGCTTCTAAAATACCTTTCTCCGCTTAGAGGCACTCATTCTTATGGCTTTCTTGTTGGAAATCTCGCTATCGGTTTATCGAGGTAGGTAGCATGCTCCACATATTGTTGGCATACCCGTGTCCCAGTGCTGCAAATAGATGATAATCGGACGGAGCCAAGTCTGGAACACAAGCCGCATGCCAAAATATTTCCCAACTGAACGCCTCGATCGTTTCCCTGACCCGTTTTGCTGTGTATGATGGGACGTTATCATGGAGCAGAATGATTTGTGTTGCCTTTTTCCATATTACGGTCGTTTTTCACGCAATGTTAGATTTAAATTGATCATTTGCTGTTGGTAGCGATCAGTGTTAACAGTTTCACCAGATTTTAGCTGCTCATAATAGATGATATCCATCTGATCCCACCAAACATAGAGCATCGTTTTCTTTCCAAAGCGAATTGGTCTTCCAGTGGATGTCAATGGTTTGCCTGGATTCACCCATGACGACGCTTAGAATTCTCAAAATAATTCCATTTTTCATCACCTGTCACTATTCGATGCAGAAACGACTTTCTTTTGTATCTAACGAGCATCATTTACAAGTGGTCTTTCGATTTGCTTGTTGCCTTTCATTCAGTTCATGCGGAATCTAATTTCACACTTTCAGCATCTTTCCCATAGCTTTCAGTCGAAGAGAAACGGCTTTCAGCGACACATTAAATTGTTCCGCGTGTTCCTGTTGAGTCCTAGTATCATTTTCATCCAATAAGGCTTGAAATTCGTTGTCTTCGAACTTTTTTGGTGGTTTCCCGCGCTCACTGTTTCTCACGTCAACATCACCACTTCAGAATTTTTTGAACCATTCGAAACACTGTGTTTTCCCAAGAGCATGTTCACCAAAAAGCTTCGACAAGCATTCGATGCGGTTCTGAAGCATTCTTTTTTTTTCCAAATTATAACAGAAGACCAGTGCCGTCCTCTAATCGTTGTTTGTAGACACAAAACTCGACGTGTTTACGGGTTTGAAACAGGTATCGATGTATGGGACTTGGGTTACTGTGCGTTGACATTCGTCGTCAGCCGTTGCAGGAAGCAGATGACGCTGTAGACGCGGTCTCACGGGCCCTACACTGACGGCTAGCAGCATCAATAGGGAGATTCCGGTTTCATACTTCCACACCTGGTATATCGGTCCTTCGTCAGCACCTCACAAATATTCTAACGTCGTTTATTTTAAAACTCGTAATGTGTTTTTTCTTCAGAATGGCCTCTCTACTATACCTCTTCCTGTGCTACAGTTTTCTCTTGAAATACTTTGACGATTAGACAGCTTTTGCTAACTCTTGACTATAATGATAATGAAGTGATCGAAAGCTAGTAATTTAGTCCGAATTGATTAAGTCTATTAATCAACAAAATTTTATCGAAATATACGCGGTACACGAATTCTGTTAATACAACTGGGGTTCACTAGCTGAACAACAGGTAACTTTCAACTGGTTCAGATGGCTCTAAGAACTATGGGACTTAACATCTGAGGTCATCAGTCCCCTAGATGGTTCAAATGGCTCTGAGCACCATGGGACTTAACTTCTAAGGTCATCAGTCCCCTAGAACTTAGCACTACTTAAACCTAACTAACCTAAGGACATCACCCACGTCCATGACCGAGGCAAGATTCGAACGTGCGGCCGTAGCTGCCGCGTGGTTTCGGACTGAAGCGCCTAGAACCGCTCGGCCACCACGGCTGTCAACAAATAACTATCTTAAACCATAGCAGTGACTATCATTTCTACTTGACAGAAAAAACCCTCGAAATTGTGGTGGATGGAACAAAAGAAGAACAGAGTTCCACGTTCCGTCGACGACGAGGCCATTAAGGACAAAGCACAATCTCAGATTGAGAAAGGATGGGAAAACATATCGACCAAGTCCTTTTCAATGGATTCATATAGACTTTGCCTTGAATAATCTAGGGGTAACACGGGAAACGTGAATCCGAATGGCTAGTTAGGAATTTCAAACTCCCTCCTTACGGATATGAGTCCAACGACTTAAGTACTGTGTCACCCCACTCCTCATTACTACGAAGGGAAATGCTAAATGGGGGATCAATGTAGCGAAAGAATTTAGTTCCGTTAATACCTATACTGAAACGACGAGCCGACTAATTAAACAGAGCAACACAACAGTCTAACGCACTCAACACCAGTTTTTATAGTATCGAATCGAACAAGTTCTTAGTCTGAATATTTTATTTATATCTGGTGCTAACGAACATAAGATCGACTCGACAAAGACAGGTCATCATTCCATTGTACTGAATAGTTAAATGTTATATTTCGTAACTGATGCCGGAAGTATTAATTTCTTGTCTAGCTCTATAAAAAATCAACAGAAGGTACAGATGAAACTTTTAAACATAAATTAACGCTAACAAGAAAGTAAGCTGTATTTCATAAAATAGACATAATCTTACTGAGCGAGGTAGTGCAGGGGTTAGCACACGGGACTCGCATTCGGGAGGACGCAGTTCAGACCTGCGTCCGGCCATCCAGATTTAGGTGTTCCGTAATGTCCCTAAATCGGATCAGGCATATGCCGGGACGGTTCCTTTAAAAGCGCACGGCCGAATTCCTTTCCCATCAGTGACAGAATCCGAGCTTTTAATCCGTCTCTAATGACCTCGATGTCGACGGAACGTTAAACCATATCTCCCTTTCCTTTTAGATATAATATTCGAAATAATGATGAGACGAATTGAAGAAACAAAGTTGGAGAGGAAAAAAAACTTTCGTTGCTCACTCTAACTGGTGTCAGTGTTGGAAATGCATATAGACTTGCACTTGGCCAGTGATATTTTCCACTGACACAAAATAATTTTAACTTCAGTCCCAATCGTAATTACCTGTTTTTGTGAATATGCTATATCCGACAAAAAACCAAAAAGATCATCCTAACATTCTTTTTTCGTGCCTTTGTCCAACATCGTCACAGTGTCAGCTTGGTTATGACGGATTTGGCATGTTTCATGTAAGAAAGTCCCCCCATGAACCATGGGCCCTGCCGTTGCTCGGGAGGCTTGCGTGCCTCAGCAGTACAGATTGCTGTACCGTAGGTACAACCACAATGGAGGGATATCTGTTGAGAGGACAGACAAACGCGTGGTTCCTGGAGAGGGCAGCTTTTTCAGTAGTTGCAGGGGCAGCAATCTGGAGGATTGACTGTTCTTGCCTTGTAACATCAACCAAAACGGCCTTGCTGTGCTAGTACTGTGACCGGCTGAAAGCAAGGGTAAAGAACAGCTGTAATTTTTCCCGGGGCCATACAGCTCTAATGTACGTTTAAATGATGATGGCATCCTCTTGGGTAAAATATTCTGGAGGTAAAATAGTCCATCATTCGTATCTCCCGGTGGGGACTACTCAGAAGGACGTCTTTATCAGAAAAAACAAAACTGGCATTTTACGAATCGGAGCGTGGAATGTCAGATCCCTCAATCGGACATTTAGGTTAGAAAATTTGAAAATGGAAATGGAGAGGTTAAAGTTAGATATAGTGGCAGTAGCAGAAGGAACAGGACTTCTGGTTAGGTGAATACGGGGTTATAAATACAAAGTCAAATCGGGGTAATTGTTGTGTACATAGTTCCGCATACTCAGTGCGTACACAACTTTCGTACTAGAGCGCGCCTCGCTAAGCACAACAGCGCATGCGCAGCGCTCGTCCGTCTCCGCACTACGAGATGGCGCTGCCTTAGAGATGGACCAAATTCTGCTTCCGCCGATCCGTGTATTAATATGTGACGCAGCCAATGAGATTGCTGCTAATGTAGAACCTTTTCTCCTCGTGGATCACACTCGTGCAGTGATACCTGAACGCGCGAGGTATTATAACGAGTGTACAGACCTCCGATTAGTTAGTCTGCATTAGTCTGTATGAGTCTGCATTTGTCTGCAGCCGTCTGTACCTGTCTGCATTAGTCTGTACCAGTCTATAGTCAAGTTTCAGTCTGCACCTAAGAAGATTATCATATTCCTCTATGTAGCCATGAAGATAAATGGATAGACACTTTGTCAAGTATCACAGATGTGTGAAAATAAGATTAACGTACCAAGACCAATGGAACTTTAGATTGTCAATTGTAAACATCATCCAGAATCAAGTTACGTAATGTCTATGCTTTTTATTATTTTAAGAAATGTGTGTGAAAATTAATCAAGTTCTGTTTAAAATTGGTCACTGTCAATCTGCTACTCTAAGCGTGCAAGTGGCATTTCTATCGTCTGACCTAATGGCAGAAGATAAACACGCCACGATAAGACCACGAGGCATATTTCTGACACTCTCCTACTTCGTTAGAGCGACAAGTCAAATAATCTGATGGTGTGTGTACCAAAGGTCTTACAGTACACACACCACAGTAATTTTGAGCAAAAAAATAGGAACCTGGATAAGCTACTATGAACAGTATAATGAACAGATTATTGTAGCCAAGACAGACACGAAGCACACACCCACCACGACAGTATAAGTTTATATGCCAACCAGCTTCGCAGATGAAGAGGAGAGTGAGGAAAAGTATGCTGAGATAAAAGAAATTATTCGAATGGTTAAGGGAACCGAAACTTTAATAGTCACAGTTGACTGGAATTCGATAGCAGTAAACGGAAGAGAAGGAAAAGTAGTAGATGAATATGGACCAGGACAAAGAAATGTAGAGGAAAGCACCTGGTAGAATTCTGCACACAGCATAACTTAATCATAACTAATACTTGATTTAAGAATCATGAGAGAATGTTGTAAACGTGGAAGAGACCTGGAGACTCCGGAAGGTTTCAGATTGATCATATAATGGTTAAACAGAGATTTAGGAACTAGATTTTAATTGTAAGACATTTCCAGGGGCAGATGTGTACTCTAACCATAATTTATTGTTTATGAACTGCAGATTAAAATTGAAGAAACTGCAAAAAGGCAGGAATTTAAGAAGATGGGACCTGGATAAACTCAAAGAACCAGAGGTTGTAGAGGGTTTCAGAGGGAGTATTACAGAAAGTTTTTCAAGACCAGGGGAATGGAATACAGTAGAAGTAGAATGGGTAGCTTTAAGAAATGAAATAGTGAAGGCAGCACGTGAGCAAGTAGGCAAGAAGACGAGGGCTAGTAGAAATCCTTGGGGAACACAAGAGATATTTGATTTAATCGCTGAAAGAAAGAAGGAAATATAAAAATTTAATAAATGAGACAGGCGAAAGGGAACACAAAAGTCTAAAACATGAGATTGACAGGAAGTGCAAAATAGTTAAGCAGGAATGGTTAGAGGACAGAATTAACTATGCAGAAGCATGTATCACAAGGGGTAAGATAGACACTGCCTACAGGAAAATTAAAGGGACCTTTGCATAAAAGAGGATCACCTTATGAATATCAAGAGCTCAGGTGGAAAACCAGTCCTAAGCAAAGGAGGGAAAACAGAAAAGTGGAAGGAGTATGTAGAGTGTCTATATAAGAGAGATGTACTTGGGGGCAATATTATGGAAATGGAAGAGGACGTAGAGGAAGATAAGAAGGAAGATATGATACTGCGTGAAGAATTTGACAATACACTGAAAGACTTTCATCGAAAAAAGGTCCCAGAAGTAGACAACATTCGATTAGAGCTACTGATAAGCCTTGGAAGAGCCGGCCAGTACAAAACTCTTCCATCTGGTGAGCAACATTTGTGATACAGGTGGAATATTCTCAGACTTCAAGAAGAATATAATAATTCGAATCCCAAAGAAAGCAGGTGCTGGCAAGTGTAAAAATTACCGGACTGTCAGTTTAATAAGTCACGTTTGCAAAATACTATCACGAATACTTTACAGAAGAATGGACAAACTGGTAGAAGCCGACCTCGGGGAAGATCATTTTGGATTCCGTGGAAATGGAGGAACACCCGAGGCAATTCTGATCCTACGATTTCTCTTAGAATATAGGTTAAGGAAAGGCATACCTACGTTTCTAGCATTTGTAGACGTAGAGAGAGCTCTTGGAAAAGATTACTGGAATACTCTCTTTCAAATTCTGAAGATGACAGGGACAAAATACAGAGAGCAAAAGGATATTTACAATTTGTACCGAAACCATATGGCAGTTATAGACCGTGCGGTTCTAGGCGCTACAATCTGGAGTCGAGAGGCCGCTAGGGTCGCAGGCTCGAATCCTGCCTCGGACATGGATGAGTGTGATGTCCTTAGGTTAGTTAGGTTTAATTAGTTCTAAGTTCTAGGCGACTTATGACCTCAGAAGGTAGGTCACATAGTACTCAGAGCCATTTGAACCATTTGAGCAGTTATAGACGTCGAGCGGCACAAAAGGGAAGCAGTGGTTGAGAGGGGAGTGAGACAGGGTTGTAGGCTATCCCAGAAGTTATTCAATCTGTACATTGAGCAAGTAGTAAAGGAAACAAAAGAAAAATTTGGAGTAGGAAATAAAATCCAGGGAGAAGAAATACACAACTTGAGGTTTGCCGATTACATTGTAATTCTGTCAGAGACAGCAAAAGACTTGGAAGAGCAGTTCAGTGGAATGGACAGTGACTTGAAAGGAAGAGATAAGGTGAACACCAACAAAAGCAAAACGAGGATAATGGAATATAATCGAATTAAATCATGTGATGCTGAGGAAATTAGATTAGGAAATGAGACACTTAAAGTAGTAGATGAGTTTTGCTATTTGGGCAGCAAAATGACTAACTATTGTCGAAGTAGAGAGGATATTAAATGTAGACGCGATGGCAAGGAATGTGTTTCTGAAAAAGAGAATTTTTTTTAAATCAAGTATTGATTGTAGTTGCAGGAAGTCTTTTTTGGAGTGTAGCCATGAATGAAAGTGAAACGTGGCGATAAACAAGAAGAGAACAGAAGCTTTTGAAATGTGGTACTACAAAATATTGCTGAAGATTAGATAGGTAGTCCACGTAATTAATGAGGAGGTAATGAACAGAATTGGGAGAAGAGGATTTGTGGCACATCTTGACTAGAAGAAGAGATCAGTTGGTAGGACACATTCTGAGGCATCAAGAGATCACCAATTTAGTACTGGAGGGAATCGTGGGCGATAAAAACCGTAAAGTGGACCAAGAAATGAATGCAGTATGCAGATTCAGAGGGATGTAGGATGGAGTAGTTACTCAGAGTTGAAGAAGCTTGCACAGGATGCAATAGCATGGAGAACTGCATCAAACCAGTCTTTGGACTGAAGATCACAACGACAACAACAATGTTAGAAGTGGCTGGATACTCATCTTGGTGTCCACCTGTTATGTCCTGGGACGGAATATGTGTACCCAAACTATCTGTGTGAAGTGGTACTCATTGGAAAGGGAGCGAAAGTTTTCTAAATGTTTGCGAATCGTGTAAGTAAAGTTGGACCAACCCAGTATTCGTCGAGTGAGACGTGGAAAACCGCTTGAAAACCACACTAATGCTGGCCGCCAGACCGGCCCTCGTTACTAATCGGTCAGGTTGACTTGATCCCAGGGGGTGGGTGGGGGTTGTGGAGGGGGAGGGGGGGAGAAGGAAGGAGACGTATGTTCTCCTCCTCGACCCAAAAACAGCGTTCTTTAACATGCACGGCTACCTTCGTAGAAACAGACCTGGGAAGGCCCAACGATGCCGACCGGCCGCCGTGTCATCCTAAGCCGATAGGCGTCACTGGATGCGGATGAGGATATGGAGGGGCATTTGGTCAGCACACACGTCTTTCCCGGCCGTTGTAAGTTTTCGTGACCAGAGTCAGAAGATAATATATACATTATAGCAGCAATTACTGCTTTGTATGAATCTGAGTTCAAACCTAACCACGATTTATAGTGTAAGTTTTTCCTACAAAGCGAATTCGAAATAATTGTGATTGTAACTTACTAGGACATTCTATTCTACGTAATACCTTACTAAATGAGTTGTTCATTATAGAGAATGAGATTTTCACTCAGCAGCGGAGTGTGCGCTGATATGAAACTTCCTGGCAGAATAACACCGTGTGCCGGACCGAGACTCGAACTCGGGACCTTTGCCTTTCGCGGGCAAGTGCTCTACCACTGAGCTACCCAAGCACGACTCACGCCCCGCCCTCACAGCTTTACTTTTACCAGTACCTCGTCTCCTACCTTCCAAGCCTTACAGAAGCTCTCCTTGTTCATTATACTTTAGCAATACAAGTAGGTTACAGATTCAGTAGCATTTCAGAAAGCGATGAGCTAGGCCTCGCAATAATTCTAGCTCTTAATTGACAGGAGCGGCGTTCAAATTCACCTTCAGACTTCCTGACTGAAGCTTTCCCTGTTTTTCCCAAACCACTTCAGGTGAACGTCTGGACGTTTCCTTCAAAATAGGCCGCAGCGAATATCTCGTCCACCATTGACATTACAAACGTAATGACTTCCAATTTGACGATATAACTCTAACTTCCTTTCTTTCTTCAGCAGTCCTAGACTGAAGTATTGGGAGAATCAGTTATCAGCAGAGTGATGATGAAGTCAATGTCAGCTATGTTACGAAAAGGCGAGTTTGGTATGACGTCGTTTGTCGGATATTCAGTAGTGACAACGACCTCATTGAAATTAACTATACGAGTTTCAAGTGGCTCTGAGCACTATGGGACTTAACATCTGAGGTCATCAGTCCCCTAGAACTTAGAACTACTTAAACCTAACTAACATAAAGACATCACGCACATCCATTCCCGAGGCAGGATGCGAACGTGCGACCGTAGCGGTCGCGCGGTTCCAGACTGAAGCGCCGAGAACCGCTCGGCCACAACGGCCGGCTGTACGAGTTTCAGTAGAGTCGCAGTTCTCCCTAACATTTGTAGCTTTACCCTTAGCTCCATTAGCAACAATAACTTTGTATTATTCGTATCAAAGGCGAGGGCGTTATGACTTAAGTAATGCTGTGGAAATTATAACTAAAGGAAAGTGATTACCTTATGGTTTCCGCTATTCAACTTACACCAAACGGGTCACCTATTGCGCTCAAATTTTTCACTGTTCGAGTACATGCTTAGTGTTTTAGTTCTGTTTTTCTAGATATGCATTTCTTGGCAGAGATATTTTTATCAAATCATATGCTCTCTTTGTTTTATTAATTCTTGCGTCTACAGTAAATATTTCTAGACCACTCCGTTTTATAATTTCTTTAAGATACAGAAGTTTGGTATGCTATATTTTATCTACTTGTCTTCCTACGTATTTTGGCGTATTTTTTATGTTTATCATAAATTTTGTTTTTCCACTGAAATTCTGAGACCAGCTCTCTTCTCTGTTTTATTTGAGTAACTGTTTCTGTCAGGTTTTGTGAAAGTAGTGCAACTTCATCTGAAAAATCGACACAGTTTACCTTAATTACATTTGTTTTCATTCCCAGAATTATTGGTTTAAATTTGTGATTTTTTAAGCTACAAATTCTAGATCATTACAATTTTTTCTGAAATGTGGTTAAACAAGAATTATGGTAAGTCGCCCCATTGTCTAAAGTCATTTTTTATTTCAAATAGCTGAAATACTTTTCATCAAAAGTTAACTTTAGGTACTCTATTTGTTAGAGTTTCGAGAATGATGTTGGTTTAACACAAAAATTCTCTGTGTTTGTTGTTATTATTATTATCATTTATTTATAAATTCAATCTATTCGTGGTAGCGACCCAAGTGTTTGGTGGGAGATTAGAAAATAGAAAAGGAACTGACATGACCCAAACACTGCATGGGCCACCTACAAGACTGCCATCTTAGCCGGATGGTCTCATGCCTCTACTCAACGGCTGACGTTCTCGTATGGCTATTAAAAACCTGAACAGCTGTTCGGCGATAACACTTACCAGACGCCTCCTATTAGGGCAACATTAGTTACATCTAAATATGAACTACAACCGTACAAATATATTACAGGCTATTTCGCTCCTGTGAAGGTATTCTTAGAGAAACAAAGGTAATTTCACCAAACCGAATAAACCATAATTACATTACAAGCCACCGGAGGCCACGGGCCCCTTATATCGAAATACTCAGAAAGTATACCGGATCAACTTCTATAATTTTGTTGGTGAAGTTCGTATTCACCACGTATACTCTGAGCGACAAGCTAGGTAAATTAAAAAAGTTTAATCAGAGTAGCAGAAATGAAATCTTGAATGTGACCATTATGGACGAGCTTTGTTGAACCGGAATCGAGCTCCAGGAATATACTGAAGGAATGATATCAGTCGGATTTTAAAACGTTAAGAGTGCAGTGAAGAAGGCATATTAGAAGGGAAAAAACAAGACAAGAAAACTGAGTTTAACGACATGTCGATGTTGTAGTTAACAGGCACAGAGAAATATCCTAAATTGGCTTGGATAATAAAATAAATCGAATAGGCGTAATTGAGCGAACCATTCTCGAATACACTGTAAATGGAAACGGTGTAAAATCTGAATAAGGATAATCAGGAGAAGATATGAATTTCGCTCATCTCAAATTGTTGTGTTCCACTACGTACACAACGGTAAGAAGTGGGCGACAGACTGGAGCAGCAGCTGTCGCTGTAGGGAGGCTTGACAGTAGCAGAAATGATTAGCGAACGAGTAAATATAATAAACAGAAGTTTTACTTAACTTTTAGCAATAAAGCAGTAATGTCTAGCTATTACAAGAAGCAACTGAAGAGCATCGTGCCGTGTGAGTCCCCCGCTACTAATGCAGGTACGAACTGTCGACGGCTGAGTAGGACAGAAGACTGGAGAAGACCGCGCCTGGTAATGAATGGGTCGTGTAGCCGCCGCCGGCCGTCCTTCATCGCAGCGGCAGAGCGTGCTCAGTCAAAGCTGCTGAAGGAGCGGCTCAGCGGCCGCATATAACTGACATCATTAGGTCCCCTGCGTACCCGCGCGACCCCTATCGGCGTCTATCGCAAACGTGCGTATTTGTTGCCAACTGTGAGACGCCAGTGGTATCGATCTGTGATACCACACAAATAATTCCATAATAATCTATGCTATGACTCACGATCTGATGTAACCGTAATTTTTCATGTAATTTCCAATTATGTTCCACTCTATTCCGCAATACTTTTGCGCTCTCTGCTGGATAATATACATTTGGAGAGGTATTCCTTCATATTATCTCCAATTGCGTAGCTGTCATTACAGTCCAATCTGAACTGATAGCTATCGAAGATGACGATACGCCGTCTATCGCCAATATATGCTTTTGTGTTGGCAGAAGAGCCAACACCGTGTTACGAGTGGAGGCCGAAATGCACGCGTTTTAGCTCACGCAGGCTGGCGTGAAGAGGGAAGAACTATACTGACGTGAGGTCTGGAACATGACAAGGCCGGCCGGTGTGGCCGTGCGGTTCTAGGCGCTTCACTCTGGAACTGCGTGATCGCTACGGTCGCAGGTTCGAATCCTCCCTCGGGCATGGATGTGTGTGATGTCCTTAGGTTAGTTAGGTTTAAGTTTTTCTAAGTTCTAGGGGACTGATGACCACAGATGTTAAGTCCCATAGTGCTCAGAGCCATTTGAACATGACAAGGAATGAGAATTCAGAAAGCGGACGTAATTAGTTTGATACTTAACTTTAATCCATTGATGATGAACGTCGCTCTTGACGGTAAATGAGTCACAATATTATCTGTTCAGAATACATTCTTGAAGTAGTAACTAAATATGGCGCCTTGCTAGGTCGTAGCAAATGACGTAGCTGAAGGCTATGATAAACTGTCCTCTCTGCAAATGAGAACGTATGTAGACAGTGAACCATGGCTAGCAAAGTCGGCTGTACAACTGAGGCGAGTACTAGGGAGTCTCTCTAGACTAGGCCTGCCGTGTGGCGGCGCTCGGTCTGCAATCACTGATAGTGGCGACACACGGGTCCGACGTATACTAACGGACCGCGGCCGATTTAAAGGCTACCACCTAGCAAGTGTGGTGTCTGGCGGTGACACCGTATACGCTATGCGTGTGAGCTAACGAGTCAGTTTCTTGGAAGCAGATCAATTAGAAAACTTCAAAACCAGTTCTGTTACATAAAAACTGCGAGAAATAAAGGAATTATTACACCTGGAAAGATGTCGACCATTTTATTCCGATGACGGCATATGCCATCTGGCGGATAGTAGATGTACTTATAATGGTTTCAACATCGTCCGCCATGATGTCTTTTGTGTACTGTATCAAGCTGACAGGCATATATTGACAGACAGCGTAGCGGCATAGCTACCAGAGTGTCATCTGTGTCTATCCTTTAATAGGGAATGCTCACAGCCAGAAGGCTCAGCGTGCTGCAGAAGCGTGAAGAAAACATGCCGCAGAGATGCACTTGCGCTTCATACAGAGAACTGAGGGAGTTTGAAAGGGGTCAAAATGTGGCCCTCCTAGTGGCCGGATGCCCTTTTTGGAGACTTGCCACACATGTTGGACGTGCTGCAGCTGTTCAACGATGCTCGTATCAGTGGACACGTAAACATTCTCACACATGTAGACGAGGTTCTGGACGTGCACGTAGCTCAGACACCAGCCAGGATCGTCGTATTGGACGGGCAGCAGTCGCAGATCGTACAGCTACCGCAGCACAGATAAGACGGCTTGTGAGCTCAGGCGTGTCAACACTCTTACGAGCCAGTTGTTAGCAGTGAGACTGTTGGCAAGCACACTTCTAGCACGTCTTCCATTCACATCACAGCATAGACATGCACGACTCGACTGATACCAACTGAGGTTCAAATGTTTCAAATGGCTCTGAGCACTATGGGACTTAACTTCTGAGGTCATCAGTCCCCTAGAACTTAGAACTACTTAAACCTAACTAACCTAAGGATTTCACACACATCCATGCCCGAGGCAGGATTAGAGCCTGCGACCGTAGTGGTCGTGCGGTTCCAGACTGAAGCGCCTAGAACCGCTCGGCCACACTGGCCAGTGCCAACAGAGGATCAGACCTTATAGTCAGAGGTGCGATAAGTTACAGTAATCGTTCATCTTGATGTTTCTGGAGGGGACACTAGCCAGCACTCGGTAACTGTAGAATGTTGTTAGACCCGTTGTTTTGTCGTTCTTGCAAAAGGAAGGTGATGTGTTGTTC
This sequence comes from Schistocerca piceifrons, assembly GCF_021461385.2. Lineage (NCBI taxonomy): Eukaryota > Metazoa > Arthropoda > Insecta > Orthoptera > Acrididae > Schistocerca > Schistocerca piceifrons. Next base: position 443,010,327 of record NC_060149.1, on the reverse strand, counting down.
CAACAGAATAATGCTCGCTCACACACTGCCCGTGAAAATTAAAGTTCTCTGAAATATGTGAAGCAGCTTCCCTACCAGCACAATCTCTGGACTCGTCTCCACTCGAGGATGTATGGGGTATGATGGGACGAGAATCTACTCATGCAGCTCATTTGTGTACACCTCTTACAGAACTGCGTGAAGAAGCTGAGGCCGGCCGGAGTAGCCGAGCGGTTCTAGGCGCTACAGTCTGGAACCGCGCGACCGCTACGGTCGCAGGTTCGAATCCTGCCTCGAGCATGGATGTGTGTGATGTCCTTAGGTTAGTTAGGTTTAAGTAGTTCTAAGTTCTAGGGGACTGATGACCTCAGCAGTTAAGTCCCATAGTGCTCAGAGCCATTTGAACCATTTGAAGAGGCCGAACAGTTTTGGCATGACGTATCAAAGAACAATATTCGCCATCTATATAATCGACTGAATGCCAGAGTCAGCGCCTGAACTGCCACCCTTGGGCTACATCACGTATTGATATGGGTGTTTCAGTGTGGGTCGTCACCTCATTCCTTAGAACTGCTAGCGCTATTGATCTGTAGATGTAATCATATCATGTGCTTCATATGCACTGTTGCACCAATAAATAATGAGTGAACTGGAAACCTCTAAAAGGATGTCCACTTTTTTTCTAGCAGTGTATTTAGCTCTCCCAATGACAACTCAATATTTTACTAGCATAACCATAAAGCAGCCAATAAAACAACTATCTATGACAAGATTTCGCAAGGTGACACGACACCATTCGCCTAATGATGGCAGTTACCATATTGTCCACCTTGGAGTTAGGAACGGACGTATTTGTTGCTTGTCTGTCCAATGTAGGGATTCAAAGCGTAGATCACAAGAAAATTATGTCATATGAAGCTCACAATATATAAGAGAAGTGTTTGATTACATAACACATCACGTCTTTCGTACATCTACAACATATAGATCACAATCATATTTTCATGATACGTCTACAGCTATTGTGTTACGTTTTCATTATCGCAATACATCTACTACATTATCAGTTACTTCTATCATCACATCTTTCGTATATACACAACATTAGGAACACAATTACAATAAACTGTATTAAAATCTCATGATTCTTATAATTTTAGTTTCTGCATTTTCTGCATGTACAGTCGGTGACAGAATTCCTGAGAGCCATTGCCTTATCATTGTACTCAGCTGTACAGATTTAATGTCTCTTACACAGCATGACATGTAAGAAGACGTAGTGCTACCAACATGCTGTCTGCAGGAGTGAAGTCTCAAAACTTTCCGAGAATTGTCAGACTGTTTCACTATGTCTCCCCCAGTGATTCAAATCCCGATTGATTTATTTAGCTGTTAACAACTGTGGTGTTAAATAAGACAGCGTAAGGATATACATGCAGTAACCATTTGCTTTTGAAGGGCAACACAGCGAAAAACCATTGGCTCTTATGATCGCTAACGTAATCTGGTTGGCTTTCAGTGATAATAAACCAGCAGTGCGCCAAATAGCGAAAGAAACATATGTTGTTTCATAGCTTGCAGCTCACGATGTGTGCATAAAATGAATGTGAAGTTTCTATCATTGACAACAGTACTCTAACTATTTGACCATATTCACTAGTGGCTATAAAACTTTACACTTCGCCAAATTAGAAATGAACACAAATAGGTGAAGTTTATTATGTGTCATGGTATGCTGTAAATATCCATTTGTCGCGTATAGTTATCAATTAATGTAAATGTTGCTGAAGTTTTGTCAGAAAGGTGTGCTTGTCATACTCCAATATTTCAGAGTAATTTTACGAATGGTGTCGAAGTGTCATAATTTCCCGATGTTAGTGTTGTCCCCTCAACGATAGTAATGCTGTTCTGTCTGTAATTTTGACAGCGCTTCGTTCCAAAGTTCACACAATTCTCTTCATGGCTAGCCTCTTTCCAAGTCACAACTCATTCCACTCTCCATCTTTATTATTTAACGAGGCCTGCATTTCGTGAACATGGAAATACACTCCAGCTCCAACGTATCGCATTACTGAAAAAAAAATTCACTCCGGTCTGAAATCGACTACAAGAGGCTCTGAGCACTATGGGACTCAACAGCTATGGTCATCAGTCCCCTAGAACTCAGAACTACTTAAACCTAACTAACCTAAGGACATCACACAACACCCAGGCATCACGACGCAGAGAAAATCCCTAACCCCGCCGGGAATCGAACCCGGGAACCCGGGCGTGGGAAGAGAGAACGCTACCGCACGACCACGAGCTGCGGCCCGACTGCAAGAGGATATTACTCGATAAATACATCTCCTACTTCACTAACACACAAATGGAATGTTCATATCATATTAGCTCCTTGTTCAGTTGTGCACTGAATGCCATAGTAACTACTCACAGAAACAATACATGCCTGTCAGCTTGATACAGTACCCAAAAGACATCATGTAAGATAACGTGGAGGTAGAACAAATAATCAGTGTCGGTTCATTATAGTCATAACTGAATTGACTTCTTTAGAGCAGACCGCGCAAAAACGAAATCAAAGGAGCGATGAAATATTAGACAGACGTTGTGAAGAGACGACCTACCAAACGTGTGCTGCTAGAACATCTCGTGAGATCATGGTATCACAACCAGACTTCCTTAGGATTGTACAGAGAACATCTGCAATGACTGCTTGCACGAAAACTCTTCAACATCAAAGTTATGATTATGACAGAGATGTTGCAAAAATTAAATTATTCTGTATTCTAATCTCAGTGTGTTCTCACAGCAACTGCCGTTTATTTCCTCGTTGTAATACGTACTGTTTCGATTACATAGCGTACGACGACGAAGAGGCAACAATAATTTCATCACATCGGTAGTGGGTGAGAAGAAAATTAGGTACTATGTAGTTTGCAATCTGTTGCAAAGTACAAATTTAGATGCATCGGAACACAGGTAAATGAACTGTTTGCCCATGTTTAGGCTGCGGTCATGTGCGCTTTTGAATTCGTTTCAAAAGCAGATAGCACAGTTCAGATTTTGATAAGATTTAAATCAATAACTTGATTACTGTAGCGTCAGATTGCGATCCTTATTGACAGATCGATAAGTTGTTATTCTCAAAGTATTTTCCCCAAATGGGTATCACAAAAACTGACCAAATAAACACAACGCACGTAGTAACCGAAAAACGGAGAAGAGCAGCTAAGAAGTTTATCTGACCATCGTGAACTAGACCACTGCCTCCCACTAAGGTCACATATCGATAATCAAAATGAGTTAAATTACTGAACTGTCATCGTAATCAGAAACTGTTCCAGGTTCGCAGGAGAGCTTCTGTTAAGTTTGGAAGGTAGGAGGCGAGGTACTGGCAGAAGTAAAGCTGTGAGGACGGGGCGTGAGTCGTGCTTGGGTGGCTCAGTTGGTGGAGCAGTTGCCCGCGAAAGGCAAGGGTCCCGAGTTCGAGTCTCGGTCGGGCACACAGTTTTAATCTGCCAGGAAGTTTCATCTGAAACTGTTATTTGTGTGAATCTTTCTCCCTCAGTCGGCCGGTGTGGCCCAGCTGTTCTAGGCGCTTCAGTCTGGAACCGCGCGACCGCTACGGTCGCAGGTTCGAATCCTGCCTGGGGTATGGATGTGTGTGATGTCCTTAGGTTAGTTAGGTTTAAGTAGTTCTAAGTTCTAGGGTACTGATGACCTCAGATGTTAAGTCCCATAGTGCTCAGAGCCATTTGAACCATTTCTCTCTCTCTCTCTCTCTCTCTCTCTCTCCCTCTCCCTCCCACTACTCACTAAATGCCCTTTGCCTATGGCTCAAACATGGAAATACTACTTTTTTTAATTAAAATTTTTCTAAATTACAATGTATTAGCATTAACATTATCAAAACAGACGTTAAATGTCAAATCTGTAATCGTCACAGACTACTGAACTCTGAAACACAGAGCTATGATATGTGTCGACTTTAAAAAAGTTGTTTACTCTGATGATAGGTAAACTGAAGACAAAAGTAATTCAAGAATTATACACTGAAATTAAATTGCCAAATCTAATCGTTGAAACACACATATTTCCAAAAGAAAATTCATTACGGAAGTTTCCATGTCCCTTAAAATAAATACAGAGATATGACAAGGTGACGGGTTACCTAGAGCGCTACTAGAAAAGCGATTGTAAGAATTTTGAGTGAAAAATATCAAGCAACACAACAAAACTGGGATGAAAGAAATAGTGAATGAATTGTTATTGTTATATGTGGAACACCCGTTGTGCAAGGGAAGAAACCGAGATATTTTGTGATAGATGCTGCCATGAACTAGATACGTCTAGTTCTCAATTCTGCGTTATATTGAAATGTCCGGATATTTATGATCATCTTGGCAGTGTGAGGACATCGCAGCAGTACTGAGGTCCTACGTTTTGTATTGTACTACAGGCTAAATCTGAACAGAGGAAGTGCCCAAAGCCCTTGTTATTTGGGCTGGAGAAAAACATGCAAACACTGCGAGAAATGCATGCTTGAATACAAATACAGGTGATGGCCAAGCCCTCAGGTTGCGATGTTGTATTTGACAACGAATGTCACCTCTGAAATGTTGTCAATACCTTGCTAGTGTCAAATGGCTCTCAGCACCATGGGACTTAACTTCGGAGGTCATCAGTCCCCTGGAACTTAGAACTACTTAAACCTAACTAACCTAAGGACATCACACACATCCATGCCCGAGGCAGGATTCGAACCTGCCACCGTAGCGGTGGCGTAGTTCCAGATTGTAGCGCCTAGAACAGCTCGGCACCCCGGCCGGCTTGCTAGTGTCAGCCGTGATGAGAACAGTGTTCTGTGTAGTTGCGAGTGCATTATGTCCGAGATAAGTGAATTCGAACGTGGGCAAATTGTTGGAGTTCCAAGAGGCACTGTATTCAAAATTTGTATCACATACGGGCAAAGAGGAAAAATACCATACGTTAGGTCACAACACGGACGAAAGTGTGTGTTGCGTGATCGTGGTGGATGGTCATTGTAAATGGTTTTGTCGAAAAATAAGAGGACGGCAGCTGCAAAAGCCACTGCAGAATTGAATGTCGCACCAGCGAATCCTGTTGCCATACCGAGACGACTGGAAGCTGTTTCGAATGTCGACGCGTTTGCTACGCCGTGTCAAATATTGTAATGAGTTGTGTTTTTGGCATTTTCATATTTTTGTCTACCGTGTACAAAGGCGTGTGTGTACCAGAAGCCACTACCCAGTGGATGGCAAAGAGTACTTCGAACCACTACGCCGACAGTCAGTTGCCGATACTAACCTGTACCTTTCCCAAACACTTCTTTCGCTGAAATTCCCTTTTACTTTTGTCTACACAGTTATTATGATGATGATATTCGCTGATGAGCTAGTAGGTAGCTATTAATAAAGAAAACGTACAGAGCTAAGTACATTTTACGGTGTTTTCCTCATAAGTACGGCAGTCATCCGTCCGAAGATTGTTTTGAACTCCACAGTCCTTTACTAGGAAGGGCCCTGTTGGAGTTGGTATGCCGTTGCCTTTCTCTGTTCCATGAACTGCCTTTCACAGCCAATTATTGGTGGGCCTACAGATTAACATGGATTACTAACTACGATGTAACTCGGCATATTTTCTCATCTATAATCATTGCCAGAGGTGAAAGAAGTGATAGCTGAAAGATAAAACCTGTGTTTCTTACAGAAGTATGTATCATGTAAATAGGTATATGCTCTTTTTTTCTCATTACTGCATTCCCCTGAATAAGAAACACGGCAATATCTGGTATGCGTAAAATGTTGCAACAGAATATAAACTCCTCACGGAACTTGTATTATTAATTTCCTTTTTTTAATCTTGTGAGAACTGCGAAAGTAATCTTAAACTTTTGAAACTTGGCGCTCCAACTCACTTTTCCTTGAAGGGTCACATCTGCCATCAGCTTATTTAGATCCACAGAATGGCAAAAGGCGAGTACAGAGCACTGTGCCAATCTTATTCTTGTCTTGTTTCCCCCACTGCGCGAACGGAACACATTAACAACCTTTTTTTCAGTCTCGCACTGTTACTAACGGAATCACATTATTACGAGTCGGCTGATGCCGTATGATCTCCACTATCACAACACGTTACAATATATCATCCGAATATTACATTACTCACCTCACCTCAGCTCTATATTACAGCCTAAATCCCTTTTACATAAAGTTCACTAGGTCAGTTAGTTTGTATGCAGTTAAATTGATTCATCGAGTTTTGTAGAGAGAGAGAGAGAGAGAGAGAGAGAGAGAGAGAGCGGAGGGGGGGGGGGGGGGAGATACATCCGGCAAAACTCAAATTGGAAACCATATTTAGGTTCGGGAAGTAATAATCAACCGGAGAAAAAACGAACAAATGCATAATTAGTATGATTGTTAAACACGAGGCTATAGATAAGCAGTCACATAACACGTAAGAGCCTGAAAATAAAGTAAAAGTAACCAAAGTCAGTGTGTAAAAGTAATGAGGACTGAACAGTTTAGAAAACTGGAAAGTGCTCCGCTAACAGCAGGTAAATATACTACATTCTATCAGTTCAGTATTTAGGGGCAATAATAAGTGAGTACATTAGAGGTTAACATTCGTTGACATGGAGATCAAAAGAAATGGAGCATTATCCAAGTTAGAAAAGGACAGGGGGCAGGAGAGGCTGGTATTTGCCTCTTTCAGGAATGATAAAGATATTCACTTGGAATGTGATAGGGAAGCCGGCCGGAGTGGCCGAGCAGTTCTAGGCGCTACAGTGTGGAACCGCGTGACCGCTACGGTCGCAGGTTCGAATCCTGCCTCGGGCATGGATGTGTGTGATGTCCTTAGGTTAGTTAGGTTTAAGTAGTTCAAAGTTCTAGGGGACTGATGACCTCAGTGCTCAGAGCCATTTGAACCATTTTTTCGTGATAGGGAAGTAAGGGAAAACCGATATTACTATTGCTAGACCGGAAGTTGAAAATCACTCTTCCCGTTAGACCAGTGACTCAACTACTGCGGCACTTTGCTCAACGGCAAAATATGAAATACTAATATTCACAGCGTCATAGTGCAGCGTAAGCGTCGCTGTTTCGCAGAGCAATGGTCACCTCTGAACGGATGCATCTTTTAAAAGAGGCATTATTACGTGCGTGCTCTATAGTTACAAGATTCATGAGAAGTGATACAGATACTACACTGAAACTAGTAATCTTATTGTTGCAGTCTTCAGTCCGAGTACTGGTCTGACAAATCTTATCAGGCTAGTTTATCTTGTGCAAGCCTTTTCATCTCGAAATAACGACTTCAGCCTACAACCATTCGAACCTGCTTATTGCACACATCAAAAAAGTTTTGCATCACCCCGGTTCTCAGATCTCCTGAAGATAGATGCTGACTGTGAATATTGTATCACAGACACAGTCCTTTTGACTATTCTGAGATGTCGCTAAACCCGCCCAAAGATGTAAACAACCATGCATGAGCAGCGCCTATTAAACGGAGAGGGTCCGGCAGCCGATCGTTTACAGTCATTCCACCAGGAATGAGGTACACGGCTAGTGTTGTCTGTGGTTCAACCATGCCTAGACGGTCAATACCGCGGTTCGATCGCGTCCGCATTGTTACTTTGTGCCTGGAAGGCCTCTCAACAAGAAAAGTGTCCCGGCGTCTCGGAGTGAACAAAAGTGATGTTGTTCGGACATGGAGGAGATACAGAGAGACAGGAACTGTCGATGACATGCTCCGCTCAGGCCGCCCAAGGGCTACTACTGCAGTGGATGTCCGCTACCTACGGATTATGACTCGGAAGATCCCTGACGGCAATGCCACCATGTTGAATAACGCTTTTCGTGAAACTACAGGACGTCGTGTTACGACTCAAACTGTGCGCAATAGGCTGCATGATGCGCAACTTCACTCCCGACGTCCATGCCGAGGTCCATCTTTACAACCACGACACCATGCAGGGCGGTACAGATGGGTCCAACAACATGCCGAATGGACCACTCACGATCAGCATTACGTTCTCTTCACCGATGAGTGTCGCATATGCCTTCAGCCAGACAATCGTCGGAGACGTGTTTGGAGGCAACCCGATCAGGCTGAACGCCTTAGACTCACTGTCCAGAGAGTGCAGCAAGGTGGCGGTTCCCTGATGTTTTGAGGTGACATTATGTGGGGCCGACGTGCGCCGCTGGTGGTCATGGAAGGTACCGTAACGGCTGTACGATACGTGAATGCCATCCTACAACCGATAGTGCAACCATATCGGCAGCATATTGGCGATGTATTCGTCTTCATGGACAACAACTCGCCCCCACATCGTGCACATCTTGTGAATGACTTCCTTCAGGATAACGATATCACTCGATTATAGTGGCCAGCATGTTCTCCAGACATGAATCCTTTCTAACATGCCTGTGATAGATTGAAAAAGGCTGTTAATGGACGACGTGACCCACCAGCGACTCTGAGAAATCCACGCGGAATCGCTGTTGACGAGTGGGATAATCTGGACCAACAGTGCCTTGCTGAACTTGTAGATAGCATGCCACGACGAATACATGCATGCATAAATGCAAGAGGACGTGCTACTGGGTATTAGAGATACCGGTGTGTACAGAAATCTGGACCATTACCTCTGAAGGCCTCGCTGTATGGTGGTACAACATGCAATGTGTGATTTTAATGAGCAATAAAAATGGAGGAAATGATGTTTATGTTGATCTCGATTCCAGTTTCCTGTACAGGTTCCGGAACTCTCGGAACCAAGGTGATGCAAAACTTTTTTTGATGTGTGTATATTGGTCTTTTGATCTCACTCTTTAGTTTTTGCCACACCAACTTCCGTCCAAAAATAAAAGATGAATCCCTGATGTCTCACAATGTAAACGATCAACCGATCCCTTCATTTAGTAGTGTTGTACCTGAAACGTATTTTCTCCCGAATTTTACCAAGTAGCTCCTCACAACTTACGCAATCTACCCATCTAATGTCCAGCATTCTTCTCTAGCACCACGTTTCAAAAACTTCTGTTCTCTTCTAGTATGAACAGCTTACCGTCCACTAAAAACTAAATTTATGTTAGATGTCAGAAAATTCGGTTTTTTTTTTTTTTTTTTTTTTGAGGCACGAGTTTCTTGTTACAGCCAGTCTACATTTTACGTCCACCCTACTTCGCCCATCATCAGCTATTTTGCTGCACTAAATGCCACTACTAATTTACAACTTAAAGTCTCATTTTCTAATCACATTCTCTCAGGATCGCCATTACTCTTGTTTTTCGTTTGTTGATATTCATATTTTATTCTCCTTTCAAGACACTGTCCAATCCGTAGACTTGTTCTTCCAAGCCTTTTGCACTCTCTGACAGAAGTACAATGTCATTGGCAAACCACAAATGTTTTTTTCTTCTCCCTGAACTTTAATTCCCTTCCTAAATTTCTCCTTGCTTTCCTGCACAGCTGTCTCATTTCACAGACTGAACAACAGTAGGGAAAGGCTATAACCCTGTCTCACTCCCTTCTTAAGCACTGCCTTCCTTTAATGCCCATCGATTCTTATAAATGACGTCTGGTTTCCGTAAAAGTTGTAAATAGCCTCTCGTTCTCTATATTTTACCCGTGATGCCTTCAGAATTTCAAAGAGTGTGCTACAGTAGACAATGTCAAAAGCTTTCTCCAAATCCACAAAAGCTATAAACGTGGCTTTCCCTATCCTTAACATATCTTCTAAGAGAATTCCTTGGGTCAGTAAGGCCCAGCGTGTTCCTGACCGGCGGAGGTTCGAGTCCTCCCTCGGGTATAGGTGTCTGTGTTTGTCCTTAGGATAATTTAATTTAAGTAGTGTGAAAGCTTAGGGAATGATGACCTTAGCAGTTAAGTCCCATAAGATATCACACATATAGAGACGACGTGTTCCTGATATCTCCGAAACGCAAGATGATCTTACCCAAGCTCAGCTTCTTCCAGTTGTTCCATTTTGTGTAAATAATTCGTGCCAGTATTTTGCATCCATGACTTATTAAACCGGGAGTTCGGTACCATTGGGGAAATTTGTAGTAAGTTTCTATGGGACCAAACTGCTGAGATCATCGGTCTCTCGGCTTACACACTACTTAATCTGACTTACGGTAAGGACAACACACACACCCATGCCCGAGGGAGGACTCGAACCGCCGACGGGTGGAGCCGCGCGAACCGTGGTAAAGCGCCCTAGACAGCGCGGTTACAACGCGCGACGTCGGTGCTATTCACACCTGCTTTCTGTATAACTGGAATTATTTCGTTCTTCCTGAAGTCTAAGGGTACTTCACCTGTCTCATACATCTTTGCGTAGCAAGTGGAATAATCAAGTGATGGCTGACTTTCCAGTGAATACCAATAGTTCTGAGGGAATGTCGACTACTCCTGAGGCCTTGTTTCAAGTTATGTCTTTCACTGTTCTGTCGAATTCTTCCGCAGTACCATATCTTCAATTTCGTCTTCATCTACTTCCTCTTCCGTTTCTATAAATTTGAAATTCATCTCTCGTGATAGCTGCACTATACATCCGTTTGTATTTTGTGTTAAATCAAAGCTATGTGGAATTTCAATACTATGAAGTGGATATATGACCAAAACCTAGATTTATTAACATATCCTTTGTTTTCTTTCATCTTACAAAATAGACAGATATGGAGTAGTAAGCACGAGTGAAGTCTGTGATTTGCGTGTCTGTATTAACATTTCGTATAATTATCAACCCTTCATGTTTTATTGAAAATAAGTCCTCAGATATATAATTACTGATACATCAATAAATCCCACTCTTGAAAATTAGCTCCAACTTTAAATCAACCTGCGCATATTTATGCTTAAGCAATGGAGACAGGGTTACGAAAATTATTAATTTGTTTACTTTTGTTACACGTAAATACTGTGACTCGACGGCCGCATGGGTAAATGCCGGACAACCAATCCAAAGGTCAGGAGTTCAATCCTGCATGCGATTTCAGTAATGATGCAGTTTCATAATGCCAGGTTCGCCGATTTCAGTGTCTGTGATTTGTTTTTGCAGAAATATCTTAAACAAAATAAGATGTCACACTCCTGGTCACCATCTAGTTACTAAAACAGTTGACTGAAATAGAATACACTGGCTCTCATTGAAACCTGATAAGCAAAAAAAAAAAAAAAAAAAAAAAAAACCGGTGTTTGTGTCATAGTTCATGTTCAATATAAAGTGACAAAAGATGCTATTAACATTAGTACAGTTTATATTATGATACAAACAGGGTCTCAAACAACCGGGAACTCGTAGGTACAGTCCTGACCACACTCGGATTTTGTTATGTACATGACACACCCGCTTCTGTAGCATGTATATGTTTTCGATGGGTGTGGAATACACCACTGCTTTTAAATAGACAGATATTTAAGGTATTAAGGCAATATAAGCAGGAAGGCCTTGCGACTGGACCTCCTTGACGAACACATCTCTCATGAAATCTCCAATAGTAAGGGTAATTTGTAGCATAAAAACTAGCATTAATAGCATCTGTGTATTTGTCCGGTAAAATGTACTGTCTTGTTTATCTGTCAGCCACTATTCCAACGCAAAGAATGATACTAAATAGGGTCTGAAACTTTGCTTCCATGGAGGACTTCCATTTACCACAAGTTGTTATTAGGTTATTTGGTATCCATCTTTTATGAATCTCCCTTCATTCGTAAATAAAATGCTTTCTATTGTTTCAGTGTTCCGACTTACATCAAATTGGCAGAGCTTCACGCTGACATGATGGACTTGAGAACTGAAAGCTCGCATACGCAATAAGTGATACAGGTAAATAGCTGCTCACTCAGAATTGACCACACAACACATCTAATCTTCCGCAATCTCGGGCATGGATGTGCGTGATGTTCTTAGGTTGGTTAGGTTTAAGTAGTTCTAAGTTCTAGGGGACTGATGACCTGCCATAGTGCTCATTTTACCATTATCTTCTACTCTTCTCAACACCCGCTCCACATCTGGCGTGCGAAATTTGCAGAAACTACGGCGAACCATTATCTTTTTTTGCAAATGTCCTGTTGTCTACAGATAACTGGAACAATCAGCGTTTTGTCCGGAACCGCGTGACTGCTATGGTCGCAGGTTCGAATCCTGCCTCGGGCATGGATGTGTGTGATGTCCTTAGGTTAGTTAGGTTTAAGTAGTTCTAAGTTCTAGGGGACTGATGACCTCCCATAGTGCTCAGAGTCATTTGAACCTATCTGCGTTTTGTTTTTCTTCTTCTTCCAATGGAGTGGATGTCTATTTCAGCTTTTACACTGTTCACATTTCAAGAAATCACTGGTCTTCTTGCTACACCCAGAACGATATGTACGAAATGTCTGATGTACGACACAGCTGCAAGTATCAGGGGGGCGTGCTGAAATGTAACTCCGCATTTTTTCTGTAAAACTCTGTGACTTTTTAAAAATCAAACGTTATTACCATTCTATATCTTTGTTCTTTATGTCTGCGTTTTTATTTCTCTCCCAACGAGAGACCAGTTTGTTGATACCGTCACTGTAGAATATATGAGTTTCTCGACGGAGCCACAATCTCTCTTATGCTTTCACCGGTTCATCACTATTAAACTGAAGCCCTGGAAGGTGTCATTTAAATTTTTATAAGAGATGAAAATCGTATGGGGCCAAATCGGGGCTATAAGGAGTGTTATTGATGACAGTGATCTAAGATGTCGGAATGCTGTAGATGACGCAGCGCTCGTGTGTGGTGTAGCATTGCTGAAGAAGAGAGTGCTTCATGTGTGGACGAACTATTCGAATTCGAATCTCGCTACAGTAAGTTGTATCCAGCGTACCGACATAGTTCCGTTACACACCACGATGTTACACGCTACAATTAGGAGCCCTCTAGCAACAGAAGACTGCAAATATGTAAACATGAAGAATGAAGATGTAGAATGTTAATAACGATTGTTCCATTTAGGAAACTTTCAGTTAAGACTTTACACATAAAAAAATTCAGCGTCATTACTTTTCAGCACCTTCTCGTATATATGACAACAACATCACTGTCACGGGATTGTCTGTAGAGGCAAACACCACCAATACGAAATGACCAATAAATGTCAACAGGAAGACAATTATTTATTTCCGGTCACAAGTTTATAAGATATGTTTTTCTGATTTTAACACATACTATTTCCTGTTAAAATGTGGAACACATTTTTAAATGTACGTTACATAATACACGCAATTTCGGACCACTATTCTTTCCCTTTATTTTATTTTAATTACTCTAAGCTGACTGAAGTTTTCCTGTTCCCCTGAGTCATCCTGTTCTACTGTGTGTGAATAACATAATCAGAGATATTATCCGTACCCCATTCAATAGTCTCGCCATTTAATAACGTGTACTCCTCCCCAACATCTGAGATCTTTCCATCACTACCTAAATATAGCAGGAAGTTAAATGTTAACACAACAAGTAGTCTACTCATTCGCTGTTACATTTTCCTATCTATTTTAATGCCAAGTTAGATTTATATGATTATAATATATAGCATATGTAAGTACATGCCGATGACCAAACGACAGTGCCGAAACATTGTGACAGCAACTTCCCAACGTCTGATAGACCTCCCAGAATTTCGTGGAACATGACTGCTATAAATTTCTTACAAAGAAGAATGCAGCAACCAGACACTATTAATAATGCTAATTATTTAAGTAAATAGTGCCGTAACGGGCTTCGAACTTATTTTGTCTAAAACTGGCATGGTGAAACCGTAGCTTGGTACAGTTAATGTAGGTTGATTCTTATAAAGAAGAAGACAGCAACCAACCACTATTAGTAATGCTATTTATAATATTTAGTTATAACCGGTTACGGCGTTATTTACTTAAATAAATAGCATTATTAATAGTGGCTGGTTGCTGTCTTCTTCTTTGTAAGAATCAACCTACATGAATTGTACACAGCAACGGTCTCACCATGTCAGTTTTAGACAAAATAGCAATGACCTTCACTTGCCTTGTTCTTACCTTCAGAGGAGATTTTTCTTCATACTCAGTTTTGAGCATGTTCTCTTATATGCTAGTAATATGTGGCTTCCTTGTGTAAAAGCTTATGCTCTTGTAAGGCAGAACGTTTATTTAGTTCTGTACTTGATGAGATAATTTTACTTCACGTTCAAAAATGTAAGAAAATAGTAGTATATTTATTTTATGTCGTTGCGCTTTAACAATTATAATTGTCTTGGTACTGCTTTCTTCAATATGGATTTATCTGTGAAAGGGAGTATAAGAAAAAATTATATAACAACAGCCGAGAAACAAATCTGAACTGTTTCTACGTATCTTCTAAGTAATTTTGGACGTTATTTAGTTGGATATAACTTGACTTGTACCTACATTTTCTTCAGATTACAATTTTAAAGACTGTTATATTGTTCGTGATGAAAAACGTGCTTTGTTGGTGAAGGTTTGGCCTTGGTTAGGATGATAGAAGTAAGGAATGATAACGAAGTGACCATTCATGGCAGTTTGTACAGACAATGAATGTACAAAGACGAAGGAAATATTGCAACCAAAGGTGGGGTAGTACACGGGAAAAGTTATAAAAAGATTTATTACCACCTCCTTTTCGTAGACCAGGTAATATTTCGCGTATGCCCGAGTATACAGTTAATTAAATAACGCGGACGGTGCGTGAGTCCTTTGTGTGCTCTGTTGCTATTATTACTGCAGCGTCAGGAGTTCCTTTCACACCAGGGTCTTGTTCGATGAAATTCCGATCGACACACAGTTCCGCTACTGTACAGCTAGCTCCATTCCACGGCCACCCGGGGTAGCCAGCATCTAATTACTCTGTCACGATTACGACATGATGGGACACTACCCATGCTCACCCTCGGCGCTGCCGAACCAGCATACCAATCAGGCAAGCTAGGCGGGTGCCATTGTACGCCACAATGCTGCACCCTGAGTCAAGGTGACGCTAAGTTCTATATTTTATCCCAAAGAGTTTGGGTAGTGCAGTTACAGCGGAAAAAAGCTTCTATTGGAGCACAAAAAGAGGCTAATGTAGTCTTGTTCAAAAAAAAAAAAAAAAAACTTACTGAAAAATGGGGTACAGTTGTCTCATTCTCCCTTCCGCAGCATCATTAAAATTTTTCCCAGAAAATTTAACAAGAGAATACATTCGCACGCTGTTTTTAACACGCAACTCGCCTCTCACTCACACAAGCTTCTCTAACTGTAACTCGCTCCCACTCACTAGTCCATCGCCCATATCCGTCCACTCCCACTTGGCCATTCTCACTCACTCACTCACTCCCTCACTCATTCAGCCAAACTCATTGTCATTATCTCTGTGTGTCTTCCTACCTGTCACAGTCTCTAGCCTCAAAGCCACAGTCTCCTTCGTTCTGTCCTACTACTACTGCTTCCACTGACTTTCACTGTATGCCTATTGCTCTCTCTCACTGCTAATATCTCATTCATTCCTTCCAACTGCTACTGTCTCTTCTCACTGTCACTGTCTCTCTCTTCTTCTTTCTCATTGTCATTGACTCTGTCTCTCGTTATCACTGTCTCTTACACATTTCTCTACTTCTCTTTATTCCTCTCCCACTGGCATTGTCTCCTTCACTCTTTTCCTAGCACTGTCCTGTCACTGTCAACTATAATTCACCACCACTACGTACCTCTCTTTCCCTCATACTACCATTGTCTCCTTCGCTCTTTCTATACCACAACCACAGTCTACTATATTCCTGGTATGTATTAATTACTCGTCTCTTTCTCACTGACACTGTCCCCTCTTCTCTCAGCACAAAAAGGGCGAATATGTTCACATGCCAAAAGTTTTGGGAGAATTTTTAAAGTCGCTGAGGAATGGAGAATGAGGCAGCTTGTACTCTACTTTTCATCAAGTGTTTGAAAATAGGATCATATACTGAAGCGCCAAAGCAACTAATATAAGCATGCGTATTCAAATAGAGAGATATGTAACTAGGTAAAATACGGCACTGCGATCGGCAACACCTATATAAGACAAGTGTCCGACGCAGATTTTACGTCGGTTACGGCTGAAACAATGGCAGGTTGTCAAGCTTTAAGTGAGTTTGAACATTGTGTTTTAGTCGGCCCACGAGCGATGGGGCACAAAATCTCCGAGGTAGCGATGAAGTGGGGATTTTCCAGTACGACCATTTCACAAGTGTACCGTGAATATCAGGAATCCTGTAAAACATCAATTCTTCGACATCGCTGCGGTCTGAAAAAGAACGGGACCAAAGCCGACTGAATAGACTCGTTCAACGTGACAGAAGTGCAACCCTTCCACAAATTACTGCAGATTTCTGTGCTGGGCCATCAACAAGTGTCAGCGTGCGAACCATGCAACGAAACATCATCGATATGGCCTTTCGGAGCCGAAGACTTACTCGTGTACCATTCATGGCTGCACGACTCAATGATCTGCGACCCGCCACCGCCCGTCATCATCGACATTGGACTGTTGATGACTGGAAACATGTTACCTGGTCGAACGAGTCTCGTTTCAATTTGTATCGAGATGATGGAAGTGTACGGATATGGAGACAACCTCATGAATCCACGGACCGCGCATGTCAGCAGGGGAATGTGCAAGCTGGTGGGGGCTCTGCAATGGCGTGGGGCGTGTGATGGATCAAATGGCTCTAAGCCCCATGGGACTTAACATCTGAGGTCATCAGTCCCCTAGAATTAGAACTACTTAAACCTAACTAATCTAAGGACATCACACACATCCATGCCCGAGGCAGGATTCGAACAAGAGGCCGTAGCAGCAGCGCGGTTCCGGACTGAAGCGCCTAGAGCCGCTCGGCCACAGAGGCCGGCTGGGCGTGTGAGTTATGTAGGACCCCTGATAACTCTAGATACGACTCTGGCAGGTGACACGTATGTAAGCATGCTGTGTGATCACCTACATATATTCATGTCAATTGTGCATTCCGACGGACTTCGGCAATTCCAGTAGGACAATGCGACCCCCTACACATCCAGAATTGCTATAGAGTCGCTTCGGGTACACTCTTTCGAGTTTAAGCATTTTCTCTGGCCACCAAACTCCCCAGACATGAAGATTATTGAGCATATCGGGATCCCTTGCAACGTGCTGTTCAGAAGAGATCTGCACCTCCTCGTACTCTTACGAGTCCATGCCACGTCGTGTTACGGCAGTTCTGCGTGCTCGAGGGTGCCCTACACAATATTAGGCAGGTACACCAGCTTCCTGGGCTCTTCAGTGTATTAGCCTTTGTGCTGCGATAGGAGACTTTTTCCACTGGTTCCCTTCTTAGCCTACAACAGCAGGCATTATAACAACTACAGATACGAACAACAGAAACGCAGTCCGTAAGCCGTTCTATTGTCTCAGAGAATTGTAGCTCTTATTGTGTACAAGCCCACCGTAGGTGCGTACGTGCACGGAGTTACGTTGCCATCCGAACGTGTCTTCTGGGTACCTCAATTTTTTCAAGCTTTGTACATTCATAACGCCGCAGAAAGAGTAACGTTAGTTTCGTCTACCTACATATAAAAAAAATAAATCCTTTCACTCTTTGTTTCGATAGAGAAAAAAGAACACCTTTCCCGAAACCCTGTGTATAAAGGGTGATTCAGAAGTAACTGTACTCACTTTGTGTGTGTAATTTATGTATCCAAAGAAAAGTAAAACATTAAATAAAGGCCGGCCTTTGTGGCTGAGAGGTTCTAGGCGCTTCAGTCTGGAACCACGCGACCGCTACGGACGCAGGTTCGAATCCTGCCTCGGGCATGGATGTGTGTGATGTCCTTAGGTTAGTTCGGTTTAAGTAGTTCTAAGTTCTAGGGGACTGATGACCTCAGATGTTAAGTCCCATAGTGCTCAGAGGCATTTGAACCATTAAATAAAGCTCTGTCTGAAACTGCTTTATTTCAGAGTTATGTAGCAACACAAACCATACAAAAATAATTCTTCTCAGTAATCAACAACGACGCAAAGAGACCCGAAATTCAACTCAACTACGTGCTGTACGTTTACCCCAGCACACGTTCAAAATGATGTCCATGTAGACGAGGACTGAGACGTGATCGATTTCTTCCCGCTCTCAGAATGTCGCAGGCTCCGTTTGGCTCATTCTGCACAGTTGCACAGCTATTTTCAGTTCACTGCTGCGATTGTGCTACATGCTCAATTGCAGCACCATACACAAGCTCCTTCAGACGACCCCAAAGGTAGAAGTACAGGGGTTAAGATACGCAGATCTGGCGGGCCAAGCAATCTGTCCAGTCATCGGGATAAGCAACTTTGAGATGCTCCCTTGCCTCCCGACTGAAATGTGTAGGGGCACCGTCGGCAAAGCAACATCTGTCGGTGCGCAGGCGAAGCCTGTGCTGGCCCATGCATCATAACCCGGAAATAAACCAGTTTCAAATAAGTCTTTATTTAACATTTTACTCTTATTTTGGTGCATACATTACATCCACCAAGTGCACGGAGTTATATGAACCACCCTGTATGCAGTGTTCAGTTATATAGCGTGACAGAACACTCAAGTAGCCAAATGAGACTCAGCGAGTGAGGTGGCTAAGGCAGTAGTAAGACACATTCTTGAGGACGGCACTTCCACCCCAGTTTCATGCATGCACTTTTAGGTTTCGTGTGATTTCCCTAAACCACCTAAAACAAACACCGGGATCGTTCCTATGAAAGGGACACGGTAGGCTCTTCCCCATCTTCCCCAATCCATTTGTGCTGTGGTGATCTCATTCGATGGGACGCTAAACAGCTCGTCTTCCTACTTCTTTCAGCGGATAATCACTTTTTAAAATTAATACAGTATTTTCTTCAGCAGAAGTCTATTACTTGTTAACTCAACAATTTGCCAGCACTTATTGGTATTCATACTGTCTACGAAGCAAATTCGCCCCCAGTATGCTGACAGTTATCATCACACTGGTACCTCTTCGCGAAATGGAAATACCAACGTTGTGCGTCACACTCTGACAAGTATAAACAAAACAAATTTCTCGTACAATGATCCTCACTGCAATGTTTCTATGTCATTAAGACGATGCGTTTCTTGCTTGATATTTAGAAACATTTTCAGTAACAGATATTGAAAGATCTAGTAATATCAGCTATTACGGTTTTGGACAGTTATTGTTTCTGTTTTGGTTTTTGTTTCTGTCGCCTTCAGAGTAGCTGTCGCTGCTGCCGTCATCGTCATCGTTGTCGTCGTTTCTGTCGTCCACACCAACAAAAGACGGATGGAAGGCCAAGAGTTAGTGTCTAGCCGACATGGACATCATCACTGATGGACCATAAGTTTGAATACCAGTAGTGTGGGACAATAAATAAGTCGTGGCGACGGTGAAAAAGTCTTCGTACTATTAACTGCTAAAATCTCGTTTGTTAATTTAGGCATGTTAACACTGAGTGCAGCTGATACATTTCACATACTAAGGGTACGAGTTCTCAAGAACGTATGATTACTATCACTATGAGCATATTAACAGTCGAAAAATTGATGAAGTCCAGATTTCGACATGTCAAGCCTTTCTAAAACGATAATGTAATTGGCATCATAAAAAGTAGATTGTTTCCGTCTATGGTTACAGTATTGAACCTTTCTACGGCCGAAACTTTCCCCAGCTGCCCCACCCATCTTTCTACTGAAACACAATGCAGTGCGTTTCTTCACATTCATCTATTTCTGTTTTCCATGAGTACTATCTGCGGTATATTCACTTTTTCTGTAGTATGTAGTGGTTAAGAATGTCCACAAACACGCAACTTTTTTGCGCAATACATTTATTCATTTACGTCATTTATTACTTTTATTTCAAGGGACATGGCTATTTAATTTTAGTGAACTTACACGTCTAATTTCTTAATGCAGCCATATTTGTGCAACTGCTACTAATCTGCGGAATGGCGTACCTCCAATGCCACTACAGTGTCCGTGATAGTCGACCGAGACTTGAATTCAAGTTATTTGCATGCCTGTTAACGTATTTACCAACTATATGTTATCGAGGAGGTAAATGTGTATTTTAGGCCATCGCCCTGCTTGCTGAAAATATTGTGTTAACTATCCGAGTATTTTTGTTTACGCCCACATTTTGACCATATAGTTTCACAGCTACATTTTCCAACTGAGTCCTCTCTCGGCTATAGGAATGCTTTTACAGACACTAGTGATACCTGATCTCATTTAGCTAGTTCATTCTTGCTTTCACATTGACATTGTCAGCCTTATAATTAAAGGACTTACTAACGAAAACAACTTTATTAGTAAATTCACTGTCAGCCAGAATTTATCTTTTATTTCACTATACAGTAGAAAAGACGTAAAAGGTACTATTGAGTCATAAGCCGTTTCCTATTGGAGACTGCTGATACAGGTCAATCTTCTTTGCGAGTCATTTCATGATGAAGCAAAGTATACCTTCCCGGATGCTGCAGCTGCAGTTTTCACAGACAAAGCTAAAAGAGAGCGTGCCCAGGGTAGAAAACTATATCGTGCGGCACGAAATGAAGGGAATGAGGTCAAGTAACCCGTCAAATTATCTTCGTACCCAAGGCCGATTTTAGAGGGAGACTGGATCGCAAGTACCTAACCTAAGACACTAGTGGTGAAACGGGAGATTCTCCATTATGCTGTCGATTTGCTTTCGAATTCAAGAGGTTTCTAAACCGAATGAGGAAAAGAAACTGGATGCGAAAACTCTGTCCATTGAGATTAGTTAAAATTACTTACAAACTTTCCTGAGATTTGTCGCCTCTTCTACATATTTTAGTAGTAATGAAATCTCTTTTTCATTAACACATTCTTCCTTATTTCACCTTTCCTCTCTGTGTTTCACTTTCTTACTATTATTAGTTATTATTATTGGATTGTTTCTATTTTCCCTAATATTTGTTGGTGTGATTTTTCAGGAGCACATCAGTAGTACATAATTACGTGTCAGACATGTTTTATACGAAACAACCACATATACATCCACACTGCCGTCAGAGAAAGAGATCACACAACATACTGGGTACTTTATGAAATAACAACAAAACGTTTGTAAATTCTTCAAAATTCTTTAAAATAATATTATGTGCCAGTATGCAGTGTCACATTAGTTACCTCGATGAAGTAAAAAGTGCTATAACGCTGACATCCTCAACGGCATGTTCGCCTTTTTCTTTCTCGTAGTGCATACAGACTTGGGTTCCATCTGACGGATGATACTGTCCGACAACAGACGGATGAACAGGTTATCACTAGGGACCATTTCTGACCTCCAACCGTATTTGTGGGAGGAATTGCCACACATGCTACGTATAACAGCCTGGTCCATACTATGTGAAGCATTTGTATGTCGTATTTTGCAAGGCAAGCATTTACGTTCATTATGTCAACGGTGGAGGGACATCATACACATGGCAAGTGACACATACGGCCCATGACCAGCTTTCCAGTATGTCTCGTAGCTGTATAAAGTAGGGTTACAAAAAGAGTCATTCACTTTCCCTACACTATATCTTCTACGCGAATGAAGATAGCAGTCTGGGCTGAATTTTAACTTGTACATCATTTCTAGAAGTTTTCCGTAGTACCAGTTGTACGTGGCTGGTCCATGTACGAGCTAGCGGGGGTCTCCCTGGTGCCACTAGTTAGTTAGTCAGCTCGCTCGCTCGATCATCATCCAATGTGTATTGAAGTGGGCTAACACAATAACGAAACGAATTCCTCGTTTTCCATTTCAACATGTGTAAATTAGTTACAACTGCACTGTGTGATTTTCATCACGATTATGGCACTGCACCTTCTCCAGCTTACAGCATTCGACGATAGCAACTGCAGTTTTTGTAAAATGCTTATTTATGTAAGTGGAAATGCACTGGTCGCCCAGTACGCTCGTTTGATAAGTAGTCTGCATTCAACAGAGTTTTGGACGCAGTCCACAGAAGTCATATGCTATGCTAGCGAAGAGCCACCCACTCATCGTGTGTTTGTCGGGCATATTTTGCGGCAACGTCTGTGTTCCAAACTATACAGGACTGAGGTGTGACAAGTCCTTCATGGAGGTTATGACCAACAATGTGTGCAGGGTTTTGTGGATTCATTCTGGGCGTAAACATAGAGGATAAAAATTTTCTTTGATGTTTAGTGTTCACGGATAACGCTTAATTCTGTTCATGTAGACGACTGAACCGCCACAACGTAAGAATGTAAGGAACGCACCACCCACATACCATGAAACATCACAAGATACGTTCTCGAAAGCTGCACGTGTATTACGCCGTTGCTGTAGAAACGTTTACAGTACGTTCTTTTTGAGGAAAATATGATTATAGCGATAATGTATGTTTACTTGTAGCAAATATGGCCTCTTCCAGAATCTGGAGAAGATAAAGAAAGCTTCATTTTTCGATAGGACCATGCATCCATGCACAGTGTGTAAGAGTACTTCTTAACAATGAGCTTCGTCAACTATGGATCGACTGTAAGAGGCGTGCACATCTCGCATTGCAAAATTGGCCTCCAAGAATACCTGATCCAAGGATATGTGATTTTTTTGTTGGAATTTGTGAAAGACCATGTTCCTTCCCTTCTAACAACTTTGACTGACCTGTGTTGCTGTATAGCAACAGTATTAACTTCAGATATGTTCACAAAACTATGAGACGAGCTTGAAAAATGTCTGTATCAACGTTATACGTACGGGGGGTGGCATACACGATAAACATTTGTGAAAGGTAAATAAAAACTTTGATCTAAAGCGCATTTTTAAAAATTTTGCCAAGGTTTGGTATTCATGGTTGTACAAAATACACCCAGGTAAAATCAAATGGTTCATCTGAGAATACATTGCGGGAAAAAATTAGTACACCTGTTAAGACGAAATCGATTTTGATCCTATGACGGCATATGACACCTGGGGAACAATAGATGTACTTCAAATGGCTTTAACGTCGTCTGTCAACAGATAGCGCAGTCGCATAGCTGCTAGAGCGCCGTCTGTGTCTAACCTTTAATAGGGAATGCTCACTGCCAGGAGGCTCAGTGCGGTGCCAACGTGTGAAGCAGCAGGCAGCAGCCAGCTCGTGCTCCATACAGCCAACTGGCCTAGTCTGAAAGCGGTCAACTTCAGGCCTTCGGAGTGGCAGGATAGTCCTTTCGGAGAATTGCCACCTAAGTTGGACGTGCTGCTTCAGTTGTGCAACGATGCTACGATGCTGGTATCAGTGGTCACGTGAACATTTTCACGTCCGTAGACGAATTTTGGACGTCCACGCAGCACAGACGACCACTAGGATCGTCGTATTGGAAGGGCAGTAGTGGCAGATCGTGGTCGTGCAGCTACCACAGTACAGATAAATGGCTTGTGAGCCCAGACGCGTATCACGAACTGTTGCGGACCGGTTATTAGTAGAAGAACTACGAGCACACACACCTCTAGCCCGTCTTCCACTGATGCCACAGAACAGAAGTGCACAGCTCGACTGGTGCCATCAGAAGATCACTTGGAAGAACGAATAGCGCCCATGGTCTCCACCGATGAAAGCAAATTGTATATGCACGCAAGCGGCGGTCGTTAGTGTGTACGGTGTAGATGTGGTAAGCGCTATCTCGTAGAGTGCATTTGCCCAAGACACACTGGCTTCTACCCCCCCCCCCCCATCCCCCCACCCCCACCCCCACCCCCAGGCCTTATGGTCTGGGGTGCGATAAACTAAAACTCTCGTTCGTCTTTGGTGTTTCTGGAGGGGACGCTAATCAACGTTCGGTACCTGCAGAATGTTGTTGTACCCGTTCTTTTGCCATTCTTGCAACAGGATGGGGATGTGTTGTTCCAACAGGATAATGCTTCCCGCACTCTGCCCCTGAAACTCAACGTGCTCTGCAAGAGGTGCAACAACTTCCCTGCCCAGCACTATCTCCGAACTTTAACATGTTGGATATGATGGGACGAGAACCAACTCGTGTGACTCGTCAACCAACACCTCTTACAGATCTACGTGAACAGGTCGAGCTAGTGTGGCATAATGTATGTCAGGACGGTAGTCGCCATTTGTACGATCGACTGAATGTCAGAATCAGCGCCTGTACTGCCGCCTGTGGTGCTACACTACGTACTAATATGGGTGTTTCAACATGGGTCGATATCTCGTACCACAGAACTGCTTGTGCTACTGATCTGTAAAGGTACTCATTTCATATACACCATATGCACTGTAGCAACAATAAATATTGAGTGAACTGGAAAACTCTAACAGTGTTCAGAATTAGTAGCTTTTATGTAATTTAAAATCCACCCCAAGTTCCTGTCCTAATTAATATAGAAGATATAGTTTTTTTTTTTAAATTGGATGAATAGTTACCTGCGCAATTTTTGCCAGGACACCTTTTAATCTTTTAGTGTTTACATTACTATCATGCATCACGTTTCTTTTTTACGTCTCTAAATTTCCTCAAATTACTACCATGAATCTATGATACAAATGTTAATGGGTATATCACACTCACGTAACGTCCGTTACATATTGCTTCTGTGTACATGGATAACTCTCCACCCCAAATGAACTGTTGTGACCTGTCTGTCAGAAAACCCTCATCATATTTGGAACCGTGGCTAAATATCCCATATTAATATGATTTGGTTTAGAAATTGAATGCAAATTGTTTAGAAGGTCGATAATACAGACTATACCTTACAAGGTGATAGTTCCGTGGCTCGATTTCGCTATCGCTGTTGTAGATGATTATGGTTCTTGCCCCTTAACAACTGCAGTCAACACTTACGCTCTAAAGATTTACGGTAAATTTTTATTCAGAATGGAACAAATTGGCTGTCAAATTCTACATAAAACCAGATACGGATATGGATTTCGTAGAGAAAACCCTTGTTAAGTTTTATTAATTTCACCTGCTTTTGATCATGGTAGTGTCATCCGTTTTTGCCGTGTTACGAGAAATGAATGGTGGAACAATCAAATTTCCTTTGTGATGAAACAGAAATCAACATTTCATTTTGCCTTTCTCCGTTGTGCTCCGTAACTCATCAAGATGTATGGAGACGTAATTCTGTGCCACTGGCAGCCCACGCGAGTGATCAATATTTCTTTGTGTTTGCCTACTGTAGTTTGCCCTTTAGTTAGCCACACGAATTTTAATTAAATGAACCCATCTGTGGTAATATTACTTCCTTTGTATCCATTATTCAGTAGCCACTGTTTGTCAGATAGTGTCTGTTGCTTATATTTCTAAGGGGTTCTCTAACAACTTCAATTATTCTGCTAGGTACGTATTTCTCTACGGCTTGGTCAACGACTCTCTTGGACGTGAACCGCAGTTCGTCCACGTCTTCCTTAATAATTTAATTCATTAATGATTCCAGCTCCTTCCTGAGAAACAAGGCAATCTCTTCCCCATCTAATTTAGTGGACATGTAGACTTCCCTGCTGTTTTCCCAAGTCGTCTGTACCTTGGTGATCGCTGCTGCTACAATTTACATCGACAGATGGTGTGTACTTCTGTCACATTACAAGCCTGAATTACATGATTCAAACTACTTTTCCTATGTGGCTTTCAAAGAGATTTTTAGAAAGGTTTCGTAGGAAGTTGTGTGGCGTCTGCCACTTACGAAACTCTAACTCTCTCAGCAGAGCTGCTAAAAACTATAATACGACAAATACAGGAGGATATGAGTACTAATGAACTGAGGTATACTCTGAAATTTTCAGATAATTTTTTAGATTGGAGGATGGCAGCTAGCAGAATTCAAATATAAATTTCATCGTACTATTCACATTTAATCTTGTGAAAATCATTTCACATGCATTCCCAATTTATACCACATTTGATTTAATTTTACTGTCCATTAATTTGAATACATCTCACATTATATGCAGTCTGTATTGCAAATAAAGACCTTACTACTTCCAATCTTAGGTTTTTGTCAACTGCTTATCGCGTATTTTGTGATTTCACTATTTTTTTCAGAAGTTCTTCTGTCTCTGGAAGTTCTTTTCAAATAATTTGTGGTTTACAGATAATGACTTAACATTTACATTTATCGAGAGCATTGCCTCAGGTCGTATTCTCCTCGAGGTAATTATGTGTAAAGGATTTACCTGACCATAATAAAGCAATAAATAAGTATGGTGTCTTCATATAATTTTATTTCACAAAGTACCCTAAGTGAATCACAGCGAATTCAACAGAAAGTACAAGATATGCTGGAACCAGTGATACGCAATAAGATCGTGAGACTTCACAGAATTATTATTATTTATCTCTCGTAAGAATGGAAATTCTCTTTAGAAAGAAACCTTCGACACATTCTCTTCCATGATAGCAAGTTACTGTTTCTTCAGTGTATGCTGTACCCGTTAAACAACAAGGCGCAATTAATACTTAGTCGTTCTAAAGCTAAAGATATGACAATATTCGTGAGAAGCGACCAACTGTATCAAAGGGTGGAAAATTGGTTTCATACGGAAACAGCCTTTTGGCACAAAAATACGTTTCTCACAGCAACATCATGTATATTGTAATAATACACGTAATTAGCGTATCCATCATTCGGTTAAATATATATCCATTAAGTTTTTACTTCGTTCCTCGAAAAAAATTTGATACACAGGTGATCGTAAGCAACATACAGACGTATAGAAGAATGACATAGGTAAAATCGAATGAAATCTTTCTCATTTTCTGAAAATACGCAAAAAAACTTGGAAGTTTAAGCTGTCGGTACAAGCATATACTTACGAATTACGTAAGAGCGTCTCTTATTCTCTGTCGAAATCTTACCGAACGACGCCAATCCGAGCATACGTGCTTTCAAGAAATCAAACAGCTCTGAAGGTTTGTCGGTCTGTGTGCATTAATTCTGTTAAACTAAATTATTTTCCTATTTGGCCGAAATACTAACGTTTAACACTTGACAGAAAATACCTTTCTTTGAATTCTGTATTAATTTGTTTCCAAGCGTTTATTGCTCGAACCAGATCTTTATCTGTACAGCAAGTTTAATAAAGTATCTTGGTTCTCTAAATTACATATCGTTGCAGATTTGATCTGAATCATAGTGAACATGAACATGAAGCCACTGCGCTCACCACTGCACCGCCTCTGGATAAAGCGAGTATATTAGTCACTGCATTACCTCTCTCGTTATAGCGTATATGATTCCCAAGTTTTCTCGTTCTCTTAAGTTTTTAATATAATATTATGCTGCTACCAAAACAGACACTCAGTGTTGAATGCAAACTCTTTGCGAGGAATAAAAGCGTTAAACTTAGATAAAAAACTTTGGTAGTACCAGTACTAATACAATAATATCTTAACGTATTGTGGTAAATTTCACAGTAAGATGTAATTTTTCGTTCTATTTCCTTCATTAAATAAATTTCAGTACTCAGTTATCAAATCCTATAGATCCCATAGTTCAGAGGGCAATAGAACTACCAGGCATTCTATAGCTAGGTGAAGTAGCTGGTAACAAGTAAAGCTCGTCCCAGAATAAAACAGTACAAAACGCACAAAACAACGGTATGGAAATAACGTTTTTCTGCATACACTACCATGACTGAAGCTCTAGTCTCTCTCCATCCTCCCACTACCTACTGTGTACTATCAACTTACGGTGGTTATGAGCATACATGGGTATTTAATTAAAAAAGTAATGAAGACAAATGTAAAACACTTTTTAATTAATAATCAAGAAAAACACCTAACCACAAGTGAGGAAACCTAAGTATTATTTGGACCCTTGTTAACTGAGAACGGAAGGAAACCAATGATAAGCCGATGTATTATGTTTCGGCAGTGACTCATACATTGTAGAGTGGGTTATACGACCACTGAAAACTTTCATGGACTGAACAAAAGTAACAGAAGCATGTGCGCGGCGTCCGACAGCAGTGAATTCCAGTCGGGCAGACCCTGCGGAAGCCACAATTTTCCAGCACTCGGACAGAAAAACATGGACGATGAAGAAGGAGAGAGCTACCTTTTCGCCAATAAAGAGCACGAAATTCAGTAAACAGAAAATTTCATCGTCGTACATATTTTAGAATAGCACAATAAAAAGGAAAAGCGATCTTGAAATATCGAATCGTCAACTTTTTCTGAGTGGTGCGACTGATGAGAATTCATCCATCTCTAGTAAAGTATTTTTATTTTTGTGACCGAATGCTCTCCTGTCACCACAAAACCATCTCAGCATTCGAGGGAAAGTCGTGTAAGTCACTTGTCAACAAATGTTAAGAATTTCGTCCTTTGAACTAAATCTTTGGGTGTTACATTTCAGAACTTGATAAGGAAACTGCGTGTCATTTGCTTAGACACGTTTGGGGAACCCCCAAACAACAACAGTAGAGTTCGTCTAGTATCTATGTCGACGGCTGTTAATGTGGCAAGCTAATACCATTTGAGTCTGGCTCACAGTATTATGTCGCATGCTAGAGCCCTTCATGTTACGCTGTAAGAACTGTGAAATTACTGATGCGTAAACACGTAAAATATAAGAAAATAAGATCGGTCCTAGTTTTAGGTACTTTCTGGTGCTGAATATTGGCAGAGACAAGCACTGCAGAACACAAAATAAAGCTAAAATTGCTTACGTAATATTTGGTTCCGAGCGTCACTCCAGATTTAAATCTGGTGCTAAAAAAGGGTCGCTGGTTTACCACAAATTTTAAAAAGTTTGGAGCTGTTAATATGATGTTAATACAAGAGTCGCAATTATTTTGATTTTATGTCCCTGTAGTTGAGATCCATGTCCACATAGCCCGTGCCACCTGTTGCTCTTCCTGACGTTGCAGAATATTTTGCTAGTATTCACAATATTACACGCAATAAATAATCAGCAAATGAATTCAAATGTAACACCGTACACACCTTTCAATTGTGTAACGATGAAAACACTTCAGATCTCTTAGAGATTGAAGGTATAGTTCAAAATATTTTACTTGGTTCATGTGATCTTCTGTGCCTCATTCATCTCTCTTTATTTTTACGGTAACCTGCTTCATAAACCATAGAAACTGTTGGCCGTCTTTCAGGAAGAGTCGGAGTTATATTTTCCATTCAGTGTCTTGAAGAATTCATTACAGAAGGGTTGCAGTTTTAATGCTCCTCAAGAGTGTCTTGAGTTCTTCTTTATTTACTGCTAGCTGAGTACGGGGCATTGCTAGGGTAAATATTTATTCTAATCTTCTGCTGGACCACCTCCTCCTTTGTCCCTTCTCTGCCTGTCTCCTCCACCACCTCTTAACTTTATCCACCTCATCCTCCCCCTTCTCTCTACCCATATCTTCCCTCTCTCTCTGACCATCCCTCAACTTGCTCATCTCCTCCTCTTCCTTTCTCTGTCCAACTCCTCCTCACACCTCTCTCTATTTCCCCCTCCCCATCCACCTATCTCCGTCCATCTCCTCCTCCCCACGTTATCAGTCTCACCCTAACAATATTTCTTTCCAGATCATAATTAACATGTGTACCAAATTTGATTGAAGTCATGTCATTTGTTTAGAATGAGCTTTTTACCATTTGCATTGCCCATGTACGCATATCTCAAATGCATTTCACGCATATTTCAGATATTTATCACGTAATTGAACTAATATTTCACCTGTATCTCTAGCGAATTTCACCCTACAGTTTCATTTTCAAGTAGCTCAATGTTTATGACGTGTTATCTCCTGAAATATGTGATGTACAATGACAGAATTTGGCTAGTATATTCAATGGTGTATGTGAACACAGTCTGCAAAGTGTGCCGCGAATACAATTGGTAGTAAAGAAGTAATAAATTAAAACATCATGCTTAACGCAGCAGTCTTACTACATGAAGAGTGAAAATGTAGTAAGTGATAAAATATTTTACTTTCATTATTTTGAAGAGGTACACAGCGATAAAAAGTTTCGTAAAGGTTTGAAATTGCGTGTAAAGTTTATTGAAAGTTTCTAATTGCTTTCATTCTCAAATACTGGATGAATAAAGTCCGTGTATTCATAGGTCATTGGCTACACTGATTTTTCATCCCGGCCCCTTTGACAGGTGGGTTTTTTTTAGGGCCACAGCGATTTTTAGCAGACGGGAATTCTTACGTGTACCGCGTCTGATTGAAATGTGTTCATGGTTTAGGGGGAGATATGGAACATACATACATACATACGAACATCCATTTTTATAATATGTGTTAGGAATTCACCATCATTTCAGCTAACATTGGTTCCCGTATTCTGTAAAGAGGTGAGCAGATGTTGTCATGTGTGGGCAATGGCGTTTTAAAACGACGACCAGTTCTTATAGCAGCTTGTATGAATACGTATTTACTTCTCTACAGCTACATCTGTATGACAGGTGTACAATTCACACTTAAGTACCTGGCAGACTATTTCTCTACAGCTCCACTCTCGAACAGCAGGCGAGGGACACCAACGCTAAAAATCGTTCCGTGCGAACTCTCATTTCTGTTATTTTATGACAATTATCATTTCTCGTTATACCGGTGGTCATCAACAAAATATTTTCGCATTCGAAGGAGAAAGCTGGTGACTGAAATTTCATTAAATGATCTTGCCTCAACGAAAATTGCCTTTGTTTTAATGACTGACATCTCAACTCGAGTATCATACCCGCGACACTTTTTCCCCTGTTTACCGATAATACAAAAAGGGGTTGCCATTCTTTGGACTTTTTCGATATCCTCGGTCAGTCCTACCTGGTAAGGGTCCCATATTGCGCAGCAATATTCCAGAAGATAACAAGCATGCATGTTGTAGGCAGTCCCTTGAGCAGATCTGTTGCGTCTTCTAAGTCTTCAATGTTCGGTACAATCTTTTCAGAACGTTAAAAGTGTCAGTTGAATACAGAAAGAGTTCTATGTCGTTGTGAGTGCACTATGTCGAAACCAAGTGAGTTCGAAGGTGGGCAAATTGTTGCTGTTCGTATGGTGGGATCTTCTATAACCAAGGTAGTCGTGATGCTTGGTGCTTCAAGAGGCACCGTTATGAAGATTTATACCACATACAGGGGAAGATGAGAAACATCATCCACTAAGTCATCACGTGAACGAAAGTGTGTGATGGATGATAGTGACAGACAATAGTTGTATAGGACTGTGACGAAAAATAAGACGCCGACAGTTGCAAATGTCAGTGCAGTACTGAATATCGCACTCGTGAACCCTAACAGCACCAAAATAACAAGAGACAAGCCCCATAGGCGGAGATTTACAGGGCGAGCTGGAATTGCAAACCACTTACTAGCGATGCAAATCCCAATAGCATTAAAACGTGCAAGAAAGTGATCTTGTCGGATTAGTCTTGTTTCACACTGTTTCCAACTTCTGGCTGATTTTACGTCCAATTCCAAGGGTCCCATGGTTACAATTCACGTTCGCATCACTGCCAAATGTGACCATTTTGGCTGATCGCATCCGTGCCATGGTACAGTCTTTGTTCTCCAACTGTGAATCTGTATTCGAAGAAGATAGGGTCCCTGCTCACGTAGCTCACTTCGTCCACAACTGATTCTGTGAGCACGAAAATGAGTTGTCGCATCTGCCCTGGCCACTACGGTAACCATATCGCAATATTATTGAGACTTTGTAGTTTACTTTGGAGAGTACTGTGCGTCGTCCACCTACCTCATCGTTACGTGAATATGCCACAGTTTTGCCGGAAGAACGCTATAAGGTGCCTTTGAAAACCATAAACGGTACGTATTTATTAATCCCGACACGACTGGAAGCTGTTTTGAATGACTACTGTTTCATAATATTTGAGTTCAGTGTATGTTCCAAAATCCTACTGCTAATCGACGATAGTGATATGGGTATGTAATTCAGCGGATTAGCCATATTTCCTTTCTTGGGTATTGACGTGACCTGTGCAACTTTCTAGTCTTTAAGTGCGGGTCTTTCTTCGAGCGAGTAGCCGTATGTGATTCTTAGGTTTTGAGCTATTGTGTCAGCATACTCTGAAGGGAAGCTAATTAGTTCAGGAAAGTACCAAAAGTGGACCCCCTTTCCGTTTTTATTTTTTTTAAATATATAATATTGAAATTTACGCTTTATGATCATTCTATATATACTTCATTTAGTTATCAACTCGTTGAAGTAAAATTTTTAATAGTTTGAAATAATTTTCTTACTCTAAAAAAAATTAAAAAAAGCTTACGTTTTTTTTTCTTTTTGGAAAATTGGTGCCTAATTCGGACCCCCTTTTAAAATATTTCAAATAGCAATGAAAATGAGTTACAGAGACGTCACAGTGAAATAAAACACAATTAAAGTTAGAAGTATTGCTTTAATGAAACCAAGTACGTATTTTGAAGTAGCGAAAAGTAGAAAATGAAACAAAAATCGAACAATTTATCAATACATTGCCTTTAGCAGCAGAAGTCACAAACGCAATTGCCTTTTTCAGCTCCTCCACACTCTGTATGTGCCCACATGCTACACATCAGGCACATGATCCATAACTCTCCTTTTGTGTCCTCTGAAAACTTCCCAGAACAGAAGATGCACTCAGCGTCTTCACCACCTTCGGAAGGAGTAACTCCTGGAATGACTGCTAATTCAGACATTCCACCAGAGATGCTGGCATGTTCATCTTCATTGCTGTATTTATCGTCTTCATTCCTGAAATGAAGTCGCTTTTTTACTGGTGCTTTTCCTTTTCCGAAAGACCTGACTGATACGGAACCGTGACCGCGACCACGTCTGCCCTTTTGTCCTTGACCACGTCTATGTTGCTTTGTAGCTTCTTTTTCTTCTTTAGCTTTCTGAGTTTCAACCAATTGTGTTTTGTAGGGCGAGGAAATGATCACAGTAGAACTACAACCTTTTCATCCCCTAGTAGAAGTCCGCTTTTTGATATGCTGGACCGGAAATATGTCGAATAGACTTTTTTTGATAGACTAGCTACATTCTGGAGATGCACCACATGGTGGTGGAGTCAACCCCTGATCTGCCAAAGATGTTGATGGCTTCTTTGGATTGAATGGCTCTGGCTGAGCTGCTGAAAATATCGATGGCTTGTTTAGATCGAATGGCTCTGCCTGGTTTGCCAAACAATTTGATGGATTATCTGATATCAACGGTTGTCTCTTAGCGGTTTCATAAAAAAAAGGTTGTTTGCTTTTTGTTTGCTTCTTCAATGTATTCTGCATCGGAGAAAAACGCCTTGTTCAAGCGTTATATCCCTGTAACTATAAAACCATTGATAGCAATTTGGGCTGTTTGACATTTGACATAAGCTCTGCCAAATAGCTCCATGATGTAATAAGCACAGAGATCCCACTGATTTTGTCTCAGCCACTGCCTGACCTCTTCGCTGTAGCAGACTTTCAAAGGAATCACAAAAGTCCTATCCAACGGCTGCAATTTATGCAAGCTATGAGGAGGCAATGACACTATGGTGACATGGTTTGCTCTCACCAGATCAATTAAGTCAATGTTCAGTGTATAGCTAAAGTGCCCATCCAATATCGGTAGCACAGGCTTTTGCTTTGTAGGATTGGTGTTTACAATAAAGTGTTGGAACCACTGAGTAATCACATTGGTCTGGATCCAACCAGAAGGATGCACTGCAAATATTCTGCCTGGCGGTGTCCCTTTCTTCAATATGTCACTCATATTTTTGCGCGGAAAAATTACCAGAGGAGGTGCAAATGAACCAGCAGCATTCATACAGCGGACTATGGTTATAAGAACTCCTTTTTCTGCTGATGTTAAAGCAGCTGTTGGTTTTTTTCCCATTCACACCGATTACTTTAGCAACTTTGTATTGTACGACACTTACGTCCACAGTATAGATTTAGCCGGCCGTGCTGGTCTAGCGGTTCTAGGCGCTCAGTCCGGAACCGCGCGACTGCTACGGTCGCAGGTTCGAATCCTGCCTCGGGCATGGATGTGTGTAGTGTCCTTAGGTTAGTTAGGTTTAAGTAGTTCTAAGTTCTAGGGGACTGATGACCTCAGATGTTAAGTCCCATAGTGCTCAGAGCTATTCGAACCACATTATGGATTTAGTCTGGGGTGATCTGTCCTTTATCGTAAACTTCCTCTAGAAGGTGATAGAACTTCCATGTATTTTCTTTGGTGAAACCAAGGGCCCTGCTGTAAGATGTACCAGTAGGTTTTCACTCTGGTAATATAGCATGATGACGTTTTAAAGAAAGTCTAACCCACTTTCTTCCAGCGATGTCATTATCGAAAGGATGTTCAAAGCCATTGTTTTCTGCCAACTGAACAGCCATTCTCCTCAGGTCACTACGAGTAAGCCCGAAAAACGAAGCCTGCATTGCAAGACAATAACTGACAACCTCATCTTCAAAGTTACTGCCTAAAACTTTACATCTGCCTCTTTTAACATTTGCTGCCTCCTCTGGAGCGCCGTATTTCATGATAGGTAATCTCATTAGCGTGGTTTTATGGACAATATACTACTTACTTTCTTTTTTCTAGCCCATATTTTTACTTTTAATAGCATCTATAGCTTCTTTCATTTTGGACTCCACCCCTTCTGCTTCGTTTTCACTATTTTATTACCTTGGATTCTGGAACAGAAATCCAAAAGAATACATTAAAAAATAAATATTCCAATTTGGAAACCAGAAGAGGGTAAGATTTGAGGCACCCATACCATAAGATTTAAAATTAAAATAACTTCTTAGATAAACGTCAAAATAACGTAATTTAGATATAAACATGATACCCAATCTTTCCCATTAAAGAATGTGTATAGATATTATTACTCACCTTCCAGTATCCAAACGAAAAGTAGCAATAAGTAGCAGTGTCTCAAAACTTTGATTTCACGAAAGACATGTGTTGTCATCCGAGCAAGCTGCAGCTTGAGCAGATGACGTGAGCGCTCCACTACATAGTGGCACAATCCTAAACTAATGTTTAGACAGATTACCACCAGAGTTCAGCACAGTCTGGAGCCTGAGGGGTCCGCTTTTGAGTTTGGGTCCGGATTTAGATACTTTCCTTTATATGTTCTGGACCGGCAGAAGTTGCTTTTATTAAGTGACTAGCCGAGCATCCGGCGCTAGCTGGGTATGTACACACGTCAAAAAAAAGTTTTGCATTACCTCGGTTCCGAGAGTTCCGGAACCTGTATAGAAAATTGGAACAGAGACCAACATGAACATCATTTACGCCCCTTTTATTTATTGCTCACGAAAACCACACATTGCATGTTGTACCACCATACAGGCCGGCCTTTAGATATGGTGGTCCAGATTGCAGTACACACCGGTACCTATAATATCCGGTAGCACGTCCTCTTGCATTGACACATGCCTGTATTCGTCGTGGCATACTATCCACAAGTTAATCAAGCCAGTGTTGGTGCAGATTGTCCCACTCGTCAACGGAGATTCGGCGTAGATACCTCAGAGTAGTTGGTGGGTACGTCGTCCATAAACAGCCTTTTTCAATCTATTCCAGGAATGATCGATAGGGTTCATGTCTGGAGGACATGCTGGCCACTGTAGTCGAGCGATGTCGTTATCCTGAAGGAAGTTGAAATGGTTCAAATGGCTCTGAGCATTATAGCACTTAACATCTCAGGTCATCAGTCCCCTAGAACTTAGAACTACTTAAACCTAACTAACCTAAGGATAGCACACACATCCATGCCCGACGCAGGATTCGAACCTGCGACCGTAGCAGTCGCGCAGTTCCAGACTGAAGCGCCTAGAACCGCTCGGCCACCGCGGCCAGCCTGAAAGAAGTCATTCACAAGATGTGCACGATGGGGTCGCCAATATGCTGCCGATATGGTTGCACTATCGAACGGGGGATAACATTCACGTATCGTACTGCCGTTACGGCGCCTTCCATGACCACTAGAAGCGTACGTCTGGCCAGTATAATGTCACCCCAAAACAGCAGGGAAGCTCCACCCCGCTGCACTCGCTGGACAGTATGTCTAAGGCGTTCAGCCTGACTGGGTTGCCTCCAAACACGTCTCCAACGATTGTCTGGTTGAACGCATATGCGACACCCATCGGTGAAGAGAACGTGATGCCAGTCCTGAGTGGTCCATTCGGCATGTTGTTGGAACCGTCTGTACCACGCAGCATGGTAAATGGAAATGCCGTGTGGCTAGGGCCTGCCGGCGGGTAGACCATTCACCTGGTGCAATCGAGTTGACGTTACTTCGGCGACTTGCGTGTCGATGGGGATGAAATGATGAAGATTAGGACAACACAACACCCAGTCCCTGAGCGGATAAAATCTCCGACCCAGCCGGAAATCGAACCTGGGCCGTTAGGTATGACATTCTTTCACGCTGACCACTCAGCTGCCAGGGGTGGACACGCAGCATGGTGTCGTGGTTGCAAAGATGGACCTCGCCTTGGACATGAAGTTGCGCATCATGCAGCCTGTCGCGCACAGTTTGAGTCGTAACTCAACTTCCTATGGCTAAACGAAAAGCATTATTCAACGTGGTGGCGTTGCTGTCAAGATTCCTCCGAGCCATAATCCGTAGGTAGCGGCCATCCTCAGCAGTAGTAGCCCTTGGGCGGCCTGAGCGAGGAATGTCATCAACTGTCCCTGTCTCTCTGTATCTCCTTCATGTGCGACCAACATCGGTTTGGTTCACTCCGAAACGCCTGGACACTTTTCTTGTTGAGAGCCCTTCCTGGCACAAAGTAACAATGCGGACGCGATCGAACCGCGGTATTGATCGTCTAGGCATGGTTTAACTACAGACAACACTAGCCGTGTACCTCCTTCCTGGTAGAATGAATGGAACTGATCGGCTATCGGACCCCCTCCGTCTATTAGGCGCTGCTCATGCATGGTTGTTTAAATCTTTGTGTGTGTTTAGTGACATATCTGAACAGTTAAAGGGAATGTGTCTGTGATACAATATCCACAGTCCATGTCTATCTTCAGGAGTCTGGGAACTGGGGTGATGCAAAACTTTTTTTATGTGTATATTTATTCCAGTTCTGTTAATCGATCACTACCTGCCCCTCTCTCCGCCCATTTGCTACCTCCTCTCGCTCTCTTTCCATCTGCTCCTCCCTCGTCTGTCCGTCTGCTCCTTCGTCCTGTGTTCTTCTCCTCGTCCCCTCTCTAAGCCCATCTCCTCCTACCCCTCTGCCTCCTCCTAAATTCCTACATGTCCTCTTTGCACCCTCTGTCTCCTCCTCTCCCATCTCTCTTTCCATGTCCTCCTCCCCCCTCTATTTGTCCCTCACCCTCACAATATTTCTTTTCAGTTAGTAAGTAAGACAGGGTGTCCAGAAATACAAACTTCTTGGACTTGTGTAGAAAGGAGAGAGTACATAATATTTTGAACAGGAACCCATGTCCGGAAACGGAAAGCATGTTTACTAGGTAGATGTACAACAGGATAGTCATGGTAGAGGCTAGTCATTTAGGACCGGGAGATGTTATTTGACTTCCATCCTACCTCTATGACCTGTTTCGAGCATCATTCACGTGAACGTGAGTATTACAGCAATGTGGTTCAGTACGCGTATGCAGAATACACCGACACGATCCTTCTGAATGGTGAAGCTCACCGTAATGAAAGAGCTGCTCGTTGCCTTTACCAAGATCGTTCTGCACAACGTCCGACTCAATCACATACCCTTTTCGCCATAATTAGGCAACGGCTTCGAGAAAGGGTACCTTCACCGTCAAAGGGTGTGACTGTGGCGCTCCAAGGAGACGCCGCACACCCTAACTCGAAGAGACCGAACTGTGTCACGTTGAAGAGAACCCGTTAATGGGTACACGAGCAATTTCTTTGGCTGTCAATGAGTGAACTTTTAAAACAAGTCAAATACTGGGTCACACCTAATCAATTACTTGTAAAAGTGGTCGTGTTATCAACATGATTTCGAATGATTGTAGCACGAAAAAGATACGTTCCGGGACATACGTTCAAATTGAAAATATTAACAACTCACTCCCCTCTACAAGTCCCATATTTTTGTAACGGTAATTTTCGAATACCCTACACATGTGCCGTGTTTTGCTGAAATTGATCCATGGTTTTAGGTGGAGTTTAGTAGCCGCGGCTTGGCCCGTATTCTCACATGTCACATATATTTTACATAATTTTAACATATTTTACACATATTTGTACGCGTATTTCATCTGTACATCTAGCTAATTACGCTTTACAGTTTCGTCTTCGCTCAGCTCATTGTTTATGTCGTCATATCTCTTCGACTATGTGTCGTACAACGATATAGTTTGTCAGGTAACAGCACACTCAGAGTTGCGAATGCAGATAGTTGTAAAGAAGTAATAAATTAAAACGTCATACATGATGCGGCAGTTTTTCGCCCTTCTCGATGATTATGACATAAGTACGTCGAGTGGTATATGTAGATGCTGTCTGAAAAATGTGTTGCGAATGGAATTATAAGTAAAGAAGTAACAAATTTAAACATCATTCATGATACGGCAATTTCTCAGGCGTCTCAGTGTTCACGACGTCATGTCTTCGGAACTTTGTGTTGTAGAGTGATATAATTTTGCTAGTACATTCATTTGTATATGCGAATACTGACTGGAAAATGTGTCACCAGTACACTTAGTAGTAAAGAAGTAATCAAAAAAACTTCATGTTCCATGCGGCAGTTTTACTGCAACAACATGGCCGACCGGAGTGGCCGAGCAGTTGTAGGCGCTACAGTCGGGAACCCAGCGAGCGCTACGGTCGCAGGTTCGAATCCTGCCTCGGTCATGGATGTGTGTGATGTCCTTAGGTTAGTTAGGTTTAAGTAGTTCTAAGTTCTATGGGACTGGTGACCTCAGAAGTTAAGTCCCATAGTGCTCAGAGCCATTTGAACCGTTTTGCAACAACATGGAAAATGTATGAAAGTTGAAACTCTTTTTTCCTTTTATCGTTTTGTGCGGGAGAGAGAACAAGTTTCTTAACGGTTTAAATACTGGGTGAATACAGTACGCGTATTCGCGAGTCGCTTTTCCCTCCCGCGATCCGCGAGCGGAACAGAGAGAAGGTGAGGGGGGGTGGGGAATATGACTTTGGCACGAATTGTGCCCTCCGCCACACACCGCTTGAGGTCTAGGGGAGTATACATGTAGATGTAGATGTAGATGTAGACACTGTTCCCTGTGCCCCCGCCCCCTACCCCCACCCCACCCTACTACCCTTCCCAGGTGATAGGTAGTTGGTACCGCAACCTCCGCCACCCAGAGATTCTTTCCTGACGGTGAACGATGTATTTACCAAGTTCAATTGAAACTGATCCAGAGGTTTAGGAGGAGATGTGGAACATAAATACATACATTTTCATAATATGTATGGAGCATCGATCTAAGTTGCTTCACTGCATCAAGGTTATTAACTTTTAAATTACTCATATTGGCAGCTATTCTTGATTCGACTTCTGGAATATTCATTTCGTCTTCTTTGGTAAAGGAATTTCGGAAAGCCGTGTTTAGTAACTTCGTTTTAGTGGCACACTGGAGATTTCGCTTGTGTCTTGCCGCTGATGTACTTTACATACGACCAGAATCTCTTTGGATTTGATGCCAGATATCGAGGCAGGGTTTAGCTGTAGGAACTATTAAAAGTATCTCGCACTGAAGTCCGCGCTAAATTTAAAACTTACGTAAAACATCGAAAGCCATGGAGTTTGGCGTTATTTTAACTTGAAAGACTGTTCAAGGTTTTTTTAGTATGGATATTATCGTACCACAAAAGATTAAGAGTAGTTTCTATGCTATTCCACATACATTAAAATTAGGAAATTAAAATGTATGATGTTATTTCCCATGCTTTCCACCTTGCCACCTTGGAGACAAACTGTTGAACCATACTTATTGAAATTTCCTGCGATATAATCGGCATTGAATACATTTGTTTCGTTATTTTTCTGTGGTTTGCGAGTGCTGAAATGATACATTCATTAATATGTGTCCATGATTAGTTAAGACGATATTCACACTGCTTTATAATTGTATGTGCATCTAAATTGGTTAAAGATGAGATCCTAAAATATCCACATAACAGTTCCTGAGTACTGCAGGGGAACTAATTGATAACTGTCATTTACGTTATTTGTGTTCATTATAGCCACTTGAAACAAAAAACTTCAGTACTGCTGTTCGGAAAACATAAAACTTCTGAAGACGATGAATTACTGTCTTATCTCTTCACCTCTCTTTGTGTCCTATTTATCTCAAAGATTGCTGCCTTACCCACAATGTACGAAGAAAATGATGCATCAACGTTATAGAATGAAAAAAATCCTTTTCCGCAAATTGTGTTGTAAACCAATTTCTAGTTA
This sequence comes from Schistocerca piceifrons, assembly GCF_021461385.2. Taxonomy (NCBI): domain Eukaryota; kingdom Metazoa; phylum Arthropoda; class Insecta; order Orthoptera; family Acrididae; genus Schistocerca; species Schistocerca piceifrons. Next base: position 442,969,983 of record NC_060149.1, on the reverse strand, counting down.
GACTGGTAAAATTTAATGCCTCGAATAGTTTACTCTACCAAAAGTGGTTAAACAGTAAGAAGCACCCCGTTATGATTCAGAATCATGTGAGAAATCTCTTAACTGTTAACGTTTTACTTTAATTTGCAGCAAGAAAAGATTTTCATAACAATATTTCATTCAAATCTTCACTGACTTTCAGAAAGCTCCGCAGAGTAAATGTGACTACATCGTCGTACAAACTGGCCATAATGAACTTACTTGTTACATTGAAATTATCCTCCACCTTTACTTGTCTTGTGTTACTCTTGTGTTTACCCAACAACTACTATACTCAATATCCTCTGTGACCTGCATTCTGTATTCTAACCTTTTCCCACCATTTCTATTTTTACCACCTACTGCTCCTCCAAGAGAGTGTTAGCAATTCCTGGTGCTGTAAAGACGTCGCACAAACCTTTTACTTATTCTGGTATTGGTCTATCCTCGCCTGTACTACTTAGTATTCTCCATTTTGTACATCATTTGTCCAAAAAAATGTTAGCATCCTTCGGTAGCACCACATTTCAAGCGCTTCTAGTTTATTCTTCCACAGATATTCGATAGTGCACTTCCTCAGAAAAAAAACTTATTTCCAGAGGGGCCTGTAGATTTTACGCTTGAGAATCCGTATGTTGTGGACGGAATTCCTATATGATGGAAGCGGTGTTGACGCTCTATTAGACCATTTACAAGATACCTTGGTGTAATTTATGGATTCCTATTCGTAGACGGTACTTACGCCTCCATGCTAATTACAGGTAGCTAGGCGAAGGAAACGAACGCGCTGCACAAATACCTCTAACTCAGCCTCATTACTTTCTTGGAGAACAATTTATCTAATTTTTTCACGGCCAGTATAGCAATAATTGCTTATAATGTTATAAATGTGGGCATTAGAAAATGTGGTAATGATGGGCAAAAGTTTCCAAGAAAATAATTTTATTTAGCTGACGAAGCCATCTTCTAATTACACTGACATTTATGTACGCTTCTTCAAAATTAAGAGCATTTACTGTTTAGCTCGCAGTTCGCAGCCCATGAAGAAAGAGTTCCGCTGCAACGGAGAAGCGTCTCCACTATCAAACTATTGTTGATTGCACCACATTATTTCTCTTCTAAATCATGCAGCGATGCAGCGTATTAATACAGGGAAATACTCTATTTACTTTCGACGAATGTAATCATACATTCTCGACTACATTTCTCGACTTCATTCGGTAGACATGAGATTACATGTTTACTCTTGGGTTCGGCTGTTTCAGTAACATAAATTACGAAGGAGTTAACAGATTGCGGCTTTAGTTTCCACAGGTTCTCTCTTATACTATCATTAATGCCTATTCCTAACGTAATTGAATAGACAAGGTCCTAATGAAATGTTTCATCCCATTCGCAGTCGCTTAGCAGAATAACATACACTGTATTTGATTGATATGTCACAGCTTCATCCATTACCTGAATTATTTTTATTTTTTAGGAGATAACAATCTTCATACAGATCTCCGGGCAGTTGCTGTAGACTTTAGAAACCAAAGCTTATGCTGCATATACTGTATGGGCATAATAATATTGATCCAGAAAATATTTAATGCACTTTGAAACGGGCAACCATACTTACTTCACCCGGCCAAATTACGGTTGATTTAAGTCATGTTGCCAATGTCAATGTGCATGAAATATTGTCCAGGTCAGTTTTATTTTGCTCATCCTCTATCTCCTCAGTTACCTTCACAGAGCTGAGTGCAACCAGTATGACTCTTCCCACCAAGAATCCTTGAGGAAACAGGTACTGAACCCGGCTTGTCTGTCAGTCAGTCCTACACAATGAAAATTCAGCCACGAAGACGGACAAAGACAAGTGTTAATCAGTGAGAAATGCTTTTTACTCTTAAAAGTATAGGCTGCTATGATCATTTTTGAGAGACCGCTACGGTCGCTGGTTCGAATCCTGCCTCGGGCATGGATGTGTGTGTTGTCCTTAGGTAAGTTAGGTTTAAGTAGTTCTAAGTTGTAGGGGACTGATGACCTCGGATGTTAGGTCCCATAGTGCTCAGAGCCATTTGAACCATCATTTGTGCTATGTTAAATCTGTGTGTCTGGTGGGGAATCCAAAACAAAAACCTTCCTTTAGCAGATAGTGATCGTGAAGAAACATAGACTTTACGTTTGGCGTGTCAGTGGTTCCTCGCTAAGTGTCCCAAATTCGTCGGAGTTTCTCCCACCAGTCTGCGGGAAAGGAACTTAAGATTCCATAGAGTTCTTTTTGTTTCAATCTTTCTTTGACGAGTCTCCTTGATGTCTGAGCAATTTTAATAAAACTTGAAGAACCTCGATTTAGGGTCTAGTTTTAGGGTTTCATGCTATTATTCAGCACTGATTGTTGCTTACCAGATACAAATTTCACTCTTTAGTCCTCCTTATGAGTTCAACATTTCTAGTCTCCTTTATAAGAAAAACAAATCTTTTCTGCTAGTGTTCCTGTTGTGATTGTACCACCGCTCTCTCGTAATGAACCACCATCGATTTTAAAAACCATTCATTGTGTGCGCACTTGTGTGACGTGAACATTTACGGTACAGTCACATTAATGTGATAACCGGTCAAAAGCCTGAATAACCGCCTTGTGCAGCGTGGACGCGCAGCAAGAGTGTCAACGACGTTCTGGACGGTACCGTCAGGAATGTGGAGCCATGCCGTCCCCAGTGCCGTGGACAGCTGTGCTAGGTTGCACGGCTGAAGATCCTTGGCTCCAACAGTCCGATCGACGTGGTCCAACAGGTTCTCGACTCAGTTTGAATCCGTTGGTTTGGTGGCCAAGGAAGTGCGATAAACACATCTGGTGCTCTTCGAACCACTAACGTACATTACGAGCTGTGTGACATTTTGCATTGTCATGCTGGTAGATGCCATCTTGCAGAGGAAAAGCGAACTGAATGTATGGATCGACATGGTCCCCGTGGATAGGTGCCTTCTTGTGTTAATCCATTGTGACTTCCATAATGACGAGATAACCAAGGGAGTGCCACTAAAACATTCCCTAGACCATAACGCTCCATCATCCGGACTGACCCTTCTGTCGGTTGTTGCAGTGCCGTACACGCCTACGGCCATCTATCCGATGGATCATGGAACGCGATTCATCTGGAAAGGCGACCTGTCTCCACCCAGTGGACATCCAGTTGGGGTATTGGCCTGAAAATCCCAACCTTCGTCCCTCTTCGCCCAATGCATGAGAGCATCAACCAGGCGCCTGCTGTGAACGCCCATACGCAGCAACATTCGCTGAACGGTCGCTGGTTCATCTGGGTGGTCAGCTGCTCAACAACTGGATGTCTGTTCATCAGTAGCCATCTCCGCAGCTGTCATTCACCCTTGTCACCCATGGCTCGTCGTGCACCACACATTTGCCTCGGCACCAGTTTTGGATAGTATGATTTTGACATGCACTGTATATTTTAACCACGGCGGCACTCGAACAGTTTACAAACTTAGTCCTTGGTCCGAAAATCAATGATCATGCCCTTATGGACGTCGTATAAATCGCTCTGTTTCCGCATTACGACGACTGCACTGTTCTACTGCCTCCACCGACACGCTTTATACACCCTTCACTGCCAGTGCCGGCACCTGCCGACTGTGACTGGATTTCTACGTCTACATCCATACTCCGCAAGCCACCTGACTGTGTGTACCTAGAGTACCTCTATCGGTTCTCCCTTCTATTCCAGTCTCGTATTGTTCATGGAAAGAAAGATTGTCGGTATGGCTCTGTGTGGTCTCTGATCTCTCTGATTTTATCCTCATGGTCTCTTCGCGAGATATACGTAGGAGGGAGCAATATACTGCGTGACTCCTCGGTGAAGGTATGTTCTCGAAATTTCAACAAAAGCCCGTACCGAGCTGCTGAGCGTCTCTCTTGCAGAGTCTTCCACTGGAGTTTATCTATCATCTCCGTAACGCTTTCGCGATTACTAAATGATCCTGTAGCGAAGCGCGCTGCTCTCCGTTGGATCTTCTCTCTCTCTTCTATCAACCCTATCCGATACGGATCCCACACCGGTGAGCAGTATTCAAGCAGTGGGCGAGCAAGTGTACTGTAACCTACCTCCTTTGTTTTCGGGCTGCATTTTCTTAGGATTCTTCCAATGAATCTCAGTCTGGCATCCGCTTTATCGACGATCAACTTCATACGGTCATTTCATTTTAAATCACTCCTAATACCTATTCCCAGATAATTTGTGGAATTAACTGCTTCCAGTTGATGACCTGCTATATTGTAGCTAAATAATAAAGGATCTTTCTTTCCACGAATTTGCAGCACATTACATTTGCCTACATGGAGATTCAGTTGCCATTCCCTGCACCATGCGTAAATTCGTTGCAGATCCTCCTGCATTTCAGTACAATTTTCCATTGTTACAATCTCTTTCTATACTACAGCATCATCTGAAAAATGCCTCAGTGAACTTCCGATGTTATCCACAAGGTCATTTACAGGGTGTTTCAAAAATGACCGGTATATTTGAAACGGCAATAAAAACTAAACGAGCAGCGATAGAAATACACCGTTTGTTGCAATATGCTTGGGACAACAGTACATTTTCAGGCGGACAAACTTTCGAAATTACAGTAGTTACAATTTTCAACAACAGATGGCGCTGCAAGTGATGTGAAAGATATACAAGACAACGCAGTCTGTGGGTGCGCCATTCTGTACGTCGTCTTTCTGCTGTAAGCGTGTGCTGTTCACAACGTGCAAGTGTGCTGTAGACAACATGGTTTATTCCTTAGAACAGAGGATTTTTCTGGTGTTGGAATTCCACCGCCTAGAACACAGTGTTGTTGCAACAAGACGAAGTTTTCAACGGAGGTTTAATGTAGCCAAAGGACCGAAAAGCGATACAATAAAGGATCTGTTTGAAAAATTTCAACGGACTGGGAACGTGACAGATGAACGTGCTGGAAAGGTAGGGCGACCGCGTACGGCAACCACAGAGGGCAACGCGCAGCTAGTGCAGCAGGTGATCCAACAGCGGCCTCGGGTTTCCGTTCGCCGTGTTGCAGCTGCGGTCCAAATGACGCCAACGTCCACGTATCGTCTCATGCGCCAGAGTTTACACCTCTATCCATACAAAATTCAAACGCGGCAACCCCTCAGCGTCGCTACCATTGCTGCCCGAGAGACATTCGCTAACGATATAGTGCACAGGATTGATGACGCGATATGGATGTGGGCAGCATTTGGTTTACTGACGAAGCTTATTTTTACCTGGACGGCTTCGTCAATAAACAGAACTGGCGCATATGGGGAACCGAAAAGCCCCATGTTGCAGTCCCATCGTCCCTGCATCCTCAAAAAGTACTGGTCTGGGCCGCCATTTCTACCAAAGGAATCATTGGCCCATTTTTCAGATCCGAAACGATTACTGCATCACGCTATCTGGACATTCTTCGTGAATTTGTGGCGGTACAAACTGCCTTAGACGACACTGCGAACACCTCGTGGTTTATGCAAGATGGTGCCCGGCCACATCGCACGGCCGACGTCTTTAATTTCCTGAATGAATATTTCGATGATCGTGTGATTGCTTTGGGCTATCCGAAACATACAAGAGGCGGCGTGGATTGGCCTCCCTATTCGCCAGACATGAACCCCTGTGACTTCTTTCTGTGGGGACACTTGAAAGACCAGGTGTACCGCCAGAATCCAGAAACAATTGAACAGCTGAAGCAGTACATCTCATCTGCATGAGAAGCCATTCCGCCAGACACGTTGTCAAAGGTTTCGGGTAATTTCATTCAGAGACTACGCCATATTATTGCTACGCATGGTGGATATGTGGAAAATATCGTACTATAGAGTTTGCCAGACCGCAGCGCCATCTGTTGTTGAAAATTGTAACTACTGTAATTTCGAAAGTTTGTCTGCCTGAAAATGTACTGTTGTCCCAAGCATATTGCATCAAACGGTGTATTTCTATCGCTGCTCGTTTAGTTTTTATTGCCGTTTCAAATATACCGGTCATTTTTGAAACACCCTGTATATATATTGTGAATAACAACGGTCCTATGACACTCCCCTGCGGCACACCTGAAATCACTCTTACTTCGGAAGACTTCTCTCCATTGAGAATGACATGCTGCGTTCTGTTATCTAGGAACTCTTCAATCAAATCACACAATTGGTCTGATAGTCCATATGCTCTTGCTTTGTTCATTAAACGACTGTGGGGAACTGTATCAAACGCCCTGCGGAAGTCAAGAAACACGGCATCTACCTGGGGACCCGTGTCTATGGCCCTCTGAGTGTCGTAGACGAATAGCGCGAGCTGGATTTCACACGATTGTCTTTTTCGAAACCCATGCTGATTCCTACAGAGTAGATTTCTAGTCTCCATAAAAGGCAATATACTCGAACATAACATGTTTTCCAAAATTCTACAACTGATCGACGTTAGAGAAATAGGTCTACAGTTCTGCACATCTGTTCGACGTCCCTTCTTGAAAACGGCGATGACCTGTGCTCTTTTCCAATCTTTTGGAACGCTACGCTTTTCTAGAGACCCACGGTACACCGCTGCAAGAAGGGGAGCAAGTTCCTTCGCGTACTCTGTGTAAAATCGAATTGGTATCCCATCAGGTCCAGCGGCCTTTCCTCTTTTGAGCGATTTTAATTGTTTCTCTCTCCCTCTGTCATCTATTTCGATATCTACCATTTGGTCATCTGTGCGACAATCATGTCTACTTTAGTCTTTCATCCTCTGTTTCAGTACCATTTTGGTCACAGAGTGTCTGGACATTTTGTTTTGATCCACCTACCGCTTTGACATACGACCAAAATTTCTTAGGATTTTCTGCCAAGTCAGTACATAGAACTTTACTTGCGAATTCGTTGAACGCCTCTCGCATAGCGTTCCTCACACTACATTACGCTTCGTGTAATTTTTGTTTGTCTGCAAGGCTTTGGCTATGTTTATGTTCGCCGTGAACTCCCCCTTGCTTCTGCAGCTGTTTTCTAACTCGGTTGTTGTACCACGGTGGTTCTTTTCCATCTCTTGCGATCTTGCTTCACTCGTACTCATGTAATGCATATTGTACGATGGTTTTGAACTTTGTCCACTGATCCTCAACACTATCTCTACTTGAGATAAAACTTTTGTGTTGAGCCGTCAAGTACTGCGCGTTTACGTCGAACATTGGTAGTAGTCATATTAATGGCACTGCACCCATCACAACAAACTGAATAAAAAAAAAATAAATCAACTGAAAGTAAATTTATAATTTCGGTGTATAATATGTAATTACAAATACTTCCTAGCTTTATGTTCTAGTAGCTAAAAGCTGTTAAAAACAGTTCTTCTGTTGTAAGGCTTACGAGTGTATGACAGTGTTTTCAGGAATATTCAATCTATCCTTGCTGTCTGAATTACTTGCAGTAAATCTCAGTTGCGAAGATATTTATATTCAGAGGGCAAACGTCTTAACGTGAAATAATTTACGAACCTGTTGAAGAGTTACAAGTAATCCATTATAAATCTTGAAGTAATATCCAAAAGATTTATTTGTTTACAGGCTACCTAAATATGCTTGCTGTAAACATAATTTTGTTGTCAACCAAGTGTATTAGTACATGATTGTGTATTATGTGGGTCGGGTGGACGTTAACACGGAGCCTAGCATTGTTTTTCCCGTGAAAACCAATTCATATCAACACCATGTCAAAGGGAGGACTGTGCATAGAAAGTAGCGATGAGAAATTAAATAATATAGAGGCCAATCATCTTTTCTTCATCTATGTGGTTAGAGACGAAGCGACTGGAGTAGTTATGCAAATATGATGAAGCTCAGTACAGGCACAATGGGAATGACAGCCTGCTACAATACTGACACTACACGGGATTACAGCGCACTTTATTGTACCAGGACATGGATGTAAAACGCATTCACCTTTAAATTGCTTGTCTTTTCACGGGCTGTCGTTCGTCAATTGTATCATAGGTTTCTCGATCAATAACCTGCTGTTGGCTCGTTCAGATTATAACGATGATGAACTGGATATGATTCACTAGTCACTGAAGTTCGTTGCTAGACAACAACAACAACACGTGAGCACTAATAGTAGCTCCATGTTTATGGGGAACAAATGCCTATGTTAACTTCACGTTACTGGACACAAAAAATACCGTGAATGTCGGAACATCACCACCGGACCTTCACAGCACTGATAAATAGGATGTCTGCACCGACGGATCTTTGTGCACGTTGATATATGCCGACAAAGTTGCCACGGACACAGGGATTCATACCCGTGAACAGGCGTTACTTGTTCTCAGCGCTATGGAAACATGTGGATGCCATTGAGAGTGACTGGCGATCTTAAATGCGACTCCAGTCAAGCCTTGTGAGCTATGGGCGGCTGTTCAAATGGTTCAAATGTGTCTGAGCACTATGGGACTGAACATCTGTGGTCATCAGTCCCCTAGAACTTAGAACTACTTAAACCTAACTAACCTAAGGACATCACACACATCCATGCCCGAGGCAGGATTCGAACCTGCGACCGTAGCAGTCGCGCGGTTCCGGACTGAGCGCCTGAACCGCTAGACCACCGCGGCCGGCCGGGCGGCTGTTGACTAGCCGTGGATCAACACAGGTTTCTTTAAGTTTCTGTTTCGTTGTGGAGTCCAAATAGTCTCTGCTTTCGTCAGGCTGGAAAAAAATCTCGTGATAATATGAAATGTCTCTCATCAACTCCTCACTAGAATAATGCAGGATCCATCCTTGTGAATTCACTACACAAATTAAATATCGCATTTGTGTATTAACGTTTCGCATACGAAAATCACAGGAATTTACTCAAAAGTGCTTACCGTCCATTATTGTACTCCATTGACGTCGAAGTGTAAAAGGAGTCCAAGTAACTAACTCGCCGTTAGCAGATATTGGTTGAAATCATTTAACAGAAGGAAATATCATCCACGCTGCCAGTCGAAAATGTGGACTGTCTTACTACGTTTTAAATACAGAAGTGTTCAGCAATTAACCACAACAAGAATTAAAAAATACAAACACAAAAGGTGAGATAAATGACCGTTATATTTTCGCCGAAATGAGGAACGGAATTTCCTGGTTAATCTAGGCAAGCAATAAAAAGATGAAAGACAGCGGATTAGCCCTCTAATGTCTCAGTAATGTTCACAATGTCGTTGTGAGAAGAGAAGACTGTCTGATTACTACGTAATCCCACGAAGACGCCATTCAGATAGAGTTTTTCAGGGTACAATCACTAGGCATCCTTGAAGCAGGTCAGATACAGACCAAAGTGTCAGCAGTTTACAGTGCGCCACAAAGATTCAGTTCTGAAAAAAAATCTCTTGCACTTACCTTGCAGACATTCGTACGAAGGCGTGCCGAAAAGAAAGGCCTCCGAATATTTTATGTGAAAATTCTTAAACGTTTTTAAATAAACGTTATTAACGTTATTAACATCTACATCTACATTCGTCATGTTTACATGTCTATTTATCAACATAATCACCCTCGTGACTAGAACATTTCTCCCAACGACAGACCAATTTGTTGATACCGTCACTGTACAAAGTTAACTTTGTTGACGATATCCGCAACCTCACTTCTGCTTGCACCGCTTCATCACTATCAAAGTGAAGTCGTCGAAAGTGTTCTTTAGGTTTTTCAAACAGATGAAAATCGGATGGAGCGAAGTCGAGACTGTGCGATGGATGATCGATGACAGGAAACCCAATGTGTCACATTGCTGCACATGTTGCAGCGCTTGTGCGTGGTCTGGCGTTGCCACGCTGAAACAAAGGTTGCTCCAAATGTGGACGAACTCTTCGAATTCGCGCTTTCAGTTTTCTGAAGGTCTCTCACACACCGACCTAGTTATGTTACTCACCGCTACGTTACACGCTGCAATTTGGACCCTACTACCGGCAGATGGTTGCAACTTGCTTCTGCGAAGCCGAAGAGACGACCTTATAATAAGAATGACATGTAATACTTCAACCAACATTGAGAACAGAATCGTCTTCGTGGACTGTAACTCCCACCTATACTGAGTTACTCTCGAAGATGAATTTCTCGGTGGTTACTTCATAGACGCATCACGATATTTCCGTATAAAAGGCAGTCAAATGAAAACGAGACTGACGGAAAAAAGTAAGAGAACTGTTTATTATTTCAAAATTAATCACAATTACTGTAAATACAATTATTCCACTGACACAACACAGTCAATGCCTTCACGAAAACAATTTTTTTCTGTTGCCTACGGAACGATGATTGCACCCAGGCGTGCTCCTCTTCGTACGAAGCAAATCGACGACAATCTCTCTCCAGGGCTGCAAAGGTATGGAAATCGAATGGGGAGAGATGAGGACTGTATGGAAGATGTGTAATGGCTTCTCAACGAAACTTCTGTAGCGTGGTCGAAATAACCTCGGCAATATGTGGACCACGGCCACAACCTCATTGTTGATTTTGTGATTAACTACCATGCCGACAGCACAGTGATATCAACATATAGCAGACATAGCGAAGTGCCATAGTGGGTCACTGTTAAGTATGTAGTGAATTTTTGTGTTAGCAGTGTTACTATATTTTCCATTGGATACTTAATCCCTACTGGATGGCATAATTTTCAAATCTACATATGTTACTCACTGTAAACTTGTTAGTGGTGACTACTCCAGGCACTAATCTCTGTATAAGGTGCCTTCATGTGTGATCCTATTTAACTGTAGGCCCACTTCATTTTCTCAGTTCAGTTCATGGCCTCAGTTTAGCTTGAATTCATGTTGCAAGAGATAAATATACACTCCTGGAAATGGAAATAAGAACACCGTGAATTCATCGTCCCAGGAAGGGGAAACTCTATTGACACATTCCTGGGGTCAGATACATCACATGATCACACTGACAGAACCACAGGCACATAGACACAGGCAACAGAGCATGCACAATGTCGGCACTAGTACAGTGTATATCCACCTTTCGCAGCAATGCACGCTGCTATTCTCCCATGGAGACGATCGTAGAGATGCTGGATGTAGTCCCGTGGAACGGCTTGCCATGCCATTTCCACCTGGCGCCTCAGTTGGACCAGCGTTCGTGCTGGACGTGCAGACCGCGTGAGACGACGCTTCATCCAGTCCCAAACATGCTCAATGGGGGACAGATCCGGAGATCTTGCTGGCCAGGGTAGTTGACTTACACCTTCTAGAGCACGTTGGGTGGCACGGGATACATGCGGACGTGCATTGTCCTGTTGGAACAGCAAGTTCCCTTGCCGGTCTAGGAATGGTAGAACGATGGGTTCGATGACGGTTTGGATGTACCGTGCACTATTCAGTGTCCCCTCCACGATCACCAGTGGTGTACGGCCAGTGTAGGAGATCGCTCCCCACACTATGATGCCGGGTGTTGGCCCTGTGTGCCTCGGTCGTATGCAGTCCTGATTGTGGCGCTCACCTGCAAGGCGCCAAACACGTATACGACCATCATTGGCACCAAGGCAGAAGCGACTCTCATCGCTGAAGACGACACGTCTCCATTCGTCCCTCCATTCACGCCTGTCGCGACACCACTGGAGGCGGGCTGCACGATGTTGGGGCGTGAGCGGAAGACGGCCTAACGGTGTGCGGGACCGTAGCCCAGCTTCATGGAGACGGTTGCGAATGGTCCTCGCCGATACCCCAGGAGCAACAGTGTCCCTAATTTGCTGGGAAGTGGCGGTGCGGTCCCCTACGGCACTGCGTAGGATCCTACGGTCTTGGCGTGCATCCGTGCGTCGCTGCGGTCCGGTCCCAGGTCGACGGGCACGTGCACCTTCCGCCGACCACTGGCGACAACATCGATGTACTGTGGAGACCTCACGCCCCACGTGTTGAGCAATTCGGCGGTACGTCCACCCGGCCTCCAGCATGCCCACTATACGCCCTCGCTCAAAGTCCGTCAACTGCACATACGGTTCACGTCCACGCTGTCGCGGCATGCTACCAGTGTTAAAGACAGCGATGGAGCTCCGTATGCCACGGCAAACTGGCTGACACTGACGGCGGCGGTGCACAAATGCTGCGCAGCTAGCGCCATTCGACGGCCAACACCGCGGTTCCTGGTGTGTCCGCTGTGCTGTGCGTGTGATCATTGCTTGTACAGCCCTCTCGCAGTGTCCGGAGCAAGTATGGTGGGTCTGACACACCGGTGTCAATGTGTTCTTTTTTCCATTTCCAGGAGTGTATTATGTGGTGAGTCGTCTAGTTTGTTGTCTTGATGTGTCGAAATATTTTATCTGAATATTCTAATGTTGCTGTGACTATCCATACATCGTTTGTTCAAGTTTCTTCTAAATTTCAGTATTCCGCGTAGGTATTTCGGTTACAGTGGTTTCCTTACAATTTTTCATTGTATTTCTATGTTTTCGATATTTGCTTGGCTATGTTGTTTTCTGAGATATACACACACACGCATTCTGCTTAGCTGCATATGTATTTACATTTTAGTTTTGTGCCTTTGGTAAAGATGTATCTCGTCGTAGACAATTTGGGAGACAGTACGTATAATCTTTCCAGTCATTGTAGTTATTATGTAGTTATTAATATTGTGTCTTTGGTGACGACACATACCGTCGTAACATGCTGAGAGAGAGACTACACAATGTTTTTAATAATTGTAGTAAATTAATGACCCATTTTACAATTCCAGCCTCTGGAGTGGATTTAATATTCTATTTTCAATTTCTTCTAACAAATACATTTACTTATAGCTTGTTCTGATGGCAATATTTAAGACCTGTAAGTCATCTGTGAGTGCAAGATGATTGATCCAATTCACATCCAGCTTTGCCTAATATATCAGTTTAATAAATGTTAACGGATGACTTTTATCAAACATTATTACCTTTCGAGCAGTTAAGTTTGGAGTAATGAACAGTCTCTCTTCTTGGTTTTCGGATATTTATTCTGAAAGACAGTGGTTTTCCCCTCCTTCAACATAACTTTGAGTTTTCTGTACATTATGCATTATTGCCTGTTTTATTACGGCAAGAGTTCTGAAGCCTAAACATTATAGTCTAATAATTTTAAGAGAGTATTATTCACTCAGAAATTTAAAAAAAAATGCATATCAGAATTCTCCAACTTCCTTTACAGCATTAAAAGTAGTTTTGCGTCCTAAAGTTTCTGTAGATATCATTTATCTAATGTGGTTTTTAAGACTTTTCCGGCGAACTGAATGTTCAAAGAAAAAAATGAAAATGATCGTAAGGCACTGTTGGCCGAGAGGCTCCATTCGGGGGAGTTCGGCCGCCGTATTGCAAGTCCTTTTTAGGTGACGCCACATAGGGACTAAAGAAATTTCTGGTTTGCAGCCGGCCGTCTTTGTACAATTATGGAACATGTTTCATGCACAAGAATTATGACGTTTTCGAAGAAAGAAAATCTCCTCTACAAAAATCAACATGGATTCCGCAAACAGAGATCTCGCGAAACTAAGCTCGCTCTGTTGCGCCATGAGATACGTACCGCTGTGGTCAACGGAGTTCAGGTTGATGCCGTGTTCCTTGACATTAGAAAAGCATCTGACACTGTCCTGCACTGCCGTTTAATGAAAAAAAAAAAAAGTTTATCGAATATCGGATCAGCTTTGCGACTGGATTCAAGACTTACTTGCAGGCAGAACTCAATACGTCGCTCTTAACGGAACAAAATCAACGGATGTAAAAGCAATTTCGGGAGAACCCCAAGGAAGTGTGCTATGACCGTTACTGTTTATAATGTATAGAAATGATGTAGTAGAAAGCGTAGAACGCTGTTTAAGACTGTTCGCAGATAAATCGGCCGTCTTCTAAGAAGTTGTGTTGGGTGGTTTTGGGGGCGGAGACCAGACAGTGAGGTCATCGGTCTCATCGGATTAGGGAAGGAGCCGGCCGGTGTGGCCGAGCGGTTCTAGGCGCTTCAGTCCTGAACCGCGCTGCTGCAGCGGTCGCAGGTTCGAATCCAGCGTCGGGCATGGGTGTGTGTGATGTCCTTAGGTCAGTTAGGTTTAAGTAGTCCTAAGTCTAGGGGACTGATGACCTCACATGTTAAGTCCCATAGTGCTTAGAGACATTTGAACCATTAGGGAAGGATGCGGAAGGAAGTCGGCCGTGCCCTTTGAAAGGAACCATCCTGTCATTTGCCTGGGGGCGGTTTAGGGAAATCACGGGAAACCTAAATCAGGATGGCCGGACGCGGGATTGAGCCGTCGTCCTCCCGAATGCGAGTCCAGTGTGCTAACCACTGCCCACCTCGCTCGGTCTACTAAGAAGCACCAACGCCAGGAGATAGTACAGATTTACAATATGACGTGCATAGGATTGATGAATGATGTGGGCTTTGGAAGTTGACCCTGGAATTAGAGAAATTTAACATATTGCGCATATAGAAAAAGATGGGAAACTACTAGAGAAACACTATCTACTGTAAAACATTTAGGAGTAACTATCCAGAAAGACCTTAAGTGTAACGACCACATAAAATAACAGCTGCGAAAGCAGATGCCAGACTCAGATTCATAGGTAGAACCTGATGGAAATATAGTTCATCCACAAAGGAAGTGGTTTATAAGGCGCTTGTTCGACCGATTCTTGAGTATTTTTTCATCAATACACTTCCGAGGTAGGACTGATAGAGGAAGAGAGAGAGAGAGAGAGAGAGAGAGAGAGAGAGAGAGAGAGAGAGAAGATCGAACGGAGAGTGGCGTCTTTCGTCAAGGGATCGTTTATTCGTCACCAGAGCGTTACCGAGATGTTCAAAAAACTCCATTTACAGACGTTACAAGAGAGGCGTTGTGCATTACGGAGATACTTACTACCGAAATTTCGAGGAATTACATTCCGGGAAGAGCCGCACAACATATTACTTCCTCCCACATACGTGTTGCATAATGACCACGACGAGAAAACTCGAGAAATTCGAGCCAGTACAGAGGATTCCCGACAATCATTCTTTCTACACGCCACTCGCGAGGGGAAGAGCGTAGGGGAGACCATTTGGTGATACCAGAACAGCCCTCCGCCACACACCATTAGGTAGCTTGCGGAGTATGATGTAGATGTCTTAACTATACTGCAACATATTTTAACCGGGCACTTGCCAGCCATCTTCTGACGAGCCATAGAATACTGACTAAGATTTACCCCAGTCCAGAATTTACTATTGCGTAGTGTGTATTCGACGTACGCATTAAGATCATGGTGACAGGCCAACTACACTAACAGGGAGGTAGTGCCATCGCTGGTGGAATTGTGGACTTCAGCTCTCCTCAGGGCTGTGGCTGGCCGCGGCTGTCTGCTTACTCTGTTGTCCTCCATTAGAACAAATAGAGGATATGATGGGGTTCCGCGCATTATCCAACTGGTAGCCGCTCCCGCGGTTCATCAAATTTCTCGCAGATGATTTAATAATGGAGTAAGAAAAGGAGGTTTCTGTGCCCAAAATAATTTCTTTTATCATGCATCACTTAATTTCCGGTGGAGATACTGTCTTCAACAATGGTAGGTTCACTTTACTGCAAAGGCTAGAGCAGTCTTGGTGTCCGGTGCAGCTGAGTTCCACGTTTCCAGCATCGAGGGCACTGTAGCTGGGAGTGTGGTCAATGTGTAACCATCATCTTATAACGTACACGAAATACGCACAGCGTGCTAATAAATTGCGGGACGGGGGAAGTATTTGTCAATCTTCGATGACTTGCACGAGGACGGCTGGCAGGCGCATAGTCGACCGGTTACCAGCCCGAAATTTCTTTGAACACTATTTTTGCATGTCACAATTTCTATTATCAAGTTTCTTATTCAAACGTCGTCAACCTCGCTCAAGAATACCATGGAAATACTTAGCATAAATAAAGCACTAATGATACTCCTCAATAGTTACTTAGCCGATTTCTGTCTGTATTTGTATTTAAGGAGAGAAATAATGTAACTATTCAGTCTCCTGCGGTGTGCTTCTTGCCACAGTTAGTGTGCACTACATACTGACAAGGATGATGTGTATCTTCCTTAATATTCTAAAGGAATAAATTTATATAGGTTCTGTGTAATCAGTAAGTGTTTTCGAAATTCTTCGAGAATTCACAAAGGTTTAATTGAATCTGTAATGCAATCTAAGAGAATCCATTTCATACATATATTAAAATTTAAAGACAAATTTTTTGAAAAAATTTTTCAGTGTCTACTATCTGAACTTTCTACTATATACGTACTTTTGGGTTGAGATTACCATGGCAGTCTCTTTACTGATTCCAGGAATGTTTAGTTGACTTCTTTACTACTGCACTATGTTTGCTTGTGTGTGTGTGTGTGTGTGTGTGTGTGTGTGTGTGTGTGTGGTACCTCGGTTTAATTATTTTTCCGCAACCTTCAATCCATCACAGCTGTTTGCTATATTTTTGACTGCGGAATGGAATTGCTCTTTGGGAGCTTTAGATTAAATTTTCTATCTTTTTTCTCAAATTTTCTGTCTCTTACTATGAACGCTGTTGTTAGCTTTCCGAGCGATTTTGCAGTTTGATCGTAGTGAACCTTGGAGGTAAAAAGCAGTTTCAGTATCGTCGAGTCGAGGCAGTATTTGAAATCTTTCAGAATTTTCTTTCTTCTATCGCTTGCGACTAACGAATGTTACAAACCATAGAGGTCTTTATCACAGTTACGGGGTGACATGCATCTAGCTATTGAATTATTTGGATGTGAATGTTCTTAACGTGACACCATCCTGGTTGTTGACGGGTGAATTTGCAAAATGGAATTAATACTTCCTGTTCAGACAGCTCCTCAGCTATTTCCAAGAAGCTGAGTATACCTAAAAATTACTAATAATTGTATTCGATGGAGTTAGGTTATTTGCTTTGTATTATATTCAATTAAAATTATTCGTCAATATTGTTGTTACAATAAGAATAATAAGCTCTTCCATATACGAATCCTGGAGGAATATTAGCAGTTAACATGCTATTTCTTTTACCTCCAGTTTGTAATCCGAAGTTAAAGAGTTTTCTGCCTGCGCGGAAGAGATAAAATAAGTATTTTTACGAAATGCGTACAGCACAGGGATTTGAAGAAACGTATTGTACCTCCAATAGTACGGTACGATATTTATGAATAAATGTTTTAAATTACACTAGAAACATCTGCTTTAAGAAATCCTGGAGAATTATTACTACGTTTTCTTACGATGCCCATCAGTGGTAGTACACAACTGAGATAACAGCAAGTCAGTCACAAAGATCATTGAAACGTGTTCCCTATAGTTTCTCGCTTTTCCACAATAAGGTACTTCTACATCGATGTAGCTTAATTCGCTACTACATAACCATGATGGTCCTATGTATGAAAAAATCCCCGCATTTTTCTAGTGACAATTCCATCCATCTAGGCGTATTTCCAGTACGTTTACGCCTTATGTAGTGTATGGCGAATTACATTTTATGTAGCGACCGATACGCAATTTAGAAACTACTATACGATGAGCACTGGATGTCGAGCTGGACTCTAAACAATACCAAGGTGAATTTATGACATTCCTCCGCACTTCTGCTCAGTTTTCTCAAATTCGTCGGCCATTTCAGTAAAATGAATCCCTCTGAATATTTAATAACCTATAAATAGTTGTTCAAAGTTGTTTGCAATCGCCCTATACTAAAAAAACACGAGTTTAAACATTGTATTTAATCAGTATCTCTCTATCTCATTATCTAGCGAAAGGAATGAAGGGTACAGTTTAAGTATCCGTCCGCAGTAATAACGTCAGAAATATGCCGCTAGCCTAATTAACGAACAACAACTTCGTTGCTTGTTTAAAAGATGATCGCAATCATTTTGATTACCTGGTTTAGAAACACCACAGAACTCTCAATCCGTATACCCATGCATCTACTCATCTTATTCAGCTCAGGTGCGAAGCCTTTCGATGGCAAGGTTACAAATTACTCATCCTGCTACAGAGATAGCGGTAATAACAATGAAATTTTATTTATGCTATGTTGGTATATATTGCTTAATAGGATGTGCAGTAGATGCGGAGCTCAGCTCAGTACGAAGGTGGACAAAGGTTTAACTTGTTTTGTGACATATTTTGTCAGCAACGCATTTTGAAGTAATAGTTATGTGTGTATCGTTCAAGACGAAGAACTAAATACTACGCCATCAGAAAATTCCGCACTGTGTACGGTTTATTATTGACAGAATTCGTGGGAACTTGCAACGAGCCTGCAGTTTAATTATCAAAATTTTATAAATAGGTAGCTGAGCTCAAACGTCCCTGTGTTTATTTTATATTTCGCACGTAAATTCATATCGTTGAAAAAGTCATTAGGGATGAAGCACAACCTCGGGAAAGATGCAATGGAAGGAATTTAGACCTTTACTTACATGTTAGTTATCCCAACATTTGCCTTAAACTAATGAGGGGAATCTCAGTAAACTTAATTCATGATGAGGGAATGGAAACTGGAGCTCCCTTTCTTCTAAATGTGATTTTAGTTCCTCGCCAACCGCAGTATCTCGTTCACTTTCGATAATTGGCGGTTAAAGCTTTATGAAACAGCTGACACCCCAAGTATATGAGGAAAAGAGATGTCGCAAAGAATTTCTACACACACTAGTTTTGCTGATACTTTATTCTCATAAAAGTTAAATACGCCTTAACAATAATACACAGCCACTTTTGAGGTCAGCGAGGTTCATGCCGTGCCAGGTTGCCGTCAGAAGTAAGTAGATAATGTTGAATATGTTGCCAGAAACTCTGTACAGCAGTCAAAATCATAACCAACGCCAACATTCGATCCTAGGAAATTCCAAACCTTCATCAGTAGACCTAGTAAAGAATTACTGTTGAATGTTGAACAGTAGACAACGAAATGTGAAGGCTGGCAGTTATATCCACTTATATTCTGGTCCACTGCTAAAGTTCACACCAGACAACAATGTGTAATGATGCCCTCTAGCGTGAACTCGCTCTGTTGAAGTATCAACGGGCTCTGTTGCTTTTCGGTATGGCCATCTGAAAAGATTCTTGAGACGACCATGTTTTCCACTAAGCGGTTTACCATAGTCATGTGCATTTTACACCGAGAATTAAGTATGGGAAAGCTTTGCACAAGACGGGTGCTTTATGTGTTGAATGCGAAAACAAATTAAAAAAAGTATCAAAGGAATGTCTATTAGTTAGATGCAAAGGTTATATTCTATGTATCTTGGATGCGAAACGTTGGTTCTTTACAATGAAATGAACACCCTTAGCTGCTTACAGGCGTTGACATACGTCAACGGGGACAGATGAAAATGTATGCCCCCACCGAGACTCGAACCCGGGATCTCCTGCTTACATGGCAGACGCTCTATCCACCTTTTTTTTTCGTTATTGATCGTTGTGTTTGGTCGTTATGGACGTCGCAAGACATCCTGTTCAAGTTCGGTGGTTGATCCTTCAACTCAGTTTTTTATTACACAGGCCAACCGGCTCTCTGACCGAACACGCTGAGCTACCGTGCCGGCAAAATCTCATTTTGTTCGTTTTCGTTCGTTGTATTTGCTCGGCGCAGACGTCGCAAGACACCCGTTTCAGTTCGTAGTTGATCCATTAACTCAGTTTTTTTATTACAGAGGGCAGCTATCCATCTGAGCCACCGAGGACACAGAGGATAGCGCGACTGCAGGGATTTATCTCTGGTACGTCTCCCGCGAAACCCACATTCTCAATGTATTGTCCCGCACTACATTCGTAGTGCACCCGCCCATTATACTCATTACTCGCGGCGCGTTGCCCATTCCCGTAAGAGTTCGGGCACTGTTTGTGCATTCACACAGAAGAAGAAGATGGTCAAGTGGCCGGTGAGCCTTAACTATATATGTACTAAGATGGTATCTGTTCTTTCGGACATGTCCGAAAGAACAGATACCATCTTAGTATATAAATATATATAGTTAAGGCTCACCGGCCACTTAACCATCCTCTTCTTCTGTACGAATGCACAAACAGTGCCCGATCTCTTACGGGAATCGGCAACGCGCCGCGAGTAATAAGTATAATGGGCGGGGGCACTACGAATGTAGTGCAGGACAATACATTGAGAATGTGGGTTTCGCGGGAGACGTGCCAGAGATAAATCCTGCAGTCGCGCTATCCTCTATGTTCTCGGTGGCTCAGATGGATAGAGCGTCTGCCATGTAAGCAGGAGATCCCGTGTTCGAGTCCCGGTCGGGGCACACATTTTCATCTGTCCCCATTGATGTATGTCAACGCCTGTAAGCAGCTAAGGGTGTTCATTTCATTGTAATTTCATTCTAACGAGCTGCATGGTCACCGATGGTATCTGTTCTTTCCGAAAGAACAGATACCATCTTAGTATATATACGTTGGTTCTTGTTGATTACTTTGCATACTAAAAAACAGTCGCTGGTTAATACCACAAAAATTGTCTTGACTAGTTGGATTTAAAAAAAATAGCGGAAAGAAATCTGCGCTTATCAACCAAAAATCGTTTTCAATCGTTGCAGTTTAAGGGGCTTTGGAAATGGTCGGCCAGAGAGATTTCTCTTACAGATTGCTCAAATATTCGCCTTATTCAGAGTACTGTGTGCCTGACTTCATGTTACCAATTCTATAGAAATTTTCTGATGATTAACTGACCATTGAGAGCCGCGCTTCAAAGGTGGAACTGGGTCACTGCAAAAATGTACAAAGTTTATTGTTCTAAAGGTGGTTATATCGATCAATTTTTATCTAACATACAGTTCTTAACTATCAGACCGAAATGTTTACCCTACTCTTGCGAAGACTGTGCGTCACTTTCGATAGGGGACAATAACCCTTTATTTTCTGTAATTGCAAAATCATAATATCAGGGTTCAAAATTTTTGCTTTAATAATTGATGAAGAGTTATGGAATTAATAGTAAATTATTTTATGTAAAAAATGATACAACGTAAATAAAATGCATAAAATGTTCAGCGGGCTTTTAAGTCCTGAAAGCATTATACAGGCAAAGTACACTGAGGGACTGGGAAGTCTCAAATGAATCAAACACCTAGTATTATTACTTCTTGTAATACTTATAAAAACAGTTCTTTTCAATAACATTGAAAAAAATATTATGCTCTGAACACTTTGAATGGGGTCTACATTCGAGGTTTATACACCAACGTCTACATGATTACTCTGTAATTCACAATTAAGTGCCTGGCAGAGGGTTCATCGAACTACCTTCAAGCTCCTTCTCTACCGTTCCACTCTGGAACAGCGTGTGGGAAAAACGAACGCTTAAATCTTTCTGTGAGAACTCTGATTTCTCTTATTTTATTAAGACGATCATTCCTCCAAATGCAGGTGAGGGCCAACAAAATATTTTCACACTGAGGACAAAGTTGGTGATTGAAATTTCATGAGAAGAATCTGCTGCAACGGGAAACGCCTTTGTCTTAATGATTGCTCCCCAATTCACATATTATATCCGTGGCACTCTTTCCCCAATTTCACGATAGTGTAAAACGAGCTGTTCTTCTATGCCCTTCATCGATCCCATCTGATTCCGATCCCACACCGCACAGCAGTGCACAAGAAGAGGACGTACAAGCGTAGTGTAGGCAGTCTCTTCAGTAGACCTGCTGCATTTTCTCACTGTTCTGCAAATAAATCGTAGTCTTTGGTTTGTTTTACCCACAACATTATCTGTGTGATCTTTCCAACTTAAATTATTCGTAATTGTAATCTATATGTATTCCAGATGAGCAAAGTCCACATCTGTCTCTTGAAAAGACAAATGTTGACCAATAAGAACATGTACTCTGAAAACATATACAGTGTGGTAGCGAAAATGCTGTCTTTCTTCTCCTTGGATTTGAGAGAGGGGTATTTAGATCATTTTGGGGCCTTCCCCATTTTGTAGACATTTTCTTTACGAATGTGAATAGATCATGTGTAGTTCCACGCAGAAGGTCAATGAATGGAAATGTCCCTTTTAAGTCACAGTATGAACTATAGGAATTCATAAAGTTCATTTCCACCATTGTATAAAACAGTCTGTATCAATACTTATTTAACTTTTTCTCTATCTCATAAAGAAGCCTCACCATGTCAGCTTCCTCTGCGCCACCCATGTGTTCATTAAACCTTTTACGTATGTCGGTGCCACAGTTGCAATCTTTGTCCCACTTTCCTGGGTTCTGGATACACTGCATACTTCATTTCCATGATAATTTGGACATGAACTGCACGACTGTCCATCAATATTCTGTGTAGTACCAGTACATACTTGTAGAGATATAGCTGAACATTTTCTTCATTGTGTGCCACTTCCTCATCAGCACTTAGTCCAGGTTTTGTAACATTTTTTAAACATCTAGCAGAGGCCTGAAGACTTTTTGCATTATTATTCTGAGGAGTACTACGCGTAGTTTCATGTTCACCGATATCACTAGGTTCAGATTTTATACCAATATTCTTTTGTATAAGAGTCCTGAAAGCAGAAAAAGCAGTAAACATCAAAGCAGCGACACCAAAAGTCAATGTAACTACAACGTATGAAGTCACTGCCGCGGACCTGTCGGGACAGCTAAGTCCCAATCATATTTTACTTTATCACTGAATGTTACAAGGGTATGTATTGATATTTTATTCAAATTAACATAAGCATGTACAAAGGTAACTACAAAGAAGTTACTACTCACCTCAGTTCACATATAACCCTTACTTTTATTTAAGTAAACTCGTAAGCGTTGTTTCACACACCAAGCAGCCTTCTGCAATACAGGTGTTCACATTTCAGGCTGATGTAGAGACTTCGGAATGGCGTTCAGGCTGTACTGACATCCATCGTAGAAAGCACAACCGTATGGAATTGAACCTTTCGGTCTCTACGGGTCTAACGGGCGGTTGAGTTACAGAATTTCACACAGAATCTGCCAGGACTCTTAAGTTGCACCAGTTAATAAAGTGTTAAACAAATAATAATGAGACTGAGATAATAGAAATGAAGCCTATGACTGACGACGTATCAGTGTAGGTTTCATTGTTGCACTTATGTTTTCCTACTCTCAGCGAAAAGTATTATGGACTTAGAACGAAACTTACAGCATGGTGGTAATCAATCATGGTCCAGTACAAAGACGACAACTAGAACGCCGACTTCAACACAACGGCTTGAACAAAATATTTAATAGCACAAGTCAGGCAGTTCGTAATTCTAGAAGTCGATGTCTGCGCACCAGTAGAAATTTAAGTCCTATTTTCTCTAATTATGCGGTAGAAACAGAATCTAAGTATTTAGGCAAATAAATATCTAGCCTCAGGTCAATAACTTTCCAAATAGAGGAAATGAAAGCGATAATTGATGCTGATTACCACATTGTCATACCTGAAACACACAACTAGCGGTTTTCATTCACTCTGACTTTTGAACTACACTCCTGGAAATGGAAAAAAGAACACATTGACACCGGTGTGTCAGACCCACCATACTTGCTCCGGACACTGCGAAAGTGCTGTACAAGCAATGATCACACGCACGGCACAGCGGACACACCAGGAACCGCGGTGTTGGCCGTCGAATGGCGCTAGCTGCGCAGCATTTGTGCACCGCCGCCGTCAGTGTCAGCCAGTTTGCCGTGGCATACGGAGCTCCATCGCAGTCTTTAACACCGGTAGCATGCCGCGACAGCGTGGAAGTGAACCGTATGTGCAGTTGACGGACTTTGAGCGAGGGCGTATAGTGGGCATGCGGGAGGCCGGGTGGACGTACCGCCGAATTGCTCAACACGTGGGGCGTGAGGTCTCCACAGTAAATCGATGTTGTCGCCAGTGGTCGGCGGAAGGTGCACGTGCCCGTCGACCTGGGACCGGACCGCAGCGACGCACGGATGCACGCCAACACCGTAGGATCCTTCGCAGTGCCGTAGGGGACCGCACCGCCATTTACCAGCAAATTAGGGACACTGTTGCTCCTGGGGTATCGGCGAGGACCATTCGCAACCGTCTCCATGAAGCTGGGCTACGGTCCCGCACACCGTTAGGCCGTCTTCCGCTCACGCCCCAACATCGTGCAGCCCGCCTCCAGTGGTGTCGCGACAGGCGTGAATGGAGGGACGAATGGAGACGTGTCGTCTTCAGCGATGAGAGTCGCTTCTGCCTTGGTGCCAATGATGGTCGTATGCGTGTTTGGCGCCGTGCAGGTGAGCGCCACAATCAGGACTGCATACGACCGAGGCACACAGGGCCAACACCCGGCATCATGGTGTGGGGAGCGATCTCCTACACTGGCCGTACACCACTGGTGATCGTCGAGGGGACACTGAATAGTGCACGGTACATCCAAACCGTCATCGAACCCATCGTTCTACCATTCCTAGACCGGCAAGGGAACTTGCTGTTCCAACAGGACAATGCACGTCCGCATGTATCCCGTACCACCCAACGTGCTCTAGAAGGTGTAAGTCAACTACCCTGGCCAGCAAGATCTCCGGATCTGTCCCCCATTGAGCATGTTTGGGACTGGATGAAGCGTCGTCTCACGCGGTCTGCACGTCCAGCACGAACGCTGGTCCAACTGAGGCGCCAGGTGGAAATGGCATGGCAAGCCGTTCCACAGGACTACATCCAGCATCTCTACGATCGTCTCCTTTGGAGAATAGCAGCCTGCATTCCTGCGAAAGGTGGATATACACTGTACTAGTGCCGACATTGTGCATGCTCTGTTGCCTGTGTCTATGTGCCTGTGGTTCTGTCAGTGTGATCATGCGATGTATCTGACCCCAGGAATGTGTCAATAAAGTTTCCCCTTCCTGGGACAATGAATTCACGGTGTTCTTATTTCAATTTCCAGGAGTGTATATTACCGTCAGCTGAGAGTGCCAGTCATCAGCTGCTTTGGTTTGTGTTGTGAAGTTTATTTTCGAAATAATACTCAGATTAATTGTCTTGCTGTTACGAAATGAATTTGCTTGCTGAGTTCGTCAACAATTTATTACAAAAGAGGAAATTTTGTTTTTGCTCTTTTGATCAGAAAATTGAAATCCACTGTTTTTCGACATCCTTTTAGAGTAAGAAGACCATTCTCGAAATCCTTCCAAGTCGCTACACTGTAGTTCCCGAAATATCGTAAGATTTGAGGAAAAGAATGATTTATTTTCCTTAAGCAACTACAGTTGACACAAAAAGCACCTGCTAGAAGTTTGTAATGAGGTAAACGTTACTCTGAAGTACGTTAACTGTTAGTTTTGCTCTCGTTTGAACTGCGGTAGCGCTCTTTCTGTATACTCTAATTTTTGCCGTTGCAAACAATCATTGATACTATAGACTAAGTTACAGTTTGGAGACGGTATATTGACTTGTTAAAATAAACTTACGAAAACAGTGTAACAACGCAGTCAAAAAGTGACTAATTGTGTACAGAAATGTTAATACAGCCGTGGTGCTCTCACCGTGCTAATTACTAAAAACGTCTCAAGAACTACATTTAATATTTCTAACGGTCATATTACTTTAGCAAACATTTACGATTTGCTGGAGAGAGAGATAGAGAGAGAGAGAGAGAGAGAGAGAGAGAGACGGTCGGGGGTCGGATTGAAGGAAGATATCGAAGCAATTCAGAGGCGGGCTACTTATTTTGTTACCGGTAAATGGTTCAAATGGCTCTGAGCACTATGGGACTTAACTTCTGAGGTCATCAGTCCCCTAGAACTTAGAACTACTTAAACCTAACTAACTTAAGGACATCACACACATCCATGCCCGAGGCAGGATTCGAACCTGCGACCGTAGCAGCAGCTCGGTTCCAGACTGAAGCGCCTAGAACCGCTGGACCACATCGGCCGGCTGTTACCGGCAAGTTCGAACAATATGTAAGTGTTACGGAGATGCTTCTGAAACTTAAATGGGAATTCCTGGAGGGAAGGCGACTTTCATTTCGAGAAACACTGTTGACAAAATTTCGAGAACCGGCATTTGAAGCTGATTGCCAAATGATTCTACTGCCCCCAAAATGCATTGCGCGTAATGACCACGAAGATAAGATATGAGAAATGGGGACTCATACCGTGGCGTATAGATAATCGGTTTCGCTCGCTCTGTTTGTGAATGAAACAGGAAAGGAAATGACTTGTAGTGGTACTGAATACCCTACGCCACGCACCACACGGTGGCTTGCGGAAATTCTATATAGATATACATGGATTAGTCATAATTATGAAAAAATCCTTGTAATTCTGATCACACTGCGGTTTTTGGTGCAAGCTAGCAATATCTAAAACATCTCGAGCTGAAAGTTAATTCTCTGTCTTAAAAGAAATTTTCAACGTAGTTAAAAAAATAATGGCAGTAGGAAGTGTTGGTCACATCCGAAACAAAACAAGAAAATGGGACAGTGGTTACGACAATGGACTCGCACTCGGGAGGCGGCGATTCTCATCTGCATGTCCTGATTTAGGTTTTACGAGATTTCCCTAAATTTTCTAAGGAAAATGACGGAATGGTTCCAAGAACTCGGCCGATTTCCTGCCTAATTCTCCTCCAAACCAAACATGTGCTCCGTCTCTAAGAATATGCTCGTTTAGAGGACTTTATTCCACGCCCGGGTTCCCGGGTTCGATTCCCGACGGGGTCAGGGATTTTCTCTGCCTCGTGATGACTGGGTGTTGTGTGATGTCCTTAGGTTAGTTAGGTTTAAGTAGTTCTAAGTTCTAGGGGACTGATGACCATAGATGTTAAGTCCCATAGTGCTCAGAGCCATTTGAAGCCATTAGAGGACTTTAAAGCGTAATGCTTCATCCTTACTTACGACAGTAAATGTTTGCAGCCTCCGTGCAGGGTCAATGATGGGAGTCACAAAATCGATGGTGAAATCGTTGTGTTCCAAATAGTGTCTTGCGGATAACATATTTCAGTTACGAAAAAAGGAGAAAAATATAAAGTGTTCTTGAGATGATCAGATCCTTTGCGAATATTCTGTAAATATCCTGAATTTCTGAAGTGCTAACCAGTCAGCACTAGAAGAGTAATCCGAAACTACTCATATGGTCAGTTGACAGGCTTGTTATGGGTACCTAGGAGAGAAACATCACTACTTAAGACACTGTGATGGAAAATGGAGGGAGAGATCAGAAGAAAGGCTTACACCTAGGAATCAGATATTTACTGGTTTTTCATACGTATAATAGTACTCAAGTTAAAAATACAAATCTATCATCTGAATTTAAAGTTATTAATTTTGTCTTAGTCTAACATTCATTCATATCATTCAACCATTTTCAGACATTCACATTATAAAGGACAAAACGTGAATACACAGTATCGAAAATCATATACATGTTTCAGCTGCTTTTATTTATATTGACACTGCTGTGACGTTTACACAAGTGTGCTACTTTGCTTACAATATTTTAATCATGTGTTTGAAATTGTGGTGCATTTTGGATGGAAATAAATTGCTGTACCATATGAAATAACCTTTGTCGGTACAGTTGTTGGTTGTTGACCTTACTCCTGGAGGGGCCGAGATGATATTACAGCATATAAAGTATGAGATCACTTTATTACGTCTTAAACAAGAAGAATTTCTTAACTATGTAACAATCTACGCCCACAGGAATGTCATGAGTGTTTATTACTGTCAGTAAACATTAATTATAGCTTTATGCAGAACAAGGAACAGGTCTTCTCCCACGAAGTACCACTGAGGATAAACTTTTATTCAGAGTAGCAAGACTATGCTCTCGTCTTCAGCGATGAGAGATGGCTGCGGGTTGAGCGGCACTGTTCTCAGATGTAATAAAGCGAGCTGATGCTGTGGTGTATGTATTCTTCTAGGTGTCTGCATACCATCGTCTCCCATTCGTTGTTGGTTCCGGCCGTGACTATGTTCACTTGTGGTTCCGTCGCTTTGGCACCTCACTCTTCGGAAGACGAAACAATAATTTCCTTCGACAAACGTTTACACATCTATGCGTCTTCCGTTCTGTTCTGAAAACTCAAGCTAATGTTAATTTAAAAATAGTCCCCTTAACACAGTTATCCAAGTTTTCTGAAGCGTTACGTATGTCGTCAAAGTCGACAGTAGTGTCGATATGAGGATTCCAGCCCACTTTGTTTACATTATATGTTCTGACTCACTATGTCTGCATCACGTCACCCATGGTGAAGGCAAACTTCTTACTCCATATCGAGAAGGTGTTTGACTCTCCGTCCCCACCACTCTTCGCAAGAACGCAGAAAAACAATCTGGCGGACGACAGTCCGGATGTCCTGGACTGTGACTGGTTGTCGACAGGAAAGGAGGGGACATGGGGTAAAAAGCACAACTGAGCTGGTATTGTCGATTTTTTAAATTTATTTTATTTGTTTATATAGTTATGGAAATTGCATTCTGACTGGCTGCCTCATTTTAGTACTGCGCTGAGACTGTCCGGAGAGGGGTGGAGGAGATGGGAAGTGGGAAAGACGAGGGAGTGGGGAAGTGTGAAGGGTTTGATGACGTCAACGATTAGGTGGTGTTGCTCGTGTCATCCTGGAGACGCCAATGATCTGAGTCTCGTGATGTAAACATTGTGGATTAAAATATACAATTTAAACAAAGTGGGCTGCACTCCTCATAGCAATAGGGAGATCGTGTTGCACCTTGCTACATTTTTCAGACTTCCGTTCTCTAATAGAATTTCAATATATTTTCTCATTCCACTTTTAAATGATAACATTCATTTTTATGTGTTCCAGTCCCTTTCAGAAATCGCAAAAATTACTTCAGAGAAAAAAGGTGTTTTATAAATGTGAAAACATGTACCTATGAACAAATACTCTATTAAAATTTAAAAGCATGCCAACTGAGAAAATGTTGTCAGTACTGTTTTCAATACACTGTCTGTAAGGCTGTTAATCTACTACTCACCACAAATCAATCAGTGAATTAAAATTAAGGAGACGTGTGATGAAAACTCAGTTACGCATTAAATATGTTGTAAATAGAAATTATCGTAAGCTAACACAAGATTCCATTTCCAGGATCGGTAAAATTGTTAAGATTTTAAAGAAACTCGGTTCACTTGCAAGGATCACATATTGATGGTGGAATATTTTCTGTTTCTAAGTACAGTATATTTCATGACTTACGAAGAGTGGCTTAACTATCCACATGTTATATAAATAGTCCTATGTATGAGATGGAAAGCGAAAACGGACCTTTTGTCGAAAATTTTGGATTTTGAGTTATCGTAAGTTTTAAGCTCGGCATTAAATTGTGAACAGTTTGGGAAAAAAAAAACAGATTTATATCTCTAACATTGATGGCGTTTTAAAGCTTCACCTTGTTACCATTGTTTAACTTGACATACCTAAGAAAACATTCTTCATATATATAAATAACACTCAAAATATCCTTTGTCAAATGATACATAGACTTTGAAGTGAACGTTACATACTAAGTGGTTAAACCCCTCCCCCCTCCCTCCCACCCCTAGAAATGTAGCACATTACAGTGTACATAAATTGAAAACCAATTAAATTGGCCCAAATTGAAAAAAAAATTAGGGAAAAATGACCTGCTTTTTTTCGGAAAAACGTTTGTATGCTTAGTCTACGTTTTATGACATCTTTGGACGAGATTTTTATTTCAGAACTAGAAGAAAGAAAAGTTTTGAATACACAAAAGCCCCAAAAATTGATTACTGAATTCCATAATTTATAGTGACAATGAATTTGATTTTCTACTTCTGAAATAACTCTGAAGGCGTACAAGATCGTTTACAAACAGAGTTTTCGTCTCATCTTCTTTGATTCCGGAATATTTGTTTGGTCAGGTTCTTTCTCAGGATCTTCATTGTTGCTGACAGGAAGTTCTGGTGGAGCTTCTGGTTCTACTTCAGAACGCAGAATGTCGTGTTCCGTTGCAATAGGTCCTAATATATTTAAAAATATAATATCTTCGTCGTCGTGACATTTCTGTTGGGATTACTGCACCAGGAATCCCAACGGGTCCCTTGTCTTCAGGAAAGTGGTGGTGCAGAAATTCATTCCCATCAGTATCTATTTTGGAATGTACACTACCTTTCTAGCTTAAGCCGAATTCAAAGTGGTTGTATTTAGTTATGTGAGGCACTTTGTCAACATTACCATTCTTAAATAAATTTAGCGATGCATATGTATTCACATAAACTTCAACTTTTCTTCATTTTTAACAGCAACAGCAGAGTTAAGATCTGTTGTAGGTGTAGATTTCACAATGTAGTCAGAGAATTCTCATGTGGAAGAGACATGAGTGACCCTAAATCTTCTCTATAAAAGTCGAAGTGCCAAGTCGCATGCAAATTTTGTTTCTCCTACTGACATTCATGACGAAACAATTCTCTTGTTATTTCCGATTGCAGCATGTCCAAGCCATATAATCTAATAAGATATTTTTCTTTTTTGTCCTTTGCAGTTTTCACAAAAATTACCATTGTGTCTTCTCCACGAATGCAGTTTTCCAAATAATTGTGGAAAAGACTAACAACTACTTTGGATTCTTCGTAGTTCCTACTCTTCCAGGATGTAGATAGTTTGTGTGTTTGTGCACAGTCTCACACACAACCCAGAATATTCCAATTATGAATGGGACCAAGAAATAAACCAAGTTGTAACAGGTTAGTGGATATTTAAACCTGCAGGGCTATGACGAAACTGTGGTGCACACATGTTTTATTACAATCTTCAAAATTTTTCTTAGTCTTTTTGATAGTTGTCTTATTAAACCAGCTCTCTTTTGCAATAAGTTGTAAACGGGATCTCATTTTTTCAATAGTATCCATTTTAGTTTCTTCAGGCACTAAAGCCATGTCGATTTCAGATGTGAAATGCCTCGATATAAATGCAAAAGATCTGATTTGGGCTTCATGATAAATATTTCTGGGCGGATACCCTTCCAAATATTAGAAAACACCCTACTTGATAGAACTTTTAGGGGCATACCATTTGTTAAGGAAGCCATACTTTTTTTTTACTTTATCTTTACTATCACCTGAAGATAGCAGTTCCAGATTTGCATTAGACCCAGCGTGGTTTCTATTTGGTAAAATTATGACATGTTGTTCTGCGACACTACGTAAAAGTCTTCCGATAAATTTTGAATCGGAGGGATTCAGATTCTTCAGAAGTTTGCTTTCATTACTGCGTACTTGCGCAGTCAGTCCTGTTTCATTACACATTTTTCTTCGGAGCTTTAATCCTTTGATTTTAATACTGTGGGGAGACATGTATGTGTTTCTACAAACTTGACGGCCTTTTACTAAGAATTTAGTTCGTAGTTGTTTCCTCTCAATCTGTACTTAATGTTTACCAACTGAGGTTACACACCGTAGTTGGCCAAAATTTACTTGCTGTAATATTTTAACATTGTTCTCATAATAACGAATCTCAGCATATTCACTGCGAATTTTTTTAATATTCACCAACCGAAGAGTTATTGCAACGTTCGTCCTTGCATGGAAAACATGCTTTTAAGAATTCTGAAACGAAATCATGGTCTCTGTCAGCGTCAGAAAAATTCATTAAGTCTGTGTAGTCACCAGTTATGACCACACCAAAGTTTTCCACACCACAGTTACTACTTGCTCGTTATCACCACCTCGTTCTGCTTCAACAATAACATTATCAATGATATTTTCGTTTTTGTCTTGCGATAAATAAATATCAGAGACGTTAACCGACTCTTCTCCCTGAGATTCTAGTTCGAAATCGTTTGATTCGTGACTACTCGGTGTTCTTTCAGCAAAACACTCTTGAAGTACTATATCGTCTTCATCACATAAATTACAGGTAACACCGAAATTATTTAGTGCCTTCACAATTCTATCTTAGCGATTTTTATACTTTAAACTGAGCAAGGTCTAAAGACTTTTTTGTAGCTATGGTAATGTCAGCTGTCGTTCAGGGCTGATAATTGTAAATTAACTACACCTGTAATCATTTGTAACGCTCGTGCGTAAAGGGAACACTTGTCTTGTTTGGGATTATTGTAATCACAAGACCTTCTTATACCAACCACTCTAAGCTCCTTAAGGATGCCTCTAAAATCTAGAAAATGCTATTTTGTGATGCATTGCCATTCGCAACAGTGAAACCTAGAAAAGGGGCGCTTGTGGGGTCAATGTTATTTCCCCATAACAACAAACGGCTCGTTTTCAAAAGACTGACATCGACTGCTTTTAGCAATATTGCATTCAGACAACTTTCAAGTCGACACGTGCGTCTACAGAATGAAGTAAATTACTGCAATACAAAATAAGAAAATAGATATTTTATATACTATAAAACGTTTTTGTTTGTATTGGAACTTTTATTTAACCGCAATGAGGTCCCATCTCACTTTCCGTCTCACATAAAAAGCGCTACAACAAAAGAAAATTCGTTTGCCTATTTCACCTACAGTATGCTAGAGGTTCGCAAATACAGCATTTTACTCGCCATAAAATTCTGTACCTGAAGAATTAACAATATATTCCAAATAGATGTGTGATTCGTATAACGCAGCCAGCAGATTGTGACAAGATTTTGCGTTAAACTGGTCTCGACACCGACTATGGGTGTCTTCATGAGAAGATCCTAACAGTTACCTAACAAGATTACACGACTACAGACATAGAGAAAAACCATGAATAGATGGTTATTGTACCGAACAGATTTATGAAGCGACTGTAACATCGGATGAACAAATTTAAGAGCAAAATGCTCTCGTCATAAACTGTAGACATTGGAACTGACATAAAACTGATAACTGTCGATAAAATTATGGGTACCTGGTGTAGCACTCAATATGCCGCTAACGGCTGTAAGAGGAAACAGGCACTGGGCGTGGTATCAGTCTAAGAGGCTTACAGGCCGAAGTTACCACAAGATGGACGCGGAACAAGTGGCGCACTCTATTAAAAATAGCAGAAATCAGATGCTTACACTACAATAATATTTTAAATAGCATATAAGCGTTCTTCTCACAAGACAGCTGCACATATTATGTAAACAGAAATTTACGCAGGACAATCCACTGGCAACTATTCTATATATTGTATATCGAAACGATTACAAATTAATAAACGAAAATGACAGCAAAACACGATATTTTAGAGTGTACGCTAAGGAAACAGAGAAGTCAGTTTTAGACGTTTACAAGTAAGGGCTTTATGCAATTGAAGACGCTATTCATTCAGAAACAGTCATTAAGAGAAAAGGTGTTGGAAAAAATCGAATTTTTCAAGGATATTAAGTCAAGGCTTTCTTCTCTGCGTGCAGGATAATGCTGTCATGAATGCATGTATGCCTATGACATGTAATTAATAAATGATGAGCAAAGGACGAGTTACATATATTTGTACCTTTTTCCTTATGGTATGTTCTTTATAGGATACAGAATTGCTCGTTCTGTTTGTGCTGTATAATAGGCTGAACATGCGTCACAGCTAATTTCATAGACACTTGAGTACTGTAAGGAAGAATGCACTGGTTTGAAATTATGAACAAGATTACTTTTGTGGCTATTATTAGTAGAAAATAATATTTTGGGTCGTATTTGTTTTGGAGCAGACGGTGAGTCTGGTAAGATACAGGTCCTAAAAGCGGTATAGAATTTTTTTCTTTCATTACGTTCATTATGGGGAGTAGTGCCAAGACTGGTGACACTATTCTTGCTTTTATTTTTGAAAATATTATCCACTACGGTTCATCCTATCCATTATTGACTGCAATAGTTTTCATGAAATTAAACTTAGCATCGAAATATTCATCGTGTAAAGGAGTAGAAGCGGTTCTATGGATGGAAGGATGAAAAACGCCTTTCTGTGAGAATGATTGTGTGTTGAACAAGACGGAACTATCTGATAAATGCAGGTATCTTAGCGAAAAATAATGAATGAAATTTTGATATCAGTTATCGTTAATGTTAGATCCAAATAATTTAAGCGGCGAAATACGTTTAGCTAGGTCGTGGTAACCAATATTCAAAGTTTATTCATGAAAAGTGAAGAAAATTCTTACGTCTTTCAAAATAATGATTTAATGTCCAATTGTCAAAATCTTAGAAGAAAATTACACACTTACATTGTGATAAAAATACAAACTACTATCGTTCGGTATTAAAAACTTTTACACGAAAGTACCTGTACAAACAACGTTAGCCACCGTAGAAAAAAATTTACACCTTTATAAAAAAACTGATTTCTCATGAATTCAAACTGTAGTCAAACACAACTGTTTCTATTTCAATGGGCAGTTGTATGAGCAGTCCAAGGAGCTTGCAATGGGTATTCCATAGCTGGTATTCTTGCTGACGTATTCACTAATTCCCAGGAAGAAGGAAATTTTCAACCGTCACTAAGTGTTGTTTCAGACCATAGATATGTAGGCGACATTTTGATTATTTACAGAGGACCTAATAACAGCACTGATCACCCCTTCAAAATTCATAAACGAACTTCACCAAAGAAATTTCTTTTATATCTGAGCTCAAAACCGAATTCCGTCAGTTAAATAATTTTGATCTAATATTAATAACAAGGGGTAAGATAGGTACTGCCTACAGGAAAATTAAAGAGACCTTTGGAGAGAAGAGAACCACTTGTATGAATATCAAGAGCTCAGATGGCAACCCAGTTCTAAGCAAAGAAGGGAAGGCAGAAAGGTGGAAGGAGTATATAGAGGGTATATACAAGGGCGATGTACTTGAGGACAATATTATGGAAATGGAAGAGGATGTAGACGAAGACGAAATGGGAGATAAGATACTGCGTGAAGAGTTTGACAGAGCACTGAAAGACCTGAGTCGAAACAAGGCCCCTGGAGTAGACAACATTCCATTAGAACTACTGATGGCCTTGGGAGAGCCAGTCATGACAAAACTCTACCATATGGTGAGCAAGATGTATGAGACAGGCGAAATACCCTCAGATTCAAGAAGAATATAATAATTCCAATCCCAAAGAAAGCAGGTGTTGACAGATGTGAAAATTACCGAACTATCAGTTTAATAAGTCACAGCTGTAAAATACTAACGCGAATTCTTTACAGACGAATGGAAAAACTGTTAGAAGCGGACCTCGGGGAAGATCAGTTTGGATTCCGTAGAAATGTTGGAACACGTGAGGCAATACTAACCTTACGACTTATCTTAGAAGAAAGATTAAGAAAAGGCAAACCTACGTTTCTAGCATTTGTAGACTTAGAGAAAGCTTTTGACAATGTTAATTGGAATACTCTCTTTCAAATTCTGATGGTGGCAGGGGTAAAATACAGGGAGCGAAAGGCTATTTACAATTTGTACAGAAACCAGATGGCAGTTATAAAGGTCGAGGAGCATGAAAGGGAAGCAGTGGTTGGGAAAGGAGTGAGACAGGGTTGTAGCCTCTCCCCGATGTTATTCAATCTGTATATTGAGCAAGCAGTAAAGGAAACAAAAGAAAAATTCGGAGTAGGTATTAAAATTCATGGAGAAGAAGTAAAAACTTTGAGGTTCGCCGATGACATTGTAATTCTGTCAGAGACAGCAAAGGACTTGGAAGAGCAGTTGAACGGAATGGACAGTGTCTTGAAAGGAGGCTATAAGATGAACATCAACAAAAGCAAAACGAGGATAATGGAATGTAGTCAAATTAAATCGGGTGATGCTGAGGGAATTAGATTAGGAAATGAGACACTTAAAGTAGTAAAGGAGTTTTGCTATTTAGGGAGTAAAATAACTGATGATGGTCGAAGTAAAGAGGATATAAAATGTAGACTGGCAATGGCAAGGAAATCGTTTCTGAAGAAGAGAAATTTGTTAACATCAGGTATAGATTTAAGAGTCAGCAAGTCGTTTCTGAAAGTATTTGTATGGAGTGTAGCCATGTATGGAAGTGAAACATGGACGATAACTAGTTTGGACAAGAAGAGAATAGAAGCTTTCGAAATGTGGTGCTTCAGAAGAATGCTGAAGATAAGGTGGGTAGATCACGTAACTAATGAGGAGGTATTGAATAGGATTGGGGAGAAGAGAAGTTTGTGGCACAACTTGACTAGAAGAAGGGATCAGTTGGTAGGACATGTTTTGAGGCATCAAGGGATCACAAATTTAGCATTGGAGGGCAGTGTGGAGGGTAAAAATCGTAGAGGTAGACCACGAGATGAATACACTAAGCAGATTCAGAAGGATGTAGGCTGCAGTAGGTACTGGGAGATGAAGAAGATTGCACAGGATAGAGTAGCATGGAGAGCTGCATCAAACCAGTCTCAGGACTGAAGACCACAACAACAACAACATTAATAACAACTTATAACAAAATATCTTTCATTATTTTTCGCTAAGAAACCTGCACTTATCAGATAGTTCCATCTTGTTCAACACACAATCATTCTCACAGAAAGGCGTTTTTCATTCTTCCATCCATAGAACCAATTCTACTTCATTGCACGATGAATATTTCGATGCTGAGATTAATTTCATTAAAATTATTGCAGTCAACAACGGATACGAATGAACCATACTGGGTAATATTTTCAAAAATAAAACCAAAAATAGTAGCACCACACTTGGCACTTCTCCTAATAACGAACGTAATGAAAGAAAACAATGCTATACCACTTTTGGGACCTGTATCTTACCAGACTCGCCGTTTGCTCCAATATAAATAGTAATTTCTACTAATAACAGCCACAAAAATGATCTTATTCATAATTTCAAACCAGTGCGTTTTCCCTTACAAAACTCATGTGTCTATAAAATTAGTTGTGACATATGTCCAACCTTTTACATAGCACAAACAGGACGAGAAATATCTGTTTCATATAAAGAACATATCACACGAAAAAAATGTAGAAATATATACAACTCGTCCTTTCCTGATCACTTATTAATTACAGGTCATAAGCCTAGATAATTTCCGAATAACATTATCCTGCGCACAGAGAAGATAGCCTTCAGACTTAATATCCTTGAAAAATTCGTAATTTTAGGACACCTTTCTCTCAATAACTGTTTCTGAATGAAGAGCTGCGGCTACACAATAAAATTTTCTTCAATTGTATAAAGTCCTCACTTACAAACGTCTAAAACTGACTCCTCTCTTTCCTTAAAGCATACTCTAAAATATCGTGTTTTGCTGTTATTTCCATTTATTACTTTGTAGTCGTTTTCATACAAAATTTGGAGAATAGTTGCTAATGCATTGTCCTGCATAAATTTCAGTTTGCATGATATCTGTTACTGACTTGTGAGATGAACTCTTATATGCTATTTAAAATACTTTTGTAATGTAAGTAGATGATTTCTTCTATTGTTAATAGATGTCGCGACTTGTTTCGTACCAATTTGTGGAAACTTCGGCGTGTGAGCCTGTAAGTCCAGTGTCTGTTTCCTCTTACAGCCCTTAGCAACGTATTGTGTGCTACACCACGTACTTCTAATTTCATTGAAAATTTCCAATTCTACGCCAGTTCCAATGTTTGTAATTTTATAACGTATCAGTATTAGCTTCATGTTACATATTTTATCTGACGAGAACATTTTGCGCTTAAATCTGTTAATCTCTTAGTAAATGTGAGTATAATGGCCTCATAAATGTTTTCGGTATAATAAGCATCTATTCTTGGTTTTTCTATGTGTTCATGGTTTCATAATCCTGTTAGGTAATATTTCTGATGTTCTGATGAAGACACTCATAGCCGGTGTCGAAATCAAGTTAAAGTAAAATCTTTGCTGCAAGCGATTGATTGTATAATGCAAATCATAATTTTGTTCGACCATGTTTAAAATTGCCAAATAGTTGTAATAATTTGATATTATACAGCACTTAGATGTGTAGAACATGAAATAATTGAAAGGGATGCGCAAAACACAACCTCATCTCTAACAGTAAAAACTGTGGAAATGGTGGTAGTTGTTTATGGCGGTGTCTAGTAGGCAATCCCTCATGTGACTGATAAAAGTCACTAGACTGAAGTACCGACCATACACTGGGAAGAACCCTTTTCTCTACTACTGACGACGTTATTATTTCATGAAGCTAAATTTATAACTATTTACTATTGCTAAATGTAGATAGTAAATTGATCTAACTTCTCTCTACTAGACTGACAGTACATCCTGCGTCATAATCGTCAACAGCTGCTGTGTTACACAAATAGTCTGATGAAGCTATAATCAATTGGTGCTAGATTTTCTAATGTGTGTATTACCTGTGCAATCTTTTCCCACAATCGCCCCCAGTGAGAAGTAAATGCAGTACTCCTAACACTCCTTATATTTTACGAAGGTTTCTCCGAA
Organism: Schistocerca piceifrons; assembly: GCF_021461385.2. Lineage (NCBI taxonomy): Eukaryota > Metazoa > Arthropoda > Insecta > Orthoptera > Acrididae > Schistocerca > Schistocerca piceifrons. Next base: position 442,931,667 of record NC_060149.1, on the reverse strand, counting down.
GGTATATTTGACGAGTCTTTTATCGAAAGCGATTTTTAATCGTTTTAACATTTATGGAAACTAGTGCACTTACAATTCTTACAGCTGTAGCTTTCTAGTAATTTTTATGATTATTTTTCACCGAATAGTGACATGCATCAAATGTGTAACTCATGTGTTACAAGCCTTCAGTCCTATATAACATATGGCAACATATGGCAACATTTAAAACCCTTCTAATTTTAAATTTTAGCTTGAAAACTTCCTATAGTTCCTCTCCTCAAGCAAATTCAATCTTAACATAATAAAGTTTTCGATTGTCCCATGTTTTAGTTAAATTTCTTCTACAAAATACGTCTGTTCCCTGTAGCAGTTCTGCAATTTTCCATTCCCACGGGCACTGTGGGACGATGACGTCATCCTCCTATATCGTTGAGGCACAGTTAATTCTTTCCTCTCTCTGTGGCTTTAGCAAATATCTTAAGTTCCTTATTAGCTTAAGGTATGACTCTGATTCGATATTTAAACAACCTTATTCAGATTTAAATTTTGCATTGCCACCTATATCTTCAGATCTGTTAGAGACAGCGCAGATTTTCTTTCTTTTACAATTGAACTCGATATGGAAATTTTTATATTTGTTCCTGTGTTTTATTCCATTCAGTTGTCCATATGTTCGATATTTCAGCCTCTACTTAGAGCCAACAGTTGGTGAACACGTTATATGACCATTACTGAATTTTGATCTGTGGAAGAAACAAACAAAAATTCACATTAATAATTTTACAAGTAAACATAATGTAGAGAAACACAAGAATAAATTTCAAATACTGGCTAACATTATTAGTTATTTGCATATAACATAAGACGATTCTATCGCAACGTCCCTATGTCGTAAGTATTTACAAACACTAGGATAAACTGCAGTTGTAGTCACTGTACTTACCTGATTAAAACACTGTTTAAACCCATTAAAGAGCCGATCTGACACGGATCGGAACGAAATTCGTCCGTAGCCACGTTCAGAAACCATCCAGCATTCACATCTAATCTTTCAGGGAAACGATGAAACCTTATATCACGATAGATGGCTTCGGTTCTGAACCCCTGGAGGACATGTGAAGGTAGCTTCGTCTTTCTAGACATCCTTCCCAAACAACAAGAAAAAATCTAACTTTCCATTGGAAGAAGAAGGCTAAAGACCATCTTTGTGTCAAATAATAGCTTTTCACTGGACAAATTTTTGTTGCTTACCTGTGCATCAAGGTTAATACCTTTTATGACTTTTTACAGCAGCTAGTAATTCCACACAATACAGCAAAAAGGTGCCGTTCGTATAGGACTGATCAACAGAGTAATTTTGCTTCAGTCGGGAACACGAGAGTAGAGCGGTTCACAGCCACTACACAGAGATTAACTTTCCGAAAGTGTGTGTGTTTCCAACCTGTACTGAGTGTATTAAGGAATAATACTTACAGTAAGTCTGAAGAAATGGAAGAACGAAGCATAGTAACTGCGAGTACTGTATATAGTCACATGCACACGAATATATAAATTCGATATGTCTCCCGCTGATATCACTATCTGGACATCGGTTCGTCGGCATTTAGTAATTCACGTATAACAAAAAAAGCACATGACGATAAAAAATATATAACCATGGAAATGAGACATAGGCTAGGGAACCGAGGCGATAAAAAGATATTTCCAGATACCTACCGGTGAAGAGGCTGGTCTGCTAATGACACCACGCTCAGCTGTAACTCGTCATCTTCTCCATTACGCCTTCCATCGTGTTTTCTCATTTTCCCATTATACACATGCCACAGGCTACTGCATGCATGCCAGACGAAAAGTAAAAATTGCTGCGGGGACAAGGACATTGGACTGCACAGCCGCCCAGTCAATAGGCAGCTGATCAGCGTCAGCAGATACCAAAGGCCCTGCACGCATCAGCTGCAAGCTACCTTCACTGTTCGAAAGATATCAGTTCATTATAACACCTGTATACGTCATTCCAATCCAAAACTGCCCTGAATGTCTGCTTATTATGGAGAGCGGCAGAAGGAAATGACGAAAAAAGAGAAAGACAGGAAGTGGTCGGAAACAAGATGAAAAAGAAATAACATTTTTTACCAACTAAAAACTGTAAAGGTTGTTGTATCACACACAAAAGGAGCAATTTCTAAAAAAAAATTGTGATTATAATTCTTGATAACTGTATAATAAATAATGCATAGTCATTAAAACATCAAGTTAATTTCAGGAAGTGAAGATAGCTGTAGAAAAGACTGTCTTGATCGAATACTTTGTGTAATAAATTGTTAAAGTAGCTCTGTTCGTTTCTTCGTGTGAGTTGTACATTAACCAAACCAAATAGGTCTTCAGCTAGGTCAGGCATCAATGCGATCAGTTGCTGATAAGAAATTTACATTGGTTTAGTGCTGGCGACCACTTCTACCAACTGCTTCCCCACATCATAAGAATTGCCTACAGTAAGAATTTCACGTAACTAAAATATTGCTGTCAGCTTCAGTCAACTAGTGTTCCCATGTCTCCCACAGGTGCATAATGCACTCTTTCCCAACCTCGAGTATATCACAAATAGAGGAGTTCTGGGTTAGTCGGTTGTGCCACAATAAATCATTAGTATACAACATTGACTACTCCCATCAATGCCGTCACATTAATGTATTTCAATATTATTTAGTCATTAATAATTGACGCGTAATTATGTATATTACTTTATCAGAAAGAACTGCAGTTGATATCGCACTAACTTGTATGAGAGGCAACTGCAGTCATAAGAAGGCGTCCTGAGTAATAACCGCTTGGCTGCTCTTACAAATAATTTATTTAACCACCGGTTTCTTAATGTGAGTAATGAGAAACAGAGTAAATTACTTACGTGGTGAATCATGACATTAAAGTTGCAACAAGGTTGACACCGAACATTCCTTGTCTGTGAATAAATGACGCAATTAACGGGTCGTCAGATAAGCGGACAGTATTGATCCACTGGTTTTCAAGCGTGTTTAAAAAAATTTTAAAAACTCTAAAAACCATCAGTAAGTATCCTCCCAACCTAACGCGATAAAAGACCAACAATGGGCTACAGCAACCAATTAAAAATTAAATACACCTGACATGAATCCGGAACGGACGACAGCAGACCGAACACAACCGGTTATACATCATATATGTATGGTACAATCCATCCAGAGTTTATGAAAATTAATGATAATGTGTGAAGTACCAACAAGAACCCACTTAGTGATGAAAACAGCATAAAGACGATAAACAATACGGAAATTTGAGTGGAAATCCCATACAATAAACACAGCAGACTCTTAGATATGAGAGCACAATCCATCGGGTGTGCCTAAAAATTGCTGAGAATGTGGGGAGTATCAACAAGAGCTCATGTAATAATAACAACAGTAGAAAGACGATAAATAATAGAGCAATTTGTGTAGAAACAACTGTATTTGCTGTATGTCATTTCCAGACAAATTTCGCCATCAGTTATCGTCTTTGTGCTGTTTTTGTTGCTAAGTGGGTTCATGTAGATACTTCCCAGATTTTCATTAATTTTTAGGCACTCTGGAATGATTATGCCCCTGTACCTAATGGTTCACTGGTTATGTTCGGCCCATTGTCGTCCGTTTACGATTCATGGTAGGTGCTTTAATTTTTAATTTTTGACGGCGTGTCAAGCCCATTCTTGTTATCTTGTCACTTTAGTTTGGGAGTATATTTCTTGACGGTATATACAGTTTAAAAGAAAGTTTAGGGACGCTTGAGGAACCATGGACCCATACTGTCGGCTTACCTTACGATTTCCCACTAATTGCGTCGTTTATTTATACACAAGGAATATTCTGTCCCGTCCACATTGTAACTTTAATGTCCTGATTCACTATGTACGTAATTTGCTCCATTTCTCACTACCGACTGTATCCACTATTCGATCGTAATTGTAGCCAACGCTTTTACTAATTTAACAGATCTAACCTGATGAAGCGGCATGTAGTCTACGAAATCGATCGTTAAATATATTATCTACAATAGCAGCCAAGCGGTTATTAGTCAACAATTTATGTGTCACTAAGGTGGTTCGAATACTTCAACATGATGCTACACACACTTTGGCGTCAAAGTTAAAAGTTTACCTGAATTGACAATTTAAGATATTTTTTTCCTTTCTATTTTGAACCGTATACTCTTCTGCAGCACATGGGAAGGTTTCAGTTGGTGAGAAATTTGTCGAATTTCACATCTGAAACGATAATTTTCAAAAGCTCATCGGAACTTTGTGGAAAAAGAGGGGGATATATGTTTCTTGTCGGATCACAGTAATTCGTGATACCTTTTAACTATTACTATTCAAAATGTGATAATTTGTTGCTAACAGAAGCTGTGGTATGTAGCTTTTTATTTATTTCGGTAATTAGTCAAATTTTATATTAACCTTCATAAATAATTGTCTGTGAAAGTATATAATATTGTTCAGAGTTCGTTACCGGGACAAACCTAGCAGACACCTGAAGCAGCCAGTATTGGCTGCACGTAGCGAACAGCATGACTAGAGGAGGAAATATTAAAGTATCTGGCATTTCGTGACTAAGGATGTTCTCTTCAACCTTCAGCTCCAGCGACTGGCCGAGTATCATTAAAATAGTAGACCCGTATTCTGGTGCACTTGCATTCATATTTCAGTCAGTCCACTGTGATTACGTTCTCTAAGTTTTTAAAAATCCCGCAGTGATTTCTACAGAAAAACCACAATTGACACATTCTCGAAGCCTTCACTAAGCTAGTTTTCATCCTGTGACGCCGACTACGTCAACGAGACGCTATTGCTTACAAGAAAAATATTTAATTTTCCTGCGGAATTTGTCACCACTGAGAAATATAAATACTTCAGACACCAACTCTGGGATGATTCAGTGTAGAACAACGTGTGAGGAGGCTGGAAACTTTTTTTTGTAGCAAGTGCCGTCAGATCACAATTTTCAAAAGCTCATCGGAACTTTGGGGAAAAAGAGGGGGATATATGTTTCTTGTCGGATATTTTGTAGCAGTGCTTTACCATAGCTACTTAGATGGAAGAATGTGTCCTAATGGGGATTGGCACTTAGTTGCTGGAGTTCATTTTATACACATATAAATTATCCTAGCGCCCGCACTGTCTGCTGTTTCCATCGGGCCACATATTTTCGACAGATCGAAGAAACAAAATGAAGTCGTTAATATGAAAATATATAAGAACTGAGATTTGGATTCTAAGTTGAGAAGACGGAACGGCTGCGGGGAATCTGGCGCCGTGTCCCGGTGTCGGCGGCCGGCGAGGCGGCGCAGGCGGCGGCGGTGGCGCGGGCCCGCTAGCGGCGGGCAACCTGTTGGGAACGCCGCGCCGCGCCGCGCCGCGCTGAAATTCACTTCGAAATTCTCTGCCCACCTTCTGATAGGTCAATAAAGAGTGCGCAGCTGGCGCTGTCAGCACGCAGAGAAGCACTCTGCTTCCGCACCACCGTCCATCGTGCACACAGGAACTAAGCTGTCATATTCGTGAAACCAGTTTCGTTTTCAAGTCGTAACATATAATACAAAACATTAAAATATTCTTAGGACTAACATCATAAATATGTAACTTCCAGCAGAAGTAATCTTTCTTGATAATACTTTACCTCTAGTTGAAGCAGATTATTTTTATGAAATACTACAATATTGCTCTTTGTATCACGCAGGTGCATTATAAATTTACAGATTCAAGGTAGAATTGGCATAATTTCTACAAGAAAAAAAATTATGTGAAAGTTCCATGACACCCGACGTTTAAAAACGACTGACGGCTAAGAAATTTTCTGCCAGCCGGAGTGGCCGAGCGGTTCTAGGCACTGCAGGTTCGAATCCTGCCTCGGGCATGGATGTGTATGATGTCCTTAGGTTAGAGTTAGGTTTAAGTAGTTCTTAGTTCTAGGGGACTGGTGACCTCAGAAGTTAAGTCCCATAGTGCTCAGAACCATTTAAGAAATTTCTGAAAATGTACGTTTAAAGCACAACACTAAGTGACCCATGGATTGTTGGAAAACCGCAAAAGGACGGGATAGAAGTTACTTAAATTGAAGGCAACTGCTGCCACATTTGCATATTTTGAATAAAATGAGCGTCTCCAACTGACACGAAACCGGTCGTGACTTTTAATAAAAGTATTTTCCAGCCACTGAAGATCATTTCATTCAAAACAGGGCAGAAGTGTTTGAGATGTGGTGCTACAGAAAGATGTTCAAAATTAGTTGAACTGATAATTGTCCGCAGAACTAGCGATGAGGGGAAAATGTGTAAAATATTGCAAACAAGAATGCACAAGACGATAACACATGTGTTACGAAAAATGGTTCAATTGGCTCTGAGCACTATGGGACTTAACATCTGTGGTCATCAGTCTCCTAGAACTTAGAACTACTTAAACCTAACTAACCTAAGGACATTACACACATCCATGCCCGAGGCAGGATTCGAACCTGCGACCGAAGCAGTCGCGCGGTTCCGGACTGAGCGCCTAGAACCGCTAGACCACCGCGGCCGGCCATGTGTTACGACATCAGAGAATAGCTTCCATGGTATAAGAGGGAACTATAGAGAATAAAAGCTGTAGGGGACGACACAGACTGGAATACATCAAATAAATAATTGAGAACGTAGGGTGCAAGCGCAACTCTGGGATGAAGAGGTTGTTACAGGAAAGGATTTCTTGTCAGGCCGCATCAAACCAGTCAGAAAACTGATGACACAAAGAGACTTAATTTTTTTCGTTTCACCATTGTAGTCCTATGTCCAAGCGAAGTTTGTTATTCAGGCAATATTAGATCAAACTCAGATCGTATTAAAAACAGTAGTATAATTTTTGAAAAACGGAATTCAAAAAATGTGTATTTTGAAGATGTTCATACAGTTAATGCAGACACTGTGTCAAAGTGAAACGAATAACTCGTAGCAAAACAGAATTTATGCCAGTAACAAATTGGAAATTGCAAGAACAGAGATAAGAGAATAAAAAAATTTAGAAAGACCTACAGGAAGAAGAAGCAGCATGACTAGAATTTAACGTTTCACTGAAAATGAGATCGTTAAACACGGTGACAAACTCATTAAGTGAATCATTGTAGTACCAGCAGATGAGGTTTAGTGGAACTACGAAATATACAGATCAAAAATTGCTCCTCCACAATACAGATACAACGGTTGAAGCACTGCAGCATCTCGATAGGTTCATTACAAAGCAAGTTATAGGGAGAACATCACATTATGGGTCCATCATTCTGAGTCATTCCGCAAATTACACGTTTTTATGATATTTTTGGAACAAATAATGAAGTGATCAACGTAAATTTCTTTTGCACATTATTCATTGATTCTTGTGCAACATTTTCTAATGGTTTTAAGAAATTTAGACATCAAATGTTCAAATGTGTGTGAAGTCTTATGGGACTTAACTGCTAAGGTCATCAGTCCCTAAGCTTACACACTACTTAAGCTAAATTATCCTAAGGACAAACACACACACCCATGCCCGAGGGAGGATTCGAACCTCCGCCGGGACCAGCCGCACGATCCGTGACTGCAGCGCCCCAGACCGCTCGACTAAGCCCGCGCTGCAAATTTAGTAATCGTGAGGTCCCTTTTGGGAGGAGTTAAAGTTACTCTGTCCAGAATGACATGTGTCCATATGGTAGTCCTGCATTCCGAAAATCTTGACTGAAATAAAAATCAAAGAATTTTCTTAATCTATAGGATATTTCGCATAAATTAAAAACAAAATTTTTGAAGTTTGGAAAAACAATAAAATCTGGAATGTTCGAAACAAAGATGTAGTTTTGTCGAAAGTTTTGGTCACTTTTTTGCAGTAACTAACGAATAAATTAAAATAAAAAAGTGAGGCTGTTACTCCTTGCTGACATTCCAGAGGAGTAATTCTGACAAATTTCAGAAAGATTATTAGTGTGCATGCAATCCAGTTCGTCACCTTCAGATAGAGTGTATTTCAGGCTGTCAAAATGGATTGGGATCACGTTAATAAAGCTGTCTTTCTCAAATTTGGCCGAATTACTCATCGGGAATGCCTGCAAGAAGTAACAGACTATTTCTTAATTTTAATTTATTCATTATTTGCTGCAAAAATGTGACAAAAAACATGAGACAAAACCACATCTTTCTTCCAAACGTCCCCAGTTTCATTATTTTCCCAACTTTCAGAAACCTGTGCTATTACGTCGTGCGCGATATCCAATATATTAAGAACTTTTTTATTTTATTTCAATTAACATTTGCAGACTGCAGGTCTTCTGTCATGGACACACCACATTTTGGATAGAGCAACCTTAACTTCTCGGCTGGGAGGCTTAATGATGACTGAATTTATTTCAGAAAATGTTGCACAAGAATCAATAAATAAAGTGCAAAAAGATTTACGGTGGTAACTTCATCAGTTTCTCCAAAAAAATCGTGAAAAACGCTTATTTTATGAGCTAACTGAGGAAAATGATCCCTTTTACGAAGGAGAAGGTATTCATGGCGATCCGTTTTATAGATGAGATATTTTCCATGCTGTTTGGAGAACCACTATGATTTCATCAGTAACCGATTGTGTTAGTGAACAATGAAGTTGTATCGTGAACTGCTAATGAAATAGACTCTTAAGATAACAATAACTGTTTTATTTATGGTACAGTCGTTATTTAATCTACTACTAACTTGTAGACCACCCAAAAAGATATTGACATTTTTCAATAAATGTCGAAGAAAATTCTGAAATTTATGTTTCGGCTACAATTAACGCATTTTCAGTAAATCGTAGGAACTCATTCTCAGTACTGAGCAGTAACAGAGAATGAGTAAAACAAAGTGCTTTATGTGCTAGGCATTTAGTTCAAGGCATGGTGTCGCATTTTAATGGAAATGTCTTTAATGAGGTTCAGTTTCATCATCCAACACCAAACAGATATTTTGGCAATGCTTTGAACAAACGCCTCTAGTTTGGAAAGGCAAGAAGTGGGGCTAGAAGAGGATCGATACGATGAAGACGACAAAATTGGCATTCCAAGGCGTTTCCGTGGAAATCTTGAAAAAACTGAACACATGGAGGACAAAAAATTGATAATAATGATATGTCACTTCGGAGAACCGAGAAGGATTTGGATGCGAGGTGTACCGAACATCGGCCGAAGGAACAGCAAGCAGTGAGCGCTGCGACTCGTAAGCCGGCGCCGCGGCCGGTGCCGCCGGTGCACGCCAAATAAGCGGCTAAGCGCCACAGCCGCTGCCGCCGCGTCTCGCAGAAATAATGGGATGTCCGCAACCACCCACACACTCGCCGCAGACGCGACGGCTTAACGACGGTTAGGCATACGGCCTCCTAAGCCAGTTCCGCTCCACGCAAACCCCAAAACAAAGTCGCTAGCTCCAGAGAGGAAAGCAGTGCATTCACTGGGCGCATGTGCCACAGTATAAATCGTGAACGCCATACTGGTAATCAGCGAGCACGGCTAGACTTCCAGATGCCAGCTGCAGAGTTATTCGCCTCCGTCTTGAAACGACCGTCACTAACATGATAAATTTTTAAAGCCAGCGAGCTTTCTCACCGCAACTATTGCGTTGCTTGTACTACTCGTAGAATATGAATACAACGTCGCTTCTCACTAGCGGTTTTTTCAGTTCCAGCACACAGCATTATATAAAACGCGCCTATGAATCCAGCAGACATCACTATGTTGCTACTCCATGTGTAGCACCATAAAACATAATTCTTCCGTCCCATTTTTGAATCACATGGAAAACAGTTAACTAGATGACGAGGCTTCGTTAAACACCACTAGCGTTTTCTATTCGAGGTGTCATGCAGCCTCCAGGTAGACAATAAACGGTATTTTTTATTTGCGTATAAAGACATCCTGGTATTAGTATTTTGACGGTAATCGCGAAATTTTTTTATCGAATAATTTTTATCCATTGTCGAGAGACGATGATTTAGCGATTTTCCTAGGTGGTTCATTAAACGAGCCACTTTTATACTTTAAACGTGTACGAATCGTTTAAAGCTTTACACGGAGGTCCATAAATGGATAAAGTAAAAAATAATTTTTATTTAATCCAAAAGTACTTATTCTTTGTCGAGGTACGATGGTTAAAAGTCGAACAAATGTAGCACGTAAAATTCGTTCTTACGTGAAATAAACCCACGAAAACGGTTTAAAGTGAATCAAAGGAATAAAAATTACATTTTTACGATAAAATTGAAATCTCGCTTCTAAAAATCTATATTCATTCGGATTTAACGTACAAAGAAACACGAAAAAAGTTTGGAAGTTTGTGGTAAGGTCTTATGGGACTAAACTGCTGAGGTCATCAATCCCTAAGCTTACGCACTATTTAATCTAACTTACACTGAGGACAACACGCACATACACACCCATGCCCGAGGGAGGACTCGAAACTCCGACGGGGGGAGCCGCCCGGACCGTGACAAGACGCTCTAGACAGCGCGGGTATCACGCGCGGCAAGAAAACACGTTTATTTGTGATATTTTTTTACGCGCGCAACTTCTAAGTTTCAGACTTTCGCGAATCGATTGAAATTATGTAAGAAGATACACAAATATATGTAATTATTTATCCTCGCGTTGTTTTGTGAAAGATTTATCTGTTACCACGAGTCCGCAGCTCGTGGTCGTGCGGTAGCGTTCTCGCTTCCCGCGCCGCGGTTCCCGGGTTCGATTCCCGGCGGGGTTAGGGATTTTCTCTCTGCCTCGTGATGACTGGGTGTTGCTTGATATCCTTAGGTTAGTTAGGTTGAAGCATCCTCAATCTGGTATACTTCCTATTATAGATGCTCCCCCAGTCTCGAATACCTTCTATTGTAGACCCACCACACCCTCTAGAAGCACATAAATTTGTGTCCATTTGTTATTTAACTCATCACCGTACATTTAACAGGGGGTGGGTCTAAGAGAACTCACTGGGCTGGGGAAGTGGGGTTAACTCGTAAAAAAGAGCGAATATGTCAAGATGTTTTGATTTGCGTTCTTGGAAGCTGCCAGGTAAGTCGGAAAGCTAGTTCCCTTCTTTTACATCCCTAGCTCTGCCCAGAACATATTCGTCTGTTTTTGTACTACAATAGGAGCCTTTTTAATTCTGGTTTCCAGCTTTAACTCCACCAAAATTTTGACACGAGAGCTCTATAGCTTGGCAATGAATGTAGATGAGGTACAGTTTCTTTTTTATTGTCTTTTGAACCATATTGCTTATATCGTGGGAACGGAGAAAGCTCTCACCAAACAAGAGGATCATGAATTACACGTATTTTTGTCTACCTTCTTACAAGATTCGCACAAGTTTGGAACAAGGAAGTGGCGGGCGTAAAAACTTCAAAAAAACCTGTTTTTGCACGTAAAATCCTAATAAAGCAAGACTGCTAAAAGCGAGTATTCAATTTTTTCGTGAGCATGAATTTTTATTTATTTGATTCAGTTTCAACGTGTTCCCGCGCGCTCATTTCACGTAAGGACGATTTTTATTTGGTACATTCAGCTAGACATTAAACCATCGTATGTAGACAACGAATAGAGAATATTGGATAAAAAATTATTTTTTACTTCCTCCATTTATCTACCTTCGCTCAAAGTTTGAACCGATTCCTACAAGTTTGAACCGATTCCTACAAGTTTGAACCGATTCCTACAAGTTTGAACCGATTCCTACAAGTTTGAACCGATTCCTACAAGTTTGAACCGATTCCTACAAGTTTGAACCAATTCCTACAAGTTTGACCTACAGTAATGGTGTGCTTCAAAGATCTCCCTGAAAACTGTTAAACCATCGTACCTCGACAATGGATAAAGACTGTCAGATAAGATATTCCTGTTGACTTTCTGCATTTATCTACCTCCTGAAAAGTTTGAACCGATCCGTACAAGTTTAAAATATGCAGGTGGCGCGCTCAAAAAACCTCCCAGGAAACCGTTAAACCATCGTATCTCGGCAACGGACAAAGACTATAGAATTTAAAAAAAAATTCTTTTTGACTTTACCCATTTATCTACCTTCGTGCATAGTTTGAACTGATTTGTAAAAGTATGAAAGTGGCTCAAAAAAATTCGCAGGAGAACGTAAAATCTTCGTATCTTGATAACGAATGAAGATTATTTGATAATAAAATTTCTTTTTGACATTATCCTTTTATCTAAATTTGTGCAAAGTTTGAACCGATTCATACAAGTTTAAAGTACAGATGCAGCGCGCTCAACACACTTCTCAGAAAAACATTAGACCGTTGTACCTCAAAAACGGACAAAAGTTATTAGACAAAAAAAATTTCACCTTATCCATTTATCTACTTTGACAGAATATTTGATCGTATTCGTACAAATTTGAAGTGTGGATGTAGCGTGCTCAAAAAAACCTCACAGAAGGAAATCGTCGTATCATCGTATCTTCCCAACGGCTAAAGATTATTGTATAAAAAGTATCTTTGAGTTTATCCATTTATCTGCCTCGATGTTAATTTTGAACCGATTCGTACAAGTTGAAAGTATAGATATGGCGCTCTTCAAAACCGTCCTAGGAAAACGTTAAACAATCGTATCTCGAAAACGGATAAAGACTATTGGAGAAAAAAAATCACTTTGAGTGTATCCATTTTTCTGCCTTTGTGCATAGTTTTAACCGATTCGTGCAAGTTGAATGTGTAGAAGTGGCGCGCTTCAAAGATCTCCCAGAAAAACCTTTTTTTTTATTTCAAGTATGATCCAAACAAGCAATATTTTCTCAAACGGTTAAAATTTATTTTACACTAAGGTCCGATACACCTGTGGGCAAGACTTCAACCATGTGTCTCACTCCAGTCCGAAGTTATTTCAGAGAGACTGTTTTTGCACGTAAAACATGAACGGTGGACGTACAGGTGGTGCCATTAGTTGATCATTAATTTCATCCCTATTAAAATCTCTTAAAAGAATTGATAGATTCACACAATTTGCCTGGGCGGTTGCTCCGATTCGTCGTTCAATTCTTGCTTAATATACTGCAACCTAGCTATAGTGTGACAGACGTTGAATGGCTGTACAAATGACCGCTGTTAAGGGCTAAACCTAAAACCTTTACCCCATGTTCCTATCTCAGATAGGAACCGTTCACCAAGAATCCCACAAACCGCTATACTGCGCGCGGCCTTTTCAGACATATTTGTTGCAGCGCATTCGTGATGTAATGATGTATCTTTGGTATTATATAGCACGATTACCCTCTCATTTATACGAATACGATCGTGTGCTAGAAACCATAGAAAATAAATAAAAAATCTGCTAAATTTTCTGTGAAGCCTTAAAAACCACATATATTATATAATAATAAATATTAATTTGTACAAAGATTAATATACAAAAATATATAAAGTATATATAGTGACATATAAAGTAAAAATAAAACATGTCGTTTATCAAAACACTCTTGAGCTACCAGAAGCGCAAATCGTAATTTATCAACTAATTAAGTCTTTGCCTTTCCAATAATTTCTGTCGATAAATAAGGAAAGGATTTCAGGTTTGTTGAACATTTTAGAGACAGCAGGAAATAAAAACCACATACAAATATACTCTCTTCAACAGCTTTCTTACGAAGGCGTAAGAAATCGAAGTAAAGGTAGGTTGAGAGCACGCTCGGCAAACACGAGAACGGACACCATTTGAGGTGTTTACGTTGGGGACCGCGATAAGAGCGGCCGACCGAGAGTATGTCTGCAAGTGGAGCGGAGGGCGCGGGAAATCCAGCGTAGTGTTGCCGGCGCGGAAGAACGCGCACCGCCGCCGCTCCGGACGGATCGCAGTGGGCAATCCCCCGCGCTGCGTGCCGCTGCGCTCCAAGAGCGAGCAAGTTGTGCTTTCAGCTGATAAACAGATATCTTCGTCAGATGTGCAACAATCCAAAACAGTGTCGTAGCCATATTAGATCATCTTAGTAACTTATTCGTCTTTTAGTGTTATAGAGGAATCTGTACAATAAATGAAATATTCCCGCTATTTTTTTAGAAAAAAGTGTGGAAAACATGACATAATAATGGAAGATATGATTTTTGGTATAAACCATTTCATGTTCTCAAAAGACAAAAATGGTTCAAATGGCTCTGAGCACTATGGGACTTAACTTCTGAAGCCATCAGTCACCTAGAACTTAGAACTACTGAAACCTAACTAACCTAAGGACATCACACACATCCATGCCCGAGGCAGGATTCGAACCTGCGACCGTAGTGATCGCGCGGTTCCAGGCTGTAGCACTTAAAACCGCTCGGCCACCCGGGCCGGCTCTAAAAGACAAATATTGAACATAATATACTAGGTGTTTCATAATGACGTATCAGAAATTTAGGGACAGTTTTCCTACACCATAACAAGAAAAAATTATTCAGTAAACAAGGGATCTAAAATGCATACCCTAAGAGCTATGAGCACTTGCTCGTCCTCGATAACGTGAAACACACCTCTCCTACTAAAAGATCTTTGCTTTCCATATTTATAGAGGATATAGTATGGACCAAAAGAAGAAAAATGTATCCAGTAAACATGGGCTATAAACTGTATACCTTTAAGAGCTCTGGACACTTGTTCAGCAACATAAGTAGCGGAGACGAACAAGTACTCATAGCTCTTAAGGTATGTACTTTAGACCCCATGTCTAGTGGACATTTTATGCTTGTTTTTGTCCATACCATCTCCTCCCTAAATATGGAAAGCAAAGAGCTTGAATTAGAAGAGGTGTGTTTCATAGTATGGAGAATGAACAAGTGCTCATAGCTCGGAGGATATGCATTTTAGAGCCCATGTCTAATGGACAATTTTTTCCTGTTCTGGTGTAAGAAACCTGCCACCACATTTTAAAACGTCATTCTGAAACACCATGTATAGCGGTTGATTATACGGAATATTGTCGTAAATGCTGAGAACTGTAGGTTATTTTTGGAACATTTGGTCATGAGAATAAGTAATTCAAATGTGACTCGATAATGAAATAATGCTTTCTTGTTAAAATGTTTGGTTTGACCATTATAAAGCAAGAACAAAATAATGAAGCAAATTTAAATTGTAGGAAAATGCTGGGCAGATTTAAAAGTTAACGAAAGACGTAATGCGTTTGCCCACAAAGACTAATTGGAAGCGAACTAAGTCGTTATGAGGGAGAACTGTGTTAATCGCCGTGGAAAGGGGTAAAAGTGCGCGGGGAGCGGCGCTGGCGGGCTAGCAGGGGCGCGCAGCCAGCAGAGGCACTCACCGGCGTCCGCGCGTCGGGAGGCTGCCATGGTCGTGTTGTCTGCAGAGAGGTCCGCGTCCAACTGCGCGCAGAGCCGCGCGCCGCCGGCCGCTAGCATCCCTCCTGCCTCCACGCACGCGCACTCATCGATCTTGCGACACTCGCGGGGGGCGAGGGGCGCGGGTGGCAGGGCCCCCCTTAATACCTCTACAACAAAATAGCTGATTTGAATAACACATCGCGTCGCGTGTGAAAATTCAATTAACGGCCCTGCACCCGTGTCGGAATGCAAATTTTTATTACAATTGGCCTGGGGTCGCCGGGTCACCAGATCGGCCCGGCGCTGCAAAAAGTAGCAGATAATGCCGCTGCTCCCGTGTGCAGTATTTCAGGATGCTTTTTACAGACCGCGGATGTTAGTTTCGCGATTTTGTAGAGGATTTTTCCCTCTGAGTGCTGGCACAATTATGCAAATCGACTGGAAGAACCATTCGTGCAACAATGAGATAAGGCATCGTGATTTAACTGAAGCATACAGAACTACTAACAGTTTAAGGATATTCTACATGGTGTCTCAAACGTTTTGGGGCAAATTGAAACAGGTGATATTGGGTCCACAGCCGATTATATTGCGATAGGGAACGAACGGTCGGAAACGCATATTTATTGTTTTATGGACATACGCAGCACAGACCGCATAACAATCAACGTAGTTCATAGTAATTGTTCAGAGAGACCACTGCCAGTCTCAATGCAAGTATTCCAACGGCGCATGCAGTTCTGCCGGACTCTCGCAAAGATCCCGGAAGGCTGATGTACACTGGGACAGGCAGCGGGTGATAAATAGAGTGCACCCATGACCACCAAACAGACATGTGTAGTGTATGGCGCATAGTCAAAGATGGAACATTACTTGTCACGAGAGCTGACCGATAAGTGCCCGTAAAGCAGCATGAATGCACTGAGAGCGATTTCCCAACAAGCATCATCTTACTAGAAGAAGAATTTTATCTCCGTGGATACCAACTTACGAGAGGCGGGGTCGTTCACACCACAGGGAGCCGGCCAAGGTTCCCGCCAAAGACGTGCCCGAACACTAGAATCTGAGGAGATGTTGTTGGATCGTGTGGCCGACCACCCAACAATAAGCCCACGTCAACTTGCCCGTGAAATCCATACTTCGAGGAATACACTGTGTAGAGTACTGGTGGAACAGCTACTATATTCCTATCATAAGAACTTCTGCAAGCGTTGAGACCAACGGATTTTGAGCCTTGCGTTTACTTCTGTCAATGTATTATCCACCGCAGTGCTGTAGTGTCGAACTTCGTACAGTTTCACGGATGAGTTATCATTCACCCATAATAATGTTTTCGACAGCTGGAGAAGCTATGTCTGGAGCGAGGACAATCCCCCACCCATCCACATCGGTGTCCGCCAGCAACGATTCTCTGTCAACATATGGGCAAGCATTGTCCTAGATCACCTTATAGGACCTTCTTTGCTGCCTCCTCGTTTGGCCGGACCACCTTACGTGATTTTCCTTCAAGATATGTCGGCAAAATTCCTGGAGTCTGTACCCCTTATTGTCCGCTAAAGGATGTGGTTTCAACTCGACGGTCTACTACCGCAATTCGGTGTTAAAGTGTCCGCGAGCACCTGCGCAATACATGGAACGGGAGATCCTGCACCATGGCCAATGCGATCGCCGGACCTCACACCTCTGGAGTTTTTCCTCTGGCGATAGTCCAGACTTTGGTGTATAAAACCCCATAGAAACGGATGAATATCTCCTTACTATTGTCCAAGGTGCCTGTCTCCTGGTAAAACAGACGCCAGTAATCTTTGAGAGAGTGAGGCAGAACTTCGTATGCTGTTACAATGCACGCACTGAGGCGGACATAACTTTCAACAGTTACTATAAGCTACGTTGTAGTTATGCACTGTATGCTGTATATGTCCATAACACAATAAATATGCATTTCCAAACATTGTTCCCCTGTCTCAGCGTAATCGATTGTGGAGCCACTATCACCTGTTTCAATTTGACCCAAAAGGTTTGACACACTCTATACAATGAGAATCATTGTCAATATCCGTCTGAAACCAGTTCCACAAACCCAGTACAATATTTCACGATGGGAGACACCTTCCACGATATACAGTCACTATACATAGACTAATAAGGAAGCAGAGTCTTCTGCACAAGGCCGGCCGGGGTGGCCGAGCGGTTAAAGGCGCTACAGTCTGGAACCGTACGACCGCTACGGTCGCAGGTTCGAATCCTGCCTCGGGCATGGATGTGTGTGATGTCCTTAGGTTAGTTAGGTTTAAGTAGTTCAAAGTTCTAGGGGACTTATGACCACAGCAGTTGAGTCCCACAGTGCTCAGAGCCACTTGAACCATATTCTGCACAAGAGATGGTAAACACAGCATTGTGGTAAGTATAGCGAGGTACTGAATGAAACGCATTTCGCAGTCAAGAGAGCAATGCGCGGAGCCCTCAAAAACTACCACAACAAGATATTATCAAAATATCTCTCGTAAAACGTAAAGAAATTCTTGTCATAATTATGTAAAGGCTGTTAGTGGTATCAAATTTAGTGTGGAGACATTTATTAACGATACAAGGACTGAAACTGAGGGTAGCAGAGCAAAAACAGAAACTGGGTTTTTAAATGTTCTTTTACAAATGAAAATCCAGGGGGTATTGTCCCAGTTTTATTCCCGCACCACCAAAAACTTTTGTAATATGGATATTACTGTCGATGGTGCTATGAAATAGCTGATACCACAAAACCTGAACAATGTTCCACGTCTCGATTGAATCCCTATAAGCTTCTACATTGAATTTTCAGGCGTAGATCCCTCGAACAAAAAACCATACCCAATGGTTCAAAGGAAACACAGGTCACGCCCGTCTACAGGAAGGGTAGCAGCAACCACGTACAAAACTACCGTCCCGTACCCAAACATAGATTTTTTTTGTATAATCGTAGAACACATTCCAAGCTCATACGTATTGTGATATATCGAACTGAATGATATCCTCCATGCCGATAAACATGGATTCCGAAAACGTCGATCATACGAAACCCAACTAGCACATTTCTCACATAACAACCTCGAAGTCATAGATCAAGGCAGCCAGTTAGATGCAGAATTCCTCTATTTCCGAAAAGCAGTTTTCAGTGGGGAGGATGAAGCACGTTATGTTGGATGGAGAGTCATCGACAATTTAGAAGTAACTTCAGGTGACCGTCCGCTTCTCGTGTATCGCTGGGCGGTGTGGGATCCGTATCAGATAGAACTGACGGACAACATTGATAAAGTTCAGAGAAGATAGTTCTTTTTGTAATACAGCGAAGTAGGGGAGAGTGTGTCACGGACATGATACGCTAGTTGTGGTGACACTCCTTAGAACAAAGGTGTAACGTTGCGGCAAGATATTTTCACTAAATTCCAATCACCAACTTTCTCCTCCGAATCGAAAATATTTCTATGGCTTCCACCTACATAGAGAGAAATGATCATCATAGTAAAATAAGAGAAACCAGAGTTCGTACGGAAAGATTTAAGTGTTAGT
Organism: Schistocerca piceifrons; assembly: GCF_021461385.2. NCBI lineage: Eukaryota > Metazoa > Arthropoda > Insecta > Orthoptera > Acrididae > Schistocerca > Schistocerca piceifrons. The sequence goes on along the minus strand of NC_060149.1, from coordinate 442,912,799 downwards.
TTTCCCCGCGCACTGTTCGAAAGTGGAACGCTGATTAAGTAGCTTGAAAGCGGTTCGATCAAACCTCCTCCCACACTTAATTGACAATTGCAGAGTAATCATGTAGATGTTAATGTAGTAGATCAAGTTGTGTCTCAGGGACGTTTATTGGGACCCTTGATTTTCATTTTGCGTGTTAATAACCTGGCGGACCATATTACTAGTAATCTCAGTTTTTCGCACATTATTTCGTCATCTATAACGCATATGTAGTCAGATCTTGATAAGCTTTCCAAGTTGTGCAAAGATCAGCAGATTTCTTTAAATTTTCCTAAATGTAAAACTGTTCACTTAAAAAAATGAAGAAAACATAGTATCCTGTGACTGCAGTACCAACGATGCACAGTTGGAATTGGTGAAATCATATATATACCTGGGATTAACACTTTGTACGGATATGAACTGGAACAATCACATTGACTTAGTTGTAGCTAAAGTAGGGGATAGGGTTCGGTTTATTGGTAGAATACTGGCAAAAAGCAGTCAGTCTACGGAGTAGATTTCTTACAAATCGTTAGTGTGACTCATCTCAGAATATTGCTCTAGTGTGAGGGACCGTACCAAATTGGGCCAACAGCAGATATTGAATTTACACAGTCAAGGACGGCACAAATGTTTGCTTCACCCCGTAAGAGGAGTCACGGAGATGCTGAAGAAACTAAACTGGCGGGCACCTGAAGACAAACGCAAACTATCTCGACACAACCTATTTACCAAGTTTCAAAAACCGGCTTTAAACGAAGACTCTAGGAACATACTAAAAGCCCCTACGAATCGCTCTTATAGACATCGCAAGAACAAGATTACATTAAATGCAGTGCACACAGGCATTTCAATGGTCATTCTTCCCACACGCAATGTATGAATGAAACGGGAGGAAGTCCCAATAGCCGGCCGGAGTGGCCGAGCGGTTCTAGGCGCTTCAGTCTGGAACCGCGCGACCGCTACGGTCGCAGATTCAAATCCTGCCTCGGGCATGGATGTGTGTGATGTCCTTAGGTTAGTTAGGTTTAAGTAGTTCTAAGTTCTTGGGGACTGATGACCTCAGATGTTAAGTCCCATAGCGCTCAGAGCCAAGTCCCAATAGCTGTACTTTGTACTTCAATCGTTTGTAGAGTATGGATGGAAACGTAGATTTATCTTACGCGTGTTGTTAGACTCGTCAGTCAAATTTTCTTAGACAGGTGTTGTTGGGCACAATATGAAATAAAATACGGGCGTAAATTACGTAAGGTCTTAGATTAATTTGATCATATTCACTTCAGTTACATACTACCGTATTAGCTTAGGTATAAAATGGTTCAAATGGCTTTAAGCACAATAGGACTTAACATCTGAGGTCATCAGTCCACTAGGCTTAGAACTACTTAAACCTAACTAATATAAGGACACCACACACATCCATGCCCGCGGTAGGATTTGAACCTGCAACTTAGGTATAAACAACTAATTTCACGATCAGGTCCAGGATTCATGGCTATGCCGCTGCCTAATCTTTGAACTACGTTGTAGAGGGGCATATTGCCCTCTCTCTCTCTCTCTCTCTCTCTCTCTCTCTCTCTCTCTCTCTCTGTATATCTCTTCGAAAATGCCTTGACTAACACATTTTCCTATAAAGTGGAACGTCAAACAAAACTTTTCAAATGGTGTTCTCCATCGGCTGTATACGTGCAAACGTGTGAAGACTTAGATTCTAGTGGAGCAGGGAATGAAAGAAAAAGCCACGTGACATTAAAAAACATCACTGTACTGCGAACCAAACACAAATCAATCAACGTTTGCGAAAAAATCTGCTGCTGAATAACATTTAGTACCGTCTCCCTCCATCCCGTGGATTGTATCATGCTTGGATCCACCTTGTTATGCTTGCATCGAAAACGTGACCGTCTCTTTATAGGCGGCCCTTCTGAGAACATCCAGTTCGAAGGATAAGGTCTCGTCGATCACGAGGACATGAAGAATTTAGTACAAGCTCCGCTAGGTTAAGGATATGAAAAGAAATCCGTACTGTCCTTCTCAGAGGAATCCTCTCGGTATTTGCGCTATGTGTTTTAGTGAAAACATGAAAAACAGAAAGTTCTCACATGAGAGTTGAATGTCTTATCACGGCACCACCCTACTCGGTTTGAAGAGGGTTTCTGCGACGACGCACTGCAAGTACTAACTGGCCCCTGGCACGCTCAGTTGGGTTCATGTAAGAAGGTATGGGAACACATTCAATTCGGTTGATTCCTATTCCTGGACGACATTCACGAGGTGTCTTCGGTGCTCTCGTGCACTACCGTCTTAAAAGACGAAGCCATCGCCGAAATGTTCATTGTATGGTTGGACAGTAGTTTGGAAGATCTTGTTCCGATACTGAACGTCACTCAAAGTACTGTCGATATGGATAAGGGGCGCTTGTCGTACGTACATTACACTGGCCCAAAACACAACTGACCATTCCGCCATTTAAACCCTCGTGGATATATGCCCTAGACGAGCTCTGTCGTCTATCCGCATCCAAAATCTTCTTCGGCGATCGTCATGCGTCAGATATCTCACACTAGTTACTGAAGAGAACTAGAAGTCAAGAAACCAGGTTTCATGCCAAGTGTTTCTTTATCTACTATCTTCTCACGCCACAGTACTGAGAAGATTTGAACTGTTTTTTCGCAGTGGGTGCGTTGAGTCTAAATTGCTCGTGTGGAAACAGCTATAAACTGTCTGGGTAGACATAGACCTTTAGTTGCCTCCCGAAGACAGCACGCATCTCTGATACATTCTTCCCGAGGTCACGTGCAAGCGATAAGTTGTAGGTGTAGTCATCAGCTGGTGTTGACTGCGGTCGTCCACTACGAGGCAGGTCTTCATTGTTTTGTGTCTCAAGAAAGCGACTGAGTGTTGGAAAGACGTCACTGTGGTGTGATCTATTCTACGAGCAACGTTCCATACTGACAACCCTTCTTGTTGTAAAGTGACACTGATCACGTGGTCTAAGCCTGAAAAAGCTCTTCAAGGCCTTTTGACAGATTGAATAGCGTACTAAGGTCTCATCGTCTCGTTAACATTAGGAGATATAACGAGCAGCACTAAACAGAGCCAGAAACGCTGTTTTAATTTTATCTCAGTTACTGAAAGAACGAATTCCTGAGGTCAAAAGACTATTGAGGACGGACTTTCCGATCCTAAAAACACAAGCTATGTATAACGTGAGGATGATGCAAAACTTACCCTGAGCACTTTACTCTTATGAACTTTGGTGGCGGACTTCTCGCATTTAACGGCGACCTTCTAGCCACCTCTGTTTCCAGTCCCCGCATTAATCTTAAATTACTATTGGTGATTAATCTGAAATATACCATAAAGGTTTCCATCAGCTAACAAATATTTTAGTATTTGTTATTCTATCTCATCCTTATGTTGACTTATTTGTAATCGGGACTGAAGATACAAACAACAGATTGGTAGTTTGTCCAACAAACCGACGATAACTATTCATTAAAACAGGTTCTGTCTGCTTATGACTTTGTTCAATAGGTTCAAAAGGCTCTGAGCACTAAGGGACTTAACATCTGAGGTCATCAGTCCCCTAGAACCTAGAACTACTTAAACCTAACTAACCTAAGGTCATCACACACATCCATGCCCGAGGCATGATTCTAACCTGCGACCATAGCTTATGACTTTGTGCATATTATTGTGTGCTACTGGTCCTTCGGAATTACGCCGTTTCCAAGCCAAATTAATTTGTGTCTTTGCACGGTATAAATTTACTTTGCTTGTGATGAGAAAGATAATGCAGGCGAAATCATATACATAACGGGCATACTTACTTCACTCGCGGCCGATATGACCAAAGCGAAGTAATTACGTTTGTGATATTGACAATTTCGTCGTCGTTTCTTCTGATTTTATATAGAGGGACTTACTACGACGTACCTTCCATCACTTCAGCTTGATATTATAACAAGTTTGCTTGTGCGGCTATCATCCGCACAAAGCACATAAATATTACAAAACGGATATTAATATTTTACTGTTCAGGCACACAAATTGATTACGTTTCAAATTGACGAAAATGTATCAGCTCTTAAGAAAGTATAGGCAACCATAAGGGGAAATGACATCGATTGTTCAAGTTATACGTGCTGTTGCCATGTTACACAAGAAATTGATGGAGAAAAAGTCTGCTGTGGCCGGTGGTCTCCGAGCAAGATTCTCTGAACATCTTAAAGATAATACGATACATGAACTGCCCGTGATGTACCTCCAAGGGGCTCTACGAATACCTGTGCAGAAGTAGAGGCCTAAGGGTAAACATTTCGAGCAATGTTGATAACATTTGTAAATCTGTTGATTCACTGGTAACTCAAAAACAGAGGAATTTCAGAGATATCCATTTCTTTTCTTGTTTTGGTGTGAGGTGCCCTGTATAATGCTGATACGAAGATAATCTGATTTTCGTGTGTTGCTACAATGTGCCAAGCATCACATTGCTCAAATTTTTCCCTGAAGATCTGTGAGTATATTTCCATCGTCCAAATTAAATGATCCGAACCACATCACAAAAAAATCTCAAGACCATCACACCACTTTCACTTAACATCATGGTAAATGCTGTTGACCTGACTTCCAATAACCAAAGACATTGCTATTAGAATGACAAATACCAAGGAAGGTGGCACAATGGCAAGACGTTGTATTGGAAAAGGCGGTGATTCTAATACCCATGGGATATCCAGATTTAGGTTTCATGTGTTTTCCCTAAATCGCTTAACCTTCTCAGACCTTGTATATTACAATCAACTTTTGATTTTTTCTATGTCAGCGAATGAGCTAAACTCTCTGTGCCTGATGTGGGACGTAATTGACACCATGTGCTTCCCATGCATTATTTGTTTCCTTTCCGCATGTTCCTAGTAGAAGGCATCGTCTGATTGAACAAATCTATTTGTAACCGTATCAGTATGTCTTTAACTTGTTTTTAGTATTCTTGGTCTAGAACGTGTTCATAATACGTTGTAATTTGCCAAAAGACCTTACACTATCTAATATTTGATTAGTTATTTCATCACAGCAACACAGCGATCTATCATTTTCGGTGCAACCCTGGGTCCACTTTAAGCAACCAACTATATTTTCACTTTCCAGTGTCCCTGTTTTTAATAATTTTAGGTGTTTCATTTTGAGTTTGACAAGTATTACATACATTTCACTTGTTTGGTAACGTAAATGTATTCACTTTCAACGTGTCCTAAAATTTTGGTGAATCACAATTTTTAAAAATTTAGTATCTTAGTCATATTTTTTCCCAAACAGTTCACTGTCCTCCAGCATAAATTTTTATTTGTAAAATCTAAGCTCAGGACTGAGGAGGTTAAGGTGAATGACACTATCATTTCTTAGAATGAGCACTGCCGACTTCGTTCCTTATCCTTCCTCAAACTAAGCACGTGCTCTGTCTCTAATGACGTCGACGGGACGTTATCCTAAGTTTTCTTCCGTCCTTAGAAAATCATATCTTATGCCCACGTCATTAGTTTATTCAACATTCTTCTTCTGTCCCAGAAATCAGTTAGAGCAGCATTAAAACCGAGTTCAACTGCTCCTCGCCGGATCGATCTGTCACTAACCTCTATTGGGAAGCTGTTTTGGGTGTCCTCTGTAGTAGTTGACAATAATCTCTCTCTCTCTCCCTCCCTCTGTTTAATTAAGGACGATTTAGATTTTGGTGGTACCTATCGATTAATTTCTTAACCTGATTAAAGCAATGATTTAGTCTAGTGCATCTATGACGTCCCACCACGCAATATCGTTAGACAGACCCTAATCTTCCTTCGTCTGAACTTCTACAACCATGCAATCATGACCCATGCAAACTTTATTATTTATCTCGAGACGAAAGGATTATTTTCGTTTCATATATATTTTCCAGTGATTGACGTATACATTACAGATTTCACCTATAATGTGAGCTTAACGTCTTTACGGTACAAATTCTTGATTATTCTTCCACGTAATGTCTACAGACAAAATTGAATGTATCCACTTCGTCGTATAACAACACACCATTAACTTGTTTAATAAACCCATTTCTCAAGTCGATACAATAGACATTGTGCAACATGGTAAGTTAATTTACAATTAAAAAAGAAAGCACTTACTTAGGGTTCAAAAATGGTTCAAATGGCTCTGAGCACTATGGGACTTAACTTCGGAGGTCATCAGTCCCCTAGAACTTAGAACTACTTAAACCTAACTAACCCAAGAACAGCACACACATCCACGCCCGAGGCAGGATTTGAGCCTGCGACCGTAGCGGTCACGCGGTTCCAGACTGTAGCGCCTAGAACCGCACGGCTACTCCGGACGGTTCTTACTTAGGGACCCGATGCTGCTTACACATTACTTATGCGCATATCTGCGTGTCACTTTCTGCTACCACAGCCCAAATGAAGATATACTTATATTACAGCTGTAAAATTAGGGTGTTTACGTATATTATTTTGATATAGATATTCTAATTTTCAGAATTTGGATGACAGATAGCTACAAATTACGTTTGACAAAGCCTTTTCTGCAAAGAAACGTTACTTGGAACGTATTTCCAGAAACCATAAAGTACAGACGTAGTGACAAACGAGTAATGCTATAGCCAGAGAAAATTTAATTGCTTGAAGCAAGGTGCTTTTAATGAGGTGTGCGGGAGTTCGGATACTGGAGAGTCCGAACGTCACAGTTGTAGGAATCAAATCAATTATATTTACCAAGAACTGACAAGAGAGGTAAGGCCTGTGATTGAGTATTGATTAAAATAATTTAATTCCCTGCTTGAAATAGAGTTTTGATTCTGTCTATTTCGTCTTTGAAGATCCTGTTTCGACTGTAAAGCAGAGCTCAGAATCACCTCGTTTAAGATATGATGCTTACTGGAGATATGATTTATATGAATGTAGTCTGAATCGGAGGCTAAGGCTTGTGAACAATGGTTGAAGTTTATCGTTTCCTGATATCTTTCACCTCGCCTTAACACATTTTTATGACATTATCAATATTGCATCTGGACTCGAAGTGCTGTCTGTTAAGTTATTGAGGCAGGAGAAGACTATTTCCGAGTTCACTTAACTTTGAACACTACAGACCGTATATAGTTGTTAGATTGATTTATATCAATAAGAAAATATATTCAGAAATTAGTTAAAATGGCTATAGCATTTGAATAATTTGTAGCACCATAAAGCAACTTATGGGCTGCAATTGTAAACTCTTGAATGAGCTAATAGTTGAATGGGACAAAAGGAAAGCAGGAGTCAATCAGTGAATGTTGATCGGTAGTCACTGAAGAGAGAATAAACACTATGTAGTTCTTGGTATTGACCGTAATTATGGCGTATAGATTTTATGAAAGCAGGAATTCTTTGACAGACGATGACTGACCAAACATGCCAGGTTCATCAAGAATCGAAGAAGATACTCAAAAGCTCAGGTAGCAATCCAGAATATGGGTATTCGTGGAAATTCCAAAGTACTGCCATTGGACATCACGTACGAAAAGTGCGTGCAAACATTGCGCAGAAAAAAAAACTGTCTGAATAAAAGGAAAGGAGAAACGAAGTTCATTCTGAAGTTATGAACATATTAATGAAGAACTCAGTTTTTAAAAAACAGGTATTTTGGCACTTTGCGACACGTGTAATTTGAAGTGAAATCGAGAAACCAAGCGCCATTTATGCCCTAAAAATCTCCATTACAAAAGAAGTAATATTTAAATGATTTAGAAGACAATCTGAGCAGCCGTCTTTGTTGTTTGCAGATGATGCTGTCGTTTATGATCTAGTAAAGTCATCAGAAGATCAAAACAAATTGCAAAACGATTTAGAAAAGATATATGTATACTGCGAAAATTGGCAATTGGCCCTAAATAATGAGAAAAGTGAGGTCATCCACATAAGTGCTAAAAGGAATGCGTTAAACTTCGGTTACACGATATATCGGTCAAATCTAAAGGCCATAAATTCGACTAAATACCCAGGAATTACAATTACAATCAACTTAAATTGTAAATAACACATAGAGAATGTTGTGGGAAAGGCAAACCAAAGACCGCGTTTTATTAACAGAACACTTAGAGAATGTAACAGATTTCCTTAAGAAACTACCTACACTTGGCTAGTACGACCTCTTTTGGAGTACTGCTGCGGGATCTGGAATCCTTACCAGATAGGATTAACGAGGTACATCGAGAAAGTTGAAAGAAGAGCAGCACGTTTTGTATTATGGCGAAATACGGGAGTGAGTGTCACTGACATGATATAGGATTTGTAGTGGACATAATTAAAACAAAAGCGTGTTCGTTGCGGCGGAATCTTCTCATGAAATTTCAATCACCAACTTTCTCCCCCGAATACGAAAATACTTTGTTGACGCCCAGCTACATAGCAATAAACGATCACCATGATAAAATAAGGGAAATTAGAGCCCGCACGGGCAGATATGTGTTCGTTCTTTCCGCGCGCTGTTGGAGAGTGGAATAATGGAGAATTATTGTGAAAGTGGTTCGATGAACGCTCTGCCAGGCACTTAAGTGTGATTTTCAGAGTACCGATGTAGATGTAGATGAAGAGGCAATGATGATTCACTCGAAGTTGAATGCTATGCTTATTGTTTGATACCCAGGACATCACTGTGGCATAATGAGTTCAAATGGTTCAAATGGCTCTGAGCACTATGGGACTTAACATCTGAGGTCATCAGTCCGCTAGAACTTAGAACTACTTAAACCTAACTACATCTACATCTACATCTACATTGATACTCCGCAAGCCACCCAACGGTGTGTGGCGGAGGGCACTTTACGTGCCACTGTCATTACCTCCCTTTCCTGTTCCAGTCGCGTATGGTTCGCGGGAAGAACGACTGTCTGAAAGCCTCCGTGCGCGCTCTAATCTCTCTAATTTTACATTCGTGATCTCCACGGGAAGTATAAGTAGGGGGAAGCAATATATTCGATACCTCATCCAGAAACGCACCCTCTCGAAACCTGGCGAGCAAGCTACACCGCGATGCAGAGCGCCTCTCTTGCAGAGTCTGCCACTTGAGTTTATTAAACATCTCCGTAACGCTATCACGGTTACCAAATAACCCAGTGACGAAACGCGCCGCTCTTCTTTGGATCTTCTCTATCTCCTCCGTCAACCCGACCTGGTACGGATCCCACACTGATGAGCAATACTCAAGTATAGGTCGAACGAGTGTTTTGTAAGCCACCTCCTTTGTTGATGGACTACATTTTCTAAGCACTCTCCCAATGAATCTCAACCTGGTACCCGCCTTACCAACAATTAGTTTTATATGATCATTCCACTTCAAATCGTTCCGTACGCATACTCCCAGATATTTTACAGAAGTAACTGCTACCAGTGTTTGTTCCGCTATCACATAATCATACAATAAAGGATCCTTCTTTCTATGTATTCGCAATACATTACATTTGTCTATGTTAAGGGTCAGTTGCCACTCCCTGCACCAAGTGCCTATCCGCTGCAGATCTTCCTGTATTTCGCTACAATTTTCTAATGCAGCAACTTCTCTGTATACTACAGCATCATCCGCGAAAAGCCGCATGGAACTTCCGACACTATCTACTAAGTCATTTATATATATTGTGAAAAGCAATGGTCCCATAACACTCCCCTGTGGCACGCCAGAGGTTACTTTAACGTCTGTAGACGTCTCTCCATTGATAACAACATGCTGTGTTCTGTTTGCTAAAAACTCTTCAATCCAGCCACACAGCTGGTCTGATATTCCGTAGGCTCTTACTTTGTTTATCAGGCGACAGTGCGGAACTGTATCGAACGCCTTCCGGAAGTCAAGAAAAATAGCATCTACCTGGGAGCCTGTATCTAATATTTTCTGGGTCTCATGAACAAATAAGGCGAGTTGGGTCTCACACGATCGCTGTTTCCGGAATCCATGTTGATTCCTACATAGTAGATTCTGGGTTTCCAGAAATGACATGATACGCGAGCAAAAAACATGTTCTAAAATTCTACAAGAGATCGACGTAAGAGATATAGGTCTATAGTTTTGCGCATCTGCTCGACGACCCTTCTTGAAGACTGGGACTATCTGTGCTCTTTTCCAATCATTTGGAACCCTCCGTTCCTCTAGAGACTTGCGGTACACGGCTGTTAGAAGGGGGGCTAGTTCTTTCGCGTACTCTGTGTAGAATCGAATTGGTATCCCGTCAGGTCCAGTGGACTTTCCTCTATTGAGTGATTCCAGTTGCTTTTCTATTCCTTGGACACTTATTTCGATGTCAGCCATTTTTTCGTTTGTGCGAGGATTTAGAGAAGGAACTGCAGTGCGGTCTTCCTCTGTGAAACAGCTTTGGAAAAAGGTGTTTAGTATTTCAGCTTTACGCGAGTCATCCTCTGTTTCAATGCCATCATCATCCCGTAGTGTCTGGATATGCTGTTTCGAGCCACTTACTGATTTAACGTAAGACCAGAACTTCCTAGGATTTTCTGTCAAGTCGGTACATAGAATTTTACTTTCGAATTCAATGAACGCTTCACGCATAGCCCTCCTTACACTAACTTTGACATCGTTTAGCTTCTGTTTGTCTGAGAGGTTTTGGCTGCGTTTAAACTTGGAGTGGAGCTCTCTTTGCTTTCGCAGTAGTTTCCTAACTTTGTTGTTGTACCACGGTGGGTTTTTCCCGTCCCTCACAGTTTTACTCGGCACGTACCTGTCTAAAACGCATTTTACGATTGCCTTGAACTTTTTCCATAAACACTCAACATTGTCAGTGTCGGAACAGAAATTTTCGTTTTGATCTGTTAGGTAGTCTGAAATCTGCCTTCTATTACTCTTGCTAAACAGATAAACCTTCCTCCCTTTTTTTATATTCCTATTAACTTCCATATTCAGGGATGCTGCAACGGCCTTATGATCACTGATTCCCTGCTCTGTACATACAGATTCGAAAAGTTCGGGTCTGTTTGTTATCAGTAGGTCCAATATGTTATCTCCACGAGTCGGTTCTCTGTTTAATTGCTCGAGGTAATTTTCGGATAGTGCACTCAGTATAATGTCACTCGATGCTCTGTCCCTACCACCCGTCCTAAACATCTGAGTGTCCCAGTCTATATCTGGTAAATTGAAATCTCCACCTAAGACTATAACATGCTGAGAAAATTTATGTGAAATGTATTCCAAATTTTCTCTCAGTTGTTCTGCCACTAATGCTGCTGAGTCGGGAGGTCGGTAAAAGGAGCCAATTATAAACCTAGTTCGGTTGTTTAGTGTAACCTCCACCCATAATAATTCACAGGAACTATCCACTTCTACTTCACTACAGGATAAACTACTACTAACAGCGATGAACACTCCACCACCGGTTGCATGCAATCTATCCTTTCTAAACACCGTCTGTACCTTTGTAAAAATTTCGGCAGAATTTATCTCTGGCTTAAGCCAGCTTTCTGTACCTATAACGATTTCAGCTTCGGTGCTTTCTATCAGCGCTTGAAGTTCCGGTACTTTACCAACGCAGCTTCGACAGTTGACAATTAGAATACCGATTGCTGCTTGTTCCCCGCATGTCCTGACTTTGCCCCGCACCCGTTGAGGCTGTTGCCCTTTCTGTACTTGCCCAAGGCCATCTAACCTAAAAAACCGCCCAGCCCACGCCACACAACCCCTGCTACCCGTGTAGCCGCTTGTTGCGTGTAGTGGACTCCTGACCTATCCAGCGGAACCCGAAACCCCACCACCCTATGGCGCAAGTCGAGGAATCTGCAGCCCACACGGTCGCAGAACCGTCTCAGCCTCTGATTCAGACCCTCCACTCGGCTCTGTACCAAAGGTCCGCAGTCAGTCCTGTCGACGATGCTGCAGATGGTGAGCTCTGCTTTCATCCCGGTAGCGAGACTAGCAGCCTTCACCAAATCAGATAGCCGCCGGAAGCCAGAGAGGATTTCCTCCGATCCATAGCGACACACATCATTGGTGCCGACATGAGCGACCACCTGCAGATGGGTGCACCCTGTACCCTTCATGGCATCCGGAAGGACCCTTTCCACATCTGGAATGACTCCCCCCGGTATGCACACGGAATGCACATTGGTTTTCTTCCCCTCTCTTGCTGCCATTTCCCTAAGGGGCCCCATTACGCGCCTGACGTTGGAGCTCCCAACTACCAGTAAGCCCACCCTCTGCGACTGCCCGGATCTTGCAGACTGAGGGGCAACCTCTGGAACAGGACAAGCAGCCATGTCAGGCCGAAGATCAGTATCAGCCTGAGACAGAGCCTAACCTAAGGACATCGCACACATCCATGCCCGAGGCAGGATTCGAACCTGCGACCGTAGCGGTCGCGAGGTTCCAGACTGTAGCGCCTAGAACCGCTCGGCCTCTCCGGCCAGCGGCATAATGAGTACCCAGTGCTCAGTCAAATAGTCTAAAATGAAAATGGAGAGACCTCAGTTGCGTAGGAACGGATCCGCCTTACATAATGATTAATGCGCCGGACCACAACGCTTTATTTGTGTAGGAATTTTTGGCTTGTAAATATATCGCAATCCTAGTAGGTATATCTCACTCAACTGCTTTGGTAACGTGCAGTCTGTTTCCATGTACTAAAATGAAATTTGCGTTAAAAGGACTCATTAAACGACGGTGGAAAAGGTAAAGGCAAAAATAGCGGAGCCTCTGCGCCGCTGAGCGGAAAACAACGTGCAGAAATATTTTGAGCGGTAGAAGGAATACACACGTGTCTGCCACTTGAATGGAAGCTGCTTTGAGAACGAGCACCAATAATTGGCCATTAGGTATACCTCCTTGCAAGATAGCCTCGTTTGTTCGGCATCATATGTCACATCAAACGAATTGTATATCATTGTTTTCGTTACGTATTTCCAAAGGAGCATAACACAGAGACGCTACAGGATATAATTTCTGCAATATGTAGAAATTTACGAGGCCTAAGCACACTAACTCTTGCGATGTAACTTTGTATAAATCTGACGCTTCACTGACACTGAACATGAGATTCTTACAAGAATATACAAGGTATTTGACGATTTATGTTACAGGCTTCTAGGGATTGTAGAGGAGGCTATGTTTGAAGCTAGGATCGTTTTCAAATCTCCCAGTTCAAGGTATGCACACTTTGGAGACAATTAGATCTGACCTGTGTGCTCGACATGAGCCCATGGCATGGGCAATATTTCGAGTAGGGAGACCGGGGCTAGTTGTTACACGGCGCAAGCTGTTACTTGGCTCTAAAAATTTAATCTTCAGAGCACTTTCCTCCTTTTTCCACCAGATGGTAGCATGAGAGTCTCCCTCCTCCCATCCTTTCTATATCGGCTGGCAGTTGGTAATAAGGCGCTAGGGACAGAAGGTGTGTTTTGCTTGTGCTGGAGTATTTTTTTATGTTGTGTGTATTTCTTTATAGTTCGCAGAAAATTGTGGAATTTAGTTCGTATTTTGTAACAGTTGAGCGTCAAACATTCAGGTACGTAGTGATATACGTAAAATTTCATAATAAAAATTTTTGTTTTAACGTTTTCCACAATTCCACAACACAGCGTACCTTGGGGTCAGTTGTTACAAAGGGGCGGGGGAATTTGTTGTGGTGTTACAACTTACCCCGGATTGTTTATGCTTTCCCTTAATTTACACAGTCCGGCCGCTGTGGCCGAGCGGTTCTAGGCCCTTCAGTCCGGAACCACGTGGCTGCTACGGTCGCAGGTTCGAATCTTGCCTCGGGCATCGATGTGTGTGATGTCCTTAGGTTAGTTGGGTACAAGTAGTTCTAAGTCTAGGGGCTCATGACCTCAGACGTTAAGTCTCATAGTGCTTAGAGCCATTTGAACCATTTTTTAAATTCACAAAATTATTTTTTTCTAAAGGTATGAGGCGTAATTATAAAAAGAAAACTGATAGATGCGGTACGCCCATGGAAACCTGTGCTGATGCAGTAAATGAAGTGCTGGATGATCTTCACAGCAAAAAGTGGCCCAAAAGTATAATATAAATTATATGACGGTGCAGAGGTTTTGTAAGCGAATGGAAGCAACAAAGAGTTTTAGGCAACTTATTTTGCATTGTTATCGTCGTCAACTGGGGCGTTGATGATTATTGCTCTAACATAACGTCAACATACTTAAAGTAAATTGATCTCCCTGATCATAATAGATGCGCGCAGAAAAGCGTTACGGGCCTGTTAAATATCTTTTCTTGCCTTACTTTCAGAATCGGGGGAGAGGCTTGTGCCAAGCATTGGTTATTAGCGTTCTCAGTGGTCTTCTCCGACGAATAGGAGGCAGACCTACCGGAGACGGCGATGTTTCAGTAGTAGGACCCAGCGCTGATCGCGGTCGGAGGTGGTTTTGACGAACCTCGACAAACGTCAGCGGGAGCGTCGTCGGGGCTGTGGTTGCTTGCTGGTTCCCAGGGGTGGCTGTGCGAGTCTGGGCTGCATACAGCTGGAGTGGAGGTGTCATTATTGGCCACATACCGACCACGTCTTCGGCTGGCCATAATAAATTGTAATGTCACGGCATCCGCCAATATATAAGTAGGACGACACATGTTTGGTTAGCTGTATACGGATCTGTCGTACTCCATTGAGAACCAGGTATGTGGTGAACTGAACCCACTTTTCAGCTGTGAGGCTAATCACCTTTCCATACGGGCAGAATACAGATACCACCATCTCTGAAGGAACATCGCTATGGAGTTCAAACACACGGATTGTCCGCAGTCCAAGTCTCCCACGTTCCACAGTTACGTCATCGATGTATCCGTCAGAGTGACGGAATTTAAGACCACTTCTAGTAGCTCGTAGATTTCTGTCACATACTTCTTCAATAATCAGTTTCACGTGCACCACACTGCTCACTATAGACAGGTGGTTGCCAACAAAATTGTTCCAATCAATCTTCACTTCATCTCTGATAAAATGTTCGATTTGAAATGCTTTTGCTGGAACACATTCAGGTGAAAAGTTGATCTTCAGCGTCTATTTTCTATGGGCATAAGCCGTTATCGTAGCGTGGTGGGACGGCGGAATCACGTAAACACCTCCGCGAGTGAACTGCACGGCGAGGACGTAAACAAGACGTCCGTGCCGCTAGCCTGCCGAAGAGCGACTGCGAACACTTTGGCTATCTAACCATGCGTCCAAGACTAATCCAAACCTCATATGTCGCCCTGTGTCAACGTCCTGCGCTCGCACAGATGCTATGATTCCTGCGTAGGTAGAGACATTTATTTTTTTCGTTGGCTGTCTTGGTATCTTATTCTGGTTTGGAGTGTCTGTGTCTTATGGTTTACTATGCAATGTCCTTCAGACATACATGCACGTCTAAAGGAATAAACACTGCTATGACCCACAACTGTATGATATAGAAGAAATGTATTCGCACTTCTGAATACAATTAAATGTAAGGTAAACAATTTATTGATTACTTATCGCACCCAAGCACGAACAGTGACATCTCGAAACTGCGATACTTGAGAAAACTCGACTTACAGAACTAATTCAAAAAAACTTACATTGAAATCTTATAGGCCTCCTTCAAATTACAAGTAAGTATTGTTGGCACTAAATTCCATATCTTGTTCGTGCATGATGGCGCACTGCACATGTACTTTTCAGTAACACAAGCCGGAAATGTTAGCGGTGCAACATAAGAGACGTCGTTATCAGGATGGTGAAGTCACATGTGTGTCCTCCTCGCCCACGCCTCCCTGAAATAAGTGTCAGTTGATGTATCTTCTAATGCTGAGTGCTGCACTCCTGGTGGGGTGGGTGGTGCAAAAATAGCTCCTCATATCGCTAGCGTTAATCCTTGAGTTCCTCCTGCAGTTCACGTAATTCCTTCGGGATTCCCCTTCCTGAGGAAGGTTGTGGGCCTTCTTGTATATCATGATTAAACAGTAGCAATCTGAGGCAGCCCTAAACCAACCTGTTCCCTTGGTGTCACCACTAGAGGTTACTGTTAGTGAGGAAGGATCCCATTCTCTGGAGTGTGCCTGTGAGGCTCCTCTTTGGATAAAATTGAAGAATTGCCTACGTCTCCGACTGCAGATGCTGTGTTGCCTCTTATTCGATGTAAGCAACGTCTCCATCCTGAGCGAGCGGTGACTCGTAAAAAGAACAAACATAAAGATTCCAGCAGCGTGGGTGCAAGCCCATCATCCTCGGACTCTTCACTAGACTCGCCAATGGATCATGACAAATATTAATCACGTAACTGAGTAATTCAGCAGCTCGAATTTTGTTTCTTGTTGTTAAAGTATAGAGGCTTATACATTTATTTCTCTGAATGTTAATCGGCTGGAAACGGGGCTGCAGCTCGCTTCGCTCCGTCAATTTATATACAGGGTGGTCCATTGCACCATTTAGATTGCCATCGATAAAATGGAGGCCAATTATCCATTCTCCCATAATGCCGCAACATACATTAATCCGCCAAGGTATCTGATGTTCCACTTGTCGCAGCCGTCGTGGATTTTCCGTTGCCCAATAGTGCATATTATGCCGGTATCGGTTACCGCTGTTGGTGAATGATGCATCGTCGCGAACTAGTACGTGTGCAAAAAATCTCTCATCGTCCCGTAATTTCTCTTGTGCCCAGTGGCAGAACTGTACACGACGTTCAAAGTCGTCACCATGGAATTCCACGTGCATAGAAATATGATATGGGTGCAATCGATGTTGCTGTATCATTCGCAACACCGAGGTTTTTGAGATTCCCGATTCTCGCGCAATTTGTCTGCTACTGATGTGCAGATTAGCCGCGACAGCAGCTAAAACACCTACTTGGGCATCATCATTTGTTGCAGGTCGTGGTTGACGTTTCACATGTGGCTGGACACTTCCTGTTTCCTTAAATAACGTAACTATCCGGCGAACGGTCCGGACACTTGGATGATGTCGTCCAGGATACGGAGCAGCATACATAGCACACGCCCGTTGGGAATTTTCATCACAATAGCCATACATCAACACGATATCGACCTTTTCCGCAATTGGTAAACGGTCCATTTTAACACGGGTAATGTATCACGAAGCAAATACCGTCCGCACTGGCGGAGTGTTACGTTATACCACGTACTTATACGTTTGTGACTATTACAGCGCCGTCTATGACAAAGCGAAAAAAGTGGTCCAACTAAAACATTCATATTTCTTTACGCACTACACGAATATGTAATTAAAAATGGGGGTTCCTATTTAAAAAAAACGTAGTTGATATCCGTTTGAGCTATGGCAGCGCCATCTAGCAGGCCAACCATAGCGCCATCTGGTTTCCGCCTTCAAGCTAGACGAGTTTCGTTTTTGTCGTTTTTTCGTTTGACGCTTATTTCGTGAGATATTTGGCCCGGTCACGATCAGTGGACCACCCTGTATGATTCCTGTTCGAAAGTCGTATTTCTACAAGAAGTTCAGATCACTCGGTTTTCTCTCCGTCGTTTTTGCACTGTGTTGTGGCTCCCGCGTGTTTCATGAGGACTGCTATGGATTTTAGTTAGGTCATTCCCATTGATGGGGTTGAAGTTCTTGCTATACTTTTCTTCACCAGACCTTGAGTCTCTTTTATGCACCACCTGGCTCCGTACGCACTCTGTACCATTCCCGATTTTACAAGGATGAAGTGGTTTATTTGTTACGGAAAAGTCCGCAGAGTATTTTGGTAGACGGTGATATTAAATGAGTGTTGCGTTCTGTCCATCAGTCTCCCAGGTTTAATCTCTGCCAGGAATTGCAATATTTAGTTCGTACCTTGAAACTGCAAGACTCTTGTCAAAGTTACATATTTTACAGGTACTTCTAGCAGTGGGCTTGACAGCTTTTATTTATTGGACTGGATATGTGACAGAATTTGGAATGCTGATGTTATCCGCGCCAGTTTCACAGACCACTGCCCATTGACTGTTAATTAAATCAGGCGCGACGGTCGGTGAAGTTCTTGAATGTGGTGCACTTAGAGGATCCCTGACTGGATGAGGTGATCCTTGAAAAGTCGGGCCGTGGTCACTGTTCAAGTGCGCGATACACCTCCACACTGGAATGGTAGATTCAATTGGCAAAGCCGTAGCTCCTACGAACGTTGATACGATTCTGCGCTGATAGACCTCCGGAATTTCGGAGGACGTAAGAATTTTACTACTTTCTCTTGCGTGACCTTTATGATAGCGCGCATCAACCTCCCATACGGATTGCAGACGTCAAGCATGTAAAGTCGGAACTGTTACAATTGAAGCAGCGTCAAATGGAAGGTCAAGGATGCGATCCAAACCTCGTTCCTTGATATCGGCTGAATTGACTTCTATATATCACCCGATTCGACGTCAAACTCGTCGTAGACGTGCACGCTTTACGCGTATGGAGGACAGCAATGTTGTGATTGCACAGGAGGACATATTGCATGCTTTCCGTCAATTCTACACTCCTGGAAATTGAAATAAGAACACCGTGAATTCATTGTCCCAGGAAGGGGAAACTTTATTGACACATTCCTGGGGTCAGATACATCACATGATCACACTGACAGAACCACAGGCACATAGACACAGGCAACAGAGCATGCACAATGTCGGCACTAGTACAGTGTATATCCATCTTTCGCAGCAATGCAGGCTGCTATTCTCCCATGGAGACGATCGTAGAGATGCTGGATGTAGTCCTGTGGAACGGCTTGCCATGCCATTTCCACCTGGCGCCTCAGTTGGACCAGCGTTCGTGCTGGACGTGAAGACCGCGTGAGACGACGCTTCATCCAGTCCCAAACATGCTCAATGGGGGACAGATCCGGAGATCTTGCTGGCCAGGATAGTTGACTTACACCTTCTAGATCACGTTGGGTGGCACGGGATACATGCGGACGTGCATTGTCCTGTTGGAACAGCAAGTTCCCTTGCCGGTCTAGGAATGGTAGAACGATGGGTTCGATGACGGTTTGGATGTACCGTGCACTATTCAGTGTCCCCTCGACGATCACCAGTGGTGTACGGCCAGTGTAGGAGATCGCTCCCCACACCATGATGCCGGGTGTTGGCCCTGTGTGCCTCGGTCGTATGCAGTCCTGATTGTGGCGCTCACCTGCACGGCGCCAAACACGCATACGATCATCATTGGCACCAAGGCAGAAGCGACTCTCATCGCTGAAGACGACACGTCTCCATTCGTCCCTCCATTCACGCCTGTCGCGACACCACTGGAGGCGGGCTGCACGATGTTGGGGCGTGAGCGGAAGACGGCCTAACGGTGTGCGGGACCGTAGCCCAGCTTCATGGAGACGGTTGCGAATGGTCCTCGCCGATACCCCAGGAGCAACAGTGTCCCTAATTTGCTGGGAAGTGGCGGTGCGGTCCCCTACGGCACTGCGTAGGATCCTACGGTCTTGGCGTGCATCCGTGCGTCGCTGCGGTCCGGTCCCAGGTCGACGGGCACGTGCACCTTCCGCCGACCACTGGCGACAACATAGATGTACTGTGGAGACCTCACGCCCCACGTGTTGAGCAATTCGGCGGTACGTCCACCCGGCCTCCCGCATGCCCACTATACGCCCTCGCTCAAAGTCCGTCAACTGCACATACGGTTCATGTCCACGCTGTCGCGGCATGCTACCAGTGTTAAAGACTGCGATGGAGCTCCGTATGCCACGGCAAACTGGCTGACACTGACGGCGGCGGTGCACAAATGCTGCGCAGCTAGCGCCATTCGACGGCCAACACCGCGGTTCCTGGTGTGTCCGCTGTGCCGTACGTGTGATCATTGCTTGTACAGCCCTCTCGCAGTGTCCGGAGCAAGTATGGTGGGTCTGACACACCGGTGTCAATGTGTTCTCTTTTCCATTTCCAGGAGTGTATGTTGAGCTGCATGAGATGCCCGTTCCTGTTGATAAGCCATCCGATTTGCTTGTTCGGACTCTTGATCGTAGACTTACACCTGCTCATAATGCTGCCTTTCTAGACATTTTTCAGTGTGATGGATGTTTACGACTTTATCGTCTGGTCGCCTTCTCGTAATTGAGTACTACTTTACCGTTGCTTTTGAACGAGGTGTTGAAGGGGGGCTGGCGCCTGACTCTTATAACGGTTGAAAATTGTGCTAATTTCTAAAAGTTATGGTCACAGCAGAAACTGATAAAACTCGCCCGACTGCCTTATTAAATTATTACAAGACTGTGACGATGGCGTCCAACAACCAGCGTTGTTGGAGAAAGTTGTTTCTGACCATCAAAGTTGTATTCCTGGTAGTACTATTATGACCAGGTAGCTAAATGTTATGATGTGTCGGTAGCCGCTGTTACATCCGTTCCTTGCGCCCTGACTTTTTTTGGATTTTAGGAAGGAGTTCGAGCGTATCAGCAAGGGCTTCCTGTTGCAGGTACTGGAAGCCATTGAGTTCACTATTGACAGACGAATTGTCTAACTTGTTTACGGGTATCCAAGCTTCGGTGGCTGTCAATGGCCAACTGATACCCCGATTAGGGCTTTTCCTCAGGGAAATCCGCTTTCAATGTCATCGTTTAGTGTATCAATTAAGCCCCTTCTTCGAAGGGTCGACGTTCATTTGCAAGGAGGGACACTCTTAGGCGAGACGATCTTGGTGCGCCCATACGCGAAAGATGTGATGCTGTTGTTCCGTTCTTATGCTGAGATTCCATTGCTTTAGTCTACCGCGGCTGCCTTTTGCCTTGTATCTGGTGCCCGCATCAACGAAGGCAAATGTCGGTTGATGAATTTAAGGTGTTTTGATAGTGCTGTCATTTCGTGGGCAACTGCAGACGATCGACTTTGGGGTCATAATTGATCGTTCTCTAATTAAAATTGCTACACTTACTTGGAAGTCGGTTACGGGGAAGATACAGGGTGCACACGTGGAACATGAACGGGATTCCCTTAACCTGATTCAAAAAACTCGAATCCTGGGTACCTACATTTCGTGGAAAGCAGATTACATCGATCAGAATTCTCCCCTTCCCGTGATGATTGCTAGGAGGGTAAAACAGTTGTCTAGTCGCTTTTTACGGAAAAATTGCATTTTTAGATTTTGATAGTAGATGCCTGTGCGTGCGCGTTCCCTCGGGGTTTTGGGACTTCCCGATATTCAAAGAAACAAGTCTGCGTTATTTATTCGCTGCACCATGCTGACAATCTTTCATGCAATCCACACATTCACGTTTCGTTTGCTTTACTATCAGCGGCCAGGCAGCCTTGATGCGCCTGTCGGTACCATTCGATTGGATTTCCACCTTTGATCTTTAGTCAAACACAGTACTTACACTTAAGTCATGTCAATTCATGATGATCTCCTGGACATATCTAAAGGGGGACATGATTATTAATAGTGTGTGTGATCACCACGGACAGAAATGCATGCTTCAAAACGTGGTCCCATGCTGGCCATAAGGTTGGCGAGGAGTTCTTGTGGTAGGGCGTTGCATTCCTCCACCAGTGGAGATGACAACTGCTTAATGGTCGTTGATTCATGTGGACGTTCTGCAGTATGTCGCCACATCGCATCCCGCACGAGCCCGATGGGAATTTTAGTCGGGGCAAGGGCTCGTCAGTCCAAGCGCCGAATATATTCTCGTTCCCGGAGGTCGTCTAACTGCGCTATTCGATACGGTCGCGCATTTCCATCCACAGAAATGAATTCAGGCCCAGTGCATCCCTGTGAAGACGCATATCGGGAAGGAGTACATTATATGAAGTAAAAACGGTAACACCTGGACGATGAAAACGATCATGTTCGACGATATTGCTGACAAATGAGTGTACATCCTGCATTTTCAACGTTATTATTATACTGTACTGTACTCCTTTCTCATATGAGTCCTTTCTGATATGCATTCGGGCCTGGCATCATTTTTATGGATGACTATGCCCGACTGCATCTAACAGCGCAAATGGAGGAGCACTTGGAACGAGATGATATTCGGCGAATAGTCTGGCCTGCTGTTTCCCTCGAATTAAATCTCGTCCAGCTCGTGAGGGATGCATTGGGGTGACGTCTTGCAAGACGTTTAGGTGAACCAACGACCATTCAACGGCTGTTAACCGCGCTGGTGAAGACATGTAATGCCTTACCACAAGAACTCCTTACCGGCCGAAGTGGCCGTGCGGTTCTGGCGCTGCAGTCTGGAACCGCGAGAGATCTACGGCCGCAGGTTCGAATCCTGCCTCGGGCATGGATGTGTGTGATGTCCTTAGGTTAGTTAGGTTTAACTAGTTCTAAGTTCTAGGGGACTAATGACCTCAGAAGTTGAGTCCAATAGTGCTCAGAGCCATTCGAACCATTTGAACAAGAACTCCTTACCAACCTTGTGGTCACCATAGGAGTAAATTGCAGAGCGTGCATTGCTGTCCGTGATCGTTACGTACCCTATTGAGAACCATGTCCACATTCGTAATGTTCAGGGGACCATCATAAACCGTGATTACTTCAGTGTGATTATTGTCTTTGAATGAAAGTGTCAGTTCTGTTCGTCTCTTTGCGTATTTCTTTGATAAACCTTCGGTACTATACTTCAACAGTTCTTGCTACATATGGTCGAGTTTTCATTGACATACGTTACTTGGCAGTGACATACCGTCCGAAAGTTACTTACCTCCATAATTTTCACACACCAGTGTATTATAAAAGGTCTGTCTTCGACTTTGACGATGCAGATAGAATATAGTTTCCAAAACGTGATTAACGTGACATTTTTATATTTAGTACTTTGTTATTCAGAGGTCTCCTCTCCACTAAAATTATATGTTACACATGTACGTTTCCAATTAGTGTATGCTACTCAGTTATCAATAACATTCTACTGAACTCACATTCATGCGAAGCACTGTCCCAATCCCTTTCTTCCTATGGAGAAGAAAGTTTCTCACCTTTTCCGTAAATCACATCAGGCGAATGACGAGTCTTTAGAAATGTCGCCGTTGCTTTCCTGGCTCATTCTGGCCTGTCTGTGATTTTTCTTTTGGCATGTATAACTGTTTTACGAATCTGAAAGTTTCGTTCATTGTATACAAACGTCACTCACCAATAAGCAAACAACACTTTCCAGTAAGGCATTGTTCAACGTATAAAGTCAGATATAACTCTTCTGACAAAACGGACTGACTTACATCAGGCAGGCACAAGCAGAAACGCACGAGCGCCAAAAGGCACCTGGAATATTCTTAAATTTCATGACCAACGACCGCAAACACTGTACATGTTGTGGAACAACATATTACCATAGACGCGTTATTATGTGCATTATGTGTGTGAAATCTTATGGGACTTAACTGCTAAGGTCATCAGTCCCTAAGCTTACACACTACTTAACCTAAATCATCGTAAGAACAAACACACACACCCGTGCCCGAGGGAGGACTCGAACCTCAGCCGGGACCAGCCGCACAGTCCATGACTGCAGCGCCTTTACAGAAAGTACTGTGTAGCGAGCGCGAAAATCATGCTGTCAAAGAAAAAACAACTAGAACCGTTAACGAGGACCAGAGTGTGTGAGAGAATGCTGCTGCGACTCGACAACGATATACGCACCTGTAAAATTATGCTCAACCTTAGTAGTAATTTACTGATATCTAAAGATAAAAAATACGAAAGTAATAACAGTGTTAATAATGTACGAAATGAAGCAGAACAGGTCCACTACACAATAGTAGATGCGAAAGTCGATGAACGCCAACGTTTCTCGTCTCAATACAGGTTTCTTTCCGACGTTACAATTTAGGCTTCGTCACCATCAGAAATAGGCCTCCTGTTTGAGTATTCTTATGTTGCAGATGGGATAGACCGTGAATGAAACGAATTACAGACACAGAAATCACAGAATGTAAGTAAAACCTAAAGAGGGATACAACAGACAGAAGTAAAGACTTACAATAACCTAGTATTCATGGTTGCAAAGTTCCTAGAACCTGCATCTTTATAATTTCAATGAAAATAAACAAACGCCCACAGCTGATGCTGTAAATTGAGCGAAACACGTATTGTTGTGATAAAAACAGGACCCAGTTAATCATATTTTCGGCAAACTGGGGAACACTGAGTACAGTCTATCTTACAGTTTACTGAACTTCCTTCAGAGTTTAAGAAATCCTTTTTGTCATTCTGTGTTTTGGCGAACAATATGTAAATGTTTATGCAGTCTCTGATCACCGTCCCTATAACTTGTAGCCGTCCTTAAGGCCCCAGAACGGCATAACTTGCACACCGTACATTGAAAACCTATGTGCGTATGAAGCTGTGTAATGCTAAGTGAGTTAAACTGTAAATTAACTGAGACAGGATTATGTTTATAGCATGTGACAAATGGTCAGCTTTTCTTATCTTTTATGCGTGACATTTTGGCGGGTTGCGGGAGTGACAGCAGATAATCGAATTTTACTGGATTCCAGAGATGCTGCTCGAAAAATTCAGCCACTCTCGCACTTTCCGGCGGACTCCACACGTCGGAAAACCATTACATTATAATTAGGAAAGCTACTGTAACCCACTTCCTAAATCTAAAAAGCTGCAGAAACTACGAAATGATGACAAGCTCCCGGCCGGTGTGGCCGTGCGGTTCTAGGCGTTTCAGTCTGGAACCACGTGATCGCTACGGTCACAGGTTCGAGTCCTGCCTCGGGCATGGATGTGTGTGATGTCCTTAGGTTAGTTAGGTTTGAGTAGCTCTAAGTTCTAGGGGACTGATGACCATAGATGTTAAGTCCCATAGTGCTCAGAGCCATTTGAACCATTTGATGACGAGCTCAACCACTAGTATGTAGAGAACTACATTGATCTGGATCTTGCGCTGATATAGCCGAGATTTGTAATACGACAATTAAAGGTGTTGGGGGGAGGGGGCGAGGGGGTTGGTTAAAAATAAATACAGCACTGGATATTTGCGTATTTGTAAAATATCAGACTATGAAGTACGAGTGCAGTTATTTGTTTTTTACAAAACATGATACGATAATCTAACTAAATTATTTTTCACGAGGAAAGAAAGAAAGTAATAACAACTATATAAAAATTTGGAGAACAGTCGTTGTAGTTAGTTGTGGCCTGATACCAAACTAAATTTACGACAGACAACAGATCAATGCTCACAGAGCAAAATCCATCAGAAATACTGCATCGATTGCGCAAATTAAGCAAATATTCTCAAGAGGAAAGCGGAATTCCACTTGTTTAATGGTGCAGAAAAATTAAGAACTTAAGGAAATTAGCATTCACGTAGACCCGTACTACGAGGCTGTACCTTAAAGATGCGACGGTTTCACAAAATTAAGTTTTTCAACGCTGATCTAACGACGGATAAAGTGAAGTCTCCGAATGAAAGAGGGTACAAGCTGCATAAAAAGCAGCATCGTAGAGAACTACAAATGCTGCGTCGCAGGTGTGTAGCGTACACCACGCGCCGTTACTGCGGAGCGCCCAGTCTGCAGGTGATACACTGCTATTCGCAGCCGACAGACGGTGCAGCTTCAAATGCATCGAATACGAGACGGCAGGTGCGCCATGGCTGATACAAGATTCTGGGGGAGTGCCCATCCGAGTAGCGTAAAATTTATGAAGCTATTTTGATTAGAACTTGCATATGTCGAAACAATTGCAATGAGGTGAGGTCAGCGATGTTTGTAGAAACGAAATAGAAATTAGCTAATATGTTTTGAACATTACGCAAGAAAATACCAGGAGCAGAGGAAGAAAAACGTTTTGTTAAACTGAAGGCTAAAATTGATTTTGTTACACACGACTTTTTCAAATAAAAATAGCACTGAGCGTTCAATGTAGAACATGAAGTCTTACGAAAATAGTATCAAGTTGTTGTTTTTGTTGAGATCTTCAGTCCGAAGACTTGTTAGACGCAGCTCTCTGTGCTACTCTGTCCTGTGCACGCCTCGCCATCTTCGAATACCTACTGTAACCTACCTCCTGTTGAACCTGCAGACTTTCGGTCTTCCACTACAATTTTTACCCCATATTCTTGCTTCCTGTACCAGATTTGGGATCCCTGATGTCTCAGAATGTGTCCTATCAACCGACCCCTACTTTTAGTCAAGTTATGCAACAATTTTTTTTTGTCTCCATGATTCTATTCAGCCCCTCTTCAAGATGTACCCATCCAACCTTCAGCATTCTTCTGTAGCACCACATTTCAGAAGCTTCTATTCTATTCTTGTATGAACTGTTTATCGCCTACCTTTCACTTCTATTCTAGACTATACTCCACACACATACCTTCAGACATGACTTTTTAACACTTAAATCTATACTAGATGGTAGCAACATTATTTGCTTCAGAAACACTCGTCTTCTCGTAGTCAGTCTACATTTTATATCCTCTCTACTTCGGCCATGATCAGTTGTTTTGCTGCCCAAATACCAGAACATTTCTGCTACCTTCAGTGTCTCATTTCCTAATCTAATTTCCTCAGCATTGCCACATTTAATTCGCCTACATTCCCATTACCTTTTGTTTTCTTTTGATATTGTTCATATTATATCCTCCTTTCAATACGCTGTCCATTCTGTTCAACTGCCCTTTCAAATACTGTGTCGTTTCTGACAAAATTACAAGGTCATCGACCAACCTCGAAGTTTTTATTCCTTCTCCCGCATCTTTAATTCCTTCTCCGAGTTTTTCTTTGGTTCCCTCTGCTGCTTGCTCAATGCATAGCCCGAAAAACATCAGGGATAGGGTACAACCCTGTCTCACTCCCTTCTCAGCTACTACTTCCCTTTCATGTTTCAGCGCTTGTTACTGCCGTCTGGTTTCTGTACAAACAATCTTTCGCTCCCTGCCCGCATCTCGTGGTCGTGCGGTAGCGTTCTCGCTTCCCACGCTCGGGTTCCCGGGTTCGATTCCCGGCGGGGTCAGGGCTTTTCTCTGCCTCGTGATGGCTGGGTGTTGTGTGATGTCCTTAGGTTAGTTAGGTTTCAGTAGTTCTAAGTTCTAGGGGACTGATGACCATAGATGTTAAGTCCCATAGTGCTCAGAGCCATCTTTCGCTCCCTCTAATTTACCCTGGTTGTCTTCAGAATTTGAAAGAGTGTATTCAAGTCAGCATTGTCAAAAGCTTCCTCTAAGTCTAGAAATGCTGCCTTTCCCTGATATAATTTCTAATGGTAGTCGTATGGTCGGTATTGCCTCGCGTATCCCAACATTCCTCTGGAATCTAAACTGATCTTCCCCAAGGTCGGCTTCTACCTGCGTATTCATTCTTCTGTAAATAATTCGTTTTAATGTTTTGCAGCCATGACTTATTAATCTGATAGTTGGGAAATATTCACATCTGTCGGCGACTGCTTCCTTTAGAGGTGGATTTATTACTTTTTTCTTCAAATGTGATTTTATTTCGCCTCTATCATTCATCTCGCACATCATGTAGAATAGTTTTGGCATGGCCACGTATCCCAAGGATATCAGTAGTTCTGACGGAATGTTGTCTACTCCAGGGGAATGTTTCACTTTAATTCTTTCAGCTCCATGTCAAATTCTTCTCGTAGTATCGTGTCTCTCATCTTATCTTTATCTACGTTCTCTTCCCTGTGTATAACAATTCCTTCAACGCATTTCCTTTGTGATATACCCGCCCCCTATATATTTCTCCAACCTTTGTGCTTTTCCTTCTTTGTTGAGTACTGATTTTTCATCTGAGATCTTGACATTCATACAGCTGCTTCTCTTTTCTCCAAAGATATCTTTACTTCTACCATCAGCGGTATCTATATTTTCTGTAGCTGTAAACGCTGCTACATCCTTACATTTGCTCTCTAGCCATTCCTGCCTAGCCAGTGAACACTTCCAGTCAATCATATTTTTTCACCGTTTGTTTTCCCTTGTGGCTGATTCAGTTCCTACAGTTTTATATTTTCTTCATGTTTCGTCAAATTCCATATCTCTTGTGATATCCAAGAAATTCTAACAGGCCCTTTT
This sequence comes from Schistocerca piceifrons, assembly GCF_021461385.2. NCBI lineage: Eukaryota > Metazoa > Arthropoda > Insecta > Orthoptera > Acrididae > Schistocerca > Schistocerca piceifrons. Next base: position 442,884,816 of record NC_060149.1, on the reverse strand, counting down.
TTTATCTATGTGATCCTCTGCTGCCTTCACTATTTCGTCTCTGAAAGGCACCCACTCGTCTTCAACTTTATTCCTTTTCCCTGTTGTAGTCAATCGTTGCCTAATGCTCCCTCAGAAACTCTCCAAAACCTCTGCTTCTTTCAACTTATCCACGTCCCATCTCCTTAATTTCGTACATTTCTGCAATTGTTCACTTTAAATTTACAGCTCATAACCAATAAATTGTAGTCAGAGTCCACGTCCGCTCCTGGGAATGTCTTACAGTTTAAAATCTCTATCTTACAGTAACATAATCAATTTGAAACTTTCCGGAATCTCCAGATTTCTTCCCCGTGTACAACCTTCTTTTATGATTCTTAAGCCATGCGTTAGCGATGATTAAATAATACTCTGTGCAAAATTCAACCAGGCTGCTTCCTCTTTCATTCCTTCCTCTCAGTCATTATTCACCTGCTGTTTTGTCTTCCGTTTCTTTTCCTACAATCGAGTTCCAGGCCTCCATCACAATTAAAATTTGCTCTCCCGTAACTACCTGAATAAACTGTTTTTTCTCATCACACATTGTTTCAGTCACTTTGCGAGACCTTCGTTGTTTCTTGTAAACGTTGACGTAGTTGTGCTTTCACAATCGGACCCGACTGGTCTGGCTTCAGTAGTGGCTCTCTCCCCATAATAAAATGCTAATTAATAAGCTATGCTATGGATTTTTTATACTGTGATCTGGTGTAAAAGGCCCTATCCTTAGGGAAGTCTCTTTACTTTAACATTGGATTTAATAACTATGAAATTAAAGTCATTGATAACAATATCTGGAATTGGTTCCCTAAATATAAAGTTGTACATTGCAAGGGTTAATAATCAAATGACTCAAATGGTTCAAAAATGGCTCTGAGCACTATGGGACTTAACATCGGAGGTCATCAGTCCCCTAGAACTTAGAACTACTTAAACCTAACTAACCTAAGGACATCACACACATCCATGCCCGAGGCAGGATTCGAACCTGCGACCATAGCAGTCGCGCGGTTCCGGACTGAAGCGACTAGAACCGCTCGGCCACCGCGGCCGGCAAGGGTTAATAATCATTCACAATAACATCTCAGTTATATACAGGAGTTCATGTTAACAGTCATTAGTATGTATTAGCAAGGTTTGGAGACAAATAGGGATCTCATGCAGTAGATGTCATGATCTTATCATATTTCGAGACACGCCTAGTTTTAATGGGTAAACAGTGATTGCAGGGCGAGGAACAGGCAGTGAACAAATATAATGTTGCTGCTGGGGCAGTGCGACCATTCTAAAGGCCGCCGTTTCTAGCCGAAAAACGAATCGCTACATATATCTGTTTATGGCTTGCTGCTGCCGCTATGTATTCTTATCGTGAGCTGCGTCGACTGCTGTCGAACCACAGTACTCGAGGCGGCCCTCCGTCATTTCCTGTCATGTATATGTGCTCTGCTGATGTCGGCGTCCACGATCTGAACGTTAGTCATTCTACTCTGCATCTCCCTTGAGCATACATCTCTGTTTTGCATCCCCTGACCGAATCTCCTCTCCTCCATGTCCTCTGGCCGTTTCCTCTGATCCTCCTTGTAGCGTAGCAACTACGTTACGTAGTACTGTATAAATATATCCACTCTGTTTTGGAATTTTATTTAAAGGCTTCAATAGCAATTTTAATAATAATAATAATAATAATAATAACAAGATACCCCAGTCAGAATTAGAAAACATCAAACAGCAAGTACAACAAATACTGGAACAAAATAATGTGCAATCAGAAGAAGAAGAAAATACAGTAATAGACTCAAACATCCCAGAGCAAACAAACAAAGAACACCACGCATCAGTTAAACAATCAGAGGAAAACTAAATCTTAAGACAGCCATCAAAACAAGCTCAAATAGAACATGAAGTGACACACAAGTTAGATATAGAAGAAAAATTTCAGCTAACATATATATAATACAAAGACACAAATACAGACATTAGACCATTCTTGTATATAGCACCAAATAACCCACAAGTGCCCGCATCTCGTGGTCGTGCGGTAGCTTCCCACGCCCGGGTTCCCGGGTTCGATTCCCGGCAGGGTCAGGGATTTTCTCTGCCTCGTGATGGCTGGGTGTTGTGTGCTGTCCTTAGGTTAATTAGGTTTAAGTAGTTTTAAGTTCTAGGGGACTGATGACCATAGATGTTAAGTCCCATAGTGCTCAGAGCCATTTTTTTTAAACCACAAGTCGAAACAACAATAACAATTATCAACACAATCATACACAACAAAATAAACGAAAATACAACTATGGAAGAGTTACAACTACTGGTTTATATAGGAGTACTCACCACACTAAATATACACACTAGGCAGAGATCACACAACACACAGAAGAAACCCACAAAAGCAGCATAGCAACACAGGCTATAGATCAGAATAGAAATACTGAGAAAAGACATCGGACAGCTAACACAATTTATAAGAAATGAAATATCAGACAAAAAACGAAAAAAGTTACGTAAAATCTCACAACAAGAAGCGATAGAGCAATTAGATGAAAAGAAGCAGAAATTACAAGCATTGGCCAAACGACTTAGTAGATACAAAGAAAGTGAAAATAGAAAGAAACAAAACCAAACATTCAACACAAACCAAAAGAAATTTTATGAGACTATAGATAACACACACATTAAAATAGACAATCCACCAAACATAACAGACATGGAACACTTCTGGAGCAACGTATGGTCAAACCCGGTACAACATAACAGGCATGCACGGTGGATACAAGCAGAAACAGACACATACAAGGTGATACCACAAATGCCTGAAGTGATAATTTTGCAGCAAGAAGTCACCCGAGCAATTAATTCTATGCACAATTGGAAATCCCCTGGGAAAAATAAAATAGCAAATTTCTGGCTAAAGAAATTCACCTCAACACATTCACATCTAACTGAATTATTTAACAGATACATTGCAAACCCATACACATTCCCTGATACACTTACACATGGAATAACTTATTTGAAACCTAAAGATCAAGCAGACACAGCAAAACCAGCTAAATATCGCCCCATAACATGCCTACCAACAATATACAAAATATTAACTTCAGTCATTACACAGAAATTAATGACACATACAACACAGAAAAAAATTATAAATTAAGTACAAAAAAGGCTGTTGCAAGGGAGCACGAGGATGTAAAGAGCAACTGATAATAGATGCAGAGGTGACATATCAAGCTAAAACTAAACAAAGGTCGCTACACTACGCATACATTGATTACCGAAAAGCATATGATAGTGTACCCCACCCATGGTTACTACAGATACTGTAAATATACAAAGTAGATCCTAAATTGATACAGTTCCTAAACATACTAATGAAAAATAGGAAAACCACACTTAATATCGAAACAAATTCAAATAATATCACATCACAGCCGATACAGATTAAGCGTGGGATATACCAAGGAGACTCATTAAGTTCTATCTGGTTCTGCCTTGCTCTGAACCCACTATCCAACATGCTAAATAATACAAATTATGGATATAATATTACTGGAACATACTAACACAAAATCACACTTTTGCTGTACATGGATGATCTAAAACTACTGGCAGCAACAAATCAACAACTCAACCAATTACTAAAGATAACAGAAGTATTCAGTAATGATATAAATATGGCTTTTGGAACAGACAAATGTAAGAAAAATAGCATAGTCAAGGGAAAACACACTAAGCAAGAAGATTGCATATTGGATAACCATAGCGACTGCATAAAAGCGATGGAAAAAACAGATACCTATAAATATCTAGGATACAGACAAAAAACAGGAATAGATAATACAAATGTTGAAGAAGAACTAAAAGAAAAATATAGACAAAAACTAACAAAAATACTGAAAGCAGAATTGACAGCAAGAAACAAGACAAAACCTATAAATACTTACGCTATAGCAATATTGACCTACTCATTTGGAGTAGTGAAATGGACTAACACAGACCTAGCAGCACTCAATACACTTACATGATCACAATGCCACAAATATAGAATACATCACATACATTCAGCAACAGAGAGATTCACATTAAGCAGAAAGTAAGGAGAAAGGGGATTTATCGACATAAAAAAACCTACATTATGGACAGGTAGACAATTTAAGAAAATTCTTTATAGAACGAGCAGAAACTAGCAAAATACACAAAGCAATCACTCATATAAATACATCGGCTACACCACTGCTATTTCATAGCCACTTATACAACTCTTTAGATCACATAACATCAACACATACGAAGAAAGTACATTGGAAAAAGAAGACACTATATGGCAAGCACCTGTATCATCTAGCACAGCCACACATCGATCAAGACGCATCCAACACATGGCTAAGAAAAGGCAATATATACAACGAGACGGAAGGATGCATGATTGCAATACAGGATCAAACAATAAACACCATAAATTACAGCAAGCATATTATTAAAGATCCCAATACCACAACAGATAAATTCAGACTTTGCAAACAACAAATAGAAACAGTAGATCACATAACAAGCGGATTTACAATACTAGCAAATACAGAATACCCCAGAAGACATGACAATGTAGCAAAAATAATACATCAACAACTTGCCGTACAACATAAACTAATAAAACAACATGTTCCCAGATACAAGTATGCACCACAAAATGTACTGGAGAATGATGAATACACATTATACTGGAACAGAACCATTATAACAGATAAAACAACACCACATAACAAACCTGACATCGTACTCACCAATAAAAAGAAGAAATCAACACAACTAATCGAAATATCCATACCCAATACAACAAATATACAGAGGAAAACAGGAGAAAAATTGAAAAATACATCCAACTGGCTGAGGAAGTCAAGGACATGTGGGATCAGGATAAATTTGACATTATACCAATTATACTATCAACTACAGGAGTCATACCACACAATATCCACCAGTACATCAACGCAATACAGCTACACCCAAACTTATATATACAACTATAGAAATCTGTAATTATTCATACATGTTCAATTACCCAAAAGTTCCTAAGTGCAATGTAACATATACCGTACAGTTAAAAGGAAGTCACGCTTGATGAAGGTCCGCGTCACTTTCCATTTTTAACCAGACCTAAGGTCTGAGAAAGGAAAGAAAATAATCATAATAATAATAACAATAATAATAATGTAAGGGCTTCACCCAAATTTAATCCAAAGTAATTCACGCCACTCATAAGGCGAGATGAATTAATATATTTTCTTTATTGATCAAAGTAAATATAAATGAGAGTATGCAGAAGGCGGTGGAGAGAGATACGTCGAACGATCAGGAAATTTATGGTAACGACAAGGGGACCAAACTGCTGAGGTCATCGGTCCCCAGGCTTACACACTAATTAATCTAACTTAACCTAACTTATTCTACAGACAACACACACACCCACTTCCGAGGGAGAACTCGAACCTCCGACAGAAGGGAGCCGCACGAACCGTGACAAGACGCCCAAGACCTCGCGGATACCTGGCGCGGTCGAAAGATCAGTATAGAATGCGCAGGATTGTGAGTGGTAAGGGGAACCCCCCACCCCCCTTGCAGAACTTCGATGGCGATACTGTAAGATATCGGCGTCGAGAGAAAATAGTCACACTTGTTCTTAGCCTTTCAGATTAAGAAAAACATATTTAAAATATAATCTAAAGCATGTAACTGAGTACAGGAGTTCAGAGAACGATCTCCTCTCTTACATGCTATTTCCTTTCATTAGTCTATAAAATGAGTAATGCCTTGATTACCCATTGGCGCGGGCGTATGAATAAAGTGGAGGAGAGCGCTAGTTTGGGGTTGGCGCTTTCACTCTAGAGAGTCGGTCTGGTTCCTTCATGATGGACGGACACGTATCTGACTGCTCCGATGAAATGCTAACTTTATTTGATTAGTAAGTACTTTTAAAGTACAAATGGCTTTCCAGGCTCTGCTCCGAGTGTCTGTAACAGCAATTGAGTAGTGACAGGTTATTCCACAATTTAATACGCCAGTGAAAGTGCACCGCGAAGCAATGATTTTGATTGTCTTATACGAAGTCTCATTGGAACTGTGATGACCTTTGGAACAATGGTAGAACCACGTATCGTAATCAAGCTGCAAACTAATCATTATGGGTAAGTGATTTCTTGCAAGGCTCGGCGCTGATGTGAATTTCTGGTAAGTCTTCAAGGTTTTACTGTACACAAGATGGCCGTAGAGTCGAGTGCAGTTAAACGAATCTAAATTCATTGTGTAATGTAAAGTTCAGACGAGTGAGTGTTGTGGTTGCATCACTAGAAGTTCTGCGTAGCAGTGCAAAATTAATTGTTATACTCTAAGTGAAACCGGTACCTACATTCTATGTACGTAAAGAGAAGACAGATTGTTCTAGAAGGGGCCAACTATATCGTATTGTTCTGAATAATACAGCTTGATTCATTGTGAAGATAATTTATGAACATAAATGAGAGATGTGTCATCATAAGGTGCGTAAGGGAACACGCTAGTCTGACATTCTGTTATTTGTGTACTCTCGAAATTAAATACAGGTGTCAAACATTACTGTAATAGCAATCCCTTGCAGTTGTAACATGCGTTTTATTGGAGGACTCAGCACCTCTGAATTATATTTTATTTATCACGGTAGGTTCGTGTTCTTATTTGCTGCAACACCCTTTCTCATTACAATATTACTTGGCTGATTTGTTGCTTCCCAAGATTACTTACAGTGAGTAGCATCGATAGTGGGAGAGCAGAACTATCTTGGAGAGGCAAAAATCTTCTAGAAATATAAAGTTCGTGGTCTGTGGTGTTTACGACACGTATTAAACGTTAGGTGGACGTTGGTCCGCTGCGAGTCAGATTTAATACAATCTATGTGGTACCAAGTCTCTCAAGTGACTAACCACAGGCGCCGACAAATTAAAAATAGTATGCACCTCATGTTATATCACATCCCAGCATTCGGTTTAGTCATAATGGTAGTCTGGGTGACTAAATCTCAGAGTAAGAAACTGCGCCACCGACTGTTCTAACCTCCACCTGCGACCTAACATCCCAAAAATGTTCGGGCTCACATGCGGTTCCTCTTCGTCGAAATGTCTTGGCTCAAACTCGTCTAGTGGTTGAGCCACACGTGTCGCATTACTCGCCCTAATTTAGACACTCTTCTAACCTCCACCTGTGACCTAACATCCCAAAAATGTTCGGGCTCACATGCGGTTCCTCTTCGTCGAAATGTCTTGGCTCAAACTCGTCTAGTGGTTGAGCCACACGTGTCGCATTACTCGCCCTAATTTAGACACTTGTGACCCTTTGGTTCAATTGTCTAGCTCATGGTAAGTTTGTGAAATTGTATGAAACATACGAAGTTAATATACACTCCTGGAAATTGAAATAAGAACACCGTGAATTCATTGTCCCAGGAAGGGGAAACTTTATTGACACATTCCTGGGGTCAGATACATCACATGATCACACTGACAGAACCACAGGCACATAGACACAGGCAACAGAGCATGCACAATGTCGGCACTAGTACAGTGTATATCCACCTTTCGTAGCAATGCAGACTGCTATTCTCCCATGGAGACGATCGTAGAGATGCTGGATGTAGTCCTGTGGAACGGCTTGCCATGCCATTTCCACCTGGCGCCTCAGTTGGACCAGCGTTCGTGCTGGACGTGCAGACCGCGTGAGACGACGCTTCATCCAGTCCCAAACATGCTCAATGGGGGACAGATCCGGAGATCTTGCTGGCCAGGGTAGTTGACTTACACCTTCTAGAGCACGTTGGGTGGCACGGGATACATGCGGACGTGCATTGTCCTGTTGGAACAGCAAGTTCCCTTGCCGGTCTAGGAATGGTAGAACGATGGGTTCGATGACGGTTTGGATGTACCGTGCACTATTCAGTGTCCTCTCGACGATCACCGGTGGTGTACGGCCAGTGTAGGAGATCGCTCCCCACACCATGATGCCGGGTGTTGGCCCTGTGTGCCTCGGTCGTATGCAGTCCTGATTGTGGCGCTCACCTGCACGGCGCCAAACACGCATACGACCATCATTGGCACCAAGGCAGAAGCGACTCTCATCGCTGAAGACGACACGTCTCCATTCGTCCCTCCATTCACGCCTGTCGCGACACCACTGGAGGCGGGCTGCACGATGTTGGGGCGTGAGCGGAAGACGGCCTAACGGTGTGCGGGACCGTAGCCCAGCTTCATGGAGACGGTTGCGAATGGTCCTCGCCGATACCCCAGGAGCAACAGTGTCCCTAATTTGCTGGGAAGTGGCGGTGCGGTCCCCTACGGCACTGCGTAGGATCCTACGGTCTTGGCGTGCATCCGTGCGTCGCTGCGGTCCGGTCCCAGGTCGACGGGCACGTGCACCTTCCGCCGACCACTGGCGACAACATCGATGTACTGTGGAGACCTCACGCCCCACGTGTTGAGCAATTCGGCGGTACGTCCACCCGGCCTCCCGCATGCCCACTATACGCCCTCGCTCAAAGTCCGTCAACTGCACATACGGTTCATGTCCACGCTGTCGCGGCATGCTACCAGTGTTAAAGACTGCGATGGAGCTCCGTATGCCACGGCAAACTGGCTGACACCGATGGCGGCGGTGCACAAATGCTGCGCAGCTAGCGCCATTCGACGGCCAACACCGCGGTTCCTGGTGTGTCCGCTGTGCCGTGCGTGTGATCATTGCTTGTACAGCCCTCTCGCAGTGTCCGGAGCAAGTATGGTGGGTCTGACACACCGGTGTCAATGTGTTCTTTTTTCCATTTCCAGGAGTGTACTTAAATGAGAGCGAAATGCTCGTTAACTCACACACCCTAAGAAGTGTACTCTTCCACAATTAGACAGCTTCTTCACACCTCTTCAACTTGCATCCAGTCTCCTGCTATGCCACCAACATTGGCGAATATTATAAATTTATAAGGTCCAGTCCACTTCATTATCCCGTTTCTCTGCTGATAAAGCGGGATGGAGGATGGACATCACATGCCGTCCACCAGTGACAATGCATGTTCTTTCTGCCAGCTTGGTTTCAACACCGTGGGAATAAAAAAGAAGAACATAGGTTCTGTTCTTTTAGCATTGTCTGGAAGAGTCACCCACACAGTTATAACGACACAGCTCACGGTGATTTTTGAGCAGTTTTCTAATGTTATCTCCCTCTGCACCCTATACTCCTGTACGTTGGTATAACATTTCTGTAAATTCTTTCATGCCACCGGCGCATCTTTTTTCGTCCACCTGCAAATGGTTTATGTTGTCTGACTGCTGGGCTGACGGAAGCAGTGAAAGATTCGTATTTTTAACACAGTAGCCTGGTATGAGTGCATTTTCCTATGTTGGGATTGTGCCGGGGTCCGGCGCCAGTCCATCCACCCTCACAAAAGCCCAACCCACCGCTTTCTCCCTTCTGTGCGTTCATGGCCCAGCTTTGAAAGGACCCTGCTGTGGGCATCCTAAGGAAGCAACCGTTGCACCTGCCCTTCGCTGCGTCATTATCGTCTGCCCTGAATAACCTAGTGCGCGTCTTTTACACCTCCAGCTATAGAATCCCAACAAATAAAGGGCATGCATAGGTAGTTAGTGCTGTCTCTGCAATCACTACTATAACTGACCTTAAGATTCTAGGCGCAATCGCTAAATCATGTCTCTCATATATTAGGATAAGGGTGGCATACAGCTTAGCCACCTCCAAACTTCATTAGCTGTGGAGATAGTTAGCAGATAAATTTGTGTTACTGACGTGGGTGTTGACTTCGTATCTATCTTGGATAAGAAAATTCGTTCACTATAATGTTCAAAGAGCTTGCCATCATTCCTGTTAAGTTATTCGTTGTTAGACCTATGTACTCCTGCATTACCACTATTTGATTTTGTGTTTATAAACGTGTACTCTCCTGACCAGAAACCGCTTTCCTCCAGCCACTGAATTTCCCTAATTTCCACTATATCGAACTTCAACTAATCCAGTCACCTTTTTAAGTTCTCTAACCCACCTGTCCTATTAAGGGATCTAACATTCCATACTCCGACTGGTAGAATTACAGTTTTGTTTCTCCTAATGACGACATCCTTCTGAAGATCCAAATGGGAGACAACTTAGCCCCAGAATATTTTGCTCAAGAAGGTTACGTCATCATTTAACCACACACTAGAGCTACATGTACTCAGGAAAAATAACTTCCCCTTGCTTTCACCCATTCGCAATACTAACATACCAAGGCTATGTTGACCAATGTTACAAGGGCATATCAGTCATTCATCCAGGCTTTCCCCTGTACCTATTGGTGAGGCTGCTGTTTCTCTTTAGGAACTACATGTCTATCTGGTCTCTCAGTAGATATTCCTCTGTCGTGCTTGCACCTACAGTACGCCTATCTGTATCGAGTGAGGCATGCAAGCCATCCCACGACGGCAAGGCTCATGGTCACGAGCGGATTTAGAGAAAAGGCAAATTTATGTGGTCGAACGTAAATACACTGTTGATTCGAAAAGTTTAGAAACTGAGCCGGCCGAAGTGGCCGCGCGGTTCTGGCGCTGCAGTCTGGAACCGCGAGACCGCTACGTTCGCAGGTTCGAATCCTGCCTCGGGCATGGATGTGTGTGATGTCCTTAGGTTAGTTAGGTTTAACTAGTTCTAAGTTCTAGGGGACTAATGACCTCAGCAGTTGAGTCCCATAGTGCTCAGAGCCATTTGAACCATTAGAAACTGAATTAATAAAAAATAGAAAATCCCGTTTTGGGTTTCAATCAAGTTGTGACATGCGTCCACGTGTTATTTGTTCGTTCGGAAGTCAAGGTGTGTACGTTAAACTTTTCTGTTTTTAAAAACGTTCTAGAGGATTTTTTTAATATTTGATTTAGAGATGTTATTACTCCGTTGCGATTTATGACAGAAAGAAGTTGACACACTACGATCACATGTCCATTACTTACCACTGGCTGCTCACAACTGACTGGTCGAATGCGCATTGTTTTTTGCAGTGGTTTGTTTAAGCTGGCACCGTAGTTACTCCGCTGACGTCACTTATTCGCCAGGAATAAAGTCAATCTCCGAAGGCTTTGGACGGGCAATGTACTCATGTTCAGATTTTTAAAGGGAAGAAAACAGAAATACAGATGTGGGAGAACAGATTGCAGAGAAGGTCGATTCTCAGATACAAGTTACAAGAATTAGACCTGAGCGGTAAGAACCATTGGTGAGGGATCTGATCCAGAATTAGTCGCTGGCCGAAGTGGCCGTGCCGTTAAAGGCGCTGCAGTCTGGAACCGCAAGACCGCTACGGTCGCATGTTCGAATCCTGCCTCGGGCATGGATGTTTGTGATGTCCTAAGGTTAGTTAGGTTTAACTAGTTCTAAGTTCTAGGGGACTAATGACCTCAGAAGTTGAGTCCCATAGTGCTCAGAGCCATTTGAACCATTTGAACCAGAATTAGTCTCAGAAGAGAGTATATTACTGGAAGAGACAAGTTTACAAAATACGATATGATATTTACGACTCTGCAGTACCTGTATTATTCCGAATGACGAGGAAAAGTTCTTTCAGACATGCGTGCGTGTGTGTGTTAGTCATCCGAGTGTGACTCACAGCCTTGATCTAAACTTCCATATGCCATCAACCATGTACTTATAACATGTACTCGCACGTCCATTATGTATATTCCCGTACAGAGGAGACATTTTACATGAAAGTCGATTGCATGGTTTCGGCGGGTATTTCAGCTATGGGTGTATTATTCCACATTACGATGCAAACTTCCTTCGCACATGCATGCATGTCCGAAGGAACTTTGCATCGTAATTCGGAATAATACAGGCCCTGCAGTATCGTAAATACCAGTCGTAAACTGTAAACTTCTCACTCCCAATAACGTACTCTCTCCTGAGACTAATTCTGGAACATGTTCCGCATCAATGGCTCATTCCGCTCTGGTCTAATTCCTTCAACCTGTATGAGAATCTATTTTCTCTTCAATCCGTTGTCCGCAGCTCTTGGTCGTGCGGTAGCGTTCTCGCTTCCCACGCCCGGGTTCCCGGGTTCGATTTTCGGCGGGGTCAGGGATTTTCTCTGCCTCGTGATGACTGGGTGTTGTGTGATGTCTTTAGGTTAGTTAGGTTTAAGTAGTTCTAAGTTCTAGGGGACTGATGACCATAGATGTTAAGTCCCATAGTGCTCAGAGCCATTTGAGCCATTCAATCCGTTCTGTCTCACCTGTATTTCTATTGTTTTAAGCTGAAGTTTCAGCACGCGCCCACACTACCCGTCCAAAAGCTTCGGAGACTGATTTTATTCCCCGTGAATAAGCAATGTCAGCGCAGTAACTACGGTGCCAGCGTAAGATTCAGTTGCTAACTGCAGACATTAATGCGCATTACGGTTTGCACTCGTCCGCAGAGCGGCGCGCTTTCAAGGTGTTTGCGAGCTACAGCGGCTTTCGCGCAAGTGGGTGTCTTTCGAAGCAATGGCAAATTCATATCGGATATCGACGCTTAAATTCAGTTTCTCGAATATATATATAGGTCCCAAAAGCACTTTAAACAGAACGATTTCTCCGAGACGATGTGAAGTTCCCTTGCGCCCATCTTATTCCAATCCACCTCTCAATTGTGAACAGCGTAGTTTACGTTAAATTAGTAACTGATGCTGCACGTGACACAGTTTCAGTGAAGATGAGAGATGGGCTCAAGTTCCGAGATTCGGGCGGTGACTGTGAATCATGCGGGCCTTGGACTCAGTACGATCTGCATATTCGAACCCCTGTTCGAAGTGCCAGTGGACGATGTGGCGGCAGCACTCAGGCGCTATGGAACGATTCAGAGCCACGTCACGGAGAAGTGAACGTAGCTTACCACGTACCCTGTACTCAATGGAGTGCGACAAATACGCTTTGAACTCAGTTAGCATATTCTGTCTTACCTCTACATCGGAGGATGCAGGACGAACACCTTACACGACGGCCAGCCAGAGACCTGCTAGGGTTGCGGAAAATAGGACCACGTTCGCTCAGAGAGTCTGCAACGACAGACTGCCCAGCTCCGACAAACGGATCTGATACCTTTCTCTACCCTGACGTCTTTACCTCTGACATTAGGAGCGGCGCTCCAGACGGATCCCAGTCAGATAGACGGGCCCGACCACTTACAGACTCTTTCGCCGCTGGCGACGTCAAGACGGAACGACAAGGGGCAACCGACGCCTAATACAGTCCCGCCTCACGCCCCACCAATTGTAGGAGGAGGTGGAGAGAAATCCCATAGTACTTCGGAAGTTCGGCAGCTGGTTCGCTCTTGTCGAACATGCAGCTGTTGACTGCCGACCTACGCGACGAAGGACGCCCTTTGTCATGTGGAATACCTCGGCAGCCACCGTGTCCCATTGAGGAGGGCTCTGAAGATCTTACCACTGACTAGATGGCAGGGCGGATGATATTGTCCCCGAATCTTCTGCCAAAGATGCACAGGAAAAACAGGACATATTGTGCGGTGAAGGGGCGGCTCGACGTGGTTGATCTGCTGCTGCGATTACAACTGCTCCCCCTGTCGTTATGAACGTCCCACTGGCCGCAGACCAGCTGCAAGCTTACAAGATTGCCTCTGTCAATCTCAACGTGAGAGGCACACTTATCAAACTTGAACTGCTGCGCGATATGCTCAGGGCGGCGAAAGTGGACGCGTGCTCTACTGCAGGAAGTTCGACTAGAGACCTTCCCAAACTTCTACAGGTTTACTACTTGCATCACTACTGCTGCTGCTGCTGCTGGAGGCAGTGGAACAGCTCTGTGAGATGGAACAGAGGAAACCAATGTGATATACTTGCCATCGGCACACTGATTGGCGTTCGAGATGGAGGACACTCCAGTTCTTAATGTATACGCTCCTTCTGGGACAGATAAAAGCTGAGACTGGTCACGTTTTATGCAGAAGAACGTGCGCCTCTATTCTGGAGCCACTATATCTACATCGTTATAGGCGGAGACTTTAATAGTATGGTGGTCTCAGAAAGCTCCCACCATCCCACGATCACCAAACGAAGTCCACAGCGTCCAAGTGAAGATTTTCACCCTTACCTGCCATAGGCTTGAAGGTGTTGTGATCCTAGATGGCAGGACAGCATCGGCGAAGAACCTCTCCATCCATGCACCACATAATCTCTGAACGACGACAAAGACGACGAAAACTGGTACACACTCTGGATCTCCCAGATGGTAGCAGGATGAAAACAAAAGTGGACATCGCCCATGCATTCGTCGAACGCTATCACCAACTATATCAGGACGCTTACCGCGATGATGCAGCTTTGGCAGCAGTCCGCCAAATCCTCACTACCACACTTGATGATAAGGCGTCGGCGTGCCTTTTAGAGGAGATCACCAGTAATAAAGTTGTGAACACCCTTGGCAAGGGGCAGATAGTAAATCACCATGACCAGATGGTTTTCCTGTGGAATTCTATCGGACCTTTAAGTATCTGATGACCCCACAGTGGAACCAAGAATTGCTGTCATTAGTGGTCCCCCATCCACCGACTTTCGTGGAAAGTCTCGTATTTCAGGTCTCCAAACCAACTAGAGGCACGCTGACTGAACAATACCATCCGATCACCCTTAGCAACTGTAATTTCAAGACCTTCATCAGAATTTTGGCGATGAGTCTTAAGAGAGTATTGCACCAAGTTATTTCGTATGAACAAACTTCTTTGGGCCGGGTGGAGGGGGGGGGAGAGGGGAGACAGTAATATCTAGACAGCCCTTAGCATCGGCCTGTAGGTGCGCTGGTCTCTGTGGACATTGATCGCGCATGACCCATTCATTCCTGGCTGCCGTGGTTGACCGGATGGCCTTGACAGCTGCCTTTACCTGCGTCATCATACACATTCTCCATGGTGCCTCGTCGAGGGTGATCATTAACTGTTGGATGGAAGGACACATCGTCATCTTACCTTCAGTCTGACAGGGCTTTCCTCTCTCAATGATCTTCTATGAAATAGCGACAGAACCGTCTCTATGTGAGCTGAAACATCTTTTGGGGATCACTCTGAAAGGACACAAATTCTAATGCCCCGCTTATGCGGATGATCTAGTCTTTTCGGCCGTTCTGAGGGGGATATTCGGGTGGCGCTAGGATAGATTGAGCGATATGGGAATGCAGCAGGCAGCATCATGAACATGATTAAGCCTTGTGCCATGGAAATAGGTGGAGGGCTCTGGGAGGGGCACCAGTGCGGACCATGGACGCACTTGGGTGTTTGGGCATTATATTTACGAAAGACGTCCGCCCTACGACGATGCTGAATAATAAATCCCTTTCACAAGGTGTCCTCTTGGGCATTAGAGAACACCTCCAACAACCTTTAGACATGGTCCAATGGGTCACCTTCACTAAAACCCACATGGCGTCCCGGATACCATGTTTGGCGCACATCCTACTTACGACCCCAGTGATGGCACAGTAGATTCAGGCAGCCTTTGGCTACTTTGTTAGTCTTGAACTTCTCTTCAAGATAAGATACGATGCCATCACCTCCCTCCCTCGCAATGGAGGACTGGGACTTATCAAATTTCGAGCATGTGCAACGACCCTTTACATCAACACCATGATTAAGATATGGAGCCGGTCTCCTCATTGATGAATTGGCGCCTTCGCCATGCCTGCCCCTATTTCACTCTCTCATAACGCGCGTGCGCTCCCCCAGTCAAAACGTTCTTCCTCGATTATAGCTATGTGCATGTGTATCTCCCATGTACCAGGATTCTTTCAGAACGCGATGTATACGGTTAGCTGATGAGTACTCAACCTTGGAATGTGGCTGATAGACTCCACCCAGGAGTGGCGTGGCCAGCAGTGTGCCGAGCGATCCACAAACGATATTTTACGACGGAGATCCGTTCCACCTGGTACCTACTCGTCAACGAAAAGTTTCCGACAAGACAAAGACTGCACAACATTGCTCTAGATGACACCCCACTGTGCATCAGCTTCGTGTGACAGACACGGATCAACTTCACCTGGAACGTGGACCTTCTGAGGTCGTGTGGCTTCTAATTCAGAAAATGCTTGCCTTCTATCACCGATGGCCGCCTCACACGATTTAGCCCGGCTAACACCTACTTTCCCCAATCAAAGACACACGCCATTAACTGGATCAAAAGACTTACTGTGCACTACGTTTTTCGGAGCGGTCTTAGAGAGATGAAGGGATGCTGGACTTTTGGACTGTCTTACAGGTACGATACGATCAGTTGCAATCCATTTCCAGATATCGTCAGACCTTTGCTAACTACTTAAATAGTGTGTTGAAGGAACTTCCTCCCCTCTCCCCCCCCCTCCGCCCTCCCACAGCCGGGTAGTACCGGGCAAGAGAAGTTCATTCTGGTGGACACTGATCTGAATCTTGACACGCACAAAACTGTGTTCTGAGGAGACATATCTGTGTCCCCACAGTGGAGAAATATGGTCCGATAGCGCTTATTTTCTAATGTTTTCGAGTGGTCGTCGCCTTTATATATATATGTAGCCTCAGTTTTATTGTATTCTGTTTGATATTTTTTTGTTAATAAAATACTCTGCTATCATACAAAAAAATACAAAATGCCATAGTTTGGTAACTGGAGCCTCTGATTTGAGTCTTCTTAACAGCAAATTTTCGTTTTCTCTTTTTACTTCCATTTAAATTGTATATTTTTGTCAAATGGAAAAAATAATGAACAATTAAAAAAACTAACAGCTGCAGACCATAATGTGAACGGGAAATTCGGGTTCGAGCCCCAGTCTGACACAAATTGTCATTGTCGCCATTCCATTATACAGCTGATAGTAGTCCATATTCGCAGCTGCGTATACATTTCTCGTATTTCATGACGGCTGTAATCGCCGCAGTGCCTGTTCTTTCGGACATGCACCGAGCTAGGTCGCGCGGTGGTCAGCACTCTGGATTCGCATTTCGGAGGATAACGGTTCAAACCCGCCTGCGGACATTCTGGTTTAAGTTTCCGTGATTCCCCAAATCGCCCCAGGCAAATGGCGGGACTATTGCTTTGAAAAGGCACGGCCGATTTCCTTTCCAATCCTTCCCTATTCCGAGCTTGTGCTCCGTTTCTAATGACCTCGTTGTCACTAGGAAGTGAAACACTGATCTCCTACTCCTACTTCGGACATACATGCATGTCGTTAGAAACTTTGCGTCGTAATTCGGAATAACACAGCCGCTGCAATATCGTATTTATTCGCCGACATTGAGCAAGCGACTTTCAAGTAAAATATCTCCTCTGTTTGAGAATATACATACTCGATGTATGAGTACAGGCTGTAGACACATGGTTGACGACATCTGGAGGTTTGGGTCTGGCCTTGAGTAGTGCTCGGATAGCCTAAGTGTAAGGTGACCGTTCGCGATAAGCGGGAAATCCAGGTTGGAGCTCTGGTCCGCCAAAAATTTTCATTATCGTCATTTCATTAGCGGATGATAGTCTATATTAGCAACTGCGAATATACAGGGCTATTACAAATGATTGAAGCGATTTCATAAATTCACTGTAGCTCCATTCATTGACATATGGTCACGACACACTACAGATACGTAGAAAAACTCATAAAGTTTTGTTCGGCTGAAGCCAC
The DNA here is from genome assembly GCF_021461385.2 of Schistocerca piceifrons. NCBI lineage: Eukaryota > Metazoa > Arthropoda > Insecta > Orthoptera > Acrididae > Schistocerca > Schistocerca piceifrons. The sequence continues at coordinate 442,867,117 of NC_060149.1, read as the reverse complement.
ACTTCAGGTTTCTGCCGCCAGAGCGCTCGAGAGCGCAGTGAGACAAAATGGCGACAGGAGCCGAGAAAACGTATGTCGTGCTTGAAATGCACTCACATCAGTCAGTCATAACAGTGCAACGACACTTCAGGACGAAGTTCAACAAAGATCCACCAACTGCTAACTCCATTCGGCGATGGTATGCGCAGTTTAAAGCTTCTGGGTGCCTCTGTAAGGAGAAATCAATGGGTCGGCCTCCAGTGAGCGCCGAGTGTGAGAGGAACTTGATTATCGGCTTGATGTCTGCCGAATCACTAAAGGGGCACATGTCGAACATTTGTGAATGCCTAAAAAAACTTTTTGAGTTTTTGTATGTGTGTGCAAAGCATTGTGAAAATATCTCAAATAATAAAGTTATTGTAGAGCTGTGAAATCGCTTCAATCATTTGTAATAACCCTGTATTTCAAGTTTGCGGGAGGATTAGACACTAAGCGAGTAAATTCTAAGCCTATAGATTGAGCGATCTTAATTGGAATGCTGTTATAAGTAAAGTAAATATAGGAACGACTGACGGGAGAAGCTACAGATCTAGAGGAAGTGGGGATGCTTGACATAAATTCCGAACTTTCACCTTGACGGAGGATTCCATCCACTACTTTCTTTCATATCAGAATTTTGAAGATCCAATAAAATAGCACAATCTGCTATCGATAAAATAGAGAGAGCTACATTACAGAGAGGTATACTGTATACAGATTAATTACTGCACTTTCCTGGAAAGGTTTACAGAAGATATCAACGACGGTTTATTAGTCAGAAGAGGCTCAACGTAAGATGAAGTTAGAGTGTCTGGTGTTACAGAGATCTGAAAGATATGCAACTGATTGGGGAGGTTTCTGATAAGATTTTGAATGACATTTGAACAATGCTACACATATAACGGAACCTACACATGAAATGCACTTATCTGTATTCACTTATCAATAGGTTGTGCAGAAATATGAGGGGAAATTAATAGGAAAGGAGCGACCAAATGTAAACTCCCGTAATAGTGCCCAGAACACTTCCATTTTCTGAACAAGAAAGGTGAACCTTGATCAGAATATAGATAAATTATGTAGTTGCAATTCATAGGAAAGTAGGAAGATTGTAACTCGCTATTAACCTTTAACAGTAGTGTTCTAAATTTTGTAATAATAAGGATATGAAAGTGTTATAGACAGAATATTATGACGTACTTTCAAGTGTGTGATCTGTCCGAATGGTTAAAATCAGTACAGCTTTATAGATATGCCATAGTGTCGATTACAAGTGAAGGTGACTGTATGTCGAGAATTTATTAATCGTGGAGAAGAAATCACTCCCTGAATACAGTAGATATCACTAGGAAAATGTACTGGTGACAGAAAATTTTTAGAGTGAGACTTGTGTAATATGAAATACTTATTACACCTTGAACAAGAAGGCGTGAAGTCGGGTAGTTTTCTCAGTAAGTGGAGTAAAAATCATAACAGCAAAAAAGGAAAGCAGAGAAGACAAAAAGAAAGAAGTTTCATTGCCATTTACCTTAAATGTAGTAATATTCGATCCAGTTTCTGTACTATAAGGGGCAGTGAAACGAAAACCAGACAGATTATATAGCGAGCATTGCGTGGACGTTGGTAACGCAGGTAGGTGTGTTTGCAGAAGTGCATTCTATTGGGTATCAGGAAGGAACAGCGTGAACTTTCACCACTGTTCCATTCGTATGTTACCCGTGTGATCAGCGAGCCGTGTGGCTGTGCGACTTCACTATGGAAGCCTAGAAAGAGAGGTGCAGTGCGGGTCTTGGCTACGGAGGGAGTGCCAGAGAGTGAATTTCGTGCCAAAATGGTTACTGAGTGTGGCGAACACAGTATATCTCGAGCGCATCGGTTGTCACTGAAAGACAGCGGTCGGCCAGGACAGGCTCATCGTGTCATTACCGTTTCTGTCATTGCTGCGGTGTATGCTACCGTCAGAAATGGCCGACGGCGGACGGTGGAAGACACTTGGATCATGATGGGTATCGGTTACGGTAGCACTCATGCCATCACAAGAAAGCATCTGTAGTTGCGGAAAACCTGTGCGCAGTGGGTTCCGTACAACCTGTCGGAGGAGCAGAAACTGAACAGAATATCGGCTTCACTGCAGCACCTGGGGGAGTATTACGACGAAGAATATGGTTTCCTGTCCAGTACTGTCGCGGCAGATGAAACATGGTGTCATCATTTTGAGTCGGAGAGCAAGGGTCAGGGCCAACAATGGAAGCACGTGGTTTCCCCCAACCAAAAATTCCATAACCGTGATCTCCAGCTCTGGGCAAGTCGTGAACACATTCTTTAACTGCAAGGTTCCGTTGCTCACTGACTCTCTGGGACATGGTTCCACAATTAACGAACAGCAGTATGTGGACAAATTGATATAACTGAAGCATGCCACCAAGTCCAAACGCCAACGAATGTTGACAAAAGACATCATTCTGTTGCAGAATAATGCCCGCTCACATGTTGCTAACATTCCATCGACTAAGCTGCAGAAGTTTCGCTGGGAATCCCTTACACATCCTCCATGAATTTCCGATCCCTCCCCATGCGGTTTTCATCCTTTTGGAGCATTGAAGAGACATTCGCGACTGTGGATTTGATTCGGACGAGGACGTGCTAACCTGGGTAAAATCATGATTCCGTAAGCAGCCACAAACACTTTTCCATGAAGTCACTGACCGTGTTGTCTCACAGTGAGATAAATATATTAACAATTTGTGACCGAACCATCTCGTACGTAAATTCGGTTTGAGTTTCTAAGTGACGCCAAACTGTGTGCAATCGTTTTAACTTTCTAATTTGACAGTTATCATAAAACTGGCATTTTTGTGAACAATTCGTATTACAACTGTATTCCGTATATGTTAATATTTAAATTCAGCAATTTATGGTAAAAGCAAATACTAAATTATAGAAGCTATTGTTCCACGTGATCTGCCGCTGCGCACGATATCGGAAGCTGTAACTGCCGTCTGCTCAGCCATGGTGAGCGGACTTAGCTGTAGCACGGATAGTAATTTTTAGCCTTCGCAGAAGTTGTCAGTGACCACTAAAGTTTCGCCCTGTCACTCACTGGAATACTTTAATTGTATTTAATTGTGTAATTAACGATATTATTATCACCTTCTTTACGAATTGAGCTGTATATACACTAAATAGATTATTATTAAGGAATTAAGGCCATCGAATACTGATTAAGAAGTGTTTGTCAGGATAGAGGTCAGGAGCGGTGGGCGTTGTGATAATTAAAAGTAAGTTGGAATGGACCCTGTTTGTTCATGTAACGATGGTACATGGGCGCCTACGTAGGGCTGAGCAGCCCCAAGAGGGGTTGCCGTCTGTTCATCAGGAGGTTTGAGGAGAGAGGCAGAGGCTAGAGGAGCGTTTACTCGGGGCCGAGGTCTGAAGCTAAGTGAGCCCGGAGCTGTTTCCAAGCCGCCCTCGCCGCTCCCGGCCGCGTCCTCACGTGATCACACGACTAGTCTTTGATTGGAGGGTTGATTCCGCCAACGCGCCTTGCTAGTAGCGTACCCTCGTCAGCGCAACCAACCCGTGGGACTAGAGTCTGACCGAGGAGCACGTGGCAGGAACGTGCCGACCACGGTCTTCCAGCCAGCACCTTCCACCACAGTATGCCCAAGCCGGCTACGGCCGTACATCATGAATGGAAAAATTATTTGATAAAATTTTATCGGCAATGATCCCTCTTGGGGGGTCTCCTCCCTGCACATCCTTTCCCCTTCCGAAGAAGCCTCTCTGGATGAAAATGAAGCAGCTTATTCTAATGAATTATTACATTTAAAAAAATATATATGATCATTATGGAGGGTCACAGAAATTAACATCCATAACATATTGATATCAATATGTGCAAAAGTTACAAAGTGGACTGGAGGGCCTGAAGGAAGGCTCTTGAATAACAAACTTGTGAAGCTGGGGCGACGGCAGTGGGGCGGCGCCATGCTGTGAGTGTGTGTCGGCGGTATCAGTGGTGGTGGGTACCCAGGCGATGATGAGGGGCACCGGAGCACAGCTCACTGAAACACTCCACACTTGTGGGGGTGAGAGAATGCTCCCAGGCCTGACAGTCACAAGGGGGCTTTTGCCCCGTAATATTACTTTGAGTTCTTAAATCTAGGATTACAATGGTAATTACCCAAGTGGGTTAATGAGAACATTACAAAACGACAATAATTTAAAAAGAAAACAAAATGACTCACATGGGTGTTGAGACTCGACAGTTAAATTGGGATTCTATAGACTTTACATAGAAATACAAATCCATTACAAAATTAGTTCATTGACCTGACACCTAGACTACAACTTAATCCCATGCACCAAGGTTGACAGGTAGGTTCAGGTGTGATATTCACCTTCAGGTTGTGGGGTGGTACTACTTCTCGGAAGGAAGTGAAACATTTGCAAAACCATCTTTTACAGAGTATCCAGGATAAAATAATCAGAATCATTACAGTGATGATTACCGAACCAGCGCTGGGTAATACAACGCTGGTCAATCGCTTGGTTTCGTGACAATCAGCAATATGTGAGGCCACTCGGTCAAGAGCAACTTGGTTATGTTCCTGGGTAAGGAGATGATTGATCAATTGGAGTAGCTCTGAATCTTTGGTATTCGGAGAATTTTCTTTAGCTTCTCATGGTGATGGAGTTTAAAAGAGAGTTCAGGAAGGTATAAGGTAAATGTGGGAAGGGTGACATAAAAGGTGGAGTGCAATTGAGCTGATATCCTCATAGAAGCAGTGTATACGTCACATCTTGAACTATTATACATTAGGCCACTATTATTCAGTGTTACCCGGTACGATTCAGTTTCTGACATTGAACGGTGGCACACCAGGGTGGCGGTGACAGTCTGTGGAACAGTGAATAGAAAACTGTTGCCAACAGGTTGAATTATTGGTTGACGAAGTGAGACTAGGTTCAAATGGCTCTGAGCACTATGGGACTTAACTTCTGAGGTCATCAGTCGCCTAGAACTTAGAACTAATTAAACCTAATTAACCTAAGGACATCACACACATCCATGCCTGAGGCAGGAATCGAATCTGCGACCGTAGCGGTCGCTCGGCTCCAGACTGTAGCGCCTAGAACCGCACGGCCACACCGGCCGGCAAGTGAGACTAGAACACGAGGACATGGAGGTGTAGTAGTTTCAGCTAAACACAGTGACATCTCGCACTCAGTAGTGTTAGTGTGTAAAATTAGTGTGGAGCAACTGGATGTTCAGCGCGAGAGAAAAAGGCGTGGGTTTGTCGATCCCGACTAACTATTAAAACTTCTTGAGTCTGCCAAACAACATGGTGGTGAAGGGTTGTCCAAGAGACTGGAAAAGTGTATATTTGATAGCACTCGTATTCGCAATTTGCGCACGTGATTGGCAACCTCATTCGCATCCGAATACCGTCCGAATTACGGGTAAGTCGGACCTCCAACGTAGTATAGTAAAAGGGAAGGTTGCTTTCCTGCACGGCATAAAGCATTTGTTTAGGGGCCAAAATTTGCGACGACACATTCTGTAGGATGTTCAAGAAGGGCTCTGAGGGTAACAGGTGTGGACTGAGTTTTCCTTGCAGTCCGAGTGGAATGGCCGAGTGCAACAAGTGTACGTGTAACTGTGCTGTGTGTATATTAAATAAAAGAATCTGCGTGATCTTCACAATGTCCAATATGATAGTCAGCTTACGTAATCCCGAGCGAAGATGAGTCCACTCTTGGTTAAAGGATTGTTCAAGTGCACCATAGTGCAGTGTTAATCCGTCGGCAACAATTTGTATTTGTCTAGTTGTGGCTAACAGGTTATTCTCAAGATGTGTCAGGCGCACCTGTCGATCTACCAACGCTTGCGTGATTAACTTGTGTTTCCGACAGCGCTTGCTGTGCGTCCAAATCCCAGCGTTTTGCGTCTGTTTCGTCAGGAGTCCCAAAGTCAGTTTTTAATAATGTACCTCCAACGGGCAACCAGGCTCGTTTGAAACGAGGCCGTGGTACAGCATCCTTAACACCGTTCAATTGACTTCGAATCGTTGAAATAATTCTAGTTACTTCCCACAAAGATCGGAGAAAGTCATGTTCCCTCCTCTGCAACAAAAAGGTTTCAAATTTTGACAATTGCTGAGCTGTATCATATAAAGCACGTCCAAAAAGAACGCCAGATGTGGAAGGATAGACGTGAAATGGAGGCGCCTTAACGGCAACGACTACAGCCATCGAGATTAACATGCTTCCCATTGCTGATGAAAAATTGACACCCATTTGAACGGAGGTTGCTTTCAGCTTCCAATGTTGACAACGGTCGACTGCGAGAGAAAGTAGTAATGACCCTACAAGTAAAATTTTCTTGGCTTACTTGATGAGTAATTCAGAGATGACAGAGGCAGTACAGCGTTGTAGCAATAGTTACCTGGCAAGTAGCGACGATGGACCAGTTCAGTCACGCTTACTGATGAAGCAGGCCACGAAGTAGAATCACGGCAGGCAACCAACTGTTTGGCAGCCGTGGGGTAGCAAGACAATGGTATAATTCAACAGTGAGTATCCGCTGATCAATCACGCGTCAGCAAAACAGACGCTGAGCGCGAAGGCAGTACTACGCAGCGCAGACTAAGCGTAACTCGCTGGACAAAAAAAAAAAAAAAAATAACACCAAAATCTTGATCACACTCGTTGAGCCGGCCTGTCTGACCGAGCGGTTCTAGGCGCTTCAGTCTGGAACCGCGCAACCAATACGGTCGCAGGTTCGAATCCTGCCTCGGGCATGGATGTGTGTGATGTCCTTAGGTTAGTTAGGGCTAAGTAGTTCTAAGTTCTAGGGGACTCATGACGTCAGAGTTCCACAGTGCTCAGAGCCATTTTTTGAAAAAACATTTTCAACCTACTACTGCACGAAGGCCAAGTGTCGTTAATGAATTTGAGATTTCGTGCGAAGAAGGTTTTTTTTATTTAAATGAATGAAAATAAGAAGGAATCCTGCGATCGCGGTGTAAACCTGCACGGCCTAGGCACCTCCCACGCATTGGCCACTACGCAGGGGCACCTACCACGCTAAGGCTCGACACGGCGAGACATGTGAAGTTATTCATAAATTTCAGAAATAATATTGAGTGGTTTTTCAGCTGTAGAAAACCCGAATGAGTGTAGGACACCTCAAGTTAAGTCAATAATCATAGGATCTTTACTTAGAGAAGTGGTCAATCGAGAGATTAACTGTACTGTAGTCGGAAATGAATGTTCTACATCTACGTCTACATCTACATCCAGATGGATACTCTGCAAATCACATTTAAGTGCTTGGCAGAGGGTTCATCGAACCAGAATCATACTATCTCTCTACCATTCCACTCCCGGACAGCGCGCGGGAAAAACGAACACCTAAACCTTTCTGTTCGAGCTCTGATTTCTCTTATTTTATTTTGATGATCATTCCGACCTATGTAGGTTGGGCTCAACAAAATATTTTCGCATTCGGAAGAGAAAGTTGGTGACTGAAATTTCGTAAATAGATCTCGCCGCGACGAAAAACGTCTTTGCTTTAATGACTTCCATCCCAACTCGCGTATCATATCTGCCACACTCTCCATTATTATGTGATAATACAAAACGAGCTGCCCTTTTTTGCACCCTTTCGATGTCCTCCGTCAATCCCACCTGGTAAGGATCCCACACCGTGCAGCAATATTCTAACAGAGGACGAACGAGTGTAGTGTAAGCTGTCTCTTTAGTGGACTTGTTGCATCTTCTAAGTGTCCTGCCAATGAAACGCAACCTTTGGCTCGCCTTCCCCACAATATTATCTATGTGGTCGTTCCAACTGAAGTTGTTCGTAATTTTAACACCCAGGTACTTAGTTGAATTGACAACCTTGAGAATTGTACTATTTATCGAGTAATCGAATTCCAACGGATTTCTTTTGGAACTCATGTTAGCAAGAGCAAGTCTGTTGCTCGTGAATACAGAGGCTGGGGCGTGAAGCCGTGGAGGCGGCGCAGCTCAGCTTTATCAGTGCTGAGCCGGAAGAGTGCTGAACTCAGATAACAGCGTCGGAGCGCGCTAGAAGCTTTGCGTCCGAGACTAAGACATTGTAAGTGCAACTTAAAAGTAACAGTTTATTGCAAACAATAATAAACGAATAGCTGATGCCACAAAGGCGTTTGATTCCACGTTAACAGAACAACTCAAGTGTTCAACAGGTAAACTGATATTGAATATTCAAGGTTGTTGATTAAAAGAAACTGCTACTGAATGCAGTGTATCTCTCTCGCAAAGTATCGTGCAAGACGTATCACCTTGGCATGGATACTACGCGTAATGAAGTGATCTTAGGGGAAGCGGAGTACCGTCAATTGATGTCTTTATCGGAGGGTTTCAGGTTAAAGTTGTTTAAAAGAAACTGCTACTGAACATAACGTACATACGTACGTACTTCCCTTTCCCCTTCCGAAGAGCGGAGGGTGTAACGATAAAAGCCTTGTTCATGTTCTTAGTACAGTAGAGCGTCGATTATCCGAAGTAATTGGGGGACATGGGTGTTCGGAAAACTGGTTTGTTCAGATAATCGCACTGCACATGTTTATTTGCCAAAAAGAAGTACTGTACAGTAAATTTATTCATGAAAACAGGCATCTCTTTTAGTATTACAAAGTAACATACAAAGGCAACTTCAGTAGGAATATATAGTATGTCACGCAGTTTATCAAACAAAAATATATACATATTACATACGCATTTTGCATGAACAATACACACAGTATACAAAATTAACGTTTAAAAAAATCCTTAATTTGGTCTGTCTAAGCAAGCCTACACGCTTGCGAGCAGCTAAGTCACGTACTTTTTTCATTACAGATATCTGAAACTGGTCACTTTCATCTTGGGCTTCAAACCATCGCAAGGCAGTATCTAAACAAGTGAACGCCTCACAAGCTGTTGGTATACTTTCATCTTCACTTTCTGGAGCACTGATTGATGAGATGCTGGCGGCGTCATCTTTATCAGTGACGACGTTTACAATCTCACTGTCCTGCAAGATTTGTTGTCCTGGATCTGCATCATCGATATTCGTCCATTCATGAACGTCTTCTTCATCACATTCGTGGCAATCTATTTCTTTTTGCATACCTAGAATTTCGGATCTATCATTCTGTTCGTCATTTTCAATCATACCTTGTGAATTTTCGTCTGTGTCCAAAGTTTTATTCCAGGCTTTCTTCAAATTCTCTTCCTTTACACTATTCCATGCTGCGCTGATCATGTAGTGCGCGTCTTTCAAGTCAATATTCTTATGATTTCTTAAGAGACTTTCTTCTCCATCCTCTTCTCTTTCTAACAATAACTTATGCAACAATTCTTTCCTGTAATATCGTTTGAAAGTCTCAATAACGCCTTGATCCATGGGCTGTAATAAGGAGGTTACATTAGGTGGAAGAAATATTACCTTTATGAACTCGTCTTTTTCGTTTAAGATATCACATGACGGATGAGTTGGTGCATTGCCAGGGAGAAGTAGTGTTTCCTCCCTCTTCCGATTCTTTAGCTGATGAGCTTTTGCAGAGGGTACGAAAACGTCCAGAAACCACTTCATAAAAATCGTTCTATCCATCCAGGCACTCTTTTGTAAGGTGTACACAACAGGCAAGGCTGACATATTAACGTGCTTGAAACATCGCGCTGTTTTACCAATGACGAACATAGGCAGTCGGTGACTTCCAGTATCAATACAACAAGCTCACCTCCAACCGCGCAACGCTACGCGCTGTTAACATCCAGCTGCCCAACACTACAAATGGCAGATATTCCAACAACAATGCAAACCAGCCACAGACTGCACACAGCACATACCGAGCGCTACGTGACGTTACCAATATAAAAACTTAAACAGCCTACTTTCATAGCCCCCCTTGCTCCCCACAAAAAAATTTACAAATTGTTTTGGGCAGTGGCCAATACAGATTTGAAAAAAAATTTCATAATTACAATAACAAAGAAATCAAAGGCACACACTTATTGATACAATGTTGGTCAAAATCTAAAATTTTCTCACAGTCCATAAAGACAGTCCTGATCGTTCATCACAGTAAAATAGCAGTGTTTCTCTCAAAGTCTGAGCAGTAGAAGAAAATGCACATGGAAGTAGTGGATTTCCATGCAGTCTTGAAGAAGTAGTGTTGTCCTTCCAACGAAAAGACAGTGCTGACTCTTGACATGCAGACAGGTAATGGTCCACCACACAGCAAACCCACAGTAGAGTCAGTCGAAGGTTTGAGGAATATTGGTAGGTAGGTCGTCACAGAGTAGACCTAATGTTGTCCTGGTAGAGATTATGGTATTGGTGGATCATCAAAGGTGAAGACCCACTTCAGTCCTTGTAGAGACGACCAGCAGCCATCTGTTGCGATTGTGCAGGTACACAATCACCATCGAACAGTCTTGCAGAGAATATAGCAAGTCCATAAACCACCACTTGTGCACTCACATAGTTTTTGGAATTGTCCTTAGAACCAGCAATGCTGTTATCCAGTCCCTTGCTGAATTATCAAGACATGTGCAAGCACTAACAGTCTCAACTTCTCACATACTGTGCATATATTATGACCAACAGAAACGTGTGCAGTGAAATGATACTTAATTTGAAGAACTGGTGTCTATACAATTATAAATTTACAATATAAGAATTCCATTAGAAAGGTACAAAATACATCATTAAAGAACATAACAGTACAGATAATATTTGTAGTAACACAGGCTTTACAAAAGAATAGAAATAAACATGCACATCAGTGTTACAAGAATTATGACATAAGTACATACATAAAGATCAGAATAACTTTTGAAACATCAACTTCACATATCAGCAACAAAACAGAATAAATACTGTCTAAACGTCTTTACAAAGTAAATAACATATTATAAGAAAAATTCTACAATGTAACTCTCATCAGATAAACACATAAAGACAGGAAGAACACAAATATAAAAGAGTACACAAACACATAGTGGAATAACAGAAAGGGAAAGGACAGGGTTTGTTTTACTGCAGTATCTTGCAAACAAAACTTTCTTTACTTCTTGGAGATCTCCCTTCGTTCTTCATTATTTCAAAAAGTGCTATCTATACCTGCTTTCTGTACTTTTTTCGTAAAACTTCTCAATACATTTCTTCCAATTCATCTCAACTCATTCTCTTATATAGTCTACCCCTCTTAAGCTAACTTAAATCTACTGAGCTCAGATGCTAAACTAAGGGACGAGGCAATGCAGCAGCACAGAACAATTAACACAAACAGCAATGACAAAAAAATGGAAATTGTCAAAGTAAGCTACAGTAAATCTAAATTACCAAGCAATGCAACATTACAACTAACATGAGCCAATGTGCAGCAACAAGAAAAATAAATCAGTAGTAAAACTAGCTTAACAGAGTAATACAAAGTGAAATTTAGTAGCACTATACCTGGCAAACAGCAGCAGCAAATGCAATAACTTATATCTAAACATGACATAGCTCAAGCAGAAAAAATATTACACTAAAGACAACAATGCAGATAAGTGAAATGTCTATTCACATCTTAATGTCTATGTAATTAAAGTGGTGCACCACAACTTATTCTACCATAAAAATTACCAAGTACTTGAAAAGTAATTTATGTATGCAGTTCCTGTGAAGGGAAATGTGCTTGTGCTCCCTCATTTTTTGGGAAGTGTATTACAAAATTAGTATTTACTGGATCTGTAGACGGAAAATATTTATATTAGTACATCTATAAAATTCTGTTTTAACCAATGCTGCAGTGCAGCTAGAAACTAGATATTAAACAAAATGAGCAAATCTCTCAACTAGAAAAACAATAGATGTAAAATGTTTCTCATCATTTCATTAGGCGTTTTAGTAAATATCATAAATTAAGAGCTCCACAGTGTAATTATATGTTTTCAAGTTTGAGCGTGTCGTATTTGCGATGCTTTCGACAAAGAAATGTCAATAGCGAGGATAATGGCCTCTTTTTTTTTCTACCTGTGCCTCTGAAAAGGCACACACTAATGGCTTTTTCTCCAGGTGTCTGACACAGCTGGCCGCTCAAGACGCATTACGTCAAGGTCACTTGGCTTTCTTACTGAAATATTTACAACACCAGTTTGCACTACAGTGACAGTCTCATATACAAAATTTCACAGGTCTAGAATTTGCGTTACAAATCTGTAGAAACAAAATCCTATTGATATAACAGTGTCCAAAAAATTTTCGTCGGCATTGTAATACATTCACGCATTTACATACATTTCATAGCTCTTAAGGTACGATTCTTGGTTTCAAACATCCTTTTCCACAGATCAGAGTCCCTAACCACTACTCATTATTCATATACGTATTAGTCGACACTTCTTCAATATTTCATCATAATAAATACGTAGCATAATCAAATTCCTCATATACAGTAGCATCATCTTATTGATCATAAACATACCTCAACAGCATAATACACATCGTCGTCGTAAAAATAACATCATAACACCTCAGTCAAATCTCAGAAACGTTGTAGCTTTCTGCAATAATGTCAAAACCTAAAAAATATTCTCTGCTCATTTCAATAGTGTCATCTACCTCAAACATACTTAAAAAATCATGCTCCCTTACCAAATACATCATTCAAAGCTCTCATAGTATCACAACGATTCCAAAAAAATATGAACAGTTCACAAAGTACAGACAAAATACAGTTTCATAAGTGTGAAGTTACCCAACTGTGTAATTGCGTAAACATCTGTCACTGACGAAGTAAAAAAATTTTTATCTCTCAGTTAAATGATCAGATAGCTGTGTAATTTGTGTGTTAGAGAAATATGGTACCGATGTGTAAAGTTGTATAAGCAAATACCATATTAGCTAGGGCTCCTTGTGCTTGCCAAGCACATGGTACACAAAGTAAACGTGTACCCCCCTGAGGATTAATGTAATTATACGCTCAGGTGTTACAGATTACAGCAATGGAATGAAATGTATCATGGAAAACCTTTGTATCATTGTACTTCAAATATCTTTAAAAATAAATGTTTTAAGTACAAAATTAATCACTCAAATACGTGTACTGTAGCGCTAAACCATGCGTCTCTTTGTAAGATAATCTCTGTGGAAGTGTCGTAGTTATCGTCCTCTGAAAGCTAAGTTCTGCAGAAGTCAATGTACTTACCTCGTGATATACAAAAGTGAAATGCTTTGCGTATAGATATCTTAGTTATTAAGGTTATTGCCGTGATGAAGAAAGTACTATGCTGTAACGTATTGTTGTGCTACGGGAAAGGCTATCTCATTGTAGCTATACCACAAAAGTTACTACTGAAACATGTTTCACTTTCCGGAATAATACAGAAAAACTGCGCAGATATAAAACAGATACACCGCAAAAGCAACATTGTAAATTGTCATTCATTATTAGCGTCGTGATAAAATCGTGTAGCTGTCACATAAACTAACCACTGTGTCATCTGGTATCTCACTGAAAGTACTTTAAATCCAGAATGTATTTTCAAGTAAACCAAAATGTTGCATTAAAATCTCATTAGCAGTACTGGTAAATGTTCTAAGTATGTGAGCCTTATAGTCATTACGTAATCGTGCAACTAACAAGCAAGAATGTACACACACAATCACACTGTGTCGTCTGTTCACTATAATAATGCATTCGCAATTACTTTTCTAAGTTACCTATGTTCTTGACTGTATAGTTAGTTAGCTTTAAAACATAGTTGCATGTTAACAGTTTGTAAGTGTGACAAAGAGTACTAGTAACGTGAAGTGAAAAATTGTATAGCAAAGACTAAGTTAAAAAACAGATTATCTCTCAATAAATGGTTTTACATGTGAAATGTGGTGTAACCCTTTGCTCTTCCTAGTACGCAGAGTTTCAACTTTAACGCAATTATCATGTGGTATACGTCGGTAAAGAATACTGGAATTTTTCTCAAGGTTAGCGTCTATGTTATTTTTCCCTCAGCCAGCGGGCGCACGTGGCTGCCTGCGGTGCGAGTCATTGTATGTTTCTTTGTTGGCGCCCGTCGTCATTGGGATTAGGAGACCTAACTTTTACAAATTCACCTTGACGAGAAGGCCCTGCCCTGTTTGAAGCTCGCCAGTTCTGATGGAATTCAGGTCTGTCGTTTTGTCGGTAGTTTACATAGTTTCTTGTTTGTCGGTCATGTGGTGGAGAATTTCTCCCGGAATCGTAACTGCGTGGTGGACCGTTGCGTCTGAAGTTATTCTGTCTCCCTTGATAATAATTGTTTTTGTTCCCATATTGTCTGTTTCTATGGTAATCTCTGTCATATTCATTACTACGGAAATGCGATCTTTCTCTGTAACTATTATTACTCTGCCAGTGGTTGTCATAAGGGTGGTGTCTGTTTTGGTCACGATTTACGTTGTAAGAATAGCCTTGTTGTGTATTATTTCTGTCATCGCGGAGTTGTGACAGGAGTGACCTGTAACTGTTGTGCTCCTGTTTTCGCATTCCGCGATTGTCAGTGTCAATTTCCAGTTCTTGTAACAATCCCTGAAAAGCTTCAATGTCGTCTTTGCAACGTCCTGCTAAAATAATATGTCGTAAATGTTTAGGCAATTTGATTAAGCAAATGCGGATGAGTTCTGAGGGGCTGTATGGGTTTGAAAGACATTGATTCTTATGCAACATGTCTTCAAAATATTTCATAAGACTGGAAAATTCAGATTGTTCGAAACGTTTCATCATTATGATGCTATGTTTTACTCGGTCTTGTGTAGCTTGAGACCAATACGCTGAGAGGAAGCCATGATAAAATTCTCCTTCACTGTGGCAATCGTGAATGACCGATCGCATTCTTACAGCTGGTTCATTCTCTAGATAGCTACACATAAATTCTAACCTGTGCTCCAATGACCATTTGGGAGGAAAACAATGAGAGAATTGATGAAGCCATGTTTGTGGATGAATGTCGTTGTCAGAATTCTTAAATGTTTTGAATTTACGTGTAGTAATGAACAGCTTATAGTAAAAATCATGGTGTCGGTGAGTCGCACATCGCTCATTGTTACTTCGTTTCGGTGGTTCCATCTCAAAATCCAATGCGCCTTGCCAATTTCTTTCATAATTTCTGAAGTGTCCTGTGTTATTATTTTGTGGTTGTTCCGTATTTCTATGTCCCTCTTCCCGAACTGGAGCGCGAGTGTCCTATGAAATATGTAATTCTTGTATTACTTGTGCCAACTGATCTTCTACTTCCCGGATTTCTCTTTTATACTGTGTATTGATTTGATTTTGATTTTGTTTGAATTTTCTAATTTGTTCATACTCTTCAGTGTCCGTGAAGGCTACAGGTCTTGTGTCATTCAGATCCTCATCTACCTTTGTAGATAAGTTAGTGAACTGATCTGAAAGTTCGGCTACTTTATCTGTTAGTGAAATTATTTCCTCTGTGTGTTTTTCTGAACCAAGTTTCAGAGTGTCCATTTGTGTTGAAATCGTATCTACTGTGTCTTTTAAGTTTTCCTGAGTTTTTGCAAGCTGCATAACCGAATCGGTAGATGCAGCTGAGTCAATTTTAGCTAGCAAGATATCGTGATTTTCATGAACAATAGTTTGCAGTTCCTTTATGGCTGCTTCGTGATTCTGTAATGCATTTTCATGACGCGAAAAAATAGATTGGAAATGGTCACAAATTTGTGTTTTTACGTCGTTACAGACTTTTTGACATTTCGATTCGATTTTATGTAACTCAGTAGTTAAATCTTCACGTGTTTGTTCAAGCGTGGTGTGAAGATTTTGTTCCATTGCGTCTAACTTTTGAAGATTTTGTCCCATTTGTTTCTGATTTGGTTCATGCGTTGTGTCTAACTTTTGAAGATTTTGTTCCATTGTGTCTAACTTTTGTAGCCTTTGTCCCATTTGTTGCATTAACTGTAATAACAATGCACTGGTGTCTGAAACATGTTCTTCAGTGCTTTTCGGCAGTGAATTTGCACCGGCAACATTCACAATTTGACAAGCGGAAAATGTGTCTTGGCTCATTTGAGAAAACGGTGAGAACCCAAAACCTGAGTCTACAGTTTTTTCAATATTGTGTCCTGTCATTTCGGAATCCTGAGGCGAGTTGTTGCCGACCGATAGATCGATAATGCTTCCCTGTTCACTAATTGTTTCACTGTCTACACCATTATTTGCCGCCCGCTCCATTTCCCTATGCACAATTACCAAATTACTACTTTGAATGTCTGTTAATTCATTACACAGTGGTGCTGATAAGCTACGCTCGTCGTCACTATTATTTCTCAGTTTACTTAGGAGCCTAGTGTTACGTTTTTCACACGCCATTATTGTCACAATATTTCACACGATAACACAGAAAAGCACAATTTGAAGAGCAAAAATAAGAGAACACATTAACATAGCACTGAAAAAAATATCTAGTTAATTGCAAGCGCAGCTGCGAAATACTTGGTGCAAATTTACATGCATGCCACAACTGTTTTACTGTACAACAATGAAAGAGTGCAACTACAAAGGAGATTCTCTCTACAATTACGCGCTAGCAATAAACTAAAGCTACACTAATTACACAAACTACAAGAAAAAATGAGAACATTCCAGTAAGGTATCCTCGGCTAAGGGTCGACATATGGAACGTCCCCTTTGAACAATTATTCATGACTGTGCTTAAACCGACACACAATATTTTTTTTTTAACGCAACGCAGTCTGACTTTCAATAATCCCTATAAAAGAATGGCCCTGACTAACATTAACCTATACCTTTCACAAATCACTTACCTCACAAAAATCTTCGTTACTCGAACTACTGCAATACGGCGAGCGCCACTGCTGCCAGCTAAATAAAAGATTCAAACTACGGAAGGCACTAACTACTGATATGCATAGTTAGCAAATCAAAGATTTTCATAGAGAACAAACAATGTATTTACCTTACTAGTGTTCAAAAGTCATAATATATATATATAGCAGTTCATGACAACCAGTCTTACAAATTTCAAAACTCCGCCATCTCTCTCCCCACATCCACCACTGCTGGCGGCTCACCTCCAACTGCGCAACGCTACGCGCTGTTAACATCCAGCTGCCCAACACTACAAATGGCAAATATTCCAACAACAATGCAAACCAGCCACAGACTGCACACAGCACATACCGAGCGCTACGTGGCGTTACCAATATAAAAACTTAAACAGCCTACTTACAATACAACATTACATTGCCCATTAGAACAATGCAGTGTAATTATGAACAATTAAATATTTTTCTATCATGCATTTCTCTGTAGATATTGATTAGATATTATTCGCTATTTGTAATAGACATCATGTTAACAACTTTCTGTAAATAAAATTAAGATAACATAAATAAATAGCTTTCGACAGATATTACATCCAAATAGGCTTCGTCAGTAGTTACATATACAAATGTTTATTTGTATGTTAATTATTCAATTTTACACATAATTATTCGCATTATGTTCTATTATAAGTAATGCTATTAAATAGTAACTTACGACTAAATTTAGAGTCACAAGGTAAAACAGTTACTTATGTGTAACTGTACTAATCTACTGTGTAGTTTAACCTTAATATTAAAGTTGCCTCTTACCAAGAATTTTCTTCTGTTCCTCTGAACAACCCTCTTCAGCAAACAAATCAACCAATTGCTGCCACTCTGATCTTTTTAATACTCTGTTCTTGTAGTCCGCACTTCCCATATCCCATATCACAGGACGACTTTTTACTTCTTCAGTGAAGATCTCAGTGTCAAACGTACGTTCCTCCATGATGAGAGCACCAAAGCGCGCGCTAGACTGAATGCATGTGTACACCCAAACCCACTACTAGGAACTCGAGGCGCGCGGCGGACGCCGATCCTCGAGGAACCTTCGAAACGCGCGTTACGACGCGGCGTCATTTCGATGCGCACGTTGCATGTGTACGCAGTCAATGGTTTACTGTTTTTCAACAGCGCGCGTTGTAACGCGCTGCCCATAACGCACGTTGCAACGCTATCATGTGTACAAGGCCTTAGGAAGCGAGGCGTCTGTCTCGGCCAGAGATTGCTCAACGTTAACATTTAACACTGGCCATCTGGGGCTGGCTGCTAGGCTGCGTGTGTGTTAGTTTTAAAACTGACGATAACAAATTGAACTGAAAGGACAACTAGGCACAGTTCCTGTAGCGCTTACATCACCGGCTGATTAGAGGAAAAGTACGTACCTCACAATAGATCATCGGCCGATATTTTGGGGCAAGACTGCAACATGGGCGAGCGATATCTCGGTGTAAATGGGTGGTAAGATTAAAGACCGGTACTGTCGGAAGAGGGTACCTACCATGTTGTAGGGGCCTCCTCATCGACAGAAGAAGGAAAACAGGATAGAACAATGTCCACGGCGGAAGAGTAAAATAAAAGGGGAGGGCAAAAAGTAACTGCGTAGCAACCAAGGAACAATCGCCCACCGATATACGGCAGCCCGGACGATTGGTCGTTTGTGCCTCATCAGTAGCGTGAAAAACCCGTGGCACTGCATTGGTTTGCCAATATCTGGCCTTGTCCAAGAAAGATAACGTTAAAAGTCCTCATAGTTCGATGTGTAAGAGTGTTAGGGCTGTAGATTGTAGCTTATGCAATGAATCAAAGCAATAATGGAACTTCACTTATAAGATTTGCAGACTAAGGTATGCAGAATAATGTAAAGCATTAAGAACTTCGTGTAATTTATCCAGCTAATGTGAAACAAAACAAGGAAAAGAAATTAAACAATGAATCACATCTACTTAATATTTATGTTAAGATTTATTGGAATGTTTGACTGAATTCTGTTTGCCGTATCTTGCGGCTGCATGAAAGAAATCAGCTTGGGCGTAGGTGCTGAGTAGCACGTCAGCGGTTATGTGTAGCCGCGAGAGACCGGTCTCTACTATAGCGACAAATATCACGCGCTTAGCGTGTACAAGAATCAACGATGAATTAGAAACTGCTAATCATGTAGAATAAGAGTTTTTTTTAAAAAAAGCTGTTAGTTATATAGAATGTGTTAAGTGCAATGTAGTCAAATGGTTCAAATGGCTCTGAGCACTATTGGACTTAACATCTTAGGTCATCAGTCCCCTAGAACTTGGAACTACTTAAACCTAACAAACCTAAGGACTTCACACACATCCATGCCCGAGGCAGGATTCGAACCTGCGACCGTAGCAGTCCCACGGTTCCGGGCTGAGCCGGCCGGAGTGGCCGAGCGGTTAAAGGCGCTACAGTCTGGAACCGCACGACCGCTACGGTCGCAGGTTCGAATCCTGCTTCGGGCATGGATGTGTGAGATGTCCTAGGTTAGTTAGGTTTAAGTAGTTCTAAGTTCTAGGGGACTTATGACCACAGCAGTTGAGTCCCATAGTGCTCAAAGCCATTTGAACCATTTTTTTGGTTCCGGGCTGAAGCGCCTAGAACCGCACGACCACCGTGGCTGGCCGCAATGTAGTATGTCATACGCGGAGGATAGGGCAGTAATTTGCGGTTTGTTTTTGTAACTACTCGGACGCACCGCGTGTTGACACGCTGGAGGCGGCAGAGCACGTGATGATAAGATAGGTCATCGCGCAGAGCGCTGTTAGTGGCTGAGAAACGATGATGGCCGCTGGCTAGTTCTTGGCGAGGAGAGGGGAAATGCGGCGCAACGAGGAGACGGCGCTGAAGAGAGGAGGGGAGGCGACAGCTGATGTGTTGCCCGCCAACAGCTGATACAGTAATCAAAGCGTACGAGCCGTATGCATTTCAAGTCCTGGCTTTTTCTGTTCCGATTACTTACGGTTAGCTGCAGCAAATACATAACTACGACACATAGTACAATACACTAGATGTCAACTTAACAAGTATTAAGAAAAACTTGGAGTAAAAACACTCCACATGTACTGGTTTGCCAAATAGATGGCAATAGATGACATTGAAGAATATTATTCGGAGTTAGCGGCCGCGGTACTGCCAACACCAAGTGTAATGGTTGTATCTGAAGCAAGTCAGTTGCATGACGTCTAATGCGTGGCATTGCTTACAAAACATAAAACATAATCATACATATAAAAATGAGCAAAAATACACGACAAGACTGGAAATTGACAGTTGAGAATGTCTTCGAACTCCGTGGTGGTTAGGCACGTCTTGCTTCCAAGTCCCTGGAGAGAATGACATAAACTAAGCTGCAATAAAACATAACATAAAACACTAATTAGGCGTGATTAATCACGCAATCCCAGAGCATAAGGGTGTCGATTCCACAAGGCGTATCTGGGACAACCCTGTGGAGGTAATATCCTCAGTTTTTTCTTTCGTCTTTATTCCACTTGAGGTGGAGGTGACACAGGCGTATCGGGGGCTACGACCAGTTGTGGTGACACAGCCCTACCGTGGTAAGGTTGCAGCCGGTCAAAGTGCACTATCACCGTACGATCGGTTAATTGCAGTTCTGCACTGACTGGTGAGGTCAACCATACAATCCGACAAGGGCCTTCAAAGCGAGAAGAGAACTTTCTAGTTCGTCCCTTTTTGATTGCCGGGTTTCGTAGTAGCAGTAAATCACCTGTTTGATAAGTCGGTAAAACAGCATTTTTGTTCTGCCTGTGCAACTGTTTATTAGTAGCTTTGATAGTATTCCTCTTTACCTTATACCAGACCGCTTTTAGCCGGCGGGCTAAACCTTTTACTTCCTTTATTGCTACACCCTGAGGTAGTTTGTCTATTTCGAACGACGAAACACAGCTTCGTAAGTGGTATACCCCGTGGATTCATGTATTCGGGTGTTGTATGCAGAAGAAATATACGGTACATATCTGCCCCAATCAGCGTGCGTTTTTGCAACATAATAGGATAACATTTTACAAATTGTACGATGTACGCGTTCAATGCGACCGTTGGCTTTAGGATGGGAGTTGTACGCCATTTTTTGATTCTTAGCAATTTACAAACTTCTACAAATAGAGCAGACATGAAATTGGTTCCTTGATCCGTTAAAATGGCATCAGGACTTCCAAAAGGTAGTATCACAAAATTTACAAACTCTCTCGCCACAGTTTCAGCTGTCATGTCGGCGAGGGGAACCAAAATTAGATAACGTGAAAAGTAATCAATAGCAGACAAAATGTATTTGTTACCTTGTTGCGACTGTGGCAAAGCACCCAGGATATCTAAAGCAAGAATTTCAAAGGGTGAAGATGCCTGAGGAAGCGTTTGCAGCGGCACTCACGGATGCCTATTTTGTGCTCGTTGTGCACATGGCAGGCAAGATCTTACATACCTGTCCACGACACGTTGTCGGTATTGCCACCAATAACGTGTCGCAATTCGAGCGTTCGTAGCGCGTTTTCCGCTGTGACGTGCTTGGATTGTATTATGGCATTGCCGTATTATACGCTGCTGCAAGCATGCCGATATTACCAAACGATTTCCATGGGGAGTTTTTGATACAAAAGGTCGTCTATTGGTTCAAATTCTGGCAAGGTGGCGTATCTTTGACATTGAACGTCCACCTGCTGAGCTTCTCTTAACTCTTCAATTGACACCTCATACGCCGGCCAGTGTGGCCGAGCGGTTCTAGGCGCTTCAGTCTGGAACTGCGCGACCGCTACGGTCACAGGTTCGAATCCTGCCTCGAGCATGGATGTGTGTGACGTCCATAGGTTAGTTAGGTTTAAGGAGTTCTAAGTTCTAGGGGACTGATGACCTTGTTATGTCCTAGCCAGTAATGCCACCCGAGCCCGCTGCCAAAAGGTTGGCAGCATCAAAGTCCGGACGCCGTCCGCATAAGCAGCGCCAGCGATACAGGAAATCGCCGCAAGTCTGCGCGCGCCACCGCTGGCTTCTGGCTTCTTAAGCGCTGGAGTCGCGAGCGCTAGGACAGTTCTGGATTCGCCGCTCAGTTGTATACTCGCCACCGAATTGTGTACTTGCTAGTCAGTTGTGTGTTCATCGCAGCAGAGTTGTTGTTTGTCGTCAGCCGACGCTGACCTAGCCGCTCCGACTCGAACTAGACAGATCTCTGTAGACACGGAGTTCCCTATTGTGTTTCTGTATCTTTATCAATAAAGATAAGTACCGACTTTTATTTAATCAGAGTGTTTGGTTTTTCATCTTTCTGTTTACTGTTCCAGCGGACCGGTCGGCCCGCTATTAAAAGTGTGGCGGTGACTTCGTAAGCCATTTCTACAGCCAAGTGTTTGTCGCTACGAACACCGCCACAAAAGACCTCCCATAGTGCTCAGAGCCGTTTGAACAATTCTTTTGATACCTCATCTGATTGAAAGACACGCACTTTTCTACTTAACGCATCAGCATTTTGATGCAACCGACCAGGCTTGTGCCGAACTTCAAAATCATATTCTGACAATTTCATGGCCCAGCGCATAAGTTTGATGCTATGGTCCTTAAGATTCAATAACCACTGCAGAGCAGAGTGATCGGTAAGAACTGTAAACTTG
The DNA here is from genome assembly GCF_021461385.2 of Schistocerca piceifrons. Taxonomy (NCBI): domain Eukaryota; kingdom Metazoa; phylum Arthropoda; class Insecta; order Orthoptera; family Acrididae; genus Schistocerca; species Schistocerca piceifrons. The sequence continues at coordinate 442,844,566 of NC_060149.1, read as the reverse complement.
CGAACATAAAGGTAACATCTAAAACAATTAATCCCAAAAAGAAGGGCAAGCAATTCCTTTTTGTAGTACTGTGATTAGTTTCTGCTTTATTCAGTTGACGAGAGGCATACCCAACGGGATTTTCCTCACCATCTTGCACTTGGCTTAGGACACATCTTACAGCAAAATCAGATGCGTCACTCGATAAAATAAAAGATTCAGCGAAGTCTGGGTAAACACGTAGAGGTGAACTAGCTACAATAGTTTTCACTGTTTGAAAGGCGGTCGAACATTCATCCGTCCGCACAAAAGGAGCATCCTTTTTCAACAATTTAGTAAGGTGTTCGGTAGTAGTAGCATAATCTTTAACTAAACGGCGGTAATAATTTGCAAGACCAAGGAAGGATTGTAATTCCTTTAAATTTGTTGGAATAGGAAAAGTGTCTACTGCTTCAGTTAATCGTGGATCTGGCTTGACTCCGCTGGAACTGATGACATAACCTAAATACTGCACTTGTGATTGAGTAAAAGAACATTTTTCTAATTTTAAGCTTAAATTAGCATTTTGCAATCGCTACAGTACACTGCGTAGATGTTCAGTATGTTCAGCAACGGATTTTGAAAATACACTCCTGGAAATGGAAAAAAGAACACATTGACACCGGTGTGTCAGACCCACCATACTTGCTCCGGACACTGCGAGAGGGCTGTACAAGCAATGATCACACGCACGGCACAGCGGACACACCAGGAACCGCGGTGTTGGCCGTCGAATGGCGCTAGCTGCACAGCATTTGTGCACCGCCGCCGTCAGTGTCAGCCAGTTTGCCGTGGCATACGGAGCTCCATCGCAGTCTTTAACACTGGTAGCATGCCGCGACAGCGTGGACGTGAACCGTATGTGCAGTTGACGGACTTTGAGCGAGGGCGTATAGTGGGCATGCGGGAGGCCGGCTGGACGTACCGCCGAATTGCTCAACACGTGGGGCGTGAGGTCTCCACAGTACATCGATGTTGTCGCCAGTGGTCGGCGGAAGGTGCACGTGCCCGTCGACCTGGGACCGGACCGCAGCGACGCATGGATGCACGCCAAGACCGTAGGATCCTATGCAGTGCCGTAGGGGACCGCACCGCCACTTCCCAGCAAATTAGGGACACTGTTGCTCCTGGGGTATCGGCGAGGACCATTCGCAACCGTCTCCATGAAGCTGGGCTACGGTCCTGCACACCGTTAGGCCGTCTTCCGCTCACGCCCCAACATCGTGCAGCCCGCCTCCAGTGGTGTCGCGACAGGCGTGAATGGAGGGACGAATGAAGACGTGTCGTCTTCAGCGATGAGAGTCGCTTCTGCCTTGGTGCCAATGATTGTCGTATGCGTGTTTGGCGCCGTGCAGGTGAGCGCCACAATCAGGACTGCATACGACCGAGGCACACAGGGCCAACACCCGGCATCATGGTGTGGGGAGCGATCTCCTACACTGGCCGTACACCACTGGTGATTGTCGAGGGGACACTGAATAGTGCACGGTACATCCAAACCGTCATCGAACCCATCGTTCTACCATTCCTAGACCGGCAAGGGAACTTGCTGTTCCAACAGGACAATGCACGTCCGCATGTATCCCGTGCCACCCAATGTGCTCTAGAAGGTGTAAGTCAACTACCCTGGCCAGCAAGATCTCCGGATCTGTACCCAATTGAGCATGTTTGGGACTGGATGAAGCGTCGTCTCACGCGGTCTGCACGTCCAGCACGAACGCTGGTCCAACTGAGGCGCCAGGTGGAAATGGCATGGCAAGCCGTTCCACAGGACTACATCCAGCATCTCTACGATCGTCTCCATGGGAGAATAGCAGCCTGCATTGCTGCGAAAGGTGGATATACACTGTACTAGTGCCGACATTGTGCATGCTCTGTTGCCTGTGTCTATGTGCCTGTGGTTCTGTCAGTGTGATCATGTGATGTATCTGACCCCAGGAATGTGTCAATAAAGTTTCCCCTTCCTGGGACAATGAATTCACGGTGTTCTTATTTCAATTTCCAGGAATGTATAATTATATCATCAAGATACACAAGGCATATAGTAGGTTTCAACCCACGTAATAGCAGATCTGCAAATCGCTGAAAGGTTGCTGGCGCGTTGCGAAGCCCGAAAGGCATCCTTAAGAATTCGTATAAGTCACCAGGAACTACAAAAGCTGTCTTAGCCCAATCTTGAGGAGCAGTTGGAATTTGATGGTACCCACTGCGCATGTCTAATGTTGTAAAGTACGGCAATTGCCCAGACGGTCGAGTGTTTCTCGGATCCGCGGTAATGGATAATGATCTGGGGTAGTAACCTTGTTTACTGCTTGCATGTCTACACAGAGGCGATAGGACTACTCTCCGTGTATAGATTTCTTTGGAACGACTACAATTGGGCTAGACCACACACTATAAGAGGGTTGTATTATTCATGCTTCTAGTTGCTGTTGTATAGTTTCCTCTACCGCTGACTGAAGATGGTAGGAAATTCGGTACGCTTTTCGAGCTATTAGCCTAGCATTTCCGGTTGGAATCTCATATTGGATTAGATCTTTTGCTGGTAAATATTTCCTGTCTTTAAACAACCATTAATACTCATTCAATACTTCATTTATTAGCTTTTGTTCATGCAATGGTAGGTGACTAAGCTTAACTTTAAACTTATGTGTCAGATATGACGTGATTGTCTAAAGGTGTTGAGAGGCGGCAGCAGTCTTTTTCTTTTTCAGAGAAGGGGTTTTCGTTGGCAACTCATCTTCTGTGATAACCTGTAAGCTGGCTAGTACTGTACCACACGGTATTAAAGCTTGCTTGTGACTAAAATTGTCTAAACACAAGGGTACGCAGTTTTCTTTCTGTACTTGCTGTACTTTGCACAGGCTACGTTTTACGGGGACCTGCATCTGGTCAAGAGTTTCATTCTGGCAGAGTGGATCTACCAATAAATGAACCTCTTCAGATTGACGTATCCCGACAGACACCCAAAGGATCTTTCCTGTGCCTTCTGGTACCTCCACGGGATTATCGGCTTTTTGCATCGTTACGGGAGACTCCGAAACTTGGGAAACGGATCCTTTTTTCCGAGCTTCGCTCGCTCGCAACGTGCATTCACGTCCAAAACGGTGCACGTTGTCGCCGAATTGGACGGTATTTAATCTATAGTCGATAACCCCCTGGAAATGACGCAGAAAGTCATATCCCAGGATGATGTCTTAATCCGTGTGCCTGTTCCGTGCAACCTCCATCGTAAAAGCATATTCTGTGGAGTCCAACATGAACTCAACGCAACAGCTGCCATCAGGTTTCACTAAGCCGGGACCAATACCACTAATATGGTACCATGACGGTTGCAATGTTCTTTTATCTCTCTTCGATAAAAATGCCAAGCTGATCTGTGCACCTGTGTCAATTAGCACGAGTATTGGTTGCGGCCTCTAACACCATCGACAACCACGCTTGCCACCTGCGTGATTCCCTTATAAGCTAGTGGGGTCACTATTTTTAACGGGGGCCGGGAGGGGTGGCACTTCCTGTCCCGCGGCTGTTTTCCGAATTCTGGGTTGGTTTGCATTTCGCCTGGAATTTGCAGGCGGTTGTGGCCTACTATTTGGACAAAGAACGCTTTGGTGACCCATATTCCTGCACCGATGACAATATGGCACGCGACATCGCTCTGCCACATGTCCGTATCTATTACAGCGCCCACACTTAGTGTCGTTCGAAAAGACACGTCGGGGCTCGCTTTGCCGCGCGGAGACGGCCGCAAAACGGCTCGCCTCCTCTCTCAAGAGTGCTAATCGCACGGCTTCGTGTAATGTGTGGGGGAAGCTACCTTGATTTCGGTCCCTATTTGAGGGTTTATGTCACGAATAATCACGTCTATCGCACGACACTCTGATTTTTCCAACAGAGCCTCGTTACGAGCTGAATTGACACCTAGTGCGTATGTGTGGCATGCGACGCTTCTAATCCTGTCCGCGAATCCTTCTAGATCCTCACCCGTTTTTTGCTTAAGGGTGGAAAGCAAGTCGCGATAGTAGCTAGTACCACGTTTGTCTGTATACATTTCTATCAACCCTGTTGCAAGGGACTGTAAGGTAGGGGCAGTTTTCAAGTTCTCGACCGACTGCACGTAGTTCCGCGCTTCGCCGGTGAGTTTCATTTTCATCACGTTTAAGAGAAATTCATCTGGTCAACCGCAAAGCTTTCCGATGTCCTGGATATTCTGGACAAGCGTTTGAATATTCTCGTGCGGCTTTCCAGCGAACGCCGGAATAAACGCTACTGCTGGAAAGCTCTGCACCAAAGTAGAGGTGGCTACTGCCACAGGTGATTCTGCACTAGTGAGTGGTGGAGTCACCTGCTTCGGCTGTTCCTCCACTAGCACTTGCATAGCAACATTAGATTGCGGGGAGGCCATCTGAAGATCATCTATCTGTTGCTTAAGCTCCGCGTTAGTTAAAATTAACAGATTTATCTGGGTCTGCAGCGCCAAGAGGGGATCTTTATCCTCTCCGGCTGCTCCTGCCTCCAATTGCTGCCTGGTGGTCGGCATGTTGCAATAGTGTGGCCATCTACACCACCGTAGCGTCGCTAGTGACTTACATTATTTGGTGGCGTGCAGGCGACGGACGGCGGCGGTGTCGACGAGCGGAGGCAGGCGCGTCGATCACGCGCGGGGGCAGCAGGCGGCGGGCGACGGCACGAACAGCTGCGAAGGCGGGGCTGCGCGAGGGCCGCACCCCGGCGCAGGCGGTGGCCCACGGCAGCTACGGACAGCGGCGGCGGCGGCGAACGTGACTGCATCACGGACCCTCCTCGGCTCGCGTCCGGCGGCAAACTGCGTCACGCCTGTGGCGCGCTAGTGCGCGGCCACGCACATTCGGCAACGCAGGCGACCGGCTGGCACGCGCATGGCGCGCTACAGCCTCGCCACGTTCGGTCTAGTTTCCTTTACTTGCTCAGCCTCTGCCCCTTTGTCATACTCAACAGATGAGTATTTTACAACCATAAGATGGGTCGCATCCCACTCTTGACACCACTTGTTCGTCAGGATAGAGGTCACGAGCGGTGGGCGTTGTGATAATTAAAAGTAATCAAGCTGGAATGGACCCTGTTTATTCATGTAACGATGGTACATGGGTGCCTGCGTAGGGCTGAGCAGCCCCAAGAGGGGTTGCCGTCTGTTCATCAGGAGGTTTGAGGAGAGAGGCAGAGGCTAGAGGAGCGACTACTCGGGGCCGACGTCTGAAGCTAATAGAGCGCGGAGCTGTTTCCAAGCCGCCCTCGCCGTTCCCGGCCGCGTCCCTACGTGATCACACGACTAGTCTTTGATTGGAGTGTTGATTCCGCCAACGCGCCTTGCTAATAGTGTACCCTCGTCAGAGCAACCAAGCCGTAGGACTAGAGTGACAAAGGGGCACGTGGCAGGAATGTGCCGACCACGGTCTTCGGGCCAGCACCTTCCACCACATTATGAATGGAAAAATTATTTAATACAATTTTATTGGCAATGATCCCTCTTGAGGTGTCTCCTCCCTGCACATGTCCGAAAGAACAGATACTATCTTCTTCTTCTGTGCGAATGCACGAACAGTGCCCGAACTCTTACGGGAATCGGCAACACGCCGCGAGTAATGAGTATGATGGGCGGAGGCACTACGAATGTAGTGCCTCGTTGAGAATGTGGGTTTCACGAGAGGCGTGTCAGAAATAAATCCCTGCAGTCGCGCTACCCTCTGGGCCCTCGGTGGCTCAGATGGATAGATCGTTTGCCCGGGTTCGAGTCCCGGTCGGGGCACACATTTTCATCTGTCCCCGTTGACGTAAGTCAACGCCGGTAAGCAGCTAAGGGTGTTCATTTCATTGTAATTTCTTCTGTTCTGTTCATCTCATCATCATTTTCTATCTCTGTCTGAACTGCAACTCTTCTTCCAAAATTGACTGTATGTGGAAGTTTGAAGAATGGCTCATTATCCATAACATCTAATTGTTGTTCATAACCTATTACTCGCCAGTGAGTATCGGAAAACACATTTTCATTCTCTTTCAATATCTGATATAATTTGTCCTTTTCTTCTATTGACAAATTGTCAGTTTGTTCCACAAATTGTCTACAGTTGGGTTCTTCTCCCATTGATTCCACAATATTCAATATATGGTAATCCTCTGAATGATTTCCAAAACCATCATTTTCATCTGTCCTAATAAACTCTGAAGATCTCATTGCTGCTCCTTCAGGTTCATTAACTAATTCACACAGTGCTTGTAATCTTTTATCTCCTGCTTGGCACTTGGCACAGTATCACTTTTCTGTCATAATCAATGATGACTCGGTCATTTAATTATCCGTCAATGCCCAATAGAGCTTCTGCACGCAGCTCCGACACAGCCAAAAACTCATGGATAAGTAATTGTCCTTGGATCCTAAAATCAAGCAGTATCTGTTACCTAATAGCTTTGCTCATCTTACCAGTGGCCCCTACTACTTTCATGCCGTCTACTGGAGTAATTCCTACACCAGAATAAATTTTGATTATTTTAAAAAATGCATTCGATATGGCTCTTATTTGTGCTCCTCTATCCAGTAAAATAAATGATTCCCATACCTCACAATAGACGTTATAATATGTGTTCAGGTACATGACTTTCTGTTCTGTTTATCTTCCCACAATAAATCCGTTTGTACTGCAAGGTCCTTCCATGAAATCCATTCGTCTTTTCATACTTGATTCTTGTCTAGAGGTTTCTTCCTCCTACCTTGTAATTCTTTCACAGCCTTCTCCCTCTGTTGAATACTAAGATCTTTCTGACTTTCCATTTCATCAACTTTAATTTGAAGAATTACTACTTAGTCTTCATTAGCAATGGTAACCTCTGTAACTGTAACTTGTAGTAAGCACGTTTGCCCTTCATGCACACTAGCGGCTGTCTCGCTCTTATTATAGTTGGCTTCCTTATACCTATTTCAACACCATAACACAAAATCTTCTGTAAATTTATGTGCGTCTTTATCAAACTCACTCTCTTCTACTACGAAACCATTAGACTTCTAAACTAGGCCGTCATCATCCATCCACACAGTTATTATATCTTCGTGTGTCACACCAACATCTAAATAGGTATTTTGGGCAAAGTTGTCACTGCATCATTAGATAACTCATTGTCTTTGCTTTCATTACCCTCTCAATCATTTTCGCTATTTTCTGTTTCAATACACCAATTTATTCAGGGTATATAAATTCATCATCACTATTACTAACTGTACCGTCCTCATAAAGATACCATTCAAACGTTTCTTCATAAACAGTGAAATCAACATGGCTAAACAGCAATCAAACGTTTGGGTGTTCGTCTTCTTCGAAAGTTACTGTTTTAAATAGATCGAGCTTTTCTATACAGTATGCGAATATGATTATTTCATCTACATCCTCTTCGTCAAGCATTTTTGTGCTCTTTCCCTTTTTTCCTCGCTTCCCTTTAATGTGGCTAGACCCTCTTTCAGGTCACTACGTCCTTCGTTTTCCCATACCGGAAACACGTCAAACAGTTGACTGAGTTTCTTCACAAATTCCTCCTCCTCTTCTACCTCGTCCTTTTGTCGGCAGTTGTCTTTCGAAACGATAACCTGTCTTTCTGTCGGTAGTACCGACCTACTCTTACATAGATCCATTACTTCAGTCTGCTTCTAGCTGGTAGTTCTTTCTTTGAAATGGTCCTTGTTCGACCAAGTCTGTGCTTACACCTAAGGTTTCCAGCCCTACTGTATTCCGATGACAGTTCCTCTGCATAAACCGTTTTCCATCATGACAACTGTTTGTCATCCTACCCCTAACGTCATATCGAAACTAGATGCGTTATAGGCACGTTTTCTGTCGTCTTTGGGCCAACTACTTTTATCGTGCCCGCCTGGCCCTCGAATTACGCGGAAACTAGTTTTCCTTATTACTGTGCTTTTGTGTTAGTGTAGAAGTTACCTCACCTACGATTAGAAAAGTTGCCTCTATCGCGTCCTCTGATCATATTAATTTGTGGTCTACTCCAGCCACCCCTTTCAGACACATTTACCTGTCTGAAAATCCGTTGTTCATGAGTTTCATTCTTTACCTTTCCCAGAAATTCATCGATGTTTCATTATTAGTCCTTACCTGATGTTTTGAGTCATCTGGAATTTTTTTCAGAGTTGCCGTACTATTTTAGATTGAGACATTCTATCTTTCAGGTATTCGAGTTTTCGAAACCCTGACTCACAAATGTCGTTCATGGAATTTGTTCTAATATTATCGAGCGCTGGTGTGACGACAAATACGAGCGAAAAATTGTCTTATTTCTGGATAGACCAGAATTCTTCCAAAGCGTCTGTTTAAATTCTGTAAATGTCAGGTTAGTGCTGTCTAGGTTTCAAATGTCAATGGTTGTGAAATCTTATGGGACTTAACTGCTAAGGTCATCAGTCCCTAAGCTTACACACTACTTAAACTAAATTATCCTAAGGACAAACACACACACCCATGCCCGAGGGAGTACTCGAACCTCCGCCGGGACCATCCGCACATTCCATGACTGCAGCGCCTAAGACCGCTCGGCTAATCCCGCGTGGCTGTCTAGGTTTCAATCCCCATCTTTCCGCAGTACCTGCTAGAGCATCAATCATTATATTTTCTCCCTATTGCTTATGTCTTTCGATAGTTTTCGTTCACAGGTCTTTATGAAATCTGATGGGACCAATCTACTCGTTTAGTCAATGGACCGTATTTCTCTTCTTCACTCAACAATTCAGATTTATGTACAGCTTATGGAACACTGATAGTCCTGTTCTGTAACTGCTGGCGCAATGAACCCATTTCCTTGGGAATCTCAGCGGTAACGTTACCTAACGTTTCTTGCAGTACACAAAAACCAACGGTACTTTGCAGAAATCTCGATTGTTAATACCGGAACTAATGTTTGTATTTTTCCATCTACCATCGGTTCAACACTCTCTTCCATTAGGTGTATTTTGGAATCAAATCTAATGTTGATATCAGTAACTTGCGTCTGAACATTTGACTTTTTTTTCTTTTTTTTTTTTTTTTTTTTTTTTTTTTTTGACAGAACTCATAGATCTACTAAGGTCTATCATTCCATCGCTTTGTGTAGTCAAAATAGGCACGTTCGTCTCCCATTTGTCTTCTAATTTCTTATTATATTCTGTAAGCATTTTAAGTGACTAGTAAAATTATCCTCCAATTTCTTATCAACGGTTTTCAGTTCTTCAAGATCAACCACCACTTTCTTTGTTTATTCCATTCTCTTGTTTGTCTCTGCGAACTAAAGTGAGAAATGAGTACGTAAAGCACGCATATTACTATTCAACACTGAACATTCTCAGAAACTGGTATTTCAAAATACGATATTTATTGTGCATTTCATTTAAACCGTAATGTTAAGTAGCTGAGCACTGGTCACCTTTGCTTTCCATCTGCTGAAATAAATTTTACTAATCGAAAGTTCACAAAACAGTTAATAAATTTCAGTAATTAATTATGTAAAACAGTTTAAGGATGGCAGCCAGAACATGCCATTAGACTCAGTCTGGCTTGCTTACATCTTAGACTTTAATAGCGTCCATGATACTAATCCAGGTGGCTGTAAAAATGAATGTGCGCAATGGAAAACACTGAACGCGAAAATGAAGATTTGATCCTGTCCGACTACCCCCTGAAGCAGATCTTAAGATCTCCTAATAGTTATATTACTTCCTCCTTCTTACTCTTTAACATATAAATTACAACATAAAACATAGATGAATGATTAAGGAAACTAGTAACTAGAAAATGAAAAATGTAGTTTCTGCTTATATGTTTATCGTAGATTAAGCCCCGTTATAAATCGCAAATGTTTATATATCAATGACCAATGGACATAAAGAGATGCAAATGAATTTCCTAACTAATGCTACTGATCAGTTGGACAAATTTGCCCTTTTTATGGATACGCGATCTAATATAAATAACGCGAGATGACTTACATCATGTAGGTACCAAATACTAGAAGACACTAGTTTCAAGGATGATCTACAGTGGTGTGCCGCCTCAGTGAAAGTAAAGTTACGTAATCGCAACTACTTAGCTTTATAACCCTAATAAGCCGAACCGATTAGCAATATCACCGTATGTACTGCGTCCGTGGGTCGGAGTGATGGTGGTTCTCCTATACGTCTGCGACGACGGAAACATTATATATATATAGGACGGCAGAAGGCGGTCCTCTGACTAGTATAATCTAATACTGTCTTCTCCTCTCTGTGTTCTACAGACAAGAAACACGAACCCCCAGCCACATGGAAGGAATTCAGATAACGTCTCAACGTGATTATAGACAGAAGTAGTGCTCTCAGTCACTGAACGCTGCGTACTTAACGACGACTCCCTACCCGGAGGCGAGGTCCAGAACCGTAAAAGTTCGCAACAGTACAATGCCTAACCGTTCACTAACCATAAAATCTCATGAGAAGGAAGACAGCAAGTCTGTCTATACCAAGCTGATACTGAACGACCCTCAGACACGGGCGCTCTAATCGGAAGACCTACACTCCTGGAAATGGAAAAAATAACACATTGACACCGGTGTGTCAGACCCACCATACTTGCTCCGGACACTGCGAGAGGGCTGTACAAGCAATGATCACACGCACGGCACAGCGGACACACCAGGAACCGCGGTGTTGGCCGTCGAATGGCGCTAGCTGCACAGCATTTGTGCACCGCCGCCGTCAGTGTCAGCCAGTTTGCCGTGGCATACGGAGCTCCATCGAAGTCTTTAACACTGGTAGCATGCTGCGACAGCGTGGACGTGAACCGTATGTGCAGTTGACGGACTTTGAGCGAGGGCGTATAGTGGGCATGCGGGAGGCCGGGTGGACGTACCGCCGAATTGCTCAACACGTGGGGCGTGAGGTCTCCACAGTACATCGATGTTGTCGCCAGTGGTCGGCGGAAGGTGCACGTGCCCGTCGACCTAGGACCGGACCGCAGCGACGCACGGATGCACGCCAAGACCGTAGGATCCTACGCAGTGCCGTAGGGGACCGCACCGCCACTTCCCAGCAAATTAGGGACACTGTTGCTCCTGGGGTATCGGCGAGGACCATTCGCAACCGTCTCCATGAAGCTGGGCTACGGTCCCGCACACCGTTAGGCCGTCTTCCGCTCACGCCCCAACATCGTGCAGCCCGCCTCCAGTGGTGTCGCGACAGGCGTGAATGGAGGGACGAATGGAGACGTGTCGTCTTCAGCGATGAGAGTCGCTTCTGGCTTGGTGCCAATGATGGTCGTATGCGTGTTTGGCGCCGTGCAGGTGAGCGCCACAATCAGGACTGCATACGACCGAGGCACACAGGGCCAACACCCGGCATCATGGTGTGGGGAGCGATCTCCTACACTGGCCGTACACCACTGGTGATCGTCGAGGGGACACTGAATAGTGCACGATGCATCCAAACCGTTATCGAACCCATCGTTCTACCATTCCTAGACCGGCAAGGGAACTTGCTGTTCCAACAGGACAATGCACGTCCGCATGTATCCCGTGCCACCCAACGTGCTCTAGAAGGTGTAAGTCAACTACCCTGGCCAGCAAGATCTCCGGAAATTGAAATAAGAACACCGTGAATTCATTGTCCGAGGAAGGGGAAACTTTATTGACACATTCCTGGGGTCAGATACATCACATGATCACACTGACAGAACCACAGGCACATAGACACAGGCAACAGAGCATGCACAATGTCGGCACTAGTACAGTGTATATCCACCTTTCGCAGCAATGCAGGCTGCTATTCTCCCATGGAGACGATCGTAGAGATGCTGGATGTAGTCCTGTGGAACGGCTTGCCATGTCATTTCCACCTGGCGCCTCAGTTGGACCAGCGTTCGTGCTGGACGTGCAGACCGCGTGAGACGACGCTTCATCCAGTCCCAAACATGCTGAATGGGGGACAGATCCGGAGATCTTGCTGGACAGGGTAGTTGACTTACACCTTCTAGAGCACGTTGGGTGGCACGGGATACATGCGGACGTGCATTGTCCTGTTGGAACAGCAAGTTCCCTTGCCGGTCTAGGAATGGTAGAACGATGGGTTCGATGACGGTTTGGATGTACCGTGCACTATTCAGCTTCCCCTCGACGATCACCAGTGGTGTACAGCCAGTGTAGGAGATCGCTCCCCACACCATGATGCCGGGTGTTGGCCCTGTGTGCCTCGGTCGTATGCAGTCCTGATTGTGGCGCTCACCTGCACGGCGCCAAACACGCATACGACCATCATTAGCACCAAGGCAGAAGCGACTCTCATCGCTGAAGACGACACGTCTCCATTCGTCTCTCCATTCACGCCTGTCGCGACGCCACTGGAGGCGGGCTGCACGATGTTGGGGCGTGAGCGGAAGACGGCCTAACGGTGTGCGGGACCGTAGCCCAGCTTCATGGAGACGGTTGCGAATGGTCCTCGCCGATACCCCAGGAGCAACAGTGTCCCTAATTTGCTGGGAAGTGGCGGTGCGGTCCCCTACGGCACTGTGTAGGATCCTACGGTCTTGGCGTGCATCCGTGCGTCGCTGCGGTACGGTCCCAGGTCGACGGGCACGTGCACCTTCCGCCGACCACTGGCGACAACATCGATGTACTGTGGAGACCTTACGCCCCACGTGTTGAGCAATTCGGCGGTACGTCCACCCGGCCTCCCGCATGCCCACTATACGCCCTCGCTCAAAGTCCGTCAACTGCACATACGGTTCACGTCCACGCTGTCGCGGCATGCTACCAGTGTTAAAGACTTCGATGGAGCTCCGTATGCCACGGCAAACTGGCTGACACTGACGGCGGCAGTGCACAAATGCTGCGCAGCTAGCGCCATTCGACGGCCAACACCGCGGTTCCTGGTGTGTCCGCTGTGCCGTGCGTGTGATCATTGCTTGTACAGCCCTCTCGCAGTGTCCGGAGCAAGTATGGTGGGTCTGACACACCGGTGTCAATGTGTTCTTTTTTCCATTTCCAGGAGTGTAATTAAACCTAACTAACCTAAGGACATCACTCACATCCATGCCCGAGGCAGGATTCGAACCTGCGACCGTAGCGGTCGCTCGGCTCCTGACTGTAGAACCGCACGGCTACTCCGGCCGGCTATGAGGCTCATGTGATCACTCATGTTTCTTAACATATGCATTATTTTGGTCTCTAAAGGTCATCGTACCTGTACTACAGTATGATCTAGTACCTCATTTTCTGTTTTTTTGAGTTTCACGACCCGTTTTCGCATCCAGTGGACGTGGAGTGATTGGTTCTGACTGTATTTCTGCAAAAAACAAACCGTCTACAAATCCTGAGTCATCTACCACTATTGCGCTCGTACATTCCGCTACAGGTGTCATCTGTTGATAATCAGGTGAACCTTCCATGTTCACATGTACATTACTCACATCTGCTTCGTCACTATTCGGCTCCATGTTTAATTCTGTTACCAGTTCTTTGTCGTGGTTTAAATCGTGGTATCGACAAACTCTTTCCCACCATGCTGTACGTAAATGCGCTCCAATTAAATTTCTCACGTTTTTTAATAATTTTCTGCCATTGTTTTGCTTTATCAAAATGTGTGACATACAGTTTCCGTTACATAACGCCTATCTGTGAAACTGATTTGGAACAAAAATTTCTGTTACGTCAAGCAATGCGACTCGATTTTTTTTACGTCACTGTTTATGTAACAGAGATTTTGTAAAGTCCTGTCACAGCAAAGCCACGTGAGACCGAACTCTGCTGACTACATAAATTGAAGTTGTGTTTCTAAATTATGAAAAGTGCGTAAAATCGTTTCAACTTTCTGATTTCACGGTTATTATAAAACTGATATTTTTGTGACCAGTTTGTATTATAATTGTTTGCTGTATATGATAACGTCGTTTAAATACTGCCTTTATACTGAATTGCGGCAGCTATTATTTCGCGTGATCGGCCACAGTGCCAGAGGTCGGGGGCTGTAATTGCCGTCTGCTCAGCCGTGGCGCGCGGACCGCAATTTTTAGCCTTCGCAAGAGTTATCAGTGATCACAAAAAGTTTCTCCCTGTTTCTCCTTGTCCAGTTAACGATATTATTGTCACCCTCCTTTATGAACTGAGCCATGTATATACTAAATAGATTGTTATTACCGAATTAAGACGATCGACTACTGGTTCAGAAGTAACTAATGGACGCAGGTGCTAGATCGTGAAATTCGTTCACTATTACAAAAACGCTGCCATAATCGTATTACTATCCATCTGAAGTATCGTTTTGATGCAGTGAATACACCCATACGTTGAAAAGCTTTAAGTTACAAGTGCAACGAAAGAGGTTATTGTGTCTTACCTTATTAAACTCCCGAAAGAAATTTTATATCTGGGTCACAAAGCTATGAAGAAGTTAATTAAATTTTAACTGATTTTTAAATTTCCTGAGACTTTAAAAGTTGTAAATGTACTTTGTCTTCAAAATCCTAAGATGTAAGCAAGCCAAACTGTTTGTAATGCAATGTTATGGTAGCCATATTGAAACTGTTTTACGTAATTAATTACTGAAATTTATTAAGTGGATTGTAAACTTTAGATTACTAGAATTTAGTTCAGCAGATGGAAAGCAAAGGTGACTAGCGCTTCGCTCCTTAAAATTGCGATTTAAATGAAATGCATAATGAAGATCGTACTTTGAAGTATCAGTTTCAGAGAATGTAATTTGACAAAGGACTGAGAATTCAACATTAATTGAATAATCAAATAAAAGTCTCATCATTTTAGTAATAACCTATAATGTTCAAATCAAATTATAGTTGAATTTGACCTAACGTGACTGATACTCCGTTAACAAAAGTACTTTACTGGGTAAATCGAAGTCTCGTCTTATTGTGGTTTGTATCATCGGAAGTGTGGTTGTGGTTGCATCGACGTACGTGTGATGGACGACGATTTCACACAACTTCTTCACCTGTTTGATAACTTAATTACGCCAAGCAACATGCTACTCCCCAGAGTCATCGTTGCAGCGGCAACCATGGCTCATAAAACTTCACACCATCATAAGTCCGGAAATTCTTGCATCTGCAACTTGATGCTTGCAGAGACGACTTAATAGCGTGTAAGGGAAAGCCACTCCCCTTTGATGAAGATTCGATGCTCTTTCACCTCCACATTAGTTTTACATCTGCAGCCATCGACAATGCGTCTACGCTGTTCAACGCCTCCCCACTGTCTCCAACTTCGGCGACGTTTACGCACGGAATTTCAGCACGCCAAGTAGACGTCCAATTCGACTGCTAGATTTTCTCGATATTAATTTTTCCTTGAATTAAATCATCAGTTAAACCCTCGGAGTAGAGCTGTTGCTTAAAAACTTATTAATATCTATTACACTGTTTTCACCATTTTAAAATAATACGCATATAGACTCTAATACGTTTTACATGTTTGAAAATTTTGACAAAGCCTACATATAGTTTCAGGATTAATCGACAGATATTTATCGAAAACGATTTTCTTAAATAAAATTGTTTATTTGAATGGTAAAGTTGTTCCGTTACAAGTTATGGCGATTACTTTGGAAATAATAAAGAGTTTACTTACGTTTTTACCGTAAATCTCGTTTTCATTTTACTACTGCTTCCAGTTCTAAAGCTTAACTTCCGAAATTAAGGGATATGCATAAACAAATATTCTTCATATCACCTGGAATTTATTTTGTTTTATTTATCTGTAGTCGCCCGAGGATACTTTCCCGACGATATAGGATTTGTCAAGGTAATACAGTGCAAATCAATAGACGAAAATATTGAATACACAACGTACATAGCATGCTTTATGAGGACAGGGCAGGTAGCCTATGGGGATAGGACATGTGATTGGCCGTAGCCATGATTAAAGAACCATCTCGGCATTTGTCTTAGCTGTGCTGTAAATCCACGGAAAACCCAAATCAGGATGGCCGAACACAGCAAATCCATCCTCTTGATTATGAGGTCAGTGTTTTAACAGCTGCACTGCCTCATTCGGCAAGTCCCTATTGTATAATGGTACTTGATTTGCACACAGGTTTGTCTCAGGTAACTTGTAACATTCAATATGGTTTCGTTCTTCATTGCTGCACGCACTGAGGACATCTGATGATGACACTTGGGTTGTTAACAGCTACACGCTATGTAAAACATGGTTCCGCTCTTCACTGCCTCACAATGTAAGACCCCGCCGACGACTCCTGGACTGTGGAGATACCCCTTGCATCAACTCCATACCCATTCTTTCCATTGTCAACATGTGCCACTGTCCGCCTAAGAAACAAAGCGAACGGACAATTCTATCACGCATTTTACATCTTGACACATGGTTTCCTTGTGAAAGCTGCAAACCATAAACGTGTATCGAGATGCGACAAAGTGCTACATTTATCTCCTTTCACTACTGTCGACTACTCTGAATCCTCTAAGTAAACTTAAATTGTGCAGTATGCTTCACTTATGAAGAAAATTTTAGCAAACGTCTTAAACAGATGTATCTTACAAGGGAACCTCCCGATCGCACCCCCCTCAGATTTATTTATAAGTTGGCACAGTGGATAGGCCTTGAAAAACTGAACACAGATCAATCGAGAAAACAAGAAGAAATTGTGTGGAACTATGAAAAAATAAGCAAAATATACAAACTGAGTAGTCCATGCAGAAGATTGGCAACATCAAGGAGACTGAGAGCTTACGGGCGCCGTGGTCCCGTGGTTAGCGTGAGCATCTGCGGGACGAGAGGTCCTGGGTTCAAATCTTCCCTCGAGTGAAAAGTTTAATTTTTTATTTTCAGTTTATGTGACAAACTCTCATGTTTTCATCACTTTTTTGGGAGTGATTATCACATCCACAAGAAAACCTAAATCGGGCAAGGTAGAAGAATCTTTTTACCCATTCGCCAAGTGAACAAGTTAGGTGGGTCGGCAACATATTCCTGTCATGTGACGCACATGCCGTCACCCGTGTCGTATAGAATATATTAGACGTGTTTTCCTTTGGAGGAATCGGTTGACAAATGACATTGCGTCCAAATCTTTTCGGTTCCCAATGGAGAGGCAAGTCCTTTGGTCTACTAATCGCACGGTTTTGCGGTGCGGTCGCAAAACACAGACACTAAAGTTATTACAGTGAACAGAGACATCAATGAACGAACGGATTGATCATAACTTTGCGAAAATAAAGCAAGTAAAATTTTCACTCGAGGGAAGACTTGAACCAAGGACCTCACGGTCCACACCTGCTCATGCTAACCACTTTTTATTTTTTTTATTTTTTTATTCTTTGTTGATCTCATTTTTGTTCTATTTTGTTCGTTGTATATGATCGGGGCGACGTCTCGTGACACCCGTTCAGGTTGTTCGTTGATCCGTTTATTCAGTTTTTTTATTACAGAGGGTAACTAAACCCTCTCACCGAACACGCTGAGCTACCGTGCCGGCTAACCACTGGACCACTATGTTTCTGCACTGATACCCTCCTTGATGTTACCTATCTTGCGCATGGACTACTCAGTTTGTATATTTTGATTATTTTTTCATAGTACCACACAACTTCTTCCTGTTTCTTGATTGATCTGTGTTCATTTTCTCAAGGCCTATCCACTGTGCCAACTTATAACTAAATCTGAGGGGGGTGCGATGGGGAGGTTCCCTTGTTAGTAATCTTTTTCGAATCCTTTGGCAATTTATTATACATTTAGCCCCTGATATAATATGTTGTTGAGCATTTTTGTTTGATTTTCCTGGGTAAATGTTACTCCGAAATGTCTCTTGTTTCTTGATTATATCTAGAGCTATTAGCGTACTGTTTTCCCTGATATACACCACAGATTCGTATATTTACGCAATTTGTGCAGTAAGGCTGCTCAATTTTTTAAGTAGCTCTTTGTAGTGTGCTCAACTACTGCTTCCACATATTATTCTTGTGGCCCTTTTATGTAGTTTAAAAGCTTGTCTATGTTTTATACCTTCAACCCCCAGAAAAGAATCCGATAGCTAAGAACAGAGTATGTAGGCACCATAGGTAACTTCAAGGTACAGACTGTTACAAGCTGATACTACCACTCTTAGAGCGTAACTTGCCGATGACATTCTTTTTGCCAGTATCTTTGTACGTTAATTCCATGGTAGCTGATAATCAACGTTCATCCCTAAAAACTTTGTGTTCGCCACACAATCTGCAGATTTTTCATCTATGCTGAAACTGCTTCCTCTCCATATATTGAAGCATGTGTTGTTGGTTTTCTGTATGTTCAGCGTCAATTTATTACATACTGCCTAATTGTAAACATCCATGAGGGTTTCACTTACTTTCTCTAATAGGAGTTCTTGTGTATTATCACTGAAAATTATGTTGCAGTCTTCGGCGAAGAGAACGTTTCTCCACATCCAACACCGTCTGGAAAGTAATTTATATGCAGGATGGTCAGAAACAGTCTGTTGAGGTTGTAAGGGTGTTGTAAGTTAGGCTGTGCTGAGAAATAATTGTTGAGAAACGAATTCGATACGTTGCACATTTTCCGAGTTCATTTGCGTTGAAGGTAGCTAATCAGGTCGTTACGCGTGCAAACACAAACGGTCTACCAGATACGTTGTCTCCAGCATGTGCTTCGTTTTGGTTTCTAAATCCGTGGGGTAAAAAAATTCAACGTGGCACAATAGTAAGGATCAGACCCGAGCCAAAGGTTGAGCTGTCTTGTGCGCTATCATCTATCCTATGAGAACAACTGGCAGTCATAGTATTCGTCGGGTTACCCGAATTTGCGATCGCAATGGCCTGATTGGGTAACTTCAATGCTAATTAACTCGGAAACGGCGAGACGTTCCGAGAGTTTTCTGGGCGATTGTTTCTCAACACAATCCACCGTGCAACACACTTACAAGTTTATCAAAATGTTTCTGACCACCCTTTATATTAAGAGCAGAACTGGGTCCAATACACTACCCTGAGTAGCACTTATGTTTATGTTCTTGTGTGACAATTGTCATCATCCGCAGATGTGTGATCTACCTCTACCTTTTGCACCCTGTTTCCCATGTAAGACTGGAACCACTTGTATGCTGTTCCTCTTACAATTAGCGCTTCTAGCTTGTTTAGCAGTATATTATGGTCAACAGTGCCAAAAACGGTGAACGATCTAGGAAAACGCCTATAACGCAACCATCACTATTAAGAGCTTGAAGTACCATTTTTGTGAACTCTGAAATGGCCGATTCCTCACACTTCTGAAACGAAACTATGCTTCATACAGAGGCTGTATTTACTCATGTAACTTATCAGTCCTTCTTTTATGTTTTCTTCAATTATTTTTGAGAATGAAGACAGCAGTGACTCTGGCCTGTCGTTTTGAAAGCTTTCCGCATTATATTTCATTAGTAAGGGCACCACTCGTGCAAGCGTTAAGTACTCTGGGAGAACACCTTAAGCAAAGAACAGTTATTATGTTTGGTAATGGGGCTTGTATGCTATATATGAACACCTTCAGTTTCTAGTTTTATGACATCCCACGCCACTGTACTATGATTTTCCCCTTTATATATTATTTTGACGTTGAATGATTCTTTTTGCAGCAAGTAGTATCCTCCTGAATATTTTTTATATTTGTGGTAATACTCAAGGAATTGGTTTTGCAAATAAATGAGAAATTTAAGTGTTTGTGAGGACTTTATAACACCTCCAGTTATAGGTCTAGTTTCCCTTAACTGCTACACCACGAATGGCTACTTTGGAAACTGTCTCCTCAAAAATCAATTTCATCAATGTACCTTATGATTCGAGAAAATCCCTTTGTAGGACTACAGTTTGTAGGTTTCACAGAGCCTGTCTTCAGCTTTGTTATCTGACAGTGATGAAATGAAATGCCAAGATATTTTATAAATACTTCACAATTTTCCTTGTCAATATCGGTAAGTACGTGGTCTACAAAGTAAGCGGAAATTTTGGAAACTTTCTTAGCAGTCTTTACCATTTGCGCCACATCAAAAGTGTTCAAAATGTTTAGGAAGTTATTACTAATTCTATCCTTAGTACCTGTGTTAATATTAATGTCTACATATTATTATGTTAGTTTTGGGGGCTGAGACATTTTCCAGGACCTCAGTTACATTGTTGAAGAAAGAGTTCAAATTATCACTAGCTGAGCGGTAAATACACAGAATGATTAACGTCTTATAGGCATCTAGTGGCTTCAGTGGCTGCCAATTCAAAACGTTTATCTACACTAATTGTGATCAGATCTTCTCTAGAATTAAAATTTGTGCCGCACCTGGTACAGATACATGATCCGCCACTATTGTAATAACACATCTGACATTTTGTTAAAATATTATGTGATATATTCATGCCAATTCACGCGCAGCGTTTGGTCCGTTCTTATACGTAGATAACAGACTAAAAGAAAACAGTAAATAAATAAATAATGATCTCCATCCATTAAGACAGACCTAGAGTAGGAACTTCATATGGTGATAGCACTATATACTGCAATTAATCATCTCTACACCAGTGCTCTGTAACGTGTACTACCATGCATCTCAAAAACTGCAACTCAACCTCAAGCTGGTGTAATTATTTTTAATGGACTGCGTATTTTGATGAATAATAAGTAACTATGAACAACTTTCAGTAGTGTTCCTTCACTTCACTGTGCTACATCCTACACTGGTGTCCAAAATTAAAGCAACAAACCGCTATTTCCCCGTTTTGCGTCTAATTCACGATGTAATTATATGAACTGTCAACAGATGTCCGCACGTCGTGCTCTGCACGGAAGCTGGCATTCCGGTCAACGGACAACGACCCAACGATGACGTCAGGGCACCGATCAAACGGGGTAGCGTTTGTCGGGTAGTCCCTTATCCATAATTGCTGTGTACACAGTCACAGGCGATGCAGTATGGCACAGAGAAAACGCCTACCAGACTCTCTGTGGTGGAGGGCCAAAGGAAGAATGGAAGCAGGAGAGTGGCAAACCGATGTGGCCCGATGGCTTAATGTGAATCGTCCCTTTGTTTCTCGGATATGGCGGCAGTTTATAAAGACCGAAACTTTATCCCGAAAACCGGTGCAGGGCCGATCATTTACGTCATCAGAAAGAGAGGACTGTTATTTGGCTGTAAGGCCTTGATGGCACCGTCTTCGTACTGCAAAGAAACTGGCATTGATCCCGCAGCATCCACTAGACGTGTTGAATCGAGGCAAATAGTGTACAGAAGGCTTCGGCAGAGTGGCCTTTATTGTTTGAGACCTGCTGTTTGTGTATCTCTGACGCTTCTTCACAGAAGGTGAAACTTCCCCTTTGAACAATTTTATATATGACTGTGCTTAAACTGACACACAATATTTTTAGCGCAACGCAATCTGACTTTCAAAATTCCCTTCAAAAGAATGGCCCTGACTAACATTAAACTATACCTTTCACAAATCACTTACCTCACAAAAATCTTCGCTGCTCAAGCTACTGCAATACAGCGAGCGCCACTACTGCCAGCTAAATAAAAGATTCAAACTATGGAAGGCACTAACTACTGATAGGGATAGTTAGCAAATGAAAGATATTAATAGAGAACAAACAATGTATTTACCTTGATATTATCATATATAAATATAGCAGTTCATGACAAATTTCAAAACTCCGCCATCTCTCTCTCCACATCCACCACTGCTGGCGGCTCACCTCCAACTGCGCAACGCTACGAGCTGTTAACATCCAGCTGCCCCTCTACCGAGCGCCACTACTGCCAGCTAAATAAAAGATTCAAACTATGGAAGACACTAACTACTGATAGGGATAGTTAGCAAATGAAAGATATTAATAGAGAACAAACAATGTATTTACCTTGATATCATCATATATAAATATAGCAGTTCATGACAAATTTCAAAACTCCGCCATCTCTCTCTCCACATCCACCGCTGCTGGCGGCTCACCTCCAACTCCAGCTGCCCCTCTACAATGGCAGACAACAATGCAAACTAGCCACAGACTGCACACAGCACAGCCAGTGATTTTCATATAGAGCGCTACATAACTTTGCCAATAAGAAAATATAAACAGCCTACTTACATAGCCCCCATGCTCCCCACAAAAAATTTTACAAATGTTTTTGGCCAGTGGCCAATAATGATTTGATAAAATTTTTCATAATTACACTAACAAAGATATCCAATGCACACACTTATTGATACAATGTTGGTCAAAAGCTAAAGTTTTCTCACAGTCTATAAAGACAGTCTTGATCATTCATCACAGTGAAACTGCCGTTTCTTTTCTCAAAGTCTGAGCAGTAAAAGACAATGCACACAGAAGTAGTGGATTTCCTTGCAGTCTTGAAGAAGTAGTGTTGTCCTTCCAACGGAAAGACAGTGCTGACTCTTGACATGCTGAGAGGTATTGGGCCACAACAGAGCAAACCCACAGCAGAGTTCATTCGACGTTTTGAAGAATATTGTACGTAGGTCATCACAGAGCAGACCCACTGTAGTCCTGGTAGAGATTACGGTATTGGTGGGCCACCAGAGGTGCAGACCCACTGCAGTCCTTGTAGAAATAATGGTATTGATGGATCATCAAAGATGTAGACCCACTGTAGTCCTTGTAGAGATAATGGTATTGGTGGGCCACCAGAGGTGCAGACCCACTGTAGTCCTTGTAGAGATAATGGTATTGGTGGGCCACCAGAGGTGCAGACCCACTGTAGTCCTTGTAGAGATGGCCAGCAGCCATCTGTTGTGATTGTGCAGGTGCACATTCACCATTGAAGAGTCTTGCGGAGAATATAGCAAGTCCATAAACCACCACTTGTGCACTCACAAAGTTTTTGGAATTGTCCTTAGATCCAGCAATGCTGTTATCCAGTCCCTTGCTGAATCATTAACACACGTGCAAACACTATCAGTCCCTACTTCTCACATATTGTCCATGTACTATGACCAACAGAAACGTGTGCAGTGAAATGTTACTTAATTTGAAGAACTGGTAACAATTACAATTTTATAACATGAGAATACAATAACAAAGGTACACAATACATCATTAAAAACATAACAATATAGATAACATTTGTAGTAATAGGGGCTTTACAAAAGAATAGAAATAGACATATACGTCAGTGTTACAGGAATTATGACATAAGTAAATACATAAAAGATCAGAATAATTATTGAAACATCAACTTCACACATGAGCATTTAAACAGAATGAATAATGTCTAACATATTTACAAAGTAAATAACATATTATTAATGCCAATTATATTTGAGGATAACAGTATTCCTCATCATAGTGAATGTAGCTTAATATTAAAAGAGAAAAAAATTCTATGAAACTACACAGAGACAGGAAGAAAACAAATACACAAGGGTACACAAACACATACTGGGATAACACAAAAGGAAAGGACAGGGTTCGTTTTCAGTGTAACATTTGGTACTGCAGTCCATCCCAAAACTTCATTCCACAGATCTCTCGTCTTATTTCAACCTTTGCTTCCACCAAAAAAATCTTATCCAAACATGCTTTCTGTATTCTGTTCATATTTCTTTCAAAATAATTATTTCTGATTGTACAAAACTCATTTGGGCCTAAATCCTTTTTATATAACTTCGCAATGCATTCTTTACCTATTCTCCATAGTCAGTTTCTCATATAGTCTACCCCCTCTTAAGCTAACTTAAATCTACTGAGCTCAGATGCTAAACTAAGGGACGAGGCAATGCAGCAGCACGTAAAACAATTATTATAAACAGCAATGAAAAAAATGGAAAATTGCAAAGCAAGCTACAGTATAAATTAGCAAAAGTCAAATTCAGTAACACTATGCCTGGCAAACAGCAGCAACTTATACCTAAACATGACATAGCTCAAGCAGAAAAATATTACAGTAAAACAACAATGCAGACAAGGGAAATGCATATTCACATCTTAATGTCTATGTAATTAAAGTGGTGCACCATAACAACTTATTGTAAAAAAATATTACCATGTACTTGAAAAGAAAATTATGTGTTACTGTTACTAGTTCCTCCTTATTGTTCTTTCCTTTCAAAGTGCTCCTTTTTCAAAGAATGTGGATCAAAAAAATAATTATTTAATAGATCTGTTGACAGAAAGTGTTCACATTAGCAAATGCATTTCATTTTATAAAAGCAATGCTGCAACACAGCTGGAAACCAGACATCAAATGAAATAAGCAACTACGAAAAGCAAAGCATAAAAATATCATGCAATAGTCATGTGGCATTTCGTAAGTCAGTAGCACTCAACTCTCGGAGAAAGACACTTGTCATAATCAGGTGTGCAGATGTACGAATATTTCCCATCAATTCATAAGCATTTCAGTAATTAGCACAAAGTGCGAGTAATCATATGTTTTCAAGTAACTAGGGTGTCGCATTAGCGATGAAAGGCACACCCTAATGGCTTGTTCTCCAGGTGTTTGACACAGCTGTGTGCCCACAACGCATTACAAAAATCATATGTTTTCAGGTAACGAGCGTGTCGCATTAGCGATGAAAGGCACACCCTAATGGCTTGTTCTCCAGGTGTCTGACACAGCTGTGTGCCGACGACGCACGTGCAGGTGGTCACTTAACTTTCTTATGGAAATATTTACGACAGCAGTTTCCGCTACAGTGACAGTCTCATATAAAAATATTTAACAGGTCAAGAATGTGCGTTGCAAATGTGTAGAAACAAAATCCTATGAATATAACAGTGTCCAAAAAAGTTTCGCCGGCATTGTGATACATTCACGCATCTACACACACATTTCATAATTCTTAAAGTACGATTCTTGGTTTCCAACATCCTTTTTCACAAGTCAAGAGTCCCTCAACACTACTCATTATTCCTTACCTTATTCGTCAATACTTCTTCAATATTTCATCATAACATACGTGGCATAATCAAATAACTCATATAGCATTAGCTTATTGATCATAAACATACATCAGCAGCATAATACACATCGTCGTCGTAATAATATCATAACTCCTCAGTCAAATTTCAAAAACGTCGTAGCTTTCTGCAATTGTTTCAAAACCTAAAGAAAATTCTCTGCTCATGTCAAAAGTGTCATCTGCCTCAAACGTACTTTAAAATCATGCTCCTTTACCAAATACATCATTCAAAGCTCTCATAGTATCACAATGGTTCCGAAAATATATGAACAGTTCACAAAGTACAAACAACATACAATTTTGTAAGTGTGAAGTTATCCAACGGTGTAATTACGTAAACGTCTGTCACTGATGTAGTAAAATAAATGCTTGTCTCTCTCAGGTAAATAATCAGACAGCTGTGTAATTTGTGTGTTAGAGAAATATGGTACCGATGTGTAAAGTTGTATAAGCAAATACCATATTAGCTAGGGTTCCTTGTGGTTGCCACACACATGGTACACAAAGTAGGCGTGTAGCCCCCTGAGGATAAATGTAATTATACTCCCAAGTGTTACAAATTACAGCAATGGAATAAAATGTATCACGGAAAACTTTCTTTGTAATTAAAAAATCTTTAAAAATAAATGTTTTAAGTACAAAATTAATCACTCAAATACGTGTCCTGTAGCGCTAAATATGCGTCTTGCTGTAAAATAATCTCTGGGAAGTGTCGTAGTTATTGTCCACCGAAAGCTAAGTTCTGCAAAAGTCAATGTACTTACCTCATGATACACAAAAGTGAAATGCTTTGCGTATAGATAACTTAGTTATTACGCTTATTGCCGTGATGAGGAAAGTACTGTGCTATAACGTATTGTTGTGCTACAGAAAAGGCTGTCTCCTTGTAGCTATACCACAAAAGTTACTATTAAACATGTTTTACTTTCCAGAAGAATTCAGGAAAACTGTGCAGATATAAAACAGATACTCCGCAAAAGCAACAATGTAAATTGTGTCACACATTAGTAACGTCGTGATATAATCGTGTAGCTGTCACATAAACTAACCACTGTGTCATCTGGTATCTCTCAGAAAGTACCTTAAATCCAGAATGTATTTTCAAGTGAACCAAAATGTTGCATTAAAATCTCATTAGCAGTACCAGATATAATGTTATTTTTCTGGGAGCCAGCCGGCGCACGTGTATGCCTGCGGTGCGAGTCATTGTCTGTCTCTTTGTTGCCGCGCGTCGTTACTGGGATTAGGAGGCCTAACTTCCACAAATTCGCCTTGCCGAGAGGGCCCAGCTCTGTTTAAAGCTCGCCAGTTCTGATAGAATTCAGGTCTGTCGTTTTGTCGGTAGTTTACACAGTTTCTTTCGTGTCGGTCACGTGGTGGAGAATTTCTCCCTGAATCGTAACTGCGCGCTGAACTGTTGCGTCTGAAATTATTCTGTCTCCCTTGATAATAATAGTTCTGATTACCATATTGTCTGTTTCTATGGTTATCTCTGTCATATTCATTACTACGGAAATGCGATCTCTCTCTGTAACTATTATTACTCTGCCAGTGGTTGTCATATGGGTGGTGTCTGTTTTGGTCACGATTTGTGTGGTGAGAATAGCCTTGTCGCGTCCAGTTATCGTTTCTGTCGTCACGGAATTGTGACGGATGTGACCTGTAGTGATTGTTTTCCTGTTTTCGCATCCCGCGACTGTCTGTGTCAATTTCTAATTCTTGTAACAGTCCCTGAAAAGCTTCAATGTCGTCTTTGCAACGTCCTGCTAAAATAATATGTCGTAAATGTTCAGGCAGTTTGATTAAGCAAATGCGGATGAGTTCTGAGGGGCTGTATGGGTTTGACAGGTACTGATTCTTGTGCAACATGTCTTCAAAATATTTGACAAGACTGGAAAATTCAGATTGTTCAAAGTGTTTCATCATCATGATGCTATGTTTTACGCGGTGGCTTGAGACCAATATGCTGAGAGGAAGGCATGGTAAAATTCTCCTTCACTGTGGCAATCGTGAATGACCGATCGCATTCTTACAGCTGGTTCATTCTCTAAGTAGCCACACATAAATTCTAACCTGTGCTCCAATGACCAGTTGGGAGGGAAACAATGAGAGAATTGATGGAGCCACGCTTGTGGATGAATGTCATTGGCAGAATTCTTAAACGTTTTGAATTTACGTGTAGTAATGAACAGCTTATAATCAAAATCATCGTGTCGGCGAGTAGCATATCGGTCATTGTTACGTCGTGTCGGCGGTTCCATCTCAAAATTTGGTGCACATTGCCAATTTCTTTCATAACTTCCGAAATGCCCTGTGTTATTATTTTGTGGCCGTTCCGTATTTCTATGTCCCTCTTCCCTTATTGGGGCGCAAGTGTCCTCTGAAATACGTAATTCTTGTATTACCTGTGTCAGCTGATCTTGTACTTCCCGCATTTCTCTTTTGTATTGCGTACTAATTTGATTCTGATTTTGTTTGAATTTTCTTATTTGTTCATACTCTTCTGTGTCAGTGAAGGCTACGGGTTTTGTGTCATTCAGATTATCATCTACCTTTGTAGATAAGTTAGTGACCTGATCCGAAAGTTCGGCTACTTTCTCTGATAATGAACTAATTTCCTCCATGTGTCTTTCTACTGTGTCCTTTAAGTTTTCCTGAGTTTTTGCAAGTTGCGTAACCGAATCGGTAGATGCAACTGAGTCCATTTTAGCTTGCAAGGTCTCATGATTTTCATGAACAATAGTTTGCAGTTCTTTTATGGCTGCTTCGTGATTCTGTAATGCCTTTTCATGCCGCGAAAAAATAGGTTGAAAATGCTCACAAATTTGAGTTTTTACGTCATTACAGACTTTTTGACATTTCGATTCAATGTTATGTAACTCAGTAGTTAAATCTTCACGCGTTTGTTCAAGAGTTTGTTCCAATGAGTCTAACTTTTGAAGCTGTTGCTGTGTTTGTCTCTGATTTTGTTCCAGTGTGTCTAACTGTTGCTGTGTTTGTCTCTGATTTTGTTCCATTGTGTCTAACTTTTTAAGATTTTGTTCCACTGTGTCTAACTTTTTGAGATTTTGTTCCACTGTGTCTAACTTTTTAAGATTTTGTCCTATTTGTCTCTGATTTTGTTCCATTTGTTGTATTAATTGCAATAATAATGTATTAGTGTCTGGAATCTGTTTCTCTACGCTTTTCGGCAGTGCATTTGCACCGGCAACATTCACATTTTGACAAGCAGAAAATGCGTCTTGACTTATTTGAGAAAACGGTGATAACCCAAAACCTGAATCTACAGTATTTGCGAAATTGTGTCCTGTCATTTCGGATTCCTGAGGCGAGCTATTGCCGACCGATCGATCGATAATGCTTCCCTGTTCACTACCTGTTTCACTGTCTACACCATTGTTTGCCGCCCGCTCCATTTCCCTATGCGCAATTACCAAATTACTACTTTGAACATTAGTTAATTCATTACTCTGCGGCGCTAACACACTGCTTTCATTTTCACTGTCATTTCTCAGTTTACTTTGGAGCCTAGTATTACGTTTTTCACACGCCATTATTGTCACAGTATTTCACACGATAACACAGAAAAGCACAGTTTGAAGAGCAAAATAAAATAACATAGCAATGGAAATAATGTCTACTTAATTGCCAGCGCAGCTGCGAAATACTTGGTGCAAATCTACATGCATGCCACAACTGTTTTACTGTACAACAATGAAAAACTACAACTACAAAGGAAATTCTCTCTATGATTACGCACTATCAATAAACAAAATCTACACTAATTACACAAACTACAAAAAAAAAAAATCAGAAGATTCCAGTGAGGTATCCTCGGCTAAGGGTCGACATATGAAACTTCCCCTTTGAACGATTTTATATATGACTGTGCTTAAACTGACACACAATATTTTTAGCGCAACGCAATCTGACTTTCAAAATTCCCTTCAAAAGAATGGCCCTGACTAACATTAAACTATACCTTTCACAAATCACTTACCTCACAAAAATCTTCGCTGCTCAAGCTACTGCAATACAGCGAGCGCCACTACTGCCAGCTAAATAAAAGATTCAAACTATGGAAGGCACTAACTACTGATAGGGATAGTTAGCAAATGAAAGATATTAATAGAGAACAAACAATGTATTTACCTTGATATCATCATATATAAATATAGCAGTTCATGACAAATTTCAAAACTCCGCCATCTCTCTCTCCACATCCACCACTGCTGGCGGCTCACCTCCAACTGCGCAACGCTACGCGCTGTTAACATCCAGCTGCCCCTCTACAATGGCAGACAACAATGCAAACTAGCCACAGACTGCACACAGCACAGCCAGTGATTTTCATATAGAGCGCTACATAACTTTGCCAATAAGAAAATATAAACAGCCTACTTACAAAGGGACCGTCTGGAGTGGAGTCGTCAGCGTGCCACCAGGACGGTCGAACAATGGGCCAATGTTCTTTTCACATATGAGTCCCGATGTGGTCTGGAGAGTGGTTCTCGACGGATTCGCATCTGGAGGGGACGTGGAACTCGATTTCGGGATCCAAACACTGTGGAAAGAGACCGATATTTAGGAGGATCACTAATGGTATGGAAAGGGGTTATGTTAACCATGCAAACACCTCTTCACGAAACTGTAAGCGTGAATCGGCAAGGTTTGATTGCTGTCACGTATCGTGACGAGGCCTTGGTACCTAAAGTGCGATTGTTGCTAGGTGCTGTGGGCCCAGACTTCGTACAGATGGACGATAATTCTTGACCACAAAGAGCACGGGTGATTGATGTTTTCTTGGAAACGGAATATATAGCACCCATGACGTGTCCTGCTCGCTTTCCCTGTTTGAATTCCATAGAACATGTCTGTGATGCATTGGGTGACTAGCTGCATGACGTCAGCTTCCACCAGACACTCTCCAAGACTTGCGAACAGCTCTGCAGGAGGAACTGGCGTTATTGCCACAACATGAGATTGAAGGAATCATTCACAGCGTGCCGTTTCATGGCTGTATTGCTTACAGAGGTGTTCATACTCTATACTGAGCACATTAACCAGTTGTCAGAATGTGTGTGCAAATCCGTTAATTTGGAAAAAACCAAGAACATTTTTGTCTAACGTTATGAAAGTCGCAGTTGTTTATGTTCTGCATTCTTTACGTTGTTCCTACTTTACTATCACCTACTTATACTGTACTGTGGCAAAATTTCCATTTGTTGCTTTAATTTTAAACAACAGTGTATTTCCTGCTTTCTAAGTACAAAATCACTAAGTAGGTTGCGATACTTTTAAGAGAGGGGATCCTGTTGTCGTGGTTTATCCTAAGAAAAGGCCTAGTTCTCCTACTCATGAAAACAATTATTTGTCCATGTGTGGCCGCACACCAACGCGCTATACTCTCATTAATCAACTCAACCAACCTCTTTTTCTCAGACCTGTTGAGGATCAGGATGTGCCTAGTGTAGCTCCATTTCCTGATATTCCCCTACCTCCAACACAAAGTGTGCCCAGCAAGCAGTCATCAGCGACATATCTAGCACCGCATTGGCACTATTTATGGCACTGCCAAGACGAGGCCGATCATGCTGTAGCATCAGCGCTACCGGGCTCACATTGGTGCCAAGATTTAGGGAAGACGTCTTACTCATGTTACCACTTTTAGTGAATGCCCTGCTCTTAACCAATCTGTTCGCTGCCACATCTATTGTCCCTATCTGTTTATCTTTTGCGCAGTTCTCACACGAAGGCCCTAAACTCTCAGTCACCTGATCGAGCCATCACTGCTTAAAATGCTGGGCACCTGATACTCCTTACCTAACTCCTCCTGTAATTTAGGGCCTACAGCTCTGGCATGACTGCTATGCAGCAACAGTAGTCTCTTCTTCCCAACATTAGTATTATTTCAAACCTTCCTAATCATAGCGAGAGTCTACTGCCCATATCCAACTCCTACACCACCATCAGGCTCCTCAACCCTGAACTTTGGCAGGTGAAAGCTGCTTCTGGTAGCCACAACACAATTGTCAGACCGCGTCCTCCTCCTGCTAGCCCTCGTACCAGCTCCCCGTTGACAACCACCCCACCCCATCTCCTCAACAATACTTTCCCTCATTTTCATCAGCTAGGTCCTAGTTTGATCCGACTGTGTCTGAAAGGTACAGATCGTTCCCTTCCTGTAGCTCTATTAAGCTATTCCTGCTGCCATATTTTGAAGTTCTACGATTGGGCATCAGCGACGTCCTCAGAGACCGCCTCATTAAATTCCCCCACTCTCCCCCGAGCGAAACTATTAACTAGAGCTCCCAAATTGCACCTCACTACTTACTTTCCTAAGACAGCTCCCGCAGTTTACACTCAAAGACACATAGTATCTATAGAAACGAAAAACAGCTTAAAATGGTTCAATTGGCTCTGACCACTATGGGACTCAACTGCTGAGGTCATTAGTCCCCTAGAACTTAGAACTAGTTAAACCTAACTAACCTAAGGACATCACAAACATCCATGCCAGAGGCAGGATTCGAACCTGCGACCGTAGCGGTCTTGCAGTTCCAGACTGCAGCGCCTTTAACCGCACGGCCACTTCGGCCGGCAACAGCTTAAACATGGATTACTAAAGGAATGTTATGAAATGTATTATGCTTATTTCACTATAAAACGACTGTAGGCTCCGATAATATGTTAAGTTCGTTTCTACCGTAAGTCCAGTAACGTCATTACACTAAAGGGTCAGACGAAAGTAAGAAAAATGTTTGTCAGAAGTCACAGCTAAAAGCAACTTCAATTAACTCGCGATATTTCCGAGCCTTAACACAGAGACGTGAAACCTAACCTTGTGTGACAGTAAAAAGAAACACTAGTGCGATTGTTCACAGAGAAAGGTATTTATAAAAACAAGCGCGAATGTAGAACGTTCGTTATAGGTGTTGAGTTCAGTATGTAAACAAAATTCAGACCTACAAATCGAGTATCGCGATTTGAATGGACACGCAATTTGCAAAAAAAAAAAAAAAAAAAAAAAAAAAATATAATCAAAAATACGAACAGAACTTATGTTTTGACGAGCACTATAGTCACGCTTGTCACTCGTCGGCCATCTTTCCATGAGCAAACAACTCAAGAAGAACGTCTGACACACGCACAACTAAACAGAATGATATCAAGATTACTTTCTATCCATTTAGTCATGAGAAGCGTCGCTCTTTTGTATACCGGTTGGCGTTTGTCATTTGCATACTCATTGTAACTAATGATTATTTCTAAGTAATACTTCTACTTATCCTTTACACTGTCCCATCAGAGACAAAATTTAACACTTGGTATTTAACGTAAATAGTCCCGTCTTGAATGGAAGAAACAAGCGTTCGCCCTCTATTTGTAACGAAAAAAGATTACAGTCTGATTACACATGTTTCGTGTAGTGACCATACATGGAAATCTAAACCACGAACACGTTATGGGTGATTTAGTATTGGGAAACCTCTAAACTTATCTCTGAGTTTCACTTCGGTTATTATTCATTGTACACACATACAAGACTAACAAAACGGTTTTATATAACCTGCTAGATTGTGATGTAATCATTCTTATGTAATTAAGAATTTCTTAGCTCATGATTGTTTAATCATTACCTAAAAACCTGTATTTTTGTAAATTCTAAAAACTTTTTCCGCTTAGCACTTTCCATACAGAAATTTTCTTATTAGAACATCGAGTTTCGTTCTTCTGAAACTTTGTCTTGACGTCTCCTCATTTTTATTGTGTACTAGAAATCACCCGCAGCTTTTCCAAGGTACACGTATGTTATATATATTGCATATATCTCCTTCTCCTCACTCTCTCTGACCATCTACTCCTATTCCCTCTCTCTGTCCATTACCTCGCCACCATTCTCTCTTTCCATATTTTCTTCCCCCTTTTTTTCTCCATCTTCTCCTCCCCCTTTCACTGTCGATCTCTTCCTCCCCTCCCCCTATCAAACTCCTCCACATCCCTCTCTGTGCCCACCTCTTCATCTCACCCTTCTATCACTTTCTGCCAACTCTACATGTCTATCACCTCCTGCCCATTGTCTCTGTCCGTCTCCTCCTTCCCTTCTCTCTGTATACCTCCTCTTTCTCCTCTCTATGTTTGTCTACTGCTAACCTCTGTCCCTACACAGCCCCTCCTCCCCCTCCAACTCTCCATCTCCCCCTCCCCATTCTCTGTCCATTTCCTTCCTCAGGCCATCACTTCCTCCATCTCCCTCTGTCAATCTCCACATCTCCCTCTCTCTACCTGTGTCCTACTCCCCTCTTCCTGTCATCTTCCTCCTCTCCCCCCTCCTTGTGAATCTACTCCTCAGACCTCTCTCCGACCACCTCCTCATCTCAACCAGCTCCTTTCTGTGCCTTCTTCCACTCTCCCCCCCCCCCCACCACCTCCATCCCATTCTCACTCTCCATTCCTTCTTACCTCATCTATGTTCATTTTCTGCTCCCTCTCCCTCTCCCTCTCTGTACATCTCATTCTCACTCCTCTCTCATTTCATCTCCTCTTCCTCACTCTTTCTGTCTCTCCTTCTGTCCAGTACCTCCTCCCACTCTCTCTGGCAATCTCCTCCTCTCCCTTCTTTTTATCGTTCTCTTCTTCACCTCTAATCATCTCACCTTCCCCTTTCCTTCATATTCTTCCCTTTTCCATCTTCCTGTTTCTATTGCATCTCGGAAGAGGTATCCATAAAAAACGCTTGGGTCATTCTCTTAGTCAAACGAGTATAATTCACCATAACAGACTTGTAATTTAAATCAGTGACAGTTAATAACCCAATTGAAAAGAAGGATTTCTAGCAGTAATTCGTGGAACCAGATTTACTTCGTTTTTTAATGTGATGTGTGTCCCATCAATACTTCGAAGACAGAAGACAGTTAGGGAATTGCTGCTGTCCAAAAATATTGTGCTTTTTTAAAAATATATTTTCTGTTGGCTCGTGCATGTGATTTGTTAACAATCCTTATAAACCTCTTCAACGGTTGTTGAATTAGCTGTTTGACAAGTTCCGAGAGAAATAATTGGCGGAATTGTATGTCTTTGGTTAAGAACCTGGGGCGAAGAAAGAAATTTTATAACTAATACGATTATATGATTTTAATTAGCTTGGAAAAAC
Organism: Schistocerca piceifrons; assembly: GCF_021461385.2. NCBI lineage: Eukaryota > Metazoa > Arthropoda > Insecta > Orthoptera > Acrididae > Schistocerca > Schistocerca piceifrons. Next base: position 442,810,453 of record NC_060149.1, on the reverse strand, counting down.
TAGTAGATTCTAAATTGGACCAATTTTTTTATTTACGTAATGTGGAATGTCCAACATTAACAAAGAACAATTTATTCATTGAATAATCTGTCTCTTTGACAGTTGGTGAGAACAGAATGCTAAGCTTGTGTTTGTTAGACCCGAACGAGCTCGGATTACTTGTCATGTTAGTATCCAGAGTGAGATGCTGCCGTTATATGCCTTTAACGGCTGTTGATATAGAGCGTCAAGAAGCAATCATTCCTTATGGTAGAGAGTGATTCAGTGGAAAAACGATCATAAATAATGAAGGTCAAATTTACGTGAAGAACATGGTTAACGATACCATCAAAATATGCAGCATCTCGTCAGTTATTATATCGTTATGCAACCATTTTTATTTTCCTGCTCTACGTGCAAGGATGTATCAGTAGCACAAGTAGCTTTACACTAATATCTCTTGTACACTCAGCTAGTACAGCGTATGGGTAGTGTTCCATTTACACCGCACGCGTTTGTACCACTCGTCTTTAATTCGAGCAATCCATCAGCAATTCGAAGCGATCACCAGTGAAACGGCAATTTTTAGACAGGTAGATACTTTTCAATACTGTTATGTTTTTGCCGTCTTTTTTCTTAACTTATTTGATTCTTAGTTCATTTTATGCGACAAAGAAAAAAGGGAAAAATTTAAGGGACACATTCACAAAAAATTTAAAAAAAAAACCGAAAGTACTTCCATGAGGCGCGCTCAAGCATCGCGCTCGGTGCCAGCGCGCTGAATAAAGTACTTTAACTTCTCTTTTCTCCATACTTTAGTTAGACATGACTTTCGTTTCAGCTTTAAAAACAGTTTAGATATGTTAGCTACGTTTGGTATGCTGCAACACATCTCCTAAAATGAACCTGTTAAGTACGCAGTGACCACATTTTTGAATGTAAACACTTAGAAAGTAAATACCAAAATAACTATGAGTAATATCGAGAACATAGACACTTCATTATCAACCATTAGATACGCAGAAATCAGTTTTGTTTGCGCACATTAATTTCCTCGGAATTGAATGAGAAGTGTTGTATGGTGAAGACAACAGGCAAAATCAAAAGTAGTTGCTTTTAATTTTTTAAAGCAAAAGGACAATCTATATCGAAAAAGTAACTGAAAGAGTTAATGTAGCTTTGCTTCATTGACATACAGGATTTTTTACAACAAGAAAACCAGAAAACTAACTTTTGTCATCTATCGTTATAAGCCGCCCCGCGGCAGGGCTGCATACATAGGACAGAGCAGCCGCATCGCACTACTTTGCGATGGGTCCCTCACCTATTCCCGTGGTGCCACGCCGCACCGTGTTCGGCCTAGGCCGCTCATGGAGGACAATGTGGTTCATTTTTGTCATGTAGCAGCCTTTTCCCTGTGACTTCGATCGCGCCCTTATTAGACACGTGTAGCCTACTGCACACATATCCTCCTCACCTCTCCCTTTGTCCACCTTTCCCATCGACTGTCTCCGTCCATCTCATCCTACCACCTCTATTTGTCCCTCTGCTCCTCCCTACTCTCTCTGTCTGTCCATCTCCTCCTCCCCTAGTTTCCTGCCCCTCTCTCTAACCATATTCTCCTGCCCTCTCTATGTCTATCTTTCCCTTCCTCCTCCTTGTTTTGCTCGTATGCGTAGGTACTGGCTCTGTGAAGATAACCGTGGCCGTCAAACGTATAGAATGGAATTTATTGTCTACTTATTGCTAGTAGCTTTTCAGCGTCAAGTTGTGCAGTGTCATCCCTCAGACGTACCCTCTAGTTTGTTTCAACGTTAGCATAGCAGACACGTTTTTATTGGTTGGTTCACATTAGATTGTCTCACACTAAAGTGATAGCCTTCCTCATCACGAGGGAATAGCACAGGAGGTTGTAGAGGGGATTACAGAGGACTTACGGTGTCGGAGGTTTCTTTTGAGTGACTAGTAGATGATGGTAACTGCGCGATGAATCACGGGAAACGTAGACTGCCAGTCATGATGGAGATGTTGACAACCAATGAGAATGTGGTTCTTCGTTTCTTATGATTCGTAAAGAAAGTTAGCTGATATTTTGTCTGTATTGTAGGATTTTAAAGTTTATACTGTGTGTAGTTACAGTTGCGCTGTTAGGTTTCAGACCAACTAAAACTTCTTACATCGATATATATTCCGTGATATATTCCAATGTCGTGATAATAAACAGTAACTAAGGCTAATCACTGAATATATTTTTTTTTCATTGGTGGAAGATTCTGGTTTATTAGAGTTCTGTTTCGTTTGTTTTCGAAATGGAGGGCTTCAGTGTTACTTATGGTAGATTTGTTAAGATAGATTTTAAGGTTCTTTACTTATTCCCATATTTTTCGGTGCGTTTTATTTTTGTCGTAAAAGTTCAGTAGTTGTTGACGTATTGTTTTCAGTTCGTAACTAGTTGATTTAATTTTCAGAGTGAAGGTGTAGATTGTTTTTTTCCAACGGGGACTTGTGGCTATTCAAACCACATCTAAGAAATGTTACGGGCAAGCGCCGCTTGTTCCCAGAAATGCTCGCAGCGACGAACTGCAATGGTGTGACAGAAGGGAAGGGTGGAATATCTGCCATTTCAGTGTGGAGCCAAAAGTTGCTTTGCGGGGAGCAATTTGATCACGGCAGATGGTTTAAAAATGACATTCGTAGGGATGATGAAATATTCGAATTTTTTTTCTGTGAGAAATTATGTTTGTCAATACATTTTTTCGTGGAGTCTGTGTATTAGATTGCAGCTGAATGGTGATCCCTTGTGTGTCATTGGAAACATTGTGGAGTTGATGTATCGAAATGAAGGGCTCAATCTCTGTTTATTTTCTGGTATTATTGCTGTTTTATCTTAATTAATTTCTGATAGTTCCACAATAATGGTTTCCTTGGCTATCAGAATATTCGTATGGGAATTACCGAACTAATAATCCAGTTTACGTTGAATATGATCCAGAAAGCGACGTTAATGTGACTTTCAGTCCATCTCCTGACGACTTACAGAGTGATGTCTGAACTACTCCCATAGATCTGTTTGCCACGCAAATTCTGTAAATAATACTGGAAGTTGGCAGTTATGCTGAACGCAGACATGCGCAAGGATCTTCACTGCTAAGGGGGGGAGGGGGGAAGGGGAGACTTTCCTTTCCTACATGTCACCGATACCGTAATTAGCAAAATAATATACGGTTCATGTTACTGAAAAACTTGATGTCCGCAAAACCTTAAAATCAGAATCTTCAAGAGGTAGGAGTGCAAGAAAGAAAACAAACAATTGGACAAAGAATGGAGAGCTCCCTGCTATTTGCAGCGTTTTCAGTCAGGGATGCAATAAGAATCTGATGTCATACTAAGCTTTACAACGCTAAAATGATTATTTTCTCACTTCATACTATAGCAAGTGCTATGATATGAGAGAAGGATATGAATTACTTTCATCTCGGAAGAATCACTTGCGCGTGTAATACAGTCGAGTGCATAAATGCCTATTAGGATTGTTTTGTTTGTTTGTTGCGTAAATTGTGGAAAATTTAGTTCCATTTGTACTGTGTAACTTCTTCTACGTCTTAATTTTATTAGAATACGCAACACTTTTACAAATTTTGCTTTCGTTCTCATTAAATACCCTTTAAACTTTTGGTTTTTCGTTTAATGCATTTGAGTTCCTCCGTTTATCAATAAACGGTCTTCTATATAAGTGGGGATACTCATGATCTTACCGTTGAGCACCACTAAACACATTCTATACAAATGGTGCATTACATCACAAAGGCTTCATTTATAATGCAAGGTCAGTGGAATCAGGCGAGAAAATTCGTGCTACTGTGGTGATCGGGACTTCCTGCCCGTCCGAAGCTGGTGAGAGATGCGGCGGAAGTTCACACTGGAAAATGTGTACAGTGTTTGAAACAGTAGAGAGAGGTAACAACACGTATTTGTTCGAAGTAGTTCGCAAAATAAAAATATGTGTACCTCTTAATGTATTTAACAAAAATTCTCCTTGGAACCATTGTCATTTCTGAATATTTTAGTTCCTACAAATTTTTGAAGGATGAAGATTTCGTCGTTTCTCTGTCAATCACTGTTTCAACTTCAAAGATTCAGAAAAAGCTTCCTACACCAACAGTGCCGAGAGCACGTGGTGGTAAAACGTTCCTTCCATAGTCCCAACAAATGCAAGGACGCCTTTAACTTAATTCGTATTTGTTTAGTATTTGTAGAAAAGGCGCTAGAGCCAGGAAAAAATACTTGTTTCTCACTTTCATTAAAGTAGTAACAAGAATTTACAATCCCTAGTTTTGTTGCACTTCTTTTATTGTAATTGTTATTTCAATTAGAAGAAATACACATTTCCCACTTTCATTGAAGCATTGAAAAAGAATTTATTGCTCCGGCGTTGGAGTGCGGTGTCACAGTGATCGCAGAAGTCAGTTGCAATAAACACCGCAACGTCTGGTACACGTGAAGCATTGAAAAGCCGTTCATGCTTGCCTGGTGGCCGTCGACCTGCCCATAAGACTGCTTGACAGCCATTTGTTGGCATACGTTCCAAAGCAATTGTAAACATTTTGATGAGATCATTGTGCTAGAGAAACAGTCTTTGCAAGTTTAAAACAATTTCATATTTTGTTCCTGAGATGTACGCACACTTCTTATCCGTTTCCATTTCCTTATCTCCCATGAAGTACAGTTGACGAAAGTTCGATGGTTGTTCTGGCGGTAGCAGCAGCGTACCCGCCTTCTTTTAAATCTGTCCCTGCACTGTAAATGCCTCACTCTGTTATAATGTACCTTAGTCTGCAGATTTTTACTCTCCCTATCTCTTTTCTTGTAGTCGAGCCTCACGCTGTTTTAATGTCTCTGAGTCTCTGTAAGTTGATGCTTTCTGTCTTGTAATCTTGACTTACGCTGTTACGCGGTCTCTCAGGCTCTGTATGCAGCAATGCGCTGTCTCTTATATTGTAAGCTTGTGCCATACCGTTGGTTCGCTTCCGAGTCTGTACATGTGTAAGATGTGGTTCGCAGTGTTACTGTTCATTTCGTGGGTGTTCTATGGACTGCGTTCTTATTTTCGTTTCTAGGACCGGGGACACACGTTTTATTTTAGGAATTTGGACGGCAGCAGTGTCTGTGAAGATGTAAGAAACAGTATGCTGCGAAAGTAAGCGGAAGGCAGCCGTAAGGTTTTATCTTGTACGTAGCCCTGTAGTCGAGCTGGCGTGATGTAATGCCAGAAAAGTTGAGTGGGTGTGGCGCCGCTTCTCGTTCCTTTCTCCCCCAATAACGTGACGCGAAGGGTCGCACGTCTCATTGCTAGCGTCTTAGAGAAGCTGGAGCCATGTCGATGGCCAATGATTTGAGCAAGTTGTCACTTGTGCGTGGCAGTACAGTGATTTTCACAACGTGCACACCTGTATCGAATGCACTACGTTGCTATTGGTTCAGCAATGCTTTGTTATAACATATAAGTGGAAGTTATCCATTTGCTATCGCCTTAAACGTAATCCTGCTGTCGTGGCGGCGGACCGATGCACTCTGCCGGACACCGCTGCTTCGCTTGCCTGCCTCGCGACTGTGGGTGTGGCGAAGCCGCAAAGGCTGTCTGGAAGGAAAATCCTCACTGTTGCTTGTGCTGTGTTTGCATTGATATGCAAATGTCTCAGTGTTGCTGATGAGGTGCTGACGGATATCGTTTTAATTTTGCAGTCCATAGTGCTTCTTAATAAGAAGCTGTCCGAAGCGTTCCCAACTGCGGGGAGTTTACGTTGTGTCGATTGCTGGTGTGTGTGGTCGCCGAGTGTACACTGAACTGACAAAAGTCATGGTATCCCTCCTAACAACGTGTCGGACTTCCTTTTCTCCGGTGTACTGCAGTAACTCGACGTGGCATGGACTCCACATGTTGTTCGAAATCCCCTGCAAAAATGTGAGCAATGTTGTCTCTACAGGCATTCATAATTGGGCTGAGTGTTGCCAGTGCAGGATTTTGTGCACGAAATGACTTCTCGATTACGTGACATGACGCGCAGTCAACCATAAAAATAACATTGTTGTTTGGGAAAAAAGTCCATGAATGGCTGCAAATGATCTCCAAGTAGCCGAACATATCTACTTCCAGTCAGTTGGAGTAGCGGACCCCCTCCATTCCACATAAACACAGCCCACCAGCTCGCCCAGTGCCTTCGGTCCATAGCTTCTTCGGATTTACGCCACGCTCGTAGCCTACCATCAGCTCTTACCAACTGAAATCGGGACTCATCTAACAAGGCCACGGTTTTCCAGTCTTCTAGGGTCCAACCGATATGGTCACGAACCCAGGAGAGGCACTGCAGACGATTTCTATTCTTAGCAAAGGCACTCTCGTCTGTCGTCTGCTTCCATAGTCCATTAATGCTAAATTTCGCTACATTGTCCTAACGGATACATCGTATGTCCCACAATGATTCTGCGGTTAATTCACGCAGTGTTGCTTCTCTGTTAGCACTGACAGATCTACTCAAACGTCGCTGGTCTTGGTCGTTAAGTGTGGGCCATCGGCTACTGAGTTGTCGGTAGTGAGAGGTAATGCCCCAAACTTGGTATTCTCGGTGTACTATTGACACTGTGGGTCTTAGAATAGTGAGTTCCCTAACGATTACCGAAACGGAATATCCCATGCACCTAGCTCCAACTACCATTCAATGTTCAAAGTTGTGCAGGCATAATCACGACGGAAACCTTTTCACATGTACAGTGTCAGTCCCGCCATTTTATACCTCGTGTATGCGATACTATTGCCACCTGTATATGTGGATATCGCTATATCATGACTTTTGTCTCATCAGTGTTTGTATCCACGGTCCTCTTAGTACAGGTCCCACGTGTCTTTTCATCTTCTGTACCCCCTCTCGCTGCCCACCTCCCCCCTCTACCACCTCTCAGTCTTTCCATCCCTTCCAGCCCCATCTCTCTGTCCATTTCCTCCTCCCCACTCAATCAATCATGCTAACTCTTCCTCCCCGCTCTCTCTTTCGATCCCCTCCTCTCTGATGTCTCTGCCCATCTTATCCTCCACCTTCTCTTGCTGCCCGCCCTTCCCCCTCTCTCAGTCTATAACCTACCCCACCCCTATGTTTTCAGGTCTCCTCCCCCTCTCCCCCCTTTCTTCGTCCACATCATCTATCCCCCTCTATCGTTTTCCGTCTTCTCCCCTTCTCCATGCTCAGCTGTGCTATCTGTAGGTGCAGTCCCGGCAGGGCATTCCAGTACTATCTGCACAACACGACTGTCAGAGGAAATGAAAAACCCTTTTTTGCCAGTATATCGGCTCCTATAGGATCCAGAGCGTTTAAGCCTCATAGTGCTGGTTCTCATGCAGCAAACGGTGTTTGTACCAGTGAATTAGGAGGAGGTGCTGGACATACATACACATGCATACATGCATGCATATGTATAAGAGGTAGTCAACTGAAAACAAGACAGAGGAAAAAATAAGTAACTAGTTTAGTATTTCGAAAGTACTCGCAGTAGCTGTTATTATATTTACCTCCCTGTGAAACAAGATCCTCAATGCCTTCACGGAAAAAAGAGTAAAATCTTCTCAGTGTTCAAGCCACGACAATTCGAATAAAACACTTGAGCTTTCAGTGGACATCTCTGCATCGTCGTCAGGGACAAAACCCGCTGACTGCCGGATCTGGCATGTTTTCCATGGAAAAAAATTTATAGTTACCTGCAAAACCATGACTGTACCCAGGGGAGCATCTCATTGTCTAAAGCAAATCAATGGACGCAAATGTCATTCATCAGGGCTCCAAAAATATGGAAATCACACAGGGAGAGTTCGGGAGCGTTCAGAGGTAGTGTGAAGGTTCCCAGCGAAACTTCTGGAGAGTAAAACACACAGTTTTAAACTGCCAGGAAGTATCATATCAGCGCACACTCCGCTGCAGAGTGAAAACTTAATTCTCGAAAATTGTCTCAACATTCTTGGCAATATGCTTAACGGCATTTTGTTGGTACCATAGTTCCAGAGCCAACCGCAGTCGTTTTTCCATGAAGGCATTGACTATCTCGTCTCACAGTGGGATAAATATATTAACAGCTATGGCGATTACTTTTGATATAATAATAACATTTTTCTGTACGTCTCGTTTTCATTTGACTGCCCCTTATACATATAGATTCTTCGACTCATTGTGCGAATCTCTTGCCCGTAAATTCGTACCAGGATCTTGTCTCTTGATAATACAGGAGGAGTTTGTGGGCTGACACTTTAACATATTGTCGAACGAGAATTCATTAGAGCAAACATAAACATAGTCAAAGCCTTGCAGACAAACAAAAATTACGCGAAGCGAATTGTAGTGTGAGAAGGGATATGCGAGAGGCGTTCAATGAATTCGAAAATAAAGTTCTATGTACTGACATGGCAGAAAATCCTAAGAAATTTTGGTCTTACGTCAAAGAGATAGGTGGATCAAAACAAAATGTCCAGACACTCTGTGACCAAAATGGTACTGAAAGTGGATGACAGACTAAAGGCCGACATTCTAAATGTCTTTTTTCAAAGCTGTTTCACAGAGGAAGACTGCACTGCAGTTCCTTCTCTAGATTGTCGCACAGATGACAGAATGGTAGATTTCGAAAAGGATGACAGACGGATAGAAAAACAATTAAAATCGCTCAAAAGAGGATACCAGTTCGATTTTACACAGAGTACGCGGAAGAACTTGCCCCCTTCTTGCAGCGGTGTACTGTAGGTCTCTAGAAGAGCATAGCGTTCCAAAGGATTGGAAAAGGGCACAGGTCATCCCCGTTTTCAAGAAGGGACGTCGAACAGATGTGCAGAACTATAGACCTATGTCTCTAACGTCGATCAGTTGTAGAATTTTGGAACACGTATTAAGTTCGAGTATAATGACCTTTCTGGAGACAAGAAATCTACTCTATAGGAATCAGTATGGGTTTCGAAAAAGACGATCGTGTGAAACCCAGCTCGCGCTATTCGTCCACGAGACTCAGAGGGCCATAGACACGGGTTCCCAGATGCCGTGTTTCTTGACTTCCGCAAGGCGTTCGATACAGTTCCCCAAAGTCGTTTAATGAACAAAGTAAGAGTATATGGACTATCAGACCAATTGTGTGATTGGATTGAAGAGTTCCTAGATAACAGAACGCAGCAAGTCATTATCAATGGAGAGAAGTCTTCCGAAGTAAGAGTGACTTCAGGTGTGCTGCAAGGGAGTGTCGTAGGACCGTTGCTATTCACAATATACATAAATGACCTTGTGGATAACATCGGAAGTTCACTGACGCTTTTTGCGGATGATGCTGTAGTATATCGAGAGGTTGTAACTATGGAAAATTGTACTGAAATGCAGGAGGATCTGCAACGAATTGACGCATGATGCAGGGAATGGCAACTGAATCTCAATGTAGACAAGTGTAATGTGCTGCGAACACATACAAAGAAAGATCCTTTATCATTTAGCTACAATATAACAGGTCAGCAACTGGAAGCAGTTAATTCCATACATTATCTGGGAGTAGGCAGTAGGACTGATATAAAATGGAATGATCATATAAAGTTGATCGTCGGTAAAGCAGATGCCAGACTGAGATTCATTGAAAGAATTCTAAGGAAATGCAATCCGAAAACAAAGGAAGTGTGTTACAGTACACTTGTTCGCCCATTGCTTGAATAATGCTCGCCAGTGTGGGATCCGTACCAGATAGGGTTGACAGAAAAGATAGAGATGATCCAACGGAGTGCAGCGCGCTTCGTTACAGGATCATTTAGTAATCGCCAAAGCGTTATGGAGATGATAGATAAACTCCAGTGGAAGACTCTGCAGGAGAGACGCTCAGTAGCTCGGTACGGGCTTTTGTTGAAGTTTCGAGGACATACCTTCACCGAAGAGTCAAGCAGTATATTGCTCCCTCCTACGTATATCTCGCATAGAGACCATGAGGATAAAATCAGAGAGATCAGAGCCCACACAGAGGCGTACCGACAATCTTTCTTTCCACGAACAATATGAGACTGGAATAGAAGGGAGAACCGGTAGAGGTACTCAAAGTACCTCCACCATACACCGTCACGTGGCTTGCTGTGTATGGAAGTAGTTGTAGATGTAGACGAAGAAATACATCAAATTGACAAGAATGAAAGAAATCAAATACATTATTGTTGAAGAGACTATTCCGCCAGCCATACCGAAGTTATTTACATAGACGACGGAGACCCTGAAGAAGATAGCTGGAGTCTTATCTGAGACCCATTAGTCCAAAATACTAACACATTTCATCTGTACATTCCTCGATAATATATAATTATATGAAAGGATTTTGTAGCGGGCCTGATTAAACTGTTCATACGAATATGGAATACGCCTAAATCGAAAATTTGGGGGTTTTCATTTGTCTTCCTATCGTTACGGTAGTTTAATTAATGAAAACCCGCCGCTGTTGCAGTAGAGTATTTTATTGAATCCCGTAGTCGTTTCGGCCTTTATATTTGTACCGTAATTTCTCTATGGATGACGTGATTTTTTTAAAATTCTGAATGTAACGCGTTCCTCTAATCCTGGGTTAACGTTTGGTCTCCATAACTATTACGAACACCCAGCTTCGTTTCTCGGTAGAACAGCCAGTTTCACAGGTCAGTAAAGGTCAGATCAGCCCAACTTTTAGCAGCCTGCGCTCGACTTTGTGAAGCTTCATGAAATAATCGGACCGTAATTTCAATCGGTAGCGAGATCTGTACACTGAAGTGCTCCTAGTCCACTCTACGTGTACGAATAGATGACGACGCACACGGCTGTCAGAGAGCGACCACTGTCGTGATCGGACATTATTATGTTTGTAGAGAACTACGCATTAGGCGATTGCAACCCATTTGCGGCCGCGGTTATCGATGGAGTCACATACGGGCACTAGCCAGCCGGCTGACCATATAGCATTTCAAGTAATGGACGCTAGAGTACAACACAGACAGGCTGTATCATCGTTCGTAATGAAACCTGCATGTCCACACTTCCCAGGTCAGTGAGTGTACGCTTTGTGACGCGATGATAGTTCGCTTTTACTGGAGTATCACACGAAAGCTGAAAATCAATTATGAACTGAGCTGTGTGCGTATTCGCGAGAAAAGTCATACGAAGAGCAATAAAACTATTCGCAAATAAAATATAATGCTATTTACTGTTAATAGGCATTCATTTAAACTCGTAAAAGGAAAAATACAGAATCCTCTAACGCTTCGAATTCCTTTCGGTTTTCAGAGACACATAGTTCCTCTTCGCTCGCCTTAAACTAACGCTAAAAATCACAGAAATCTGTGTAACAGATATTCAGGCTAAAGATGATGAGCTGTAACGTGTCATTTTCTAATTCAAATATTCGTTGCTGAATAATATTTCGCACGCAAAGTTTTCACATTTTTATGTGATCAACGGTTTGCTTATAGCTGTACTAAAGATACGGTTCACAACCACAGAGTTTAATGTACAAACGCTACGTAGTGCTAGCAATGGTTTTACGGCCACCAATTCCTACAGAAGACTGCTGAGAGGTTGAGAACTCTGCTGTCAATACTGACCGACGACTCACTTATCGGAAATACAGATCTACAGTTCTCAGTAATTTACTGGAAAAACTCCGAAATTGAAAACGTTTTTAGTACTGTTACATGAACAGGTTAACTTGGATGAAGGTAAGAATTTCGGTATCACTCGATCATATAGCAAGTGTCCGCCCGAGGTAGCTGAGTGGTCAGTGCGACGAAATGTCAATCCCAAGGGCCCGGGTTCGATTCCCGGCTGGGTCGGAGATTTTCTCCTCTCAGGGACTGGGTGTTGTGTTGTTCTAATCATCATCATCTCATCCCCATCGACGCCCAAGTCTCCGAAGTGGCGTCAAATCGAAAGACTTGCACCCGGCGAACTGTCTACCCGATAGGAGGCCCTAGTCACACGACATTTACATATAGCAAATATGTCAGCCGATGTAATGAACCATACCTGCTATGCATTTACGATAACTGTGTTTCTGGTGCACTCCCCAAATGCCTACAGAAATATGTCGCAATATATGCAATAGTCAGAGAGCAAAACGTTTCAGAGTTTCAGTGCTGAAACAGAATTACTCTTATACTAACATCCAATAACAGAACGAATTGTAAAGAAAAGATTTCTAACAGAATAAAAAAAAACAGCGATTCGTTGTCTATTAACTCGCCTAAAGCATTTCATCTATTTTCTCTAGGATTTACGGCCAGGGAATGATCTGGAAAATCCAAAAGTTTGGTGTTCGTAAGTTGCTGGCATTCATCTACCGGACGAGCTCTGTGAATTCTGACATGATAATCCATGAAATGGAACAAAATTCCATAAGCGCCACTCAGATATCCCCACGCGTACAGTTGCAGGATGTCATCCGTAGAGACCACAGCCATCATAATAGCCATCGAAATCTCTTGGAGTGGAACACGTAATTAACATGGAATAGGAATATTGGTGCCACCATAGGTATTATTTCTGTAATATATCCAGGATTATAATCTTCCCAGGTTAGAGCCAATGAACAGCTGGCATGGATCACCTTCTAGGCTACACTGCATCTCATCTGTGAACTGGAAGTTCCTCATTTGTTCCTGGGTGCACTCACGATGAGCGAATCATCACACTGGTCGAACGATGCAGTGTCTTCGTTGTATATGCGGTGTAATCTGGCGTGTTGCAGAGTGTGCATAATTTCCTCTTGAAGCCGATGGTACAAAAAACTGAAGGGAGATGTGTGTTCCAGAGCCGGCTTCCAGCTCTCTAGGCAAGCAAATATTTTGCTGATTAGATATATCCTACTATTTAATCTGCGATAACGACCGTGGATTTGAGCTTATGTACGTTATAGTCTTTGCCCTAAATCTTGTAGAATGCCTGCTCGCTGGTGTGGTGTAACAGACGACAAGTGGTCTGTTGCATGCGCCATCTATCGCCCCTGGCCTAGCACAAATTCTAATTAAATGATAAAATTGAGTTGCGGGTTAAGATTTGTTAGTTATGTGCATAAATACTGTGGAAGTATTTAGTTTTTACATGTGCAGATAATTCAAACACCGAGCCAGCAACCGGCGCGGACTTTCGTTGACGCGGCAAGTAGCTGGCCGCCTTGGAGCAAACACAGTGAGGCTGATGACGTCGCTCCATGGAGGTCCAGAGGCGCGGCGGCGGGATACTCCGAGGCGGTTGTTGGACTTCGAAGGAAAAAAACGAAGAATGTATAATGAGGAACTTAGTGTATAACAGCAGAAGTAGGAAGAAGCAATTTAACGGCCGGTAACGCAGTAGGCGGTACCTCAAGAGCCGACTGTACATAGGTATCAGAAATAAATCGCTGTAACTATTATAAAAAAGGAGTTCGGAATAAGAGTTATAACGAGAAGCAGTCAGACAGCGTCAGTTACTGGTGAATGATCGCCATATGTGACATTTCCTTCATCAGCTACGCCGTTCCCTCTTTCACTCGACGAATTTAGTCAACATTAAGACAGAGCCGAACTACGCAAATAATAGAACTCATCAGTGGGGCGGGGACAGCGCACACAGCCATGAAGTGACTACGAGCAGCACTTAGTCCCCGATCAGTGTTGTGATATCTTTGACCAGTAAACAGTCTGCTACACGTGTTCCCGTGACGTCCTTCCATAGTTTATTCCGTTAAGTGGCACTCTAACGTAGTGTCATGTGTAGTGCGGATTCTAAGTGAACACTGCAACATAACTAAGGAACGTCCACACACAAATTATATTTTGTTGCAACACGGATAATTTTTAATTTATAATGTTTTCATCTTCTCCATAAAAACCGTTTCATCCGCCTACGGTTCAGCTATCTGTACTCCTTGTATCACACTACACATTGCCCCAAAGGCTGGCCATATGGTAATGGAATCAGGACTGGTTTTAGTGGCTGTCTAGCATATCACGTTGCAGTACATAGACGAAGCGCGTACGTATTGAAACCCACTCGTGGTATGACACAAAACGTTTTGACTATCGATAACCCCCTTTACCGATCGAGGAATAAAAAGTGTTATGTGAATAAATTTGAAAGTAAAAATCAAAGGACGAAACATAACAGAATCCTGCTATCAGTGGAAGTAAATGTTGATATGAAATGAATCAGAAGCTCGAAAAGGCGAGTTTGATCATTGACTTCCCTTTCCTTTGACTTATTAAAACTAGTGAGGCCATGAAAGAAATAATAAACGATACTCGTTTCTTCTGTGATGTAATACTTATTTCCAAATAAAAGGGACTGACAGACGAGAAGTAAGAAACAGAGTAGCTGTGAACTTCATAACGAAGGCAAGCAATGAATTTATCGAAAGACCTCGAGTCACATTGGTTTTCTAATTTCAATAACAAAGGCTCGTGTGAGGCTACATGTGATAAAAATTAAAGGATAAGATATGGAGCGCATTTTGTTTCTTGTATACATGTAGCTTTCCTTTTACGTTATGGAGTAGGACTTAGGTGGATCCTCAGGTTCTTGGCGAGATTAGTTTTGAAATTTTAGATACCCAAGAATCATTCTGTTAGTGGTAAGTTCCTATGGGAACAAACTGCCGAAGTCATCGCTCCCTAGGCTTACACATTACTTATTCTAACTGAAACTAACTTACGCTAAGAACATCACACACAGCCATGATCGAACGAGGACTCGAACCTACGACAGCGGGAGCCCAAGAATCACAAACTGTTATTACTTCAGAGAAAATAAAGTGGTTTGTAGATCTTTGATGAGGGTGACTGGAAACCTGCTCTCATAGCTGAATCGAATTTTTTCTTACAAAACCTAGATTTATTACTAGAAAGTTAGGAAATGTGAAAGAAGTATATTATTTTTTAAAGGAGAGAACTAATTTTCGTTTAACGGGATGGAAATTATTTGCCCACGTTGAATAGTTCAAAGATCTCAATTTGCCTTTTTCTTGTTTTGTTCTTGCTGTTTCTTGAAATTTTTGGAATATCGACTGACACTGATGGAGTTCAGTAACTTTTTCATGTTGCCCAGCAGTTGTGTCTGCATCTTGCTGAACAGTTCGTACTGCTCGTCCTCTGCAGTGTTCTCCACGGCAACAACTCCAGACGTGCGTTTGTAGCTCTCTTTTTCGAGAATAAAGAAGCAGCTGCTATTATTGCCACCGTGATTGTTATCTACGGCGTCTGAACACTTGTCTAAGGCCACTGCTGGATGTGGTGGATATTTCCTACGGCTCACACTCTGCATCTACATCTACATCTGCATCTATATGGATACTCGTAAAATCACATTTACGTGCCTGGCAGAGGCACATTCACGATAATACTCTATTATTCCAATGTCCTACAGCGCGAGGAAAAAACCAACACCAATAGCTTCCGGCGCTAGCTCTGATTTCCCTTATTTTATTATGGTGATTGTTTCTACCTAGATAGGTCGGCGTCAACAAAATATACACATCAAAGAACGTTTTGCATCACCTCGGTTTCGAGAGTTCCGGAACTCGTACAGAAAATTAGAATAGAGATCAACGTAAACATCACTTATACCCTCTTTATTGCTCACGATACCACACATTGCATCTTGTGCAACCATCCAGCGAGACTTTTAGAGATGGTGGTCAGGATTGCTGTACACACCGGTATCTCTAATATCCAGTAGCACGTCCCCTTGCATTGATGCATGCCTGTATTCGTCGTGGCATACCATCCATAAGTTCATCAAGGCACTGTTGTTCCAGATTGTCCCACTCCTCTACGGCGATTCGGCGTAGATCCCTCAGAGTGGTTGGTGGGTCACGTCGTCTATAAACAGCCCTTTTCAATCTATCCCAGGCATGTTCGATAGGGTTCACGTCTGGAGAACATGCTGGCCACTCTAGTCGAGCGATGTCGATATCCTGAAGGAAGTCATTCACAAGATGTGCACGATGGGGGCGCGAATTGTCGCTATGAAGACGAATGCCTCGCCACTATCCTGCCGATATGGTTGCACTATCAGTCGGAGGACGACATTCACGCATCGTACAGCCGTTACGGCGCCTTCCATGACCACGAGCGGCGTACGTCGGCCCTACATAATGTCACCCCAAAGTAGCAGAGAACCTCCACCTTGCTGCACTCGCTGGACAGTGTGTCTAAGGTGTTCAGCCTGACCGGGTTGCCTCCAAACACGTCTCCAACAATGGTCTGGTTGGAGGCATATGCGACACTCAACGGTGAAGAGAACGTGATGTCAATCCTGAGTGGTCCATTCGGCATGTTGTTGTTCCATTTGTACCACGCGATATGGTGTCGTGGTTGCAAAAATAAACCTGGCCATGGACGTCGGGAGTGAAGTTGCGCATCATGCAACCTACTGCGCACAGTTTGAGTCGTAACACGACGTCCTGTGGCTGCACGAAAAGCAGAATCCAACATGGTGGCATTGCTGTCGGGGCTCCTCCGAGTAATAATCCGTAGGTAGCGGTAATCCACTGCAGTAGTAGCCCTTGGGCGATCTGAGCGAGGCATGTCATCCACAGTTCCTACCTAACTATATCTCCTGCATGTCCGAACAACATCGCTTTGGTTCACTCCGAGACACCTGGTCACTTCCCTTGTTGAGAGCCCCTTCTGGCACAAAGTAACAATGCGGACGCGATCGAACCTCGAGATTGACCGTCTAGGTCCGTCTGGTTGCACTATACACGAGTCGTGTATCTCCTTCCTATGGGATGACTATAACAGATCGACTGTCGGAAATCCTCCGTCTAATAGACGCTTCTCAGTCATGGTTGTCTACGTCTTTAGGTGGGTTTAGTGACATCAGAGGTACTGTGTTCTGTGATAGAATATCCACTATCAACATCTATCTTCAGGAGTTCTGGGAACCAGGGTGATGGAAAACATATTTTGATGTGTGTATCTGCGTATTCGGAGGAGAAAGGTGGTGACTGAAATTTCGTGAGATGATTCAACCTCAACTAAAAACGCCTTTGTTTTAATGATGTCAACCCCAAATCTTGTATCATTTCAGTGACACTCTCTCCCCTATTTCGCGATAATATTAAACATGCTGCCGTTCTTTGCTGCCCTATCTGGTAAGGGTGCCACACCACGCAGCAGTATGCTAAAAGAGGACGGACAACCACAGTACAGGGAGTCTCTTTAGTAGATCTGTTACATTTTCTAAGTGTCCTGCCAATAAAACGCAGTCTTTGGTTAGCCTTCCCCACAACATTTTCTGTTTTTTCCTTTCAGTTTAAGTTGTTCGTAACTGTAATTCCTAGGCACTTAGTTGAAATGACGGCCGTTAGATTTCACTGATTTCTCGTTTAACCGAAGTTTAACGGATTTCTTTTTGCACTCATGTGGATGACCTCACACTTTTCGTTATTTAGGGTCAACTGCCAATTTCCGCACCAAAGGGATATCTTTTATAAATCGTTTTGCAATTCGTTTTCATCTTCTTATGAATTTATCAGTCGATAAATGACAGCCTCATCTGCAAACAACCTAAGACGGCAGCTCAGATCGTCTCCTAAATCGTTTATATAGATGAGGAACAGCAAAGGGCCTATAGTACTACCTTGGGAAACGCCAGAAATCACTTCTGTTTTACTCGATGACTTTCCGTCCGTTATTACGAACTGTGACCTCTCTGGCAGGAAATCA
This sequence comes from Schistocerca piceifrons, assembly GCF_021461385.2. Classification (NCBI taxonomy): domain Eukaryota; kingdom Metazoa; phylum Arthropoda; class Insecta; order Orthoptera; family Acrididae; genus Schistocerca; species Schistocerca piceifrons. The sequence continues at coordinate 442,792,758 of NC_060149.1, read as the reverse complement.
CGAATCAAGTCACATAACTGAGAAGATATTCCACAAGCACATCATTTCACTACAAGCCGCTTGTATGGTACAGTGTCCAAAGCCTTATGGAAATCTAAAAATACGGAAACAACTTGCTATCCCTTCGCATGAGTAAAGAGCTGGTTGTGTTTCACAAGATCTGTGCTTTCTAAATTCATGTTGACTATGTGTCAATAGACCGTTTTCTTCGTTGTAATTCATAATGTTGGAACACAATATCTGTTCCAAAATCCTGCTACATATCGACGTTAACGATATGGGCCTGTAATTTAGTGGATTACTCGTAATATATTTCTTGAATATTGGTGTGACCTGTGCAACTTTACAGTCCTTGCGTACGGATCTTTCGTCGAGAGAACGGTTGTATGTGGTTGTTAAGTATGGAGCTATTGTATCGGAATGCTCTGAAAGGAACCTAACTGGTATACAGTATGGACCAGAAGACTTACTTTAGTTAAGTGATTTTAGTTGATTCACTACTCCGAGGATATCTACTTCTACGTTTCTCATATTGACAGCTGTTGCTGATTCGAATTCTGGAAAATTTACTTCGTCTACTTTTGTGAACAAATTTAAGAAGGATGTGTTTATTATCTCTGCTTGAGCAGCAATGTCGTTGATAGTATTTTCATTGCTACCGGGCAGAGAATGCATTGATTGTGTCTTGCAGCTAGCATACTTCACATATACGGCCAGAACCTCTTTGGATTTTCTGCCAGATTTCAAGACAAAGTTTCATTGTGGAAACTAGTGTAACCAAATTGCATTGAGGTCCGCGCTAAATATCGAGCTACTGTAAATGATCGCCAATCTTGGAGCTTTTGCGTCCGTTTAAATTTGGCATGATTTATTCGTTGTTTCTGCAACAGTGTTCTGAGCCGTTTTGTTACCAAGGAGGATCAGTTCTAAGACAATCATAAACAGACAGTAGTAAATAGTTTCCATGCCGTATTATGTCTCAGAATTGTGACCTTAGCTGTCCCTTCCTATCCTCCATTCCTCGAAGAATCTGTCTACAGGAATGAACCAAAGCCCCTCGATACCCTTAGATACAACATTAACCTATCAAAAGAAATACTGAAGAAGACTGTTTTCCATACATAATATCTATAATTTAAGTTCCTTTATCGTGTAAAGATGTTTGAAGTAACAATTAAATTGATTCTTTAATGATTAAAAGATGTTCTACTTTTGGTACAATTATAATGGCTACTAACATACAAGCATAGAAACGTCCGTAAGACCACTATCCAATCATTCGTTGACCAGTCTGGTGTGGCAGCAGAACACAGAAAAAGGAAAACTGAGCTTTGAAACCTCGCGTTCAAGAAATCATTCATGCTGGAGGATCATACAAACATACCGTTGTTTGCAATAGTGCAGATTCGCGTATGGCGTACATACTAAGTCGCCATGTTCATATGGAATTCCAGTTCAGTTCTACATAGAGTATTGGCCTCTTACTTAGCTTGCATGTACAGCGAATCTCTCGCCCAGCGCAAAGCCACAATTGACTGGAAAAGAGCGCAGGTAGCTCATGTACATAAGAAGAGTACAAGACAGGAACCGAAAAATTGCACAGTTTGCTGTTTCTTGAACATTTTCTGTGTCCGAATATAATGCGTTGGCTTGGAAAGGAAGAACTTCTGTCCACAAATCATCACGGATTTAGGAAGCATCACTCTTGGGAAACTCAGCTTCCCCTTTTCTCTCATGAGATCATGCGAACCGTGGATGAAGAGTAGCAGACAAATTCTATATTCCTAGATTTTCGGGTAGCGTTTAACACTGTGCCCCAGTGCAGACAGCTAACGCTGGCGTGAGCATACGGAACAAGTTCCCAGGTATGTGAGTGGCACGAAGACTTCTTAAGTAATAGAACATAGTTCCTTGTCGACGGCCAGTGTTCATCAGAGACATGGGTATTTTCAGGTGTGCTCCAGGGAAGTCTGATATTGTTGTGTACATAGTTCTGCGTAGTCAGCGCGTACATAACTTTCCCACTAGAGCGTGCCCCGCTAAGCACAGCAGCGCAGGCGCAGCGCTCGTCCGTCTCCGCTCTTCGAGATGGCGCTGCCATAAAGACGGACCAAATTCTGCTTCCGCCGATCCGCGTATTAATATGTAACGCAGCCAATGAGATTGCTGCTAACGTAGAACCTTTTCTCCTCGCGGATCACACTCGCGCAGTGATACCTGAACGCGCGAGGTATTATAACGAGTGTACAGACCTCCGATTAGTTAGTCTGCATTAGTCTGTATTAGTCTATAGTCAAGTTTCAGTCTGCGCCTAATAATATTATCATATTCCTGTACATAGTCATGAAGATAAATGTATAGACACTTTTGTCAAGTATCAGAGACATATGTGAGAATACGATTAACGTACCAAGACCAAAGGAACTTCAGATTGTCAGTTGTAAACAGCATCCATAATCAAGTTACGTAATGTCTATATTTTTCATTATTTTAATAAATGTGTGTGAAAATTAATCAAGTTCTGTTTAAAGGTGGTCACCGTCAATCTGCTACTCTAAGCGTGCAAGTGGCATTTCTATCGTCTGACCTAACGGCAGTAGATAAACAAGCCACGATAAGACCACGAGACATATTGCTGACACTCGCCTACTTCGTTAGAGCGACAAGTCAAATAATCTGATGGTGTGTGTACCGAAGGTCTTACAGTACGCACACCACAGATAGGATCGCTCTTATACTCTATATACATAAACGATCTCACGGGCAGGATGATCAGCAATCTGCTGATGTTTGCTGATAATGATGTGGTGTATGGGAAGGTGTTGTCGTTGGGTGACTGCTGGAGGCTACAATATGACTTATACAAAATTTCTAGCTGGTGTGTGAAGTGTAGTTTGTTCAAAATGAAGAAAAATTTAAGTGTATGCAGATAAATTGGAAAAATAATCCTGGTACATCCGAATATAGCACTAGTAGTGTACATACTGACATAGTCACGCCAGTTAACTATCTAGACGTAAAGTTACAAAGCGATATGAAGTGGAACGAACACGTAAGGATTGTAGTGGGGAAGGTGAATGGTCGACTTCGGATTATAGGGAGAATTTTAGCAAAATGTGATACATCCGCAAAGGAGACCACTTATAGAACACTAGTGTAACTGATTCTTGAGTACTTCTAGTATGTTGGGATGTTCACGAGGTCACATTAAAGGAAATCATCGAAGCAATTCGGAGGCTGGTTGCTAGATTTTTTACCGGTAGTATCGATCAACAGGCTAGTACAGGGTATTATGGAGATGCTTTATGAGCTCTAGTGGGGATTCCTGGAGGGAAGAACACGTTCTTTTAGCGGAATACTACTGAGAAAATTGAGACAACCAGGATTTTCAGCTGACTGCAGAACAATTCTACTGCCACCGACGTACTTTTCACGTAAGGACCACGAAGATAAGAGAAATTAGATATTGTACAGAGACATAAAGACCTTGTTTTTCACTCGTTCCATGTGCTAGTGGAACAGCAGAAGAAATGGCTACTAGTGATTCCAGGTACCCTCCGGCACTAACCATACGGTTCCTTGCGGAGCATGTATGTAGATGTAGATGTAGATGTAAATCTGTGCATACTCTAGTTCAGTTTGTACAGCCAGTCTTGACACATTCAGCACAAATTATCATAAAAACTCGTTCCAATCAAAACAAATTACATCCACTCCGATACATAACCCGACCAACATTTCCTTACTGGGAACCAGACTCTTGCGTCAAGAGTCAGAAAAATTTCCGAACTCCTAAATTCCCAGCTCACTTACTCCCCATCATTCTCTTCTTTTCGAGACTTATTTAAACCCACGACCAGGTGGTTTGTGTGTGTGTGTGTTCATTCAGAGCCTTGTAAATGTTTATTGAGACCTATCTAGCTAACACAGACCTTTTCGTAGACTATGCTCACCGGTATGAAAAAGTAATATCTTATTTGTGTGGTTTCATTATCATTAGCAAGAAATACGGCAAACATCAGAAAATTTTGTTCTATTAATGAGATATACTCCTATCACTTCTAATCTATTGGTAGCTCTGGCAGGTGGGCAGCACTTCTTGTAAGCTTCCCCAAATATTTTACTAATTAAACAGTGCAACACACCACACCCAGGGTACTGACAATTGGCAATGGCTAGAGTGTCTATTTATAGGTTGTGTGCCATGTTGTTGCCCACATCGCACACAGAACTAGTCATTACGAGGGTGGTTTGAAAAGTTCTCGGAACAGAATAGAAAGAAAGTACTTACATCACTGAAACGTTTTTGTTTTTCAATGTAGTCTCCTTGTAGATTAATCCACTTGGTCTAACCATGTTCCAGTACCTTGATCCCATATCGAAAATGAATTTCCTCCAGGCCTGCAAAATTATTGTCAAGTCTGGCTATCAATGATTAGTTTGAAGTGAATCTTCGTCTGCCAAGAAAAATTTTCAGTTTTGGGAAGAGTTGGAAGTCTCACGGAGCCATATCAGGTGAATAAGGTGGGTGTGGCAACAATTCATATCTTAGTTCGTGTAATTTTGCCATGGCCACGGCACATGTGTTCAAAAATGGCTCTGAGCACTATGGGACTTAACATCTGAGGTCATCAGTCCCCTAGAACTTAGAACTACTTAATTCTCCAGGAGGTTAGCATACTATTCTCCAGTAATTGTTTGCCCAGTGGTGAGATAATCCACGAACAGAAGCCCCTTCGCATCTCAGAACACTTATGCCATGACGTTTCCCGGCAAAGGAATTGGCTTTGCTTTCTTTGGTGGCGGAGAATCAGCATGTTTCCACTGCTTTGACTGTTGTTTTGTCTCTGGGGTATAGTAGTGCACCAAAGTTTCATCTGTGCTCACAAACTGGCGGAAAAAGTCTTGTTCGTTTCTCCTAAAACGGGCCAAACATTGTTCTGATTTGCCCATTCTCATGCGTTTTTGATCCAGCGTCAAGAGTCGGGGCACCCATTTTGCAGATAATTTTTTCATTTCCAATTCTTAAGTTAAAATGTGACATACCATTTCATATGACATCTGGCAAGCGTGAGAAATTTCACACACTTTCAATCGGCGATCCTCCATGACCATTTTGTGCACTTTTGCAATGATTTCTGGAGTAGTGACACATCTTGTCGACACTGCGCGGATCATCATTTAAGCTCTCCCGTACAAATTTTAATTCATTTGTCCACTTGGCAACAGTTGAATATGAAGGATCAGAGTCCCCCAGTGTATTCTGGAAATCGCTATGAATGTCCTTTGCTTTCATACCTTTCTTTACGAAGTACTTAATCACTGCTCGAATCTCGATTGTTTCCTTCTTCGTAAATCACTACACGGGAACAACAACAGAGCCACGTCACCGCCACAGCTCTCTTCCAAGAGCACTGACATGACAGGCAACAGTCCAATGAATATCACACGAACAAGTCGTTGCGCTAACGCTGACCTCTCGTGGTGATTCCGAGAACTTTTCAAACCACCCTGTGAGGACCTATTGCTGGTGATTAGGAAACTATTTTGAGGACTGCGTACAAGTGGCAGCTACCCGTTACAGATTCCTTAGGCTGCGTAAGCAACAAGGACAGATATACCGTCAGTGGGTGAATTGCAAGGCTTTACTGTACAGTGTAGATTCAAATGTGATTGTGGCAAATACTACAGCGATGCAACGATTCGTAATGCCGTCATGCACAATGTCGCTGGCTCTCGAATTCGGGAACAGACTCTCAAATACCCAGATCCTTCCTTGCTACAGGTTCTGCAGAATCTAGAGTATCAAGATTGCAGCGAAATTGGAGAAGATAGTTTTGAGGCAGGGCCTGTCTGTTCTGTAGATAGCAGCGACAAACAGGCCTCGCAGCCGGCTCGCAAACAGCAGCCCAGCCGACCACAACCATAGCGCTCACGTAAACACGTGTTGCGCCCAGCAAGAAGTGTGAAGTCATGCCCTCGCAGTAATACGATACATGATCGCCGATCTTGCTCATCGTGTGAAACGACTTACTTTTATTTGCCGCACATGGTTACATTTACAGTCTGTGTGCTTCGGAAGCGTAAATCATCCCCTTCTGCTGCTCCTTAACGCAAGTCTAAGTCACAAACAGTGTGTAGTATGTTTTCAAAGCCCCATAGCGTCACTAGTGCGAACCTACAGTGTAAAAGCCGTTAAAGAAAGGCTCATAACTCAACTGCAGTGATACGGGAAGACAACAAACTTTATGTGTCTCTTACTATTGCTGGACAATCAGTCCGTTTGCAACTAGACATTGCCGCTTCAGTAGCTTTGCTCAACTGCAGCACGTACGAATTGATTGGTAAATTTAAGTTGTCCCCATCGCGACATACGTTGATGGCATATAACGGCCAAGACATTCCCATCTTTGGCATTTATAGAACTTCCTGCAACTTTCCGGAATTTGATGAAGACTGACATTTACAGTGGTTTCCTCCTGAGACAGCGCTAATATTTTTAGTCTAGACTCATTTGATTTATTTGGGTACATACAGGAAATTCATTTAATGTTTCTTTCTTTGATCCTCAAGGGAGTGTTGCTAAGTTATGTGCAGACTTTCAGGATTGGTTTTCTGAGGGTTTATGCAAAGCTAATAATTTTGTTGCCCCATGTCACAATAAAGGATAATGAACAGCCACGTTTTATTAGAGCACGACCTGTTCCTCATGCTCTTCGAAAACCGGTGGCTCAGGAATGTACCGCTTCGCAGGACAATGGGATTGTAGCATCTGTTACTGCCCTTCAGTAGACTTCCCCTCTTGTTATTCTAAAGAAGCCATCCGACAGACCACGGGTGTGCGCAGAGTTTAAGAAAACCGTGAATCCTCAAACAGTCTTTGGCAGATATCAATTGTTGCTCACAGGAGAACTGATGGATAAATCAGGTGTCGGTCGTTACCTTTCCATAACTGATTTGCGTGACGCCTACTTGCAAAGCCCTCTGGAAGATCAGTCGAAAGAGGTCTTTGTCATCAACACTCACATGGGTCTCTTCAGATTTTTGAGATTGCTGTTTGGCAGTACTTCCGCAACCGCTATATTTCAGCGCTTTCTGGGCCAACTGACTGCAAAAGTTCCTCTTTGCTCAAATTATTTAGGTGACACAGCCGTCTCACGTCGCACTCACGAAGAATGCATTAGAAGTATTCGCGCTCTCTTTCAGGTGTTGCCTGTAGCTGCTCTGAAATGTAACCGAGACAAATGTGTGGTTTTTTTTTTCAGTCTGAACTTGAGTACTTAGCACATGCCATTAATAGCTAGTGTGTTCACTCACTGAAGTCACATTTGCTTGTTAGCCACGACATTCCACCCCCACGCAATGTGCCATAATTACAGTGTGTTAGGGAAGCTCACTCACTTATTACATCCCCTTTATTTATAAATCCCCTTAAATTGTGGCTCCCTTGCATCGCTTGCGGAGGAAGGATGTTCCTTTTGTTTGGTCGCAAGTGTTCAAATGGCTGAAATGGCTCTGAGCACTATGGGACTTAACAGCTGTGGTCATCAGTCCCCTAGAACTTAGAACTACTTAAACCTAACTAACCTAAGGACATCACACACATCCATGGCCGAGGCAGGATTCGAACCTGCGACCGTAGCAGTCGCGCGGTTCCGGACTGCGCGCCTAGAACCGCGGGACCACCGCGGCCGGCTGGTCGCAAGTGTGTCAGTATACTTTCCAGAAGCTGAAAGACGCTTTGGTGAGTGATCGATGCCTTGTTCATTATGATCCAGCCAAATCTGTAATTTCGATGCAGGTTCACTTAATAGGCGGTAAAGCGTCACGGAGATGCTCATCCAATTCCAGTGGCAGAACCGACGGCCGAAGTAGCCGAGCGGTTCTAGGTGCCTCAATATGGAACCGCGCGACTGCTACAGTTGCAGGTTCGAATCCTGCCTCGGGCATAGATGTGTGTGACGTCCTTAGGTTAGTTAGGTTTAAGTAGTTCTAAGTTCTAGGGAACTGATGATCTCAGATGTTAAGTCCCATAGTGCTCAGAGCCATTTGATACATTTTAACCAGTGGCAGACGCTGCGAGAGAGGAGTTGCACGTCATGGTGCAGTTTGCTGTTAAATGTCCTACAGCTTCCGTGTCTAGATGAGTCAACCTATCTATTGCTTCCTCCTACTTGTATCTCGCGACTGGCCCACGAAGGCAAAATTGGAGAGATTCAACCTCAGACAAAAGCTTATCAAAAAAAGTTTTTCCCGTGAACCATTCTTGACTGGAACAAGAAAGGAGGGGAATTGAAAGTGGTATTCCAAATATCACCAGAGACAGCCCATCAGATCGTTTGTGGAGTATTGATGTAGAGACAAGAAATCTAATTTGAGAAGCTAATGAGTCAAAGCCGAAACGAATGACAAAAAGTAAGTTTATATTCATGCTGAAATGTGAAACATAGGAGACAGATGTCTTGGAAAAGAAAATGTATGCAACAGGTGCAGGCGACTAGCAATATTCATCACGCGAGTGAGCTGGAATAAAGCATTCGTTGTACTTATTTGCGAAACTGAGAAATTTATGTAGACTGAAGTATCAAACTATTGAACTTTGTTTCATTAAAGGAAGAAAGAGTCGGCGGAGTATGGCCGGATCTGTGATCAGAGCCACCTTAACTTCGAAGCACCAGGTGAAAGAAGTTCGTCCAAAACGCATAAAACTATCTACAGGTCGAGACAAGCACCAAATAGCGTAGCTGAACGACTTTCGATAGAGCACCTGACAATGGAAAACAGCGTTGTGCAAAAGTCAAAAGCGTCAGTGAAGGAGCTTTCAGCAGTAATTTTCCACCGAACTGTGCGTTCAGCGAAATCAATGACATTACATTAAATACGCGTTTTGTCGTAATGTTGGCCACTTTGATCATTTAAACGCCGCTGTCACATACATTGATTTTCGCATGCTTCTATACCTTGACCACAACTTACTTGCGTACTCATTCACTCTTTAAAACGGCATTACTAACAGGTTCATTTAAAGGGGAGTAACATTTTAAACGAATGCGATTGGTGATGATCATCCCACTGGAAGCTAACAAACAATGACTCGCATAATACCTCCTGGCTACAGCCACAGTTGCATGCGCACAATTTTTCTCTTTGACGAATAGTTATGCTGGGACTGCAGTTTTTCTCAGTATTTATTCTTCTTTAGGACAAGTTAACAAACGAATATTTGAAGTTCTGTATAGTTTTTGTTCTGTTTCTTATGGTTTTATTGACGCAGAAAGCTGATATAGGATTGTTTCAAAATATTCTGCGTATGAACATATCACATTCAGAGAATTTGCGGAAATTATAGACTTACGGATATTGATAAACGTGTACATTCTGAATCACATGTGCAGGGAAGAATTTCAAAGTATAGCATTACTTTAAGATTCAACACTGTACCTGTGGTATATTTGTCTTTTGCAGTTAATTCGGTTATATTTAATCATCTTGATAAAAAATTTCATGTCTGTACCAGCACCAGATGCGTAGGGCCTATTTCCATTTTATAAATTTTTATAAAATTCTCATACGCCTTTTGAATCTACCCCTCTATAGATTAGAAGACTGAGCCTACAAAATTTCCTGTAATTAACTTCTGAAGTCCACTGTGCCTCATACCAGACATTTAATATGTTCTGTTAACTTGTTGGAAACATATTTTTGCATTCAGCTGACTATTTTCAGAACTGACTGAGATTCAGGAAAACTTTGTAGAGACTGCTTTTATAATAAGTTGTGTCAAATGTATGGCGATATCGATGCCGGTTAAATATGTCAGTTATGGTCGTTAAATTTAATATTACGTATACGCCGTATACAACTCCGTCAAATTAGTGTTGATGAATAGTGAGAAAAGGCGTAATGGTACGGTCAAACAGTGAAACTGAGATAAGCACGCGCTATGGTGTGCGTAGCTGCACTGTGGGCCCTCCTGATTGAGATTTGTCACAGTCTGGAGAACCTGTATATACGGCCGCCGACGTGATGACCGTTTGGCTGCGGCACACTCGCAGTCAATCCGTGTAAATTGGTCCGTCCCTCAATGTCGACGCACCGCAAAAGCCGCAACCTGCGCTCGGCGCCGCTAATTTCCGCTCCGCGGGGTCTGACTTGCTGCCTCGGAAATGAGACTTGAATCAAAGCAATCACTTCATCCGGGTTTTCACGTACCGCTAGATTATTTTCTCGCTAAAGGCGCTCAGATGCTGAAGTTGGCACGTGACAAATTCAACTACAGCATTTTAGGAAATGTAAGCGAGGTAGTTTCCTGTCAGTGACAACGTAATTTACATGTTACCCTCCGTACTCATAATAGTAAAATCTGATATCTCTCTCACGCGGTAGTTCCTTCCCCTGATGAGTGTTTCTTCACTTCTTTTCTGCATCTACGTATACAATCCGTAAGCAAGCGTACGGTGCATAGAGAAGTGTACCTTGTACCACAACTAGTCGTTTCCTTTGCTGTTCCACTCGCAAATAGAGCGAGAGGAAAACGACTTGTAATATACAAGCCCTAATTTCTCTTATATTCGTGGTCCTTACGCGAAATGTACGTTGGCGGCAGTAGAACCGTTCCGCAGTTATTACGCTTATCCGTCACAGGTATTTTAGAGCCTGTGACTGTTAACTGAATGCAAATACACAAAACAGCAACCAGTCACTTCTTTGAATAATTATTTATTATTTCTTGAACCTGTTTTCGAACCTTTTCAGGTTCATCTTCAGATGGTTTTTTGAAATTTATATCACTATTTCTAGCGTAATGCTGGGTGCTGGCTCTGAGACAAAGATGGAACATGCTTTAATGTATCGCCATAAATATTGTTTATCTTTCGATATGGATACAAAATTTTAGTTTTGCGCTTACTGCGGCTTTTTTCTGTTAGTTTCCATCTCTCTACTTCCATTTTGATGGCCAGTTGGTACATCACTTCACACACTTTTATACAATCTGTATACATTTAGACTGTGATACCGAAACTTTGACTGCATCCAGCATGTGATATACAACTGTTGCTTGTTATAAAGATCTTAACAAAAGATATGACAATGCAAACAAAAACAAATAACTTTTCTGATCAAAGTAGGCCTACGTCATATATTTTGTCAAGATCTTTGTAACAAGCAACAGTTGTATAGCACATGCTGGATGTTGGCAAAGATTCACTACCACAATGTAAATTTTTACAGATTGTGGAAAAATGTGTGAAATGATGTACCAACTGGTAATCGAAACGGAAGCAGACAGATGGACACTAACAGAAAAAAGTAGCCCATACTGTCGCAGTAAGTACAAAACTAAAATTTTGCATCCATATCGACAGATAAAGTGTTATGTTCTGCCCACTCGTCTAATATAGGGTGCCTGGGAAATCTTGCTTTCTCGGATCGCTAGACAACGATTCAAGCAAAGCGTATTAAAAGAGTTTATTGCAAAAGGAAATGATTACATTACTGAACCTTGTGAGATATAGACGTGTCACAAGCAAAAGGCGACAGACAAACGTAAGCAAGCTCTTCAGTATATTCAATTCCTAATACACGTGATGATGATGATTATGTTTGGTTTTGGGGGGCGATCAACTGCACAGTCATCAGCACCTGTGCAGAGTCCCAGTTGTTACATAGACCAATTTTTTCACAGTCCAATCAATCCACTGCCACGAATTATATGATGATGATGATGAAATGATGAGGCTCTTACAAGTGAGCCAATACAGTTTCTAAGTCCGTGCTGTAGCGTTCGTGGGTCGTCTCGGATTCAACTCGGGCCGCGGGCAGGCGGTGCGGCGCTGATACTCTCTTGGCCTCAATGCCGCTCCTGTCTCAGTGTCGTCCTAGAGAGGGGTATGTCAGCGTACTATTGGCTGACGTTGTCTCACAGCCCTCTGTGCTCTTCCGTTCTTGATAGGCGTGCCGGCACTTGACGTTACGCCGGAACATAAAATATACTCATGGCGATACGTTAAAGCATGTTCCATCTTTGTCACAGAGCCAGCGCCCAGAATTATGCCACAAATAGTGAAGTAACGTCCAGAGAACCATCTGAAGATGAACCTGAAAAGATTCGAAAACCTGTTCATGGAATAATAAATAACTACTCAAAAAAGTGAATGGTTGCACTTTTATGTTTTTCCGTTCCGTAGTTGGTTTCAAATGCCGGTTCTCTGCGTTTTTGAAGTAATGTTCCTTGAAAAGTACGTCGCTTGCCTCAAGGAATCCCATTTGCGTTACCGAAGCATTTCCGCAATACTTGCGTGTTGCTCGAAACTATCGGTAACAAATCTAGCATCCCGCCTCTGAATTGCCTCGACGTCTTCCTTTAATCCGACCTGGTTGGGATCCCAAACACTCGAGCAGTACTAGGGAACAGGTCGCACTAGTGTTCTGTATGCTGTCTCCATTACAGATGAACCACAGTTTCCTAAAATTCTCCCAACAAACCAAAGTTGACCATTCACTTTTCGTACTATCGTCTTTACGTGCTCGTTCCATTTCATACCGCTTTGTAACGTTACACCTAGATATTTATTCGGCGTGACTGTGTTAGGCAGCACACTACTAAAGCTGTAGTCGAACATTACGGGATTGTTTTTTTCTACTCAACTGCATTAAATTACATTTTAATACATTTATCGCAAGCTCCCATTCATCACATCAGTTGCTAATTTTGTTTACGTCATCTTGAGTCCTTCAACAATTACTCAATGACGACACCTTCACGTACGCCACAGCGTCATCAGCATACAGCTGCAGATTGCTGCTCACCAAGTCCGTCATATAATTTATTTATATTTAGAAACTGATAATAAAACTGCAAATCTGGCGTGTCCGTCTCTTTGAACCCACTAATTTCCAAAACTACTAGACAAACGTCCGTAGCGTTTTCACAGGTAAGTTGAGAGCAGCTTGGAGCAACGTATAGGCTTTATTTCATGAATCTCGGAACACGAAAAAAATGATACCGTAATATAGTTTTATTTAAAACCGTCTTCTCAAATTAGTAGTTCCATATGTAATCACCTCGTCCTAGTACACCAAAGAACCAATAGATGGCACAGTTAGCTTTTGTCATTCTGTGACAGATATATTTTCTAAACTATCTCAGTTACAGAAATAGGCCCCACAATCTTATCTTTACGAATACAAAACTAACAGTGAATTTACGTGGATATGATATACCGATTTACTGATTTCGCTTTGTGAAATTAAAAATTTAACGATATTGCTTCGCTTCTGTCGATACATTTTTACTTATATTTGACTTCCTTCCTGGGAAAGATTTTTGCCTCAACGGCGGAAGTTGTTTTGGAAGCTTACATCAGTGACAGAATTAAGCAAGACAATCTTATCCTTACGAGTACAGAGTAACATTCTATTTACTTGGATAGGATATACAAATTTACTCATTTTGCTGTTTGTGTTAAAAACTTGACGGAATTGCTTTGCTTCTTTCGATAATTTGTACTTATATTCTTTATAGAAAAAACGAATGTATCAAATTTACCTTGTGATTTAAGTGTCTGCTCATTACGTTCTGATTTCATTTTATTTATGAATAATTGTGCCTAGAAAACTGTGTAAAGAAGCTAGTGAAGTTCGTGAGGCGAGTCTTTCTGCAGCTCGAGAACATCAAGCCTTAACTCACCCTTTGGAAACCTCTTTCGAAAGCGAGAGTGACATAACTGTAATCGAGAGTATCATGCATTATCTTGCTCCTCAGAACCCTTCACTCACAGGGGCTTAAAGATACTTCGTTCCAAAGTTACATGATAGAAGCAAAATTCTGACACGCAGTAGCACAATCGAGCGAGCTTTTATACCCCAAATCCCAATTTACCATTTCGTTTTAAATCAGTTCCCAGTGAGTTTATGTGATGCCACGGCCATAAACAAAGCACTAAGCCAGCTCCTGCGCTTTGCGAATATGGACCTTAGTGTCAGTCGCTTTTTGCATGACCAGCTCTACATGGCTCTCTCCCATGTTATGAAAGAAACAAGCTTTTCGTTTATGTCCCCAATCACACAATTTCAATCGTTGAATACAGAGAAGCCTTATAAGTCAAACCTAAATTCCACAGGTACAAAGTCTCTGGCACACTATAAATAAATACCTGGGCAATGCTGGGTATCTCAGTAAGGAATAGCATCGGTTATATCACACTTCCCTTGGGCATTTCTGACGATGTACGGTCGCAGGTTCGAATCCTGCCTCGGGCATGGATGTGTTTGATGTCCTTAGGTTAGTTAGGTTTAAGTAGTTCTAAGTTCTAGGGGACTGATGACCACAGCTGTTAAGTCCCATAGTGCTCAGAGCCATTTGAACCATTTGAATTCTGACGATGCCTTTATTTTTGATGAACACTCGTCTTCGAGATGAACGTAATGGGATCTATTGCTTAAGAAGTTTTTGAGCTACTCATGTTTTTGGGGACCTGTTCGCATGCTCAAACCTTCGTTAACAGTCTGTAGTGGGTACTGAGTCAAACGCTTTCCGGAAATCTAGGTATAAGGAATCTGCAAAGTGGCGCTCCATTGTGCGAGAAAAGGGCACGCTGAGGAATGTGGCAATCTTCCATATAACCACAGCAGTCCCAAAGGTGGGGCTGAAGAGCGTATATCTGGTCCATATGCTTAGGACTCCAAAGTTTGTAATACACAGCTCAAAGAGCGCTGTGTATAGGACGGATGTCTCTCACTGATGTTCTCTACAGGATGTCAGCGTTGGTGGAGTGTTGTTATGTTCACGTTTCTTCTTGGTAGTGAAGCCCCATTTTCGTTAATGTGAATTAGTGTGAAATTAAAGTAAAGGAGCGAACGAAACCAGGTATTCGAACAGAACCTGCTCCCTCTCGAGTTTTATCAACAAGCCCACCGAAGAAAACGTCCACATCGCAGCGCAAGAATGGCCATCAGTAGTTTTATGTGCAAAGTTCATCGACATTGTGGTGATGCAGAGATATTCAGGACTAAGCCGAGAACGAAGGCACGCAATCTGCGGAGAAGAAATTACACACCGCCAATCGTCCCACTTCTGCCAGCGAAATGGAGTTGGCTAAAATATTATCCATCTGAGGTTTAGAAATCTATTATCTCCAGGTCACACAAACCACAAAACTGTGCGTTAACCGACAATGGCTATGGAGTCGGGTAATATTTACCCTAAGTAATGTACTGTTTTCCTATACTTCTGACTGCGTAAATTTATTTTCCTGTACCCACTCCACTTATCATTAATATCAGAAGCCTTTAATATATTTTGTTTTAAACCACACACATCCCCCTCGTCTGTAAAACGTCGCAAAAAAGAATAGTGAGAGGCGAAGTAAGTGATGGTTATACTACCACTGTAACGATGTCTCTTCTAGTAGCGCCTCGTGCAAGTGCATGTGAAATTGACCAAAGAACGCGTTAAGAATAAAATATATTTGAGTTTATTATTAGCGTTCGACCTGGTATCTCAAGGTATTATCTCAACAATATGTAGCGATTTGCTTGCAGATGGAGTAGGGTATACCGTCATGTGAACGCTATGTGTGTTCGTTAAGTAAGGCTACAGTGGATTCTCCACCTTCGCCTTCTCTTACGGATGAAGTACGTTGTCTCTGGCGATAAACTCTAATATCCCAATTTTCCTGTTATTTGTGATTATGTAGATTCTTCGTTGCATGTTGTTTAATTAGGATTAACTTTGATTCCCTCCATGACTCGTTCATTGCCATACAAACAGATGATGAATCACAAAAATTTTCTACGAATTTTTAACAATCCTTCAGACGATGAACATTAATATTGGTGCCAAACAGACAAGAATTACCTGCGCTAATATATTCTAAACTATATCTCCATCACAAAATTGGTAACTTCTGAAAACCATCATAACGAATATGGCAACTACATTAACCACTATACCTCTAATATTAACGCTGGTTTTCCACTTTATGTCACATTGAGGCAGTTTCATGGTAGTTATGCGGTGTATTAAGAGAGCACGTAGCCTTTCATTCACGCATGATTCTGCTTTGTCTTTACTTAAGTTCAAACAGAGTTGCAACTAGACGCACGAAACACTAATACTCTACAAATCATCTTGAATATCGCAAGACTTTTCACGTGGCGTGTCACTCTACAACGAAACTGCATTGTCAGTGAACCATGTTACATTGATGATAACACTACTGTTGGCCTAATTTAGGTACGTTGTGTTTAACTGTGTCCATAACGCATTATTTCAAAGGCGTTCTCGATATTTAGTTTGTTTCTGAGGATAAGTTAGTATCCAGAACAACACATCAACTTCAATCCTTCAGCCTAACCTCACTCTACTTGCATGTCAGGGCAGATAATCTATAATACTGTTCTTTGCCGATGAACTTTTGGTGTATAACTACAGTAAAGCCTTACTACAGTCAGGAAGGATGGCGTTCACCTGACCGCCTTCAAGTGGAGCCTTCTGGATCTACTTAACAAAAACAGCAACCTAGGTTTTAGACTGTAATTGTTCTTCAAATACAATTTGACAGCATCTGAGCAGATTCGATTCAAGGAAATTATAAAATCCGAGCATTGTGGGTAAAATTTCACAGCGAAAAGTACTGTCTTAATGGCTTAACGATTTTTTAAAAAAATTGTTACACTATTTCACGAGAGGTTTCAGCTGCTAGCATCGTAAACACAAATGTCAGTCTCAAGGTAAAATTAAATCTATACGGAAGTGGGGAGCCCAATTATTACACTTCTTGGAAACGTCAGCAATTTGGGCTTCTTCCAATAACACGGGCTGCGTTACCGGTGGACTGATTTACGATAAACAGCGTCTAGACATAGAAACAGATCAGCCGCATATTAAATATTTAGTGTAAGGGACTCTATCGGGTACGGGTAACTCGCTTCATACATTGATTTGATTTGATATCTCAGGTTTTTTCGGAGCGATTGATTTACTGTGTGCTTACACGTTTTCTGCAGAGTTGTTGTCTCAATTTTATGCGCCGTATTTCGACAAAGAGTCTGTCTGCAGTCCACGTAGACAATACAGGTAACAGCAAAACTCGCAGCACCTGAAGCAGACGCCTGGGCCGTAAAATGTGTAAATTGGAAACAATAGCGCTGCAGAACACTCGGTAGAAGACAATTCATTGACATGATGGTTTTGCTGTGATATAGACTAAAAGGTTTATTATCTACCACCTTCGCATCCATGCCATGCCCTACCAGAACTACTACAGCACATCGTTGAACGTGAAAATAGCAAAAAATAAAATTCAGGTCTTCAGCCTCCATCTTCCTGTTTCTTGTGTCTTGCTCTGACTGGCACCACAAAACAACAAATCCTTATTGCAGTCATTGAAAGCTCTGTAAACACAATTATTCTGCCGGCCGCTGTGGCCGAACTGTTCTAGGCGATTCAGTCTGGAACCGCGCGACCGCTACGGTCGCAGGCTCGAATCCTGCTTCGGGCATTGATGTGTGTGTTAGTTAGGTTCAAGTAGTTCTAAGTTCTAGGGGACTGATGACCTAAGTTGTTAAGCCCCAAAGTGCTCAGAGACATTTGAACAATTATGCTTTGAAATTTGTAGAAGGATCGTCGAATGACGATCGCTTTGAGTTCGTTTAAGTTTGACTTATCGGCAATCTTTTGAGTTCCTTTAGCCTATGGTACACATTTCGCTCATTTTTGCACTGCTTGTTCATACTGTTACTAAGCTACTGCTGATTTTTGTCATACCTCACTATTTTGGACGGTGCATGTCTACCCAGAGTGTGTGAAATAATCGATTTTAAGCTTACATGATGCATCCGTACCGCTTTCTGCATCTGAACTGGGTGCTTAGAAGTGACTAACCACTTAGACTGTCACCATATTTTCTCCGATAGGTTACTTTACTCTCCTTTATCATTTTAGCACTATCACTAATCGTTTAGAAAAGGTCCGTTTCGTAGTCGCAGATCAACACTTCTTAAATTGGGAGAGGCCAGACCATTTAGTTTCCGTGACTAATCTGCCACTTCGGGATACTTATGTATATAATTTTTCGCTAGTGCTCTTACCACGAATTCTCTCGATCCTATATTCCTGAGCAGCAAACGTCTAAATCTTCCAAACAATAACTGGCAAACTGACATTAGAACGTACTACATTCAGATGAGTAGGAAATGTGTCTTGTTAGATTATGTTTTGTTTCAGTTGAGTATGAAACTGAAAGGAAAGAAGATACAGAAGCACTCTAATGGAAGCTAGTGGTAGGTAAGGTAAAGGTTAAGTTCCGCGTTCTGGCCTTAGATGGACTAATCGGATCCAACCGAACACCGTGGCATCCTCTGCCAATTGTATCATCGGAAGCGGTATGGAGGGGCATGGGATCAGCACAATGGAGAACTGCCTAGTAAATTCTCACACACGACGGACGTCACTTTCAGCAGTGGCTTTCAGTTTAACGTAATGCACTCACTTGTACAGACTTCTTACAAAAGCTAGATCTTCTGGTTAAAATAAAAAAAAACTGCTGGGCCACACAAACGTGAATCTGGGTTACGACAAATTAAGAATGATGTAACTCGTTTGGGACTCTGAAGCTACTGACATGATTTGAGACTATGCACTTGCGTCTGATGAGAGTCATATGCAGGAGCATGTAACAAGTGTGATCTAGAGGGATATTGAAATAAAGAGTTCAAATATGGTGAAAGACACATATACAGAATGTATTTCCTACACTAACAAACTCTCTTCTGCCTAAAGACGAACAGTGTTGTTGGAGGCGTCATGGTTTGCTATAGTAAAGAAAGTGTGCGCAGTGACTTAAGGCCTTAAGTAAACAAACTTCTGCCATCGTCGTTACTTTCCATCCACTCCCTCTCCCCTCTCCACCACCCCTTCGCACCTCTCCAAGTAGGCTGCTTGTACTGTTATCCTGTGTTTATTTAAGATCTAATTTATGAACTAATATGGCTGATAGATGTCTTTGCAAGGGAGTCTTACCTTAATCAGTGTAATTTATCACCCAATATGGCCGACACAACCAAAAAATTTTTGTTGCCCAGATGGTGGATAAGTAAAGCATGCTATGAATCTGCCTGTTTGACTCTATAGCGGAAATAACCCACTCTAAAAATGGGGTAAAATTCAAAAGATGAAAGAGAGTTTGATTGATGAAACAATCACTAACTTAGAATAACATTTAGCTTTATTAATCATGAAGCAGAAACTTTTAAGAAAACGTAGCCACTGTAAGAAACTTGTACTTGCACCTTACAACATTATCGGAACTAGATGTTTATTTGTTTTACGTTTTAAACCATTAAGCGAACGTGTATTTCTCGCGCCCTTAGTCTGCAGAGAAAGACACAGACAAAACACACTGTACAGCGACGAGAGCGCATCGTGCCGTGCCACGCCCACACTGCATAAAGTTGCCTGCTGTCCCTGCCAGCCCTGTTTCCATAGACATTTATGCTCTGTGCAACTATCAGCACACATGCAATACATGGCAAAGAGCAACTTCATTCTACGGCAAGTTGTTACTCTTCTAAACAGTTCTACCCGCTTCTGAAACGTGCAGTGAGCACAGAAATAAAGTTGTGTGCTCCATCCACTGCTGCAGCCTGCTGTACTGGAGCTTTGTAACCCCACTGACACTCACTTACCTATCAGTCATCCTGCATCAAACCATTCATCATACACACCTGCCCACTGCAGTGCGGCTCAACCAACTGAATAATTAAACATTACATTGTGCCTGTCTGTCCTCCAGGCAGTTGATTCATTCAATACAATAAGGGACCCTCCCACAACTGTAGCGCACCTGGATGCAGATATGATATCGTATATCTATCTAACCTCTTCACAGTTGCTGCATATCATACAATATGTCATCAAAAATATCCTGACAACTAGCTGAAAATGACTTATAAGTTCGTGGCGCCCTCCATCGCTAATGCTGGAATTCAGTATGGTGTTGGCCCACGCTTAGCCTTGATGACAGCTTCCACTCTCGCAGGCGTACGTTCCATCAGGTGGTGGAAGGTTTCTTCGGGAATGGCAGCCCATTCTTCACGGAGTGCTACACTGAGGAGAGGTATCGATGTCGGTCGCTGAAGTCTGGCACGGAAACGGCGTTCCAAAACATGAAAAAGGTGTTCCATAGGATTCAGGTCACGACTCTGTGCAGGCCAGTCCATTACAGGGATGTTGTCGAGTAACCACTCCGCCACAGGCCGTGCATTATGAACAAGTGGTCGATCGTGTTGAAACATGCAATCGGCATCCCCGAATTGTAATAAGGTGCTTAGAACATAAATCTAGGCCTGCACTGAGATAGTTACACGCAAAGAAACAAGGGGTGCAAGCCTCCTCCACGAAAAACACGACCACACCATAACACCACCACCTCCGAATATTACTCACGCTGGCAGATAACGTTCACCGGGCACTCGCCATACCTACGCCCTGCCATCGGATCACCACATTGTGTACCGTGATTTGTCAATCCACACGACGTTTTTACGCTGTTCAATCGTCCAATGTTTACGCTCCTTACACCAAGCGAGGTGTCGTTTGGCATTTACCGGCGTGATGTGTGGCTTATGAGCAGCCGCTCGACCGTGAAATCGAAGTTTTCTCACGTCCGACCTAACTGTCATAGTACTTGCAGTAGATGTTGATCCAGTTTGGAATTTCTGTCTGATGGACTCGACAGATGTCTGCCTATTACACTTTACGACCTTCTTCAACTGTCGGCTGTCTCTGTCAGTCAACAGACGAGGTCGACCTGCACGCTTTTGTGTTGTACGTCTCCCTTCACGTTTTCACTTCACTATCACATCGGAAACAGTGGACCTAGGGATCTTTAAGAGTGTGGTAATTTCGAATACAGACGCATGACACAAGTGACATCCAATCACCTGACCACGTTCGAATTTCGTGAGTTTCACGGAGCGTCCCATTCTGCTCTCTCACAATGTCAAATAAGTACTGAGGTCGCTGATGTGGAGTACCTGGCAGCAGGTGGCAGCACAATGCACTTAAAATGAAAAACGAATGTTTTGAGGGTGTCCGGATACTTTTGATCACAGAGTGTACATTACGAAAGCACTACATACGTGTAGTGCACCTAAAGAGATAGACACTACAAAGTCTCTGTCTAACCTCCAGATATTGGCTGCATTCAGTACATTAAGACACACTCACACAAGTGCAGTACACCTGAATAAATAGACGGTATAATGTGTTTATCTAACACCCAGACATTGGCAGTATTCAAGATTTCTATCCCATCTCAGAAGTCTCAAAAACAGATGGATCAGCATCCTCCCCCAGCCCCTTTAGGTCTCTTCTTCTATTGGCTGGAAAAATGGTGGGATATTATCCTATTGACTAGATAGATGGATTTTTGGCCCACACAAACTCACATGGTAGCTGCACATTCATCCTGCCACTCCATCTGCTTCACTCCCCAGGGACTATACAGGGTTTCCCATTTATATTGGCTACCCTAAATTACAAAATATTTCAAGAAAATTTTCTTTAGCCGTCAGGGGGACATCAATCAGCATGATTGCTTTCGTTGTAGCTTAGTTTTTTGCAAAGATATCAACAGCGGTATGACTTTTTTAAATGGCACCATGCATTTTTTATTCGGTTATTCATTTCCTATCCGAAAGACCTACTCAAAAGTGTATCACATTGTACTATTTACAGAAACACAACTTTGTTAATTACATAACACAACAATGACTTCGAGCCCATGATTAAAAACTCGTCCAGTTGCTGGAGTTCTCAGAAAACAAATGAAATCCAGGTAAAAACGTAACACAAAATTGACTTTGACCCTCCTGTAACATTGCCCAGGAGTAGAACATTCAAATGTGCTCAGAGTGGTGGCCCTTGACACCGATACACTGGTGCACTCGTGAATGAAGGAATTATTTACTGCTTCCAGTGTTGCCTGCTGAAGAGATTTACAAGCAAGCACGATACGTTCCTGCATGCCCTCTAGAGTTGTTGGAATATCTCGATAGACAACGTATTTAATGCATATCCAAAGAAAAAAGTGCAGAGGATTTAAATCGGGAGACCTAGCAGGCCAAGTAACTGTTCCTCCTCGACCAATCCAAATGACAGGATGCCTTCGGTTCAGAACATGATGTGCACGCAAGGCATTATGTGCTGGACATCCATCGTGTTGTTACCACGTAAGCATTCTCGTTCTTAGCCGTACGTCATTCAGAAGAGGAGGAAGAATTCGTCTGAGAAAGTTACGCTGTGCCGTTTAGAGTACCATTGATGAAATAAGGGCCAATAATTGTAGTACCAAGCATCCCACACAAGACGTTAACTCTCCATTCACGCTGATATTCCACCTGTCTAAACCATCGTGGGTTGTCGCTGGACCAATAATGCATGTTCCTTTTATTTACCTGTCCTTTGTTTGAGAAGGAACATTCATCGGTAAATAGAACATTAGAGAAGAAGTTCGGGTTGGCGATGATTTGCTGCTGTGCCCACTGACAGAACTGTGCACGATTCTGTAAATCATTCCCTTGCAATTCTTGATGTAGGTGTACATGGTAAGGATTGAATCGGTGACGGGCAAGAATACTATGTACACTCGTTTTAGATTTGTCAGTCGCGTGTTGAAGCTGTCGTGTGCTCACATGTGGATTCATAGCAACGGAAGCGAGAACAGTAACTTCGGCAGCTTCGTCTGTGCGAGTGCAACGACGATTGCATTGCCCTGGGTTGAATCTTCCCGTTTTCTGCAGCGTCGCAACAAGACGAGAAAACATCTGTCGGGAAGGTGGGTTCTCGTCAGGATATCGCTCTCTGTACAGTTCCGCGGTCTGCGTAGCGTTTCACCTACCTTCAACAACAACGACAATAATAGAAACGTTATGTCGATGCAGTTTGCAGGATGGACAACCTTTACTGTATGCCTACTCTACATAACAGTATTTAAAAGGACTAAACTACTGTACTAAATATACCCGTACATAAGAAAACGGTATTGCAATTACTGTTCTGCTAACTTACATTCCCATAGATGAGTAGACCGAGCGAGGTGGCGCAGTGGTTAGCACACTGGACTCGCATTCGGGAGGATGACGGTTCAATCCCGTCTCCGGCCATCCTGATTTAGGTTTTCCGTGATTTCCCTAAATCGCTTCAGGCGAATGCCGGGATGGTTCCTTTGAAAGGGCACGGCCGATTTCCTTCCCCATCCTTCCCTCACCCGAGCTTGCACTCCGTCTCTAATGACTTCGTTGTCGATGGGACGTTAAACACTAATCTCCTCCTCCTCCTCCATAGATGAGTAGCATTTCTACCTTCTCTTCTTTGGTGTACATTCTACTCATGCAACTCTTCAACTGACGATGGTTGACGGTACGACGGGTGTGCATTCTGCTTATGTTTACATTTGTCCTCTGTCAACGCCAGCACATGGATGTGTTCCATTACCCTGAGTACCTGCACTGAGCGCTGGGAGCGACAACGTCACGGTGGTGTTATGTAATTAATTACGTTGTATTTCATTGAATGGTACACTGCGATACATTTTTGGATTGGTCTTTAGGAGAGGAATAGAAAATACAGGGTGCCATTTAAAAGAGTCATACCGCTGTTCACATATTTGTAAAAAACAAAGCTACAACGAAGGCAATCATGCTGATTGATGTCCCTCTGACCGATAAAGAACATTTGCTTCAAACATTTTGGAATTTGCATCTAGACAAACAGTTATTTAGGGTGGTCAAGATAAATGGGACACCCTGTATACAGGATGCGCCTGCATCGGTTGATTTCATTTCAGTATTTATCTGGCTAATAGCCATGATTCTACATGTAAAGGCCGTTCTGAAGATAATAATGAGAGCCATGAACGTCCCCATTTGCATGACGACATAGCAAGTACGTATCTACAACTTTTTAAGTGCATGTGTTGTTCGTGTGTGGATGTTATCTAATGAATAATGTCACGTGGAAGCATACTATCACCACTAATGTGTGATGACACGGTAAGCATCCTAGTGAACTTTATAGGCTCTCCGGAGGCGGGTGGCTGATTTGGATTGCCGGACCGCCCCCACGACCAATGAAGATTGTTCTTGTAAGCACCATTCCTTATACGAGGGTTATGTTTTTTTCAACCGCCGATCAGTCGCGAAATGGAAACCGCAGTGAAACCCAGAAACGTTTTAGATGCAAAATTTAGCTATACCTTCTAGCTACTTCTCTACAGTTACCGCAACATTTGTTGTAGTACGGTACCGACTTTCCAAAAACCTCATCGTCTGCACCTGCAGTGTGTAGCCGAGAAGTATCATGAAGAACGAAATGCATAGCAGTGGGCTGCATGACGTCAGACGAAGCCCCTAGGCAGGCACGTCACACTTGCCAGGAGACACTATCTTTCTGGGCACCTTTATTTACATACTAACTGTGAACCCAGAACTCGAAAGTGCAACGTGACGCAGAAGCCTGGCATACTAGAGACGATACACAACACATCTACACAAACCTTCATCGGAGTTTCACTGTGGTTTTAATTTCACGGCCGATCATAGCTTGAAAAAAATAGACCTTGTATGCTGCTTCTGTTGTGGTCTTCAGTCCAAAGACTGGTTTGATACAGCTCTCTATGCTACACTAATCTGCACAAGGCTCTTCATTTCCGAATAACTACTGCAACCTACATCCTTAAGAACCTACTTACTGTATTTATCTCTTTGTCTCCCACCATTACTTCTAGCCCAGACACTTCCTTCCAGCACAAAACTGATGATCTGTTGATGTATCAGTAGGTATCCTATCAACCGATCACTTCCTTTAGTAAAGTTTTGCCTTAAATTTCTTTTCTCCCCAATTCTGTTCAGTAACTCCACATTAATTACATGATCTACCTGTCTAGTGTTCAGCATTATTCTGTAGCATCACATTTCAAAAGGTTTTATTGTCTTCTTGTCTGAACTGTTTATCGTCCACATTTCATTTCACTTTCATCAAGACTACGCTCCAAATAAATACCTTTAGAAAAGTCTTCCTACCATTTAAATCTGTATTCGGCGCTAATAAATTTCTCTTCTTCAGAAACACTTTTCGTGTCATTGACAATCTGTATTTTATATCCTCTCTACTTTGACAAACATTAAATTTTTACTGCCCAAGTACGAAACTTGTCTACAGGTTGTAGTGCCTCATTTCCTAATCTTTTCATATTCTCCTTTAAAGACGCTGTCCAATCACTTCAACTTTCCTTCCAAGTCCTTGAATATATGTTGAAAATAATAATTTTACAATGTAGTCGTTATATTTTTTCCCCGGGTAATTTGGACGACGTACGTCTTACGGAAATGCGTTAGAGCATTACACCAATTATAACTAAGCCCAGTCCAATGACTTCGGATGATGATATATGTAACATGGCTCTCTCTACGTATATCTCTGTGTGAATATATTTTTGTTGGATACGTTCTTTTTTCCGAAATACGGAGGGCTAACCAGGTCCTAGTGAGACACCTAACTCTAATACACATTTGTATTTGGAGGACATAGTACGACGAGGTAAGCAGGACTACAATTGCAGAAGAACGAATACGTACATAACAGGAAATTTATAAAAATGTTTCTAGAACAATAGTAATTCACACATGCATATAATGCCTGCCGTTGCTCTTCATGTTTGCAGGCGTGCTTGATAATGACGTAGTCATGTCAGAATAGGTCAGTGCCATAGCAAATTTCATAAAACAAATGAGATGCGCAATATTTTCCAACACAGTGTATGACGCCATTCTTAACTATAAGTTTCCAGGGCAGGACTCAGATTGGGGAGGAATTCGTAAGTCTTTCTACAATAACAGTTTGTACATGTACACAATGCTGTTCCAACGTATTGTTTTTGGGCATGCCTGGTAATGACGTAGCTATCTCTGAATAGGGCAACAGCAGAACACAGTAGCGTATTGCTCCTGAGGGGCTTTCCAGCACGCCCTCACAGTTTCCATGACGCACACAGCAATTTGCTGCTATGTCTGGAGCACAGAGGTTCGTGAAGAGGTTCCCTCTCCAAGCTGATTACGGCACTGGAGGATACAAACAGATATAGAATGCCTTATAGAAACCTCCAGCAGTATCACTCTTGGAATACGGAACTAATTACAGTCACCTGTTCCATTAAATTCCACCTGTCAATCTAGTTCAAGAAATGCTTCCACTACATGGTTTTTTGAAAAAGATCTTCATAAAATTATGAAAACACAGTTTTCGGCTAAATAATGCGGAATGTTAGAAACAACAGCAAATTTCGTTTGACAACGAAACGGGATGGGCGTTATGATGTAAAGACATATGTCGCCAGGCCAAATTTTAAACAGGCCACAATCTTCAATAAAGATTTCTTTGCCCTGGACATGGATAACGGTTTAGTAGAGTTCACGAAATCTGTTTATTTTAGTATATGGATATGGTATCCAACCGAACTCCATACATAACAGTTCCACTACGCGTTTGCAAAAAGTCATTTGCAGTCCCAGAGTTACTTGACATGGATACGGTCAGCTTCATTGTTGGGGTTACGATCCATATGATATAGTAAGGTGCCACATCGGTACATTCGACATCTCTAGATACATAGCTGACTATCATTATGGCATAACCCCTGCAAACAACACAGTTATTGGTCTAATCAAAGACGAGGCAAATGGGTCGCTGATGGAGGAGTTTGTGCGTCTTAGGTCTAAATTCTACGCCTACTGTGCAGTGACATGTGCCACCCAAAGGTAGGATAAGGTTGCGCAGCGTGTTGCTTCAATGGCTATCATGGTTGACGATTACCTGGAATGCCTGTATGGTGGTGTCGGCGGTGCTCCACGTATGGTCTGCCACATTAATTATGGCAATACCAACTTTATGCTCAACTTTTGTAAGTATTTCGCTCTATTCATGTACTGTATATCTTAAAATTTTGATGAAAATGTTTATTGTTTTTAGTGAATGCTTCTATTACATTCCTTAAGTGCTTTAATCTTTTTCAGTTAGACTTAATCCTTAAATGGACGCCTAATTGATGTGAAGTACAAGACGCACCTTTTCCCAATGACTCTTTTCTTCAATGTTTTCGGATTATGAAATCTACTTAGACATTAAAAAAGGTGTTGTTATTAAAAGTTAAGAAAAATCAACGAAATCTGCATTTTCTTGATGTTGTCATAAAGTAACCCGCTTCAAACGGCTCTAAGCACTATGGGACTTAAGATCTGAGGTCATCAGTCCCCAAGACGTAGAACTACTTAAACCTAACTAACCTAAGGACATCACACACATCCATGCCCGAGGCAGGATTCAAACCTGCGACCGTAGCGGTCGCGCGGTTCCAGACTGAAGCGCCCAGAACCGCTCTGCTACAGCGGCCGGCTGACCCCCTTCCCAGTTGGTTTTATATGTTATCCAGAATGTATTGGTGTTGCTAAAACCGTACTAAAAGATGTTTTCAGGTCCTGTCCACTACTTACACAAAATTAAATGTTTAAATGAAGATGCTATTAACAAAAGTGAGAAACAGTAAAATACTTTTTTTTTAATATTTTCAAACTTTTTTGTGGCTATAAAGAGCCAACACACTGGTAGCGTACATTACGGAAAAGGCATTGGTATTCCTAGGGTTAGTATTCAACGACAGGTCCATTTGGTAATACTGTATCACAGCTCAGGATCAGTCCATGTCATAACGATAAGCGGGTCGTTTATGAGGACAGAATGGGAACACTGCCGTACTTCCACTGTTTGCTTGTTTGATAGAGAGAGGGTGAATTTATCTGTAAATAAACATATGCATGTTAGTGTGTATGTGAAATAGTTTGATTTATTTATCGTAGTATATATATATATATGGCCGTGCGGTTAAAGGCGCTGCAGTCTGGAACCGCAAGACCGCTACGGTCGCAGGTTCGAATCCTGCCTCGGGCATGGATGTTTGTGATGTCCTTAGGTTAGTTAGGTTTAACTAGTTCTAAGTTCTAGGGGACTAATGACCTCAGCAGTTGAGTCCCATATGCTCAGAGCCATTTGAACCGTGTGTGTGTGTGTGTGTGTGTGTGTGTGTGTGTGTGTGTGTACTAGGGATGTATGTCTGACTGAAAGGTGCACTACCTGTGAGCTATATATACTGTATGCACGTATGAAATGTACGAGTGTATACTATACTACAACTTTTGTCAGTGTCCGATACAGGGTGAACATTAATGACACCAGCGAACTGCAGGGACGGCTTCCTGATAGGAAATGGAGGAAAAAAGATCCAATGAAATTGTGTCCGAAAATGCATCGTTGCCACAGTAGATGGCGTTGGCGAGTGACAGTTCTTCTGACCTCGTGCCGTTTATTCCTTTTGTGCTGCAAGCTGTGTGATTGACGTAGCGTACTGTAAGCAACAGAATGGTCCTGTATTCATGTCGAGAACAAGCCGAGATGGTGTTTGTGAACAACCAAGCAGATGGAAACGGCCAAGAGGCGGCACACCTATGATAAAAGAAGCACCGTCACAGACGTCAACCGCATCACACATTATTTGAAGCCCTTTTTGGGCGTTTGTGTGATCATGAGTCCTTTCAGATAGACGGGAATGCAAGGAGGTGGTGGACTGTACGTACTACAGATCTAGTGGACAGGGTTCGGCGGGATATTAAGACAAATCCTAATATAAGTTCCAGGTAAGTGGCCCGCTAACAAGGGGCAAGCCAATGTACGATTACGTGTGTCCTGCATGATACTGCAACCCACAGAGGCAACTTTGAATATCTGTAGTGACGGTGATGCGATGCAGCTCTGTACTGTGTTCCGCAACGATTTGTTGTCATAACACGCACACCGTCCATTTCCAGACATATGTTCGTAGGACCTATATTCCTCCATGTCCAGTCAGGAATCCTTCCCTGCAGTTTGCAGGTTTTATTGATGTTCACCCTCTATATGTTTAATTTCACATGTAAAAAAAGTCTCTCACTTTAACATTAAAAGAGTGGCAACAGAGGAAGGAAGAAATAGTAACATTG
Organism: Schistocerca piceifrons; assembly: GCF_021461385.2. Classification (NCBI taxonomy): domain Eukaryota; kingdom Metazoa; phylum Arthropoda; class Insecta; order Orthoptera; family Acrididae; genus Schistocerca; species Schistocerca piceifrons. Next base: position 442,763,667 of record NC_060149.1, on the reverse strand, counting down.
AAACAACTGTGCTTAAAAAATGAAAACTGTAACATTGCAACAACTGTATCCAAGAAAGGAATGACAGCTGCACCATGCCAACGTTGTGACACTTTAAAGACTCTCATGGGAAACATATAGCTGCGTGTGTATGTATGTGTGTGTGGTTTTTAGCGTAAGCTTAAGTTTTGTAATTGTGTTCATGTTACTAGTTAGTATTAGTTCTAGTGTTAGATATATTTTCCATCTGAACGTATATCTAACACTGCAAGCAGCTGTAAACTTCTTTCAAGAATCTCAAGAGTAAACTGTACCAAAAAATTTGTTACCAAAGAAAATTATACATCGTAAATAAACCAAAAATAATTTGTTACCATGTTTTGCTGTTCTTATTTACAAGAAAAAGGCATACCTTTATTCCAAAGTCCATTAAAATAATTATGAATATGCACAGAGTTGAACCAATCAGTCTGAAAGGAATAACAGATGCATAAGAAGTTGAAACTACTCAGTATCAAAGGAACTATTCGGCTTGGGTACGAGACATGTGCAATTTTTAGATAAGAAGTGTAACTCACTACACAAAGTAATTGCATGGGATTTTGCGCATAATGCTACACACATAGGTCCATGTCAGCAGCTGGCACACAATCGTTGCCAGTTGCGTAGACATATAGAACATGTGTGTAAAATTCTGCCTCCCATACTAGACGTACATCATAGGTAAGATATCTGGGTGAAATTTCATGAAAAATGTGTATATACTTCATATACATTGGAAATTTTCCAAACCAGTTGATCGAGACTGGTGGGGCGGAATGGAATGGACAAGTTAATACTCGTTAGAGGGGGAGGAGCATGGGCAGCCAGGCTGAAACTGGGCAGTCCAGGAGGTAGATGGTGGACTAATTAGAGCTTGCTCAAACCTGTCTGTAGAGCAAGTTGAAACCTGCGTGTCTAAAGAGGTGGTGACTTTGAATTCTGAAAGTCACAATAAAAAATACATTGTTTTTTTTAAAACAAAAAATCACCATTTACTGGTCGCTCAGATTAAATCATCTGAAGCAAACATAACACTGCTTCCTTCGTCACCATACTCCTCTTTAAGCCGCTGGGGGATAAGCACCCGTATTATTAGAGGTCCAAATGGTTCAAATGGTTCTGAGCACTATGGGACTTAACTTCTGAGGTCATCAGTCCCCTAGAACTTAGAACTACTTAAACCTAACTAACCTAAGGACATCACACACATCCATTCCCGAGGCAGGAATCGAACCTGCGACCGTAGAGGTCGCGTGGTTCCAGACTGAAGCGCTTAGAGCCGCTCGGCCACAACGGCCGGCTTAGAGGTCCAAATTACAACGTGCTCGTAAATAATATGTATCCACAAAGTCTTCTCACTGTCTTTCACATAGAGAGTTGTGTCTGTATAGTCAGATATTCGAAGGAAAAGTCAGCTTATCTTCATAAGCTGTCTTGGGATCATCCTAGAATGTTCCATGCTAATTGCGAATTAACAATAATACAATCTGTTGTGTCTTGGCACACTTAGTATCTCCGAATGGTTTCAGTGTTTCATTGTTTGTACAGACTGTTGTGGTAATAAGTCCAAAATTTGTGAATGTGATGAAGGCAATATATATAATTACAAATGGTCCACATTACCGTAGAAGCCTTGAGTGTCTGTAATTATGTTTATACTGTGAGATATCATTGTGAAATGCTTTAGATGTGATGCGGCATCAGTTGGGGAAATTTTGTGATGATGCAAATTGTGTACATACAGATACGTCTACTGTCCCTTATTTCACAGCCTCTTTCTGTTTTGAGCACTTTGTCATGGCAATGGGAGCTAATTACTTACATTTCCTTGGGCTAAGCATGCATCTCAATTCATTTTCTATAGCTCTCTCAGGATAGGATACTGTGAGAAAAATTTGACAGAACATTGAAGGATTTAACCAAAGCTGATTTCCTTAGGAGACCCAGACATGAATAATCAATCCACCTTGTTTGCAAGATATATGATACAGGAAAATTACACTTAGACTTCAAGAAGAAGGTAATAATTCCAGTTCCATAGAAATCAGATCTAACAGCTGGAAATATTACCAAACAATCAGACGATGAAGTATTAGTCACGAGTGCAGTATACTAACACAACTTATTTACAGATGAATGGAAAAACTATTAGGAATATATCTCGGGGAAGATCGGTTTTGTTTCCGGAGGAATGTTGGAACACATGAAGCAATAATGACCCTATAGCTCCTCTTAGATTGGAAGGCAAACCTCTGTCTATACCGCCTGTACATTTAGAGAAAGCTTTTGCCATTGTTGACTGGAATACGATCTTCACGTTTTTGAAAGTAGTAGGGGTAAAAGAGAGGAAATTATAGTTTATTTAAAACTTGTACAGAAACCAGACGGCAGTTATAAGAGACGAAGGACATGAAAGGAAAGCAGTGCTTGAGAAGTGAGTGAGAGACGGTTGTTGCCTTCCCCCAAAGTTATGTAGCCTGTGCAGTGAGCGAAGTATGAAGGAAGGCAAGGAAAAATTTAGAAAAGGAATTCAGGTTAAGTGAGAAGGAATAGAAATTTGCAGTTTACTGATCACACTGTGATTCTGTCAGAGGCAGTACCATTTAACGGATTGGACAGCATCCTAAAAGGAAGATATGAGACGAACATCAGCAAAAGCAAAACAAAGGTACTGGACTGTAGCTGAATAAAATTAGGTGATGTGAGTGAATTATATAAAGAAATGAGACCCAAAATGAAGTATATGAGTTTGAAAGACTACAGGTCGTTTCGACCCGTCTTTCTTCCACTTCATTTCCTCAATCGAAGTGATAATCATATGCTTTATGATCAGTGATATTGTTAAGGATTGACGGCGGCTGTAAAGCTGAATTCAATCACAGATAGATGCATGTGGTAACTTGATGGAGAGGAGACAATCGCTTGCTTTTGGTGGAGCAGCCACGCCTGCAAACAGATGAAGTTTAATGGTGCCAGTTCTGAGAAGGGCAGCAGGGCCAGCGCTTTTGCACGACAAAAGGTCTGCACAGGACGTGGCCCGAGCCATGGTGGGTCACTGGCCACAGGAAATGAAGAACCAGGAGCAAGGCGCCTCAGCTTGTTGTCCTTCTAGTCAGAGAAAAACAAACAGGTCTCACAACTTCTTTCACAAAGTCGTATAGAAATGTGAGAGTGGATATTGTTCCAGGATGAGGCGAAGTGCAGTCCACCTTTTCGACAGAAGCCCTCATATTGTTTCCCGCTTCCGCTGAGATCTGAGAATAATCTCGCTGTCAGAGTGTATAGTTTGTGTGGAAGTGTGTGTAGTGGTATAACAACTGGACATCAAAACGGAGGTGGACAGATGGGCATTAACCGAAAAAAGCCGCCTACACTGTCGCAGTAAGTAAAAACTAAATTTACATCCATGTCGACAGCTAAGCAATAGCCATGGCGATACATTAAAGCGTGTTCCATCTTTTTGTTATAGCACCAGCACCCAGATTTATGCTAGCAATAATGATGTAACTTCCTGAAACCATCTGAAGATGAACCTGAAAAGGTTCGAAAATCGGTTCATGGAATAAACCATAATTATTTAAAAAAGTGACTGGTTGCAGTTTTGTATAACTTATTTACATTCAATTTACAGCGACGGTTCTAAAATATCCTTAATGGATAAGCATTATTGGTAAGCTTACTATTGTCTAATCATATAGTTGAAGTGTATTTCATGCTTCCTTTCCTCATGGACTGCAATACCAGTACAATGAATCAAAGTGTTTTTCACTGAACAACTGTTTTAATAACCCACATCTGTCTGGATGTAGTCGATAATATGGGATATTCAAACAAGTCCAATGAATGGAATGTTAATGACAGTTGAGTACTAGCATTCAGTACCTTTAGAGATCTTAAACGCTCCTCATAAGTTTCAGAAATGCGAAGAACTTTTCATAGTGATTTCTCCAACATAATTTTGTTCCTGAACGTATGAGTTACTATTTGTAGCACTTCCATCGGAATTAGTTTTTGCTTCACATTTCTCATGACGTTTTTTATGTTCTCGAAGTAACGCTTCATCTTCTTTAGTGGTATACACGTGCTAAAGCACTCTTAGTCACTTATCAGTCCATGTATGAACTAAAAAATGGTTCAAATGGCTCTGAGAACCATGGGACTTAACATTTGATGTCATCAGTCCCCTAGACTTTGAACTATTTAAACCTAACTAACCTAAAGACATCACACACATCCATGCCCGAGGCAGGATTCGAACCTGCGACCGTAGCAGTCACGTGGTTCCGGACTGAAGCGCCAGAATCGCTCGGCCACCACGGCTAGATATATGAACTATTCCACATTTTGTAAACCACTGAAGGCCGAAGCTGATACGTTTTAAGGGTTGATATGATTCTGTTTCTTGTATATCAATCTCAACTCCGTTCAGTTTGTATCTTATTTCTTGAAACAAGAACTGGAAAGCATTTTCCTTCTAATTTTACGGAACTGTGGCATGAATTTGTTGTAACATCCTTGTGATCAACGAGGACTATAATATCATCATTGTCATGAAATGTTGCTGAAGCAAAGAAGCAGAACGTTTGCTAGAGAAAGATCCCTCGTGTACTGTTCACACATTACGCAGAACTGAGGAAGTTAAACTGAGTAAATATGATTGTGTGGTTTTAAAACGGTCAATTTAAGGAACTTTAAAGTCTATCATGTTATCATGTTGTGCTTCTGTTGCAAAGTGGTGTGCTGCTGGATGCGTACATACGGTTTATACCTTACCTCTCCTGCTTCAGGTGTAGATGTATTATGATTTATTCACCTCAAAAGACGACTAAATGTCGGTCTTGGTCTACACTATTCAACTCGAGATGATGTAATTCTGGACAGTCACTGGAAGGTATATGGCGTTGGCAGATACCTCAAAGATTTTGTATCTTCGGTTCACTGTATGGAAGAATCTGTAAATTGTGTGAATCAATCTGTCATTGAGATATGAATTTGTAGATTCGTTACCATTCAAAACTGCTTCCATTCATCTTGGATCAAATAAATACAGGTCCAGTATTGTATTCCAGGGAGCCTTATCCCATTCTTCCTGCAAAATAGTGGTTAGCTCAGGTAACGACGATAGATGTGGATAGGATCAGGCACCCGTCAGTCCAAAGTCGGCCACAAAGGCTCAATAATATTGGTGGCTAGAAGAGATGTGTTAGTTGATCTTTGTGTTCACAAAACTTGTGCTGACTTATGTGAGCTATATGAGCAGGGTTCCTATCGTCTTGGTACACAGCATGATCAGTGGGAAAAAGTGTTGTACCATGAGATGTACCTGATAAGCCACAATGCTCACATGACCCATGGCAGTTACGCGACTTTGCAGAATAAACATGGTGCCAATGGAACACTATGATATGGATGCCCAGATCATCACAGAACTCACTTTTTTTTATCTTGGGATGTAAACTCAGCCAGAAGTTGTAAAGAATGTGTAACAAGACCCATTTGCATCATTTATATGTGGTTTTCGAATTACAGCTCACCCTGACAGTCCATGTTTATGGTGGTTCAAAAACTGGCTCTGAGCACTATGGGACTTAACTTCTGAGGTCATTAGTCCACTAGAACTTAGAACTACTTAAACCTAACTAACATAAGGACACCACACACACCCATGCCTGAGGCAGGATTCGAACCTGCGACCGTAGCGGTCTCGCGGTTCCAGACTGTAGCGCCTAGAACCGCACGGCCACTTCGGCCGGCGCTTATGGTGGTGCTGATGGTGTTCACCTTTGAGAATTCTTTGAATTTTGCAGCTGTCGTCCCCTTATTATTCACCAGTCTTCTTCAAAGGCCGTTTGTCCTGATATATATGACTGTTCGTTTTTCTAGGCTGATTGCCAATACCTTAGTTGGCGCTACGTATACCAGTTGCGATGTGCTTATTTTTGATACTTCAGACAGAAATTCAAGTAAGACTAGACGCTTAAGTCGATTAAGGAGTAACCACTGTAACGGCCTCAAAAAGCGTTTCCTTGGCAATTTGTTTCTTGTGAGGAAAAAAAAAGTGATGGAGAAATAATACTTGGGGTTGTTATTGAGCATGTATTTCAGTACATTCCAAAAAATTATTGTTGGGAAATATTGAAGAATAGCGACACTATAGCAATTCTCCCGAGGCATGCTGAATTTGAGGCGACTTGCGGGACGCACTATAGCTGCTGTCAATTCGAAATTGGAAAAAGAAGAGAATCTATTTAATATACATAAGTGCAGCTACCGATTCACGTAGGGGCTTTTGAAAATTTTTATTTTTGTGTAAAGCGCGAGTGTTCGAATAAAGTTGTTCAATTTTCACCAAAAACGGAAAATCATTTATTAATAAACATTATTTAAATCAACTAATCGAAAATCTCTACTTGGTTCATTTTGAAATTTTATTTAAAACTTGTGGTTCAATTTTCAAGTAAAATGATTGAAGATTGTTGGAATTACAATGCGTGCAATTTTGAAAAATGATATTCCGTTAAAAACGGGTTTGAAGTTTTGAAATGTGTTATAGACATGATTGAAATCATATCCACTACTTTATCATGGAAAGATTGAAATAACAGTCGTGCCAATTCCGTGAACGCACAAAACTTTACAATTCCGTTTAGATCTACTCGAAGCAGGTGCGTTGGTAGGACAATCCGACAGTTGATTTAACAAGTGTGCCGTATAAGCTTACTACGTGGTATAAGAATTTCTGGACAGTTTGGATAAGCAATATGTGGTGTCACCGCCAGACACCACACTTGCTAGGTGGTAGCTTAAATCGGCTGCGGTCCATTTAGTACATGTCGGACCCGCGTGTCGCCACTGTGTGATCGCAGACCTAGCGCCACCACAAGGCAGGTCTCGATATACGATAGGGTACTCGCCCAGTTGTACGACGACATTGCTAGCGACAATACGGACGAAGCCTTCCTCTCATTTGCCGAGAGACAGTTAGAATAGCCTTCTGCTAAGTCCATGGCTACGACCTAGCAAGGCAACATTAGCCTTACCTACTTTGAGAGTTATAGTATAAATGTCTCCAGAAGAACGCTGTATTCATCACATAATAAAAGTTAAGTATAAAGCAGCTACGTACTTTTCTTGCTACCATTCAATAGTTATCCTGTTCCAAAATTCACGCCCGTCTGCGTTAGATAGCGTGCCTATCGGCCCCCTCAAAATAACACTGTGTCGGCACTTCTGTCGACACATCATTTGGCGACGAGGCTTAAAGGAAAAGTGTTCTTTCTGATTGCTTACATTTATTTGTGTCATGGCTTCGCCACAATCTCCAGATGTACTGTCCGAATTTTATCGCTTGCAGAATCAGCAGACGCAGGCGTTATTGGATGCCCTTGGATAGCTCGTCCAGGGTCAACGTGCCATTCAAACCGATGCGGCGGCCGCCGCTTCACCGCTACCACAGCCACAACTCGCAGTTGCACCGCCTTTTAGGCTCTACGACCCGGCGCACGAGTCGTGGACCGAGTGGTCCCGCCAGTTTGGCTTCCATCTAGCCGCCTACAGAATTCAAGGTAATGAGCGGCAGCCGTTTTTGCTTTCTTGTGTCGGTGTGTCCACATACCGTGTGATAGTGAAATTGTTTCCCCGACGCGACGTAGCAACTCTGTCCTACGAGGAAATTTTGTCTGCTTTAGATGCCTATTTCAAAGAAACAGTTAATGTGGTTGCAAAACGGTATACGTTTTTTCGTACAAAACGTACGGCCGGTCAAACTAATAGGGAGTGGGTAGCAACATTGCAAGGACTTACTAGGGACTGTGCCTTTGACTGTGACTGTGGCCTTTCTTATTCCGATACAATGGTACGTGATGCAATTGCACAGAACGTTTCTGATGTTCGCATACGGGAGCACATTTTGAAACTAGTTAATCCCTCCCTTCAACAAGTGATAGACATATTGGATAGACAAGACACGCTTGACTGTGCTCAAAAATCTTTTGAAACTTCGCCAGCAGTGTGTAACATTAACCGGCTCGCCGGGCGAGCTGCGCGGCCCGGTCAACTGCCCTCGCGCACACAAACGCAGCTGCAGCCGCGCTCTAAACCAGGTGTGCCGCGCCAGCCCACAAATGCAGTGAAATCATGCCCGCGGTGTGCTACTAGACATTCGCGTGAACATTGCCCGTCACGCCAAGCTATTTGCTTTTTCTGTAATAGGAAAGGACATGTTCAAAGTGTTTGCCAGAAAAAGCTCCAATCAGACAATCACAATCATTCCAGGCCTTTTGCTTCGCGCCAGAATCGAACCAAGGACACTCAGGATCGTGGACCTTCGCCCATGGACATTCATGTAGTTAATTCCGATTCGTCCAGTGCCACTTTCTCTAACAGTGACTGTATTCGTCCCACACAACCTGTGCGTCGACGTCGCCGGAAATCACGTCAATTAGCAAGTGATTCTGTACAAGTGTCTGTTCAAATTGCACAAAACAGTCGCTCTTGTCGTCAGCAGGACAATAAACTTTTTGTAGATTTGGACTTTAATGGCAAGGTCATACCGTTCCAGCTCGATACCGGAGCTGCAGTTTCATTGCTCAATCACGACACGTACAAACAACTGGGCAAACCTCCGTTGCGTTCCGCAAATGTTAAGCTAACTACATATTCCGGACAGACAATTCCTGTGTTAGGACAGTGCACACTTCTTGCCACATACAAGGGACAAACAAAACTTGTGTCATTTTACGTTCTTCGTTCTTCTACTGCAGTGAACTTGTTTGGTTTAGATTTATTTCAGTTGTTTAACATGTCTATTGTAAATCAGGTCCTATCAGTGAATCAAACTGTGCCTTCAGACAGTGTTTTTCGTCTGTGTGACGAATTTGCAGACATTTTTGCACCGGGCTTCGGTTGCGCTAAAAACTATGAAGCACATTTGGAACTGAAAGTAAACGCGCAACCGAAATTTTTCAGAGCGCGCAATGTTACTCACGCATTGCGTGATGAGGCCTCACGAACATTGAACGATTTAGAATCGCAATGTGTGAGTGAATGTGCGCAATGCCTTTTCGATTTCAGCTCCGCTTCATCGCTTACGCCGTACCGGTGTTCCGTTTCTCTGGACGACGGAATGCGAACGCGCCTTTCGCCAGTTGAAATCGGCGTTGCTTTCTAATACTTGCCTCACGCCTTTCGATCCCCGGAAACCCCTTTTGTTGATGGTAGATGCATCGGATTTCGGGATCGGTGCTGTGCTTGCGCACAAAGTTGGCTCGCATGATCGCCCTATTGCCTTTGCGTCCAAATTGCTCTCGTCTGCGCAAAGAAATTATTCCCAGATAGAGAAAGAAGCTTTGGCTCTCGTGTTTGGTGTTACTAAGTTCCATGATTTCTTGTATGGTCGTCACTTTACCATCATCACAGACCACAAACCTTTGACATCGCTTTTTCATCCGAACAAGCCTGTACCTCCACGTACAGGGCAGAAATTCATTCGCTGGTCTATTTTCCTCTCGCAGTACCGCTACGATATCTTGTATCGGTCCACTGCTAAGCACGGCAACGCTGATGCGTTGTCCCGTTTGCCTGTTGCTGAGGATCAAGCATTCGATTCTTCCGAACTTGCTTGCATGTTCATTGATTCGGAAACCGATGAAGTGGTCGAATCGTTTCCGATTAATTTTCGTCGTGTAGCTACCGCCACAGCTGCTGACCCTGTCCTTGCTTCTGTTTTGCGTTTTGTTGCTACGCAATGGCCTTTGTCAAAGTCTCGGATCGAGGATCCGTTGGTTCGCCGATTTTTTGCTCACAAGGAGAGACTTTTTGTTCGACGTGGTGTTTTGTTGTTGCGTTCTGATAATGATCAGTCCAGAGTCGTGGTCCCACGTTCGTTACAGTCCTCTGTTTTACGGCTTCTTCACCAAGGACATTGGGGTATAGTGCGAACGAAACAACTTGCTCGTCAGCACTGTACTTGGTTCGGAATCGATGCTGCGATTACGAATATGTGTTCTTCTTGCATGGCGTGTGCCGAACAACAATCCGCACCGCCGCGGAAAGTCTTTGCATGGCCAAAAGCCACTTCCCCTTGGCAACGCTTGCACATTGATTTTGCTGGTCCATTCTGGAATGCTCGATGGTTGGTTCTGGTCGACGCCTTCAGTAATTTTCCTTTTGTTGTCCGGATGTCTTCCACGACGTCCTCCGCAACCATCCAAGCGTTGTCTGCTATCTTTTGCATTGAAGGTCTTCCGCAGACTATTGTTTCCGACAATGGCCCACAATTCATGTCCGCAGAATTTCAGTCATTCTGCCAGGCCAATGGTATTCAACATTTGACATCCGCGCCGTTTTCGCCTCAGTCAAACGGTGTTAAAGTTGAAAGAGTCGCATTCTCGGGAGGACGCGTTGTTGCTCTTTTTGTCATCGTATCGCTCTCAGCCCCGAGATGGTCGCTCGCCGGCTGAGTTGCTCCATGGTCGTCCTCATCGAACCTTGATGTCTTTGCTGCATCCGCCGCATCAGGTTCCTGTGCAGCGGCAGACTCCTGCTTTTGCTCCAGGCGACGTTGTATTTTATCGCAACTATCGAGGTTCACGGCGTTGGCTCGCAGGGCGCATTCTTCGCTGCCTCGGCCGCGCGATGTATTTGGTTTTGGGGGCCTGTGGTGAGGTGCGTCGGCATCTCAATCAGCTGCGCCTCTGTCGTCGCACGGGTTCTGCCGCTCCCCGTCTGCTTTCAGCGACGGTGCCGTCCGGTCAGCGCCCTGGGGACCCATCTACTGGCTCGCCTCATCCCCAGGTGTTACCGACGATGCCTTCCATTTTGCCCCATGGCGACGCACCGCCGCAGCCGCCGCCGCCGCCGCCGCCGCCGCCTGTTCTCCCGCCGGCGCCGCCCGCATTCGACACTTCGCTGCAGCCGCCAAGCGCCTCCCAGGGTCACGCGCCGCCGATCGCTTCCCGTGACCAGCTGTCCTCCGCCATGGAACGCTTGCCCGCTCCGGACCACATGACGTCTTCGCGCGTCGGCCACCCCGACGCAATGGAGGTCGACCCTTCGGCCCCTCCTGTCTCTTTCCGGGCGCATACGCCGCATGTTGACGTGCACCCTGGACTAGGTTTTCAGGCGTTTCCTAGCTCCCCTCGGACCGAATGGCCGGGTGCGGGTGGCACAGCCTCGCCTGTTGTTAGGCTCCCCACCTCATCGCATACGTCAACATGGGGTCCTCCCCACGGCGGGCGGCAACCTTATCTCACGACCGTTCGCCGATTTGCGGGGGAGGAATGTGGTGTCACCGCCAGACACCACACTTGCTAGGTGGTAGCTTAAATCGGCCGCGGTCCATTTAGTACATGTCGGACCCGCGTGTCGCCACTGTGTGATCACAGACCTAGCGCCACCACAAGGCAGGTCTCGATATACGATAGGGTACTCGCCCAGTTGTACGACGACATTGCTAGCGACAATACGGACGAAGCCTTCCTCTCATTTGCCGAGAGACAATTAGAATAGCCTTCTGCTAAGTCCATGGCTACGACCTGGCAAGGCGCCATTAGCCTTACCTTCTTTGAGAGTTATAGTATAAATGTCTCCAGAAGAACGCTGTATTCATCACATAATAAAAGTTAAGTATAAAGCAGCTACGTACTTTTCTTGCTACCATTCAATAGTTATCCTGTTCCAGAATTCACGCCCGTCTGCGTTAGATAGCGTGCCTATCGGCCCGCTCAAAATAACACTGTGTCGGCACTTCTGTCGACACATCACAATACTTATTGTGAAGCCTAAACCTCGAAGACTTCGTTCTTGCTACGCGATATATGTATTGCACTTTTTACTTTTTACTTGTTGAGAAGTAACAGAAAAAATGGCGTGACATTTTGTAATCCGTCCGTAATTCGCATAAAAATTCTGGTCACTGACTCCTTCCGAACTACTCTGTCTCAAATCTACGCTTTGGACGCTTTGATGACATACTGCTTCGACGCCGCTTTAAATACGATGGAATGGAATGGCTCTGAGCACTATGGGACTTAACATCTGTGGTCATCAGTCCCCTAGAACTTAGAACTACTTAAACCTACCTAACCTAAGGACATCACACACATCCATGCCCGAGGCAGGATTCGAACCTGCGACCGTAGCAGTCGCGCGGTTCCGGACTGCGCGCCTAGAACCGCTAGACCACCGCGGCCGGCCAAATACGATGTTTTCGACGTTTTTCTATCCGTGTACACTTTCTTAGCACTCATTCTTACTTGAAACACGGAACTGTATACTGTAATATCACAAATAAACTGTGAAAAGTCAAAACCACACACACAAAAATAAAGATTCGAGCTGAAGAACTGTCTTTTTCGTGCACATACTGGTGCTTGATGACGCCAACGTAACGTATTTTTGTTGTGAATCGCTTGTAACTATACCCAGACACTACAGGGGGTATCAAGTTGGCCCAGGTAGACCGTTTCGTGTCATCCGAGGCGCTACAGGGGGAGCTCGGAGTTTCATAGAACAAATTCTTTTAGCGATTAGACTTCCCGTCTCGTACTTTAGAAGGGTTCAAAGCATCTTTTAAGCCTATAAAGAAAAAGACTTTATGAAAATTCTGTTGTGGCGTTACCCCGTAGCACCGGGAGCCTCTTGCAGAATGAATTTTAAAATAAACTTCGGCAGATTCTTCGTTATAAAAAAAAAATAGTTCAAATGGCTCTGAGCACTATAGGACTTAACTGCTGAGTTCATCATTCCCCTAGAACTTAGAACTACTTAAACCTAACTAACCTAAGGACATCACACACATCCATGCCTCAGGCAGGATTCGAACCTTCGACCGTAGCGGTCACGCGGTTCCAGACTGAAGCGCCTAGAACCGCACGGCCACAAGGGCCGGCTCTTCGTTATACACTGACAGAAAAAATGACAACAACAAGAAATAACGTACAGTAATAAGATTTCGGGAATACATTTTTTAAGTAACATATTTAAGGGACTAACACTGCAAGATCACAGGTTAAGTAAGCGCAAGGAAAGCCATTGCAAATGTGAAATGCTAGTACATTAGTAATAGGTGTAACCGCCAGAATGTTGAATGCAAAAATGCAAACGTGCTTGCATTGTGTTGTACAAGTGCCGGATGTCAGTTTTTTGGATAGAATGCCATGCCCATTGCACTTGGTCGGCAAATACAGAGATGGTTAATGCTGTTTGTGGGTAACGGTGCAGTTGTCGTCCGATGACGTCCCATATGTGCTCCATTGGAGACATATATAGTAATCGAGCTGCCCAAGACAACATGTAGACACTGGATAGAGCATGTTGGGATACAATAGTGGTATGTGGGCGAGCGTTATCGTGTTGGAAAATCCCATATGTGGCAGCGCAACAAGTCGAATCACCAGCTGATGTGCAGATTTGGAGTCACGGCACGTAGGGTAACCAGGAAAGGGCTCCTTCTGTCATACAAAATCGCACCCCAGACCATAGTTCCATGTGTAGGTCCAGTGTGTCTAGCACGCAGACACCCTGGGTATAGGTCCTCAACTGACCTCCTTACCAACATACGGCCATCACTGGCACCGACGCAGAAACAACTGCCATCACAGAACACAGCAGACCTCCATTCTACCCTTTAATGAGCACTCCCTTGACAACACCGAGGTCACAAATGGCGATGGTGCGGAGAGAGTGGAATACACGCTATAGGGCACCTGGCTTGGAGCTGTCCTTGAAGTAACCGATTTGTAATACTTCGTTGCGTCACTGTGGTGCCAATAGCTACTCAAATTATTGCAGCAGGTGCAGTACGATGTGCCAGAACCATACGCCGATTACGATGGTTTTCCCTCGCGATAATGTCATATGGTCCTCCGGAGACTAGTCTTCTTTCGATCATACATTCTCGTGATCACCGCTGCCAGCAATTGTGTACAGTGGCTACATTCCTGCCAAATTCTTCTACAGTATCTCAGAAGAAACATAAAGATTATCGTTACCCTATTACACCACCTCGTTTAATCTCAGTGAGATGTCGATAATGGCGTCTTTGCGGCTTTAAGGCATTCTTGATTAACATTAACTTACTACGTCCAATCTCACGCACCGACCGTTACAGCTTGTATTTAAAGCAAACCTGATTTTCATTCTTACAGTATCACTACTAGCGTCATCCTTATGCGACCACACTGGACTCGCATTCGGGAGGACGACGGTTGAAACCTGCGTCCGGCCATTCTGATTTATGGTTCCCCTGATTCCTTAAATCACTTTATGCAAAATTCAGGATGGTTTCTTTGAAAGGGCACAACCGAATTCCTTCCCCATCCTTCCCTAATCCGACGGGACCGATGACCTCGCTGTCTGATCCCCTCCCCCAATCAACCAAGCAGTCTTACGTGACTGTCGCGAAATTTGAATAAACATCTTTCAGATGAAGAAGCACGCCAACGAACTTTCGTTTACGTCGGACAGCTCCTTCTTGGTGTTGCGATTTTTTCCCGTCAGTATAGTCTATATTAAATATAATAGTGCAAAGACATGATGGTTGTACGCTTAATAGATATTAAGAAATTATAGATTTGATTATTAGAATAACTTATTATCCTCAGTTTATATTTTACGTACATTTGTGCAGATATAATGGCTGTGCGGTCAAGGGACAAAATTCTTATAGTTAATTGTTCAAATGTGTGTGAACTCTTATGGGACTTAACTGCTAAGGTCATCAGTCCCTAAGCTTACACACTACTTAACCTAAATCACCCTAAGGACAAACACACACACCCATGCCCGAGGGAGGACTCGAACCCCTGCCAGGACCAGCCGCACAGTCCACGACTGTAGCGCCTTACACCGCTCGGCTAATCTCGCGCAGCTATAGTTAATTAATTAGTCAATAAATTAATCTTAGCCAAGTGACGTTTCATAATCTTTTCTACGCATCTGGTGCGACAAACGTTACTACGACGTTGTTTAGTTCGATTACTGCATTTAAGAACGTTTTGGCACTAAAAACTGCTTAGAATTCAGGAATAACAAGATAGCGCATACTGTACAAGTAAAAATGTGGGGCCGGCCGCAGTGGCCGAGCGGTTCTAGGCGCTTCAGTTTGGAACCGTGCGACCGCAACGGTTGCAGGTTCGAATCCTGCCTCGGGCATGGATATGAGTGATGTCCTTGGGTTAATTAGGTTTAAGTATTTCTAAGTTCTAGGGGACTGATGACTTCAGCAGTTAAGTCCCATAGTGCTCAGAGCGATTTGAACCACTTTTGAAAAATGTGGGAGATGTTGCGATTTAATCATCATAACCGAAAGGTCGCATCCCCACTTTCCCGCTTTCGGCCATCCTTTTTGTAAACTTCTCTCGTCAGATACTAAAGTTGTAGACATTGTTTCAGCTAAACCTTCTTTGAGGATCTCGATCAACATGCGAATAGCTTCTCAACAGTTTGTTACAAAAAAACTAGGACAAATGGCTCCAAATATTTCTCTACCAAGATGTCAATGAATAAAAATACCTTTACTTATTGTACAGCTTTTGTTTCAGTATTACTTCTGTCACTTTTAATAAACGAATTGTTAATATTTTCATGTTCACTGTTGTCATTAAACTGTCAAAAATCATTAAGTCTACAATCATCTTAGTTGGTTGGTAGTAGAATGCTCTCTACATTTAGTGTTTCACGGCTCCTATTATAGGCTTCTAGGCGTTTGTAAAGGGAATTTAGCAGATTATTATTGTTATTATTACTATCGAAAGAATCAGTTACAACAAATCAAATAAACATTTAAACAAAAAGAAATACACATTTGCAACTATTTACACTATATAAATACAAATCTTCCCAGACTACATGCGAATGGAAGATTCAAATCAGTGGGGTGCCTCATTGAATGCTTCATGTAGACTCTTGATGCCACTGGAGAAACACCTGGTAGGACACTCATTTACAATGTGGCTCATTGTCCGAATGTCACCACAGTCACATGTACGAGTACTTTCATTGCAAAAGCCCCAATTATGCATCTTGAATTTGCATATACCTTCTTAAGTCCTGTATCTGCTAAGCTGTACCCATACCTCTATCGAATGATGAAAGCCTGAGACTTTAACAGTTGGGTTGTCAATAAGTACACGGTTCCGGATTCCGTGGATTGTCACCAACGGTGTCGCTCAATTAGTTGATAAATTCTGGTAAGGGACCTATGTCTGGAAATTCACCATTTGGATGTAAAATAACTTTGAAGTTCGGATCACTTTCAAATTTCCCGCTTCGTGATAAGCACCCATTGGATGCAATAAACTCTAACCAGTGTACTCCTCAGGAGCCCCTAGAATAGCCAGTGGTTGGAGTACTCGTCGTCGGTTTCATTTCTGCATGACGAAGGACGTCGTCGTCACAATCGAGAGTGGAGCACCGGATTCAGCCCTCCTAGTTCCGAACATACCAGTTCCTGGCAGCCGTTGTAGTAGAACTAAAATGACATGTAATGTCTTTATCACAAGAGGGACACACGACATTCTCCTTTCTCACCTTGCCTGCATACGGCGAGGTGGGAGATTTGAAAGTGATCCCATTTTTATACCCAAATGATAACTTTACAGAGAATCGATACTAAGTCCTCTGTACAATATCTAGAAACACCCTGTATTTCCTAAATTAAGACACGTTACTGTGTTTTTCTAGGACATGGGTTTCTTCCAATGCGAAAAATGAAAGGCTATTCGTATTTTGCCATACCCGTTTTGCCTCAGTATTTAGACGGGCAGCAGTTTCCTTCTATGCAGCAGCTCATCACAGCATAGCGTTCAGTTCGTGCGTTTTAAGGAGCTTCTGACAAGAAGTGACTCGTTTCAAGTTACTACGTGAATTGTAGTTTTAACTGTCAAATTTCTTGCGTGATCAAAAAATCAATGTTTCGTGTTTTAATTACCCTTTACTGTATAGTTGGCCCGTCTCTAGTAGCGATAGGCACTGTGATTGCTGCATTCAGATGCGAGCTGAGCTGATTATCCTTCACTGACAGCGCCTGTCGTACTGGCATTGGTTACGCATCTTGATGCTGGTTTGAACGGATATTACCGTAGTGGATCGAACGTAGCGATCCAAGTGCTGTCCAACACTAACCACGTTTCCACAAGTTGGTCCACTACTGCGACCGCAGCAATTACTTCCCCCATTGCTTAGCAGATCAGCGCTCCACTAAACACAGGAGGCGGCTACACGGGAAGCGGGAGCTGTGTGGACTGGACTTTCTTTTTGTTAGAGGGTTTCAGAAAAGCACACAAAGGGCTGCAGCCTCAAAGCGTGCAGAATAGATACAGGGCGAGGGTAGACATAGCAACAAAGAGTATTTTAGTTGTAAATAGTCGTTGCAGTTTTGGGGAAGAATCCGAGCTCCAAGCGCTAATAGAAAGTACCGAATCTCAAATCTTTGTAGGCGCCGAAAGCTGGCTAAAGCCGGAGATAAGCTCGGCTGAAACTTTTACAAAGGACCTAACGGCGTTCAGAAACGATTGGTTAAATCCTCTTGGTGGTGTAGTGTTTTTTGCAGTTATGAAGTAATTAGGTCTTGTGGGTTATTATGGGTAGAGACTATACTCGAAAACCGAAAAAAATCAATAACTAGCTACATTTACCGAGTTCCCAACTCAGAACAATTCAAAGACAACTTGAAGCTCGTTTCAAATAGGTACTCCAGTCATATAATTATAGTCATTACTGACTTCAATCTACCCTCGATGTCTGTGCAAAAATACATGTTTAGTCGGTGATAGGTATAAAACATCGTCCAAAGTCGTACTAAATACTTTCTCCAAAAATTTGTTTTAGCAGTTAGTTCGGGAACCCATTGGAAGTGTGAATGATAGCGAAAATATACTTGATCTCTTAGCAACAAATAACCCTGAGGAAATAGCTAGCGTCATGATGGATATAGGGTTTAGAGGCCGCAAGGTTGCTGTAGCGAGACTGAACACCGTAACATACAAATCCTCCAAAAATAAACGCAAATTGTATCTATTTAAAAAAGCAGATAAAAATTCGCTTGGCGCCTTCCTGAGAGAGAGTCTCCGCTCCTCCAAAACTAACTATGTATGTGTAGACCTGTTGTTGTTGTTGTCTTCAGTCCTGAGACTGGTTTGATGCAGCTCTCCATGCTACTCTACCCTGTGCAAGCTCCTTCATCTCCCAGTACCTACTGCAACCTACTTCCTTCTGAATCTGCTTAGTGTATTCATCTCTTGGTCTCCCTCTACGATTTTTACCCTTCACGCTGCCCTCCAATAATAAACTGGTGATCCCTTGATGCCTCAACACATGTCCTACCAACCGATCCCTTCTTCTAGTCAAGTTGTGCCACAAACTTCTCTTCTCCCCAATCCTATTCAATACTTCTTCATTAGTTATGTGATCTACCCATCTAATCTTCAGCATCCTTCTGTAGCACCACATTCCGAAAGCTTCTATTCTCTTCTTGTCCAAACTATTTATCGTCCATGTTTCACTTCCATACATGACTACACTCCATACAAATACTTTCACAAATGACTTCCTGACACTTAAATCTATAATCGATGTTAACAAATTTCTCTTCTTCAGAAACGCTTTCCTTGCCATTGCCAGTCTACATTTTATATCCTCTCTACTTCGACAATCATCAGTTAGTTTGCTTCCCAGATAGCAAAACTCCTTTACTACTTTAAGTGTCTCATTTCCTAATCTAATTCCCTCAGCACCACCCGACTTAATTCGACTCCATTCCATTATCCTCGTTTTGCTTTTGTTGATGTTCATCTTATACCCTCCTTTCAAGACACTGTCCATTCCATTCAACTGCTCTTCCAAGTCCTTTGCTGTCTCTGACAGAATTACGATGTCATCGGCGAACCTCAAAGATTTTATTTCTTCTCCATGGATTTTAATACCTACTCCGAATTTTTCTTTTGTTTCCTTCACTGCTTGCTCAATATACAGATTGAATAGTGTAGACCTGATGTGGCTTGAATTCAAAGATATAGTATATAGGGCATTTTAAAGATTTAGACTGAATTTAATTAATTATAAATGGTAACGCTCCCCCATGGTATACAAACAGGTCATAACACTTTTGCAGGAGCAACGAAAAAAGCGTTTCAAACTATAGAAAACCCAAAATCTCCAAGATTGTAAATGTTTTGATGAAGCTCGGAACTGAGCACGGACTTCAACGCGAAATTCTTTTAGTAACTTCCACAAGGAAACTATTTCGAAATATGGCAGAAAATACAAAGAAAGCCAGGTCGCAAGTAAACTAAAACGGCAGCAAGAGAAAATCAGTATCTTAATGCGCTGTACTAATGGTAGTATTACTGATGAAAGTGACACTGAAGCGGAGTTTCTCAACGTAATTTGTTTGGAATTCCTTCACCAAAGAGAAGAAGTATATGTTCCAGAATCTGAATCAAGAACAGCTGCCAACTTAAATTATTTAGAAGTAAACATCGTAGGTGCAACGAAGCAGCTTAAATCACTTAATAAATCCAAGTACTCCGGCCCAGATTGTATGCCAGCTGGATTTCTTTCTGAGTATGCTGCCACAATAGCTCTATATATAGCTGTGATATACAACGGCATGCTCGACGAAAGATCCACATCTAAAGACTGGGAAGTTTGCAGGTCACACCAATACTCAAGAAATTAAATAGGAGTAATCCGATGAGTTACAAACATATATCACTGACGCCAATTTATAGGAAAATTTAGTAACATATACAGAATTCGAAAATCATGAATTACCTCGACGAAAACGGTCTATTGAGATTTCAGTAAATACCACTCTTGTGAAGCACAAAGAGTATATTATCCACACGAAGTAATGAGTGCTAACGAAAGGGATTTTCAAATTAATTCCATATTTCTAGGTTTCCGGAAAGCTTTTGACGTCGTTCCGCACAAACGATTTGTAAACAAATTCCGTGCCTAAGGTTGTGCTGCTGAATTCATTATTTCCTTTCATGAAAGTCACAGTCGTAGTATCTGACGGGAAGTCATCGAGGAGGAGTTATAGGCCGTCTGTTATTCTTGAACTACCGGGGTGGGTATGATTAAACTCTCCCTATTTAACACGCAATAACACGGAAACTAATTACCGTACGACAACCAAAATTGGTAGCATTAATGTCCAAAGTATTGGGTGCATGATTACCATGCGTCACAGTGCCACCATCAAGTTCCATCTATGACCACCAGGTGCTGTGATCAGTCATCGTGATCCATAGTCTCACACACATGACTAGCCGCAGTGCACTTGTTGACGTCTCAACATTAGCTTGGACGAAAAGAGCAGAGCATTGCTGGTGAAGCTCTGTTACCAAAACAACAGTAATGCTGCAGCTGCACATCGAGAATATCGCCGGCTGAATGGATTACGGAATGGTCCCCTTTCTCCACCTGTGCGGAACATGATGAAGTTCGAATCAACCGGAGAACTGGGCGTCGCTCCGTATTGAGGCCGACGATCAGCTGCCGCGCGGGGTAGCCGTGCGGTCAGGGGCACCTTCCCGCGGTTCGCGGGGCTGCCCCCTTCGGAGGTTCGAGTTCTCCCTTGGGCATGGGTATATATATATATATATATATATATATATATATATATATATATATATATGTGTGTGTGTGTGTGTGTGTGTGTGTGTGTGTGTGTTGTCCTGTAAGTTAGTTTAAGTTAGGTTAAGTAGTTTGTAAGCCTAGGGACTGGTGACCTCAGAAGTTTGGTCCCATACAACTTACCTCAAAATCCAAAATCCGACGACCAGTTGCACCACAAGTGGTTGATGAAATCGCTGTTGCTATTGCAGATATCGCTGAGTTCAATTCCCGATCGTCAGGCAGTGTGCGTGCTGTGTCACGACAATTGAACAACCCGTGGTCCACTGTACGGAAGGTGCTTCTCAAATGGTATCCGTACAAGATCCATATCGCACAGCAGTTTGCACCACAGGACGCACAACGACGTGTTGACTTTCCTCTTCACTTCCTCGCAAGGATTGAAGTTGACGAGAGCTGTCCCTGGTCCATGCTATGGACAGAAGAAGCTTATTTTTCTCTGGTAGGTCAGGTGAACACACAGAATTACCCAGCGTGGGATCTCCTCCTCTAGTCACTGCGCTTGAAGTTACTCTGTATGGTGAACGTGTCACCGTATGGTGTGGCTTCACGGCTACGTTCATCATTGGCCCATTCTTTTTTGAACAGGACCTGAGACGTGCAGTCTGACTGGCCAGCGTTACTACGGTATGCTTCGCCAGCCTGTCATACCCGCCCTACAGGAGGGAGATGAATTGAACTCAGCAGTTTTCACGTCGCTCATGAAGTTCATCTGCATCTCCAAAACACATTTGGAAACGATCGAATTATTAGCCGATCGGTTATAAATGCTTCGCCGGCACGATCACCTGACCTAACTCCCCGTGGTTCCTGGTTGTGGGGCTACCTGAAGCACAGAGTTTACCAGGGGAACATTCACACACGTGCTGATCTGAAGCGCAGCATATCAAGAGAGGGAGCCAGAATACCTACGAACACGCTTCGTTCTGCTGCGCAAAATGCAGTCGTGCGCTTTCAGACTCTTCTGGGCACCGATGAGTGCCATATTGAGCCCCTGTTGTAACATTAACGGCGCCGATATGTAATGGAATGATGTACCATAGCAGCACATTAAAACTGTTTCAATTGAATTGATCCTGCTTTTTATCTCTTCCCCATCTCCTTAAAATTAATGCTGCCAAGCTTGGTCCTCGTACGGTAATTAGTTTCCGTGCTATAACGTGTTAAACAGGGAAAGTTTAACTATAGCCACCCGGTATGTAAACTACTTATGTGATAATCTGAGTAACCCTCTTAGGTTGTATGCAGATGATGTTGACACGTACCGTCTAGTTAACTCATTAGAATATCAAAACCAATTACATAATGAATTAGACACAATAACTGTATTGTGCAAAAAGTGCCAACTGATTCTAGACAAGGAAAAGCGTAAGGTCATCCACACGAGTCCTAAAAGGTATCTGTTAAATTTAGTTTACACGAAAATCAAACAAATACAATGGCAATCAATTACCCTAAATACCAAGGAATTACAGCTACGAAAGACTTAAACTGAAATGATAACAGAGATAATGCTTTGAGGAAGGCACGTTGAAGACTGTATTTTATTGGCGAAACACCTGGGCGTACTAAGTTAGCGTATTGCTGTGAGGTGTGGAATCCTTACCACACACGATTGACGAAGGATATCGAAAAAGTACAAAGAAGGGAAGCTCGTTCTGTTCTATCGCAAAACAGGAGAGAGAGTGTGTCGCGGATGTGAGAAGCGAGGTGGAGTGGCAATCATTAACACAAAGACGTTTCTCGTTGCGACGAGATCTTTCCATTAAATGTGAATCACCAAGTTTCTTCTCTGAATGCGGAAATATTTTAACGATGCCAATCTACATGGTAAGAAATGATCATCATAACGAAATACGAGAAATCAGACCTCGTACGGAAAGATCTAGTAATCTTTCCTCACACGCTGTTCGAGAGTAGAAATAGAGAAATCATCTGAAGGTGATTCGAAGAACCCTCTGTCAGGCACTCAAGTGTGAATTACAGAGTAATCATGTAGATGTAGATGATATTGACATTTGTTTTTGTATATAATGATTACGCTGTACACTGAAGAGCCGAACAAACTGGTACACATGCCTAATATAGTATAGGCCCCCCGCGAACACGCATAAGTGCCGCATCACGACGTGGCATGAACACGACTAATATCTGAAGTAGTGCTGGAGGGAACTGACACCATGAATCCTGCAGGGCATCCCAGATATGCTTAATAATTTAAATTTATCCATGTTATATGGATGTTGTTTGAGGTCTGCGACTGTATTGTAAGATTATGAGGAATAATTTATACTGCTGCAGTCACTTCTTACAAATATTTTATTAGCACAATGCATTTCGGCAGCATGCTGCCATCATCAGGTGCATTATACAATTACTTATAAATCAGCTGATAGGTTAGGTACATTAGCTGTGTGTGCCAGTGGGGTTAAGAATCGAAAAATAAACATGTGTCTAAGGATAAATCTGTTCCATTGTGTTCATTATGTGAACAGCATGGGTAGGTAATATATTAATATGTTTAATTACATTTCTGTTGGTGATTTCATTTCTTGCACACAGAGCACAGTGACAGGTAAATCACAACTTAGCATTTTCACAAACATCTGTTTACATCTTTCCAAAGAGTTTTAAGAGCTAATCTAAACTACTTACAGTTTCAAACATAGTAATATATACCTGTAATGAAGATGAGGACTTTTATCTAGATGTATTGGCAGTATGAAGAATGTTACATGGATACTTAATGAAAACTATTCTGTCAATGAAATAGACATTTAATGTAGGATAAGTTTTTGAAGAAGTTAACATTATTACTCTGAAGCTTACGGTTTAATAACACATCTCCAGTTCTTCATATAAGTCCATTTGGTGTCCCTTATTCTTTTTATGTAATATATGAAGATCATTCGCAATATCATGGAATGGGTATCCTGTGTCTTTTATGTGGGTGGCTATTGCTGATCTATTGTAAATCTTAGTGTGGTAAGCATTTATGTGTTTATTATATCCTGTTTGGAAATCTCTCCCAGTTTAACCTATATAGAGAGATCTGCAGGAATTACATACTATTTTGTAAATGACTGACTGTGAGTGTATATACGACTGTGTGGATATATTGTGTCTCAGTGTGTTTTGCAGTTTGCTGTGTGTTGTAAAGGCAATGTTAATGTCGTGTGGTCTGAGAATGTTTGCTATTTTGTAGGAGAGTTTGCCAGTGAAAGGTATGCAAGCCATGGGTTTCTTTTTCATTTCATGTATGGAAGGTGGTTTATTATTGTTTTTCCTTTTTTACGTAAGCTTATCAATTGTACTTCTTCTTAGCCATTCGCTGAAGCTATTTGTTTTATTATGCTGAGCTCATCAAGATGTGCATATTTATCCATTGGTATATTGTTGGCTCTGTTAATTAGTGCTCTGTGTGCAACAAGTTTGTGTGTTGTGGGGTGACAGGATGAGCTGTGTACGGTGGTATCTATTGCTGTTGCCTTTCTGTAAACTTTGAAGATGTGTGCGTTATTTTCTTTACTGATGTTTAGATCGAGGAAATTTATGCTATTGTTGATCTCATATTCCACTGTGAATTTTATATTTCTGTCTTGTTTGTTGAGTGTGTTGAGTGTGGTGTTAATATATTTTGTGTGACCATCTACCAGGAGTAATGGTCATCAACGTAACGTTTATAGTAAATGACTTTATCCATAGAACTTGATGTTTTAGCAACAGTCTTTTGCTCAAGTTGGTCAATATATATGTTGACAATTGTAACAGCTATGGTTGAGCCCATTGCAAGACCTCTGTGTTGCATGTAGATTTTATTATTAAATGTAAGATAGTTTTAGTTTAGTACTAGTTCAAGGAGGTCCATGAATTCAGTAATTTCGGGCAATAATAGTTATTGATGTTTTATGAGGTTTGACCTGGTGATTTTGAGTGTTTCGGGGATGGGGATGTTAGTGTATAGGCTTGTAATGTCAAATGATACAAATAGGGCTGAATGGGGAATGTTGATGTTTTTAATTTCGTCTATTAGCTGCTGATTGTTTTTTACTGAGTAGTTCTTAGTGTATGTGTATGTCTTAGTAAGAATATGGTTAAGTTTGTAATTTTGTAACCTGGGCTGTCTCTTGAGTTCACAATTGGGCGAAATGGACACCCTTCTTTATGTATCTTTGGTTGTGATCTTAGCTTTGGTGCCTGAGGATTCATGATAGTGCTATATTTCTTTTCACCGTCAGTTAGCAGGAAGTGTGTGTTTTTTAGATGTGATTTGAGTTTTGTACAAGTAACTGTATAATGCATCTGATGGCAGCATGCTGCCGAAATGCATTGTGCTGATAAAATATTAGTAAAAATTGACTGCAGCAGTATAAATTATTCCACATAATGTTTAATAATGTTCATGTCTGTGCTGCACTTTTGTCACGTCGAAAGATTGTCTTCATTCGTCGTTGGTCCCGTTCTTGCCGGATCTTTTTCCGGCCGCATCGATGTCGGAGATTTGATGTGTTACTGGATTCCTGATAATTAAGGTATACTCGTGAAATTGTCGTGCGGAAAATCCCCACTTCATCGCTACCTCGGAGATGCTGTGACCTATCGCTCGTACACCGTCTATAACGCCATGTTCAAACTCAATTAAATCTTTTTAACTTGCCATTGTAGTAGCAGCAGTAACCGATCTAAGAATTGCGCCAGAAACTTGTTATCCTATATAGGGGTTGCCGACCACAGCGCCGTATAATGCCTGTTTACGTATCTCCGTATTTGAATATGGATGCCTATACCAGTTTCTTTGGTGCTTCAGTCTATGTGAAAGACATTCAACTCAAATGTGCGGTGTGCCGATTGTCACGTGACTGACCTGAGTTTAAGGTGACTATTGTGCACATAACGGATTGGTTGACACGTACCGTGAACTATTAGTTCACATTACACTGAGATGACAAAAGTTATGGGATACTTCCTAATATCGTGTCAGAGCTCCTTTTACCACTCATAGTGCAGCAACTCGACGTGGCATGGACTCAAAAAGTCATTTGTGGCTAAAACATTCGCTTGAATTGTCCAAAATGCTCTTCAAACAAATCGCAAACAATTGTGACCCAGTGACATGACGCATTGTCGTCCATAAAACTTCTATCGTTGTTTCGGGAAATGAAGCCTATGAATGGTCGGCAATGGTCTCCAAGTAGATGAACATTCAGAGGACCCAATCCATCCTATGTAAAGACAACCCACACCTACACCTACATCTACATCCACATCCATACTCCGCAAGCCACCTGACGGTGTGTGGCGGAGAGTACCTTGAGTAACTCTATCGGTTCTCCTTCTATTCCAGTCTCGTATTGTTGGTGGAAAGAAGGATTGTCGGTATGCCTCTGTGTGGGCTCTAATATCTCTGATTTTATCCTCATGGTCTCTTCGCGAGGTATACGTAGGAGGGAGCAATATAATGCTTGACTCCTCGGTGAAGGTATGTTCTCGAAACTTCAACAAAACCCTTAAAGAGCTACTGAGAGTCTCTCCTGCAGAGTATTCCACTGGAATTTATCTGTCATCTCCGTAACGCTTTCGCGATTACAAAATGATACTGTAACGAAGCGCGATGCTCTCCGTTGGATCTTCTCTATCTCTTCTATCAACCTTATCTGGTACGGATCCCACACTGGTGAGCAGTATTCAAGCAGTGGGCGAACTAGCGTACTGTAACCTACTTCCTTTGTTTTCGGATTGCGTTTCCTTAGGATTCTTTCAATGAATGTCAGTCTCGCATCTGATTTATCGACGATCAACTTTATATGATCATTCCATTTTAAATCAATCCTAATGCGTACTCCCAGATAATTTATGGAATTAACTGCTTCCAGTTGCTGACCTGCTATATTGTTGCTAAATGATACGTGATCTTTCTTTCTATGTATTCGCAGCACATTACACTTGTCTACATTGAGATTCAATTGCTATTCCCTGCACCATGCGTCTATTCGCTGCATATCCTCCTGCATTTCAGTACAATTTTCTATTGTTACAACCTCTCAATATACCACAGCATCATCTGCAAAAAGCCTGAGTGAACTTCCGATGTCATCCACAAGGTCATTTATGTATATTGTGAATAGCAACGGTCCTACGACACTCCCCTGCGGCACACCTGAAATCACTCTTACTTCGGAAGACTTCTCTCCATAGAGAATGACATGCTGCGTTCTGTTATCTAGGAACTCTTCAATCCAATCACACAATTGGTCTGATAGTCCATGTGCTGTTACTTTGTTCGTAAAACGGCTGTGGGGAACTGTATCAAACGCCTTGCGGAAGTCAAGGAACACGGCATCTACCTGGGAACCAGTTTCTATGGCCCTCTGAGTCTCGTGGACGAATATTGCGAGCTGGGTTTCACACGATCGTCTTTTTCGAAACCCATGCTGATTCCTACAGAGTAGATTTCTAGTCTTCAGAAAAGTCATTATACTCGAACATAATACATGTTCCAAAATTCTACAACTGATCGACGTTAGAGATATAGGTCTATAGTTCTGCACATCTGTTCGACGTCCCTTCTTAAAAACGGGGATGACCTGTGCCCTTTTGCAATCCTTTGGAACGCTGCGCTCTTCTACAGACCCACGGAACACCGCTGCAAGAAGGGGGGCAAGTTCCTTCACGTACTCTGCGTAAAATCGAACTGGTATCCCATCAGATCCAGCGGCCTTTCCTCTTTTGATCGATTTTAGTTATTTCGCTATCCCTCTGTCGTCTATTTCAATATCTACCATTTTGTCATCTGTGCAACAATCTAGAACTACAGTGCAGTCTCCCTCTGTGAAACAGCTTTGGAAAAAGACATTTAGTATTTCGGCCTTTAGTTTGTCATCCTCTGTTTCAGTACCATTTTGGTCACAGAGTGTCTGGACATTTTGTTTTGATCCACCTACCGCTTTGACATAAGACCAACATTTCTTAGGATTTTCTGCCAAGTCAATACATAGAACTTTACTTTCGAATTCATTGAACGCCTCTCGCATAGCCCTCCTCACACTACATTTCGCTTCGCGTAATTCTTGTTTGTCTGCAAGGCTTTGGCTATGTTTATGTTTGCTGTGAAGTTTCCTTTGCTTCCGCAGCAGTTTTCTAACTCGGTTGTTGTACCACGGTGGCTCTTTTCCATCTCTTACGATCTTGCTTGGCACATACTCATCTAACGCATATTGTACGATGGTTTTGAACTTTGTCCACTGATCCTCAACACTATCTGTACTTGAGACAAAACTTTTGTGCTGAATTCTGCTTTTTGTCACTTTTGCTAAACAGAAAATTCTTCCTATCTTTTTTAATATTTCTATTTACAGCTGAAATCATCGATGCAGTAAACGCTTTATGATCGCTGATTCCCTGTTCTGCATAAACTGATTCAAATAGTTCGGGTCTGCTTGTCACCAGAAGGTCTAATATGTTGTCGCACGAGTCGGTTCTCTGTTTTACTGCTCAAGGTAGTTATCAGATAAAGCACTTAAAAAAATTTCACTGTATTCTTTGTCCCTGCCACCCGTTATAAACTTTTGAGTCTCCCAGTCTATATCCGGCAAATTAAAATCTCCACCCAGAACAATAACATGGTGGGGAAATCTACTCAAAATATTTTCCAAATTATCCTTCAGGTGCTCAGCCACAACAGCTGCTCAGCCAGGGGGCCTATAGAGACATCCAGTTACCCAACAACAGCTTGCACAGTGCTTTGTTAGCAGCCTGGGTCCACGGCTTCACGGGGTCTGCGCCACATGTGAGGCCTACTATCAGCTCTTACCAACTGAAATCGGGGCTCATCTGACCAGGCTACGGTTTAACTGTCGTGTAGGGTATGGTCGATGTGGTCACGAATCCAGAAAAGGCCCTTCAAGCGGCATCGTGCTATTAGAAAAGACATTCGCGTCGGTCCTCTGCTGCCATGGCCAATGAACGCCAAATTTCGCCTCACTGCCCTAACGGATACGTTCGTCGTACTTCCCATATTGATGTGTGCGCGTGTTTCACTCTCGGCTGTTAAGTGAAGGCCGTTGGCCACTGCTTTGTCCGTGGTGAGAGGTAATGTTATTCTCCACATGCTCTTGAAACTGTATCTTGGAATACTTAACTCCCTAATGATTTCCGAAATTGAATACCTCATGTATCTAGCTCCAACTACCATTCCGCGCTCTAGGTCTGTTTTTTCCCCTCGTGCGGCAATGGTCACCTCTGAACTCTTTTCACGTGAATCAGCTGAGTACAAATGAGAACTCCACCAATGCACTGCCTTTTTATACGTTGTGTGCGCGATTCTACCGCCATCTGTAGATGTGTATATCGCTATTCCAAGACTTTTGTCAACTAAGTGTAAGTTGAAGCTCGGTGCGGTGGCTGATGGGAGCGTGTGGAAAATGTCTTTACGCTTGCTCCCATCAACCAGGAGTCGAGTGTCAACTTAGATCGCTCGAATAGTAACAGACATTATGACGTCGGAATACCTCACACTTAAAGTGAATGAAACGTATCTCACATTTGTCTCTGCATGCCGATACGCTAAATCAGATAACCCTTACAATCAATGTGCATTCTTCCTTCATCCGCAATGGGCGGTTATGATCTAGGCGATGAGCAAGTATTGATAACGTTGGACTGCACGCTCATGGATTATTGACCAACAACAATAAGTATTACTACTAGAAACTATGTGTTTGTCTTCAGGTAGCGTAACTCACAGCGCGCTAACACACGGGGTTCGTTCATCCAGTATTTGAGAATGGGAAGTCTTAGCGACTTCCAACAAAGTTGACAAGTAATTTCAAATGTTTATGAAATTTTTCTCGCTGTCACACACACAAAATGGTGAAAGGAAGAAAACTTGCCGATTACTACGTTTTCGGTGTTCATGCAGTCAAACTTCAGTGTAGGCATGACGTCTTAGTTTATTATTTCTTTACTACTAGATCTATTCGCAAAACAGTTCGCAGACAGTATTCAAACACCTCAATGAATGTACCTGCAAAATTATATCATTTTACAACACGCGGTTCTCAAAATATTACGTAAAACATTGAGATGCGTGAAAAACTAGATTGTGTTTAAAATGGCACTCAAATTACCCAGTTTATATTCATCCCAGTGTTTCATAATGAGAACACTTAGCGACTTCCAAAAAGGATAACCACAGTTTCAGACCTTTCCTAATTTTTTCTCGCTTACATGTTTAAAGGCAAAAATTTAACACATCAGCTCGTTTGTAAATTAATCAGACGTGTGAAGCTGTTATATATATATATATATGGGAATCACAAGCAGAAACAAATAACAATTTAACCTCTCGAATACTGAGCCACAAAAAGTTACCTAACAACAAGACAATAACAAAAACTGTAATGTAGTAGTAAATCTATAATTATTATTAACAGAATAATTATATACAGAAACTAACATGTATTACCAGCCACTGAAAACGTTTAACAAATAAAAGGAAGCGAAACGCGTCTGGCAGAATGCTCACTGCCTTACCTTTTGCTGCATCAAACAAGCGACATCTCCAAAAATGTAGAAGCAGCTAAGGAATGACGGAAATCATAAAATATGACGTTATTGCTTATGTTTACTACCTGTTCAGTGGAGATATTACGGCTGTGTGTTTGCCGTTGCTTTGGCTTCTTTGACACATTTACAGTAGGAGTGTTAGCTTTGTCTCGGATTTGTCCCTGTATTAAGTTCACATAAGTTGATGTGGGCTACAAACGTTTTTGAACCTTCGTCCGATGCGTACGACTGCAGGAATTGAAGATATCACGATAATTTATTTCGGTGTTACCCAAGTTATTCATGCGTTCCGTTTCTATAACATCTGTATAATGTCTTAGAAAACAGGGTAACACTGAAAAATAGGATCTACTCAGTGGTATCCGTTTTTAATTTCATTCACTGAGAGCCTCATTCAAGTGATTTGGCTTTAGACTAGGTACATTTGTAAACGCTCTGTTAAGGGCGAAGTCGAAGACAGGAAGCACACATTATGTCAAACCACACTACCGACGCAACATTCGTTGAAAGAAGGGCCTTCTATTGCAAAATACTCCTTCCCTTCGTCAAGTTGTGATTAAATATGTCATATTTCTACACTGAAATTTCAAATAAAAATAGGTGTGTTTTCTTTGTATCCACAGCTATCAGCCAAAGCCCATATTCCTGCCAAATTTTAATCGTATTAATAGATACTGCCAGTTCCCTTTAGTTATCAGAAAGCGGCATCACCTATTCGACTACCCAATACGGCAAGTAAAATATGAGAACTGATTATGATTTTAAAGAAGTCTTATAACGTTAAATTAAGATTCCTGTGAGTTATCATCTTTTCTGGTTAGGATGCACGAGAGTAAAATTTTCCGTTGGGTAGCCTGGTTTGATTCATTACTTGGCAAGAATGCTGGGTTGGTATCGTAACAAAGAAAGTCTCATCCTTAAACCGTCCTGGTTCAGTTGACCTATTTTAAGGGCTCAAAGGACATTAATGTCAATTTTACCTCTAACTTAGACCTTCGTTCCTCGATATAGCATCGGCATTTACCGTTGTGAGACATTCTCGAACGCATTATTCAGAACATAGTGGAGTAACTCTAAATGAAAATTGACTGATTCGTGTCAAATACGCATCAGCTAAATTTTGTTCCTTCAGATGACGTGACATTTTTCTTTATTTGTCTAGTCGTAGTTTCCATAGTTGCTGTAGAATTATTTAAGCAATTTTAAATACTTCTACACAAATACTAATATCCATTTTTAGTGGTTGCATACATCAATTTAAAACATCGTAAGATGTATTTACAAAACATTTTAAGTATAACTTTCAAAGGAGCGGACATCCTGTTATGATCATTAATGAAAACTGACATTAAATGAGGATTTGAGGGACGAAATTTGCAGGTATATTTAAATTTGCATTTAAAATATTCGTTTATGGGTCATTAAAGCATATCAGTTCGATAGTCATGTATGAACCTATTAATATCTGTCTAAAAATGTTCAATACCATTATGTTAGTAGTTCATTATTTAATGAAAATATTGTGCTCCATCTACTTCTCAGTGTTTGCAGTTAAGGAAAGTAGAACCTGAAACCACATTTCTTTCGTTATTCACATCCATGTTGATTTAATTACAGCACAATCTGCACTACCGTAAGTATGAATAAATTTTTCATGCGCAAAAAAGCACCGGTGCCCATTCAATAGGCTCCAAAGCACTTTGGAAGCTTTTCAGCTTTCGCCCGCCTCTCGCTTCTCGCAGCCCTCGTGGCCTGGAAACGGCGAACGCAATTAGCTGGAACATTACCCGATTTCGGACTTATAAATTCGGAAACCATGGGCGAAAGCTTCAATCGGAAGTTACTTTGCTCCGTAAGCTCCTTTATTTACCGCCCATATTTCCGTTGTAAACCCTCACTATGTTTTCAGGGTGACTTAAAAAAGGAAGTTACCAAATCGATTGTGTTTTTATAGTATGTAGAAGCATTCTATTTGCTGTGTTTCAATGAATACATTACCTTGACAAGTTACTGACTAGGTCGATCAGAGATATGGAACGAAAGTCCTTCCCTGTGTCGTACAACAATGCTGCAGGTGGAATGCTAAAAGTCGCAACAAATTTTTATTCACTTAGGTGAGGTAACTTACATAACATGAATAGGGGGACGTACACGATGGGTTAACTAACCTATCTTGTTTAACTAAAAGAAAAAAAAAGATCACAAGCTCCCGATTGGCATCGGTCAAACACGATAATTTCAGGTGTTTAACTCACGTGAAACAGCAAGAGAAGACGAGCAAGTAACAAAAACTTATACTTAGTAAAATCCTTACATATCGTGATCGTGAACGTCAGTGGCTTTGATGGACAAATGTGTGTGAATTCCTAAGGGACCAACCTTCTAAGGTCATCGATCTCTTTGATAGACACGTAGAGAATCGGAAATTGTATTATTTCTCGTAACTCTAGCTGGTAGTTGTTACTGTTGAAGTAAGAAAATAGTTCACTGGTCCTCGTCAAAACAGAAATGAGAATGGAAACAATTTTAATGCCAAAGTTTAAAATTTCGTCTCGCAACGAGGCACGTCCCAACCTCGGTTGCGTTCTGTACCACGAGCCACGTTCAGTCAATGAGGTGACTCTTCAACACTTAATTCAGCATTTAACTAGCTATGGACCACATAATGAGCAGTATATATAGCTAAAGACTTCCTGATACCGTAACTTTTGAAAATGTTGTTAGCGGAAATTAATGACAGGGGTTGCCATGGACCATTATGTGATGCATACTCGGTAGTCCAAATCTGAAGATTCATCAGAGTGAAGTGAAAGCGTCTGACAACGGAAATACACTCAGCAGAGAGACGGCATCGTGACACAACATAACGCTGTTTCCTCTTTGGTATGACACTGAACTAAACATCTCCTCCGATAAATAGAGGAAGCTTGATAGACATAATTTATTGATCAGGAACACTTAATAGTCACATGTAACGTAGTAACAATATGAAATTCACACTTACAGAAATTCTTCTTCATTTGCTACTTCTATTATGATTACCTCCTAAATGCGTATAACTACTATCTGTCTCATGAAACTGAAATTTTATAACTGGTTTTTCAAACACTGACGCATCTAACCGTTTTAGGGATCCTCAGTGGTACTTAGACTCACGAGCCAGACCATTATGACCACCTGGTTAATAGTGTGTTAGTCCATTTATGGAGGTCAATATTGCAAGGATCCGATAAGTATTAGGTAGGTTTTTGGCCATATTTAGCAGCAGATATCTACGCAACAAAGAAGTCGCGCAATCCGCGTAAATTATGGATCGGGGTTTTGTGTGTGCGGAGCTCGCACTCGATAATATTCCATCGGGTTCAGATAAAGCGAATCTGGTGGCTCAGATATCCAACTGCGTTTGCTGTCAAGTGACTTAAACCACAGTAGTACGCTTCTAGTCTTGTAACAGTGACAGTTATTCTGCTGAAAGACACCACGGCGTTTGGGGAAGACATTGATCACGGAAATGAAACAGGTGGTCCGCGATAACGTTCACGTAGTTCACAGTGGTCATGGTGCCTTCGATTACTACAACAGCAATCACTGAAAAAGTGGTGCATGTCCCTCACTTTATAATACTGGCCCCACTGGCCTTCGTCTGTAGCACGTCACATGTTCCGCACAGCCGTTCGATACGGTTCAGTCTCGATGATCCAGTTCGGAATGCAATCGTAACTGACGATGTTGTTGGATCAACATGGGAACACGTAGGATGCGTCTGCTGCAGAGCCCTGTGTTCAACAATGTGCACTAAACGGTGTGCTCAGAACCCATTGTGCCAGCACCAGGATTGTACTCTGTCATCAGATCTGTCATTGATCGCCTCCTGTCCTGAATTGTAGAGCAGGAAAGTCACCGATCTGCCCGTTCTGTGTTGAGGCGTGGACGTCCATTACCTTCTGGGCTATTCGTGGTATCATTTTCCGCAGAAGCTCCTGTCCGCGGCGCATAAACAGCCAACCAGCCTCTTGGTTTCCGGTACGTTCGTTCCCAGGCGCCAGATCATAACAATATATCCTTTGTCTAAGTCGCTAATTTCAGGTAGTTTCTCCACTGGCGGTCCGTATCGTCTCTAGTATGGTTGCCAACCCGTCTCTGCTCCATTCACGTGCTTTCCTTACCGCATCATGTGACCGGAACGCCAGCAGAGAGAATTTAGTCTCTCTGTGGGTTTTGTTCATACTGCTTTGACTTACCTGTGTATATCTCCTACTATTCGAGTAAAATTCCAAGATTTCGATAATATCCACCATCATCTTCGTCAGGGACTAAAGCTGACTGTAGTGAACTGGCAGGGTTCCCTCTTTTATCTCCACTAAACAGCATTGGCTGGATGACGTCATGATGGCACACACGTGGGTCGTGCGCTCTGCATGCCTAGATTTTGCTTGCGTTCTCTGTCCAGCTTTGCTCGTAGCGCCATCCAGTGTATCAGTCGGTGAACTGCGAGATGTATTCCCCTGTCTTTTTTATTTGTCAGGTGCAGGCTTTCATGCAATGCTAAGTTCATAGCCGATGTTTCTATTGAAGCTGTTTTCACAAAATATCTCTTTTTTTATTTTAATGTCATGCCCCTGCTCCCTATAGATAGGGGAAGACTGGCAGCAGCACAGTCTGCCACTCTTTAGCCAAATAGCCTTAGAAAAATACATGAAAAGGGAACTCTTAGACAAAAAGGAAGATAAAAGTAAAAGGGGGATACAGTAAAAGGAAAATATACACTAATACGTGGACGTACACTGGGGGACATTTAAAAAGTCGACATAAAGTTAAAAGAACACAGCTGGCAATTCGTTGCCTACTTAAAACCACTGGAGTCAAACACAAGTTAAAAGTTGGCCACAGTATAAAAAATCACACAGAGCGAGACACAAAAAAATCATTGGAAACTACGAAACATTCACGAAGAATAAAAACCGCTGGGACGGACCTGCCAAGGGTCTGGAGGCTGGAGAGGAGGGGAATAGAGGGGAGGAAGGTGCGGTTAGAGGCTGGGGGGGGGGGAAGGGGTAGGGAGAAAAAGAAAAAAAGGGGGCAGGAGGTGCACCACAGGGCAGGAGATGGACAGGGTGGGAGATGAAGATGGAAGATAAGGCAGGAGGGAGTGCAGAGACACAGAAGGGGGGGCATGGGAGAGGGACGGAGAGTAGGAATGGGAAAACAGCTCAGGGGGAGCCAAGGGGAGAAGGTAAGTTAGCCCTGAGGAGTAGAGGGGAGGAAGATGTGGTTAGAGTTGGTAGGAAGGATAAATGTCCGCTGGCTGGAGTGGCCGAGTGCTTCTAGGCACTTCAGTCTGGAACCGTGCAACCGCTACGGTCGCAGGTTCGAATCCTGCCTCATGCATGAATGTGTGTGATGTCCTTAGGTTAGTTAGGTTTAGGTACTTCTAAGTTCTAGGGGACTGATGACCTCAGATGTTAAGTCCCATAGTGCTCAGAGCCATTTGAACCATTTGATAAATGTCCCATCTAGGAGGGGTATGTACTGGAAGCTGCATTAGGAAAGTTGTGGAGATTGAGTGAGGGCAGGACACAATGGTAAAAGTACGGCAATGGGCTGGGGATGGAGAGGGAGGTGAACACCATGGGGTGGGCGGATCGAGTTGGCAGATGATATACAGTGTGCAGGTGTGTTCAAGGAAAAGGAGAAGGTGGGGGAATGGGATGATGTCGTATAGGAAGTGCGTGGGGGACAGAAGGCAGATACAGAAGGTGAGTGCATGGCGTTTTAAGATTTGGAAGGCTTTATAGAAGCAGGGAGGGGTGGATATCCAAGCAACACTGGCATAACAAAGGATGGGGTGGCTCAAGGATTTGTAGGTGTTAAGGATGGTGGAAGAATGCAATCCCCATGTGTGGCTGGACAAGAGTTTCAGGAGGCGAGTCTGTTGTGGGCTTTGTGTTGGATTGTGAGGAGATGGGGAGTCCATGTGAGAGGAGGTCAAGGCTGAGGCCAAGGTATCTTAGGGTAGGAGTGAGGTGGTGTGGCCAATGACGATTGCCTGGGTCTTGGAGGGGTTGATACAAAGGAACAGTTGGTAGAACCAATTGGTGAACTGGTCAAGATGGGTTAGGAGGGTACTTTTGGATCATTGAAGGGTAGGATAATGGGCCAGGAAGGCGGTGTCATAAGCAAATTGGAGTAGATGTACATGTGGAGTAGGTCTGGGCATATCAGCAGAATACAGGAGATAGAGGAGAGGGGAAAAGAAAGAGCCTTGGGGTAGGCCAGCAGAGGAATAGAAAGTAGGGGCCTTGAAATTGTGGATAGTGACGTAGGAGGGATGATGGGAGAGCAAGGAAGCAACGAGATGGACATAATTGATAGGGAGAGCATAGATATGGAGTTTGAAGAGGAGCCTGGGATGCTAAAGACGGTTGTAGGCTATCTGGAGGTCGAGGGAAACAAAGGCAGCACAGCGACAGGAGTTAAGTTGGAGGGAAATATCATTGGCAAAGTTAAGGAGCTTGTTGTCAGCTGAGAAGGAGGGCCAGAAGCCACACTGGGTAAAGGGAAGGAGGTGATGATGGTTAAGGTGGCGATGAATACAACAGCAGAGGATGGACTCTAAGACCTTACTGAAGATGGAAGTGAGGCAGATGGGGCGCTAGGAAGAGGTGTCAGAGGGGGTTTGTTGGGCTTAGGTAACAGCAGGATACAAGAAGTCTTCCACAGGTCAGGGTAAAAGCCAGTGGAGAGGAGGACATGAGGACATTGTACAGGGTAGCAAGGGCAACCAGGAAGGACGAGGGGGGGGGGGGCGGGAGGGGATTCCATGAGGTGGCAGTAGATAACATGATCGTGACCAGGAGTGGTGTTGCACTTGGAGTGGAGGAAAAGTGTGATGTCGCATATGGTGATGGGAGTGTTGATGTCTGAGGAGGGTAACTGATCTAAGTACTGGAAACTAGGGCCGAGCAGTGGGACAGAGGTTTCAGTGCATTCAAGGATGGTGGGGACGAGGGAGTAGTCAAAATTAGTATCATAAGGAATGGAGAAGACCTCGGATAGGTGGGAAGTAAAATGGTTAGCCTTACTGTGGTTGTCAGGGAGGGGGTGAGTGTCATGCAGAATAGGGTAATGCAGGGTGGGTTGACTACTAGTAAGGCAGGTGAAGGCTGACTAGTACTTGTAGGAGTAGACAGGGAGGGTGGAGTTGAGACATATGCATGTCTTGCACCCGTCCCAGCGTTTCATTGCTGTAAGGAGGTTCCAGATGTGTCGCTGTAATTGCCAGTGGCGGATGAGTGTGTGCAGGTCACAGGTGCGGAGGAAGGAGCAGTAGAGCCTTTGAGATTCACAAAGAAGGACAGCCTGTGGAGGAAGTGTAGGGTAGTGAGGATGGATGAGTTTGGCAGGAATGTGGGCTTTTACTGCATCAGTGATGGTCTTCAAATGGTTCAAATGGCCCTGAGCACAATGGGACTTAACTTCTGAGGACATCAGTCCCCTAGAACTTAGAACTACTTAAACCTAACTAACCTAAGTACATCACACACATGCATGCCCGAGGCAGGATTCGAACCTGCGACCGTAGTGGTCACGCGGTTTCAGACTGTAGCACCTAGAACCACTCGGCCACTCCGGCCAGCTGATGGTCTTCTGAAGGAAGGAAGAGGCATGGGTGTAGTCAGTGGGATGGTAAAGGGGTGATGGGTGGCTGTCAACCTATGAGGCAATGGATTCGCGGTAGGCATCCCAGTCGGCATGGTGTAGTCGTGGACAAACTTTGGAGAGGCAGCTTGGTGAGGGCTGCAGGGGGGCCACAGGTGGAGGAGACAGCGAGAAGGACACGGAGGTGGTCACTACCAATGGGATCGAAGATTTCTCCAGTGATACGACCAAGTAAGTTGGGGGAATCAAGGATAACTTCCAGTGTGGTGTTACTTTCAGGACAGGTGTGTTGTGAGAGATGAAGAAGGTCACCATGAAGGATGGAAAGGAACTGATGCCACCACCAAAGCCTGCCTTTGTGGCCGAGCGGTTCTAGGCGCTTCAGTCCAGAACCACATGGCCGCTACAGTCGCTGGTTCGAATCCTGCCTCTGGCATGGATGTTTGTGATGTCCTTAGGTTAGTTATGTTTAAGTAGTTGTTAGTTCTAGGGGACTGGTGACGTCAGACCCCACACGGGTTAGGGGAATGCGATTTTCGGTGCGGCGACAGAGATATAGAGAGGTATGGACAATACGGTGAGGTTGGAGGAAGGTTTCATTAAGGATGAAGGAGTTGACCTGGTGCTGGGATAGGGTATGTGTGAAGAGGCATTTGTTGGCACTGAGGGAGCAAATGTTCAAGTAGAGGAGACGATACTGTTGATGTGCAAGGAGGTGGGAGTGGGAATGGAAGTGTGGGATGAAGAGAGGTGCTTAAACTAGGGTGTCTAGGCGGGTGAAGGTAAAGTAGCCCTAGTTGTGGGAGTAGGTGGCATAGGTATTAAAATGAAAACCCGAGACGGCAACAAGGGAAATATGCTGGAGGGTGTGTGAGCATTGGAAGGGCTAGATGTTCTGCAGGGCGATGGTCAGGAACTGGATGATGTCTTCAGCCATAGGGGGAGAGCAGAGGAAATTGTTGGGGTGGATGGGCTGGTTTATAGTGCGAATGAGGACAGTGAGCTCAAGGTTGGTGGGAGGGGGTTTAGCTTTGCATTTGGGGTTCGTTGTAGGTGTTGCAGGAAGGGGGAGAGGTAAGGTTAGGACAGTGTTTAAGGAAGTCAGAGGCTTTACAATGGGGGAGGGTGGGGGTGTTCTTCGAGTTTTTGGTGAGGTGGTCATTGTACAGGAGACTGCACTGGCAGCAGTAGGACTGAGGAGGTGGACCAGACAGGTCAAGCGGGTGGCGGCAGTTGAAGATCAGGACACCCTGTGTGAAGAGGTGATCTATGGTGGACTCAGTAAAGACATGCATAGGGCCAGAGGAGTTGTAAATACAACAGACCAAGTGGATTTCCAGGGTGCGGTAGGTGTTCAGTTCCGCCAACACATCCACCTCCGTGATCTCAGGGTTGAGTTTTGTGATCACAGTGATGAGGGTTGGCAGATGATGAAGGGGTTGGGGCCAACTAGGAGAGGATGATGTAATGAAAGAGCTGAGGGATGCATGGGGGCCAAATGTGATGCAGGGAATGTGCTAGAGGAGATCAGTATGGTAAGAGGGAGAGGAGGGTTTGATGAGGATGGAGACTCTGTGGGCGGTAAGTTGGGTAAGGGGGCAATGGAGATGTATTTTCGGATTTCAAGGGTGAGTGTGCAGGCATATAGGAATTTCGGATCAGGGTTGGCAAGGACAAAGGTATGCAGGGTCAGGGCTGGGGTGGCGGGCGGAGGGGGGGATATCTATGGCAAAATAAGCGGGAAGAGTGGTGGGCAGTGGTTTTTTGGAGTTCGCCACCTGGGTGTTTGGGAGGTTTCTAGGTGGGTGTAGCCTGGGAAGAGCGGAGAGGGACTGGATGGATGGAGAGGTGATGGGACGCAGGCCCCTCTTGTGAGGTGACAGCACTGGGAATCTAGGTGGGCACTCTGTGGTGCTGCCTGTGGCGTGGCAGGTGGTGATTCTGGTGGGGTAAGCAGGAGTAGTTGTGGCAGGGTGGGTGAAGAGGGGGGAGGGACTTCCTAGCAGGCGACAGGAATGGGAGGGGGAGGGCAGGAAAAGGAGAAGTAGCAGTAGCAGAAGCAGAAGCAGGTGCTGGGGCAGGAGCTACATACAGGTGGGGATGCAGGAATGAGGAGAAGATAGAAGGGGAGGAGTCTGTGAGGAGAGCAGGTGGAGTAGATGGGTTAAGCCCAGAGGACGCCCTCCACGAGGTTACAGTGGGTGCAGAGAAGGCATGGTGTAAATTATGGTGGAAGTGGGGGTGTTCATGGTGGAAGGCAGTGTCCACTGACGACAGGGGGTGCTGAAGTGGAAAAAGAATTAAAAGAGGGGCGGCGGCGGCAGCGAGCACGCGGCAGCGAACACCGGGCGGTGGCAGAGGCGGCAGCAGCGGCGAGCAATGGGCAGTGGCGAGCACCGG
Organism: Schistocerca piceifrons; assembly: GCF_021461385.2. Lineage (NCBI taxonomy): Eukaryota > Metazoa > Arthropoda > Insecta > Orthoptera > Acrididae > Schistocerca > Schistocerca piceifrons. The sequence goes on along the minus strand of NC_060149.1, from coordinate 442,723,383 downwards.
GCGATGGCGACGGCGACGGCGACGGCTGGCACCGGGCAGCAGGCAGCAGCGACGGAGAATGGACGGCCGGACGGCAGCGGCCAGCAGACAGACAGACGGCAACGAGCACTTCCAAAGCACTGATTGCACCCTGAGTGTAGCCTAGGCAGCGTAACCCTTCGATTTGGAAGTGAGGTGATCCAACATTCGAGATTAATAATCTGAACAGCATAGCCTGTTAAAATAGCACAGGATTTTGTTTGAACAAAAGAAAACACTTGCCCACGCTCCTACCTACTGGAACACTGATCAGAGCTGCTGAAGTTAGGCTTTGTGAAAACCACTACAATAGAGACACCGGTTATCCACTTGGCAAAACATGGAAGTTTGGACTCGACCAGGAAAAATACAGAGGAATACTTCTCGCAGTTCGCCGCCTCATGCAATGGATGGCACTGCAAGCAACGCTAGATAGAGATCACAAACAAAATCTAAGGACGTAGAGAACGCCCCCTCTGTACACTCCATCATGACGTTATCCAGCCAATTGGATGCAGTTTAGTGGATATATAAGAGGGAACCCTGCCAGTCCACATCCTCGCTCACTACCCTAAACCCCATCCTAAGGCAGTTGATGACTAACATCATGCCAACTGCGATGCCTACTAGGAATGTATCGCCACCCAGGTCGAAAGCCACCTTCTTAACTATCACTATCCTGACGACATAATCCACGCCTCATCCTTCTTTCAGAAGGCCATTGGTGACACCCCTACCATCCCTCTCTTCCTCCACGGTCTGTCCTCCTCCTCCATGAATAACGCCGCCCCTATTACTCCTTCCTGTGCACTTGTGATAGGGATACACTCCAACGCCACCAGCAAATACAGCGACACATTCGGAACCTCATTACAGCAAAGAAACGCCGGCACTGGCGCCAGCCCTGTACATGATTCAAAGCCACTCTCCCTATAAACTCCTCGAAATAGTGGTCCGCCTTCCATCGCCTTGCATGTCCATATTCTGCCACCCATTACCCCTTCTCTATAACGATCGACCCCTTCACAACAACCTAACTAAGGCAAACCACTTGGCTTCCCACCTTTCTGAGGTCTTCTCTGTCCTTGATAATCCCCAGTTTGATTATTCCCTTTCCCCAACATCTTGGAATGCACCAATACCTCAGTCGCTCCACTTGCCCCAAGTCTCCAGTACTTAGGGCAGTTGTCCCCCTCTGACATAAACACTCCAATAACAGCACAAGACATTAAACTTATTCTCCAGAAAAAATTGCAACACGGCCCCTGGTCACAACTTTGGCATGAACCGCCACCCCAGAGAATGCCCCTTCTCCTTCCTGACTGTCCTTGCCAATTTACCGAACGTCATCCTCTCCACTGGCTTCTATCCCAACCAGTGGAAGACTTCCCGTGTCCTCTTATTTCTCAAACCCAATAAACCCCTTTCTGTTGCCTCTCCCTATCATCCCATCTGCCTCACCTCCATCTTCAGTAAGGTCTCCAAATCCATTCTCTCCCATCGTATCCGTCACCACCTCCATCAACACTACCTCCTCCCTCTTACCCAGTGTGGCTTCTGACCTTCCTTCTCCACCGAAGACCAACTTTTAACCTCACCCACTTTCTCTTCCTTCAACTTAACTCCCATCGCTCCCCCAATTTTTATTTCCCACAACCTCCAAAATGCTTATAACCATGTACACCATCCTGTTCTCCTCTTTAAACACCAAACCTACTCCCTGCCTATCAATTTTGCTCCTCTGGTCCCTTCCTTCCTCTCACGCCATCTTCACAATACCAATTACCATATCTTTTATCCCATTGCTGGCGTCCCCCAAGGCTCCATCCTCTCCCGTCTCCTCCATCTCCTGTACAATGATGATATGCCCAAGCCACCCCACCTGTACATCTCTTCCAATATGCTGCTGACACCATCTTCCTGGCTCTCAGTTCTACCCTTCAACAGTCCCAATGCAACCTCAAAACCCACCTTGCCTAGTTCACCACTTAGGGCAACCAGTGGTTCCTTCGTATCAACCCCTCCAAGACCTAGGCAGTCATCATAGACCACACCACCTGCGCCTTCTGTCTCCATGATTTATACCTTTCCATTTATGGTTGTCCCATCCAGCCCACTCCCACCCTGAGATACCTTGGCCTCACCCTCGACCGTCACATCACCTGGACTCCTCATCTCCTGACCATCCAGCAGAAAGCCCATTCCCGCCTCTGCCTCCTGAAACTGCTGTCTGACCAGACATGGGGATTGCATCCTTCCACCATACTCCACACCTATGAATCCCTCATCTGTCCTATCGTCTGTTATGCCAATGTTGCCTGGATCTCCACCCCACCACCCAACATTTATAAGGCCTTCCAAATCCTAGAATGCCACGCACTCTGCATGGCCTTCCATATCTGCCTTCCGTCCCCCACATGACTCCTGTTTGACCACATCCCCTTCCCCCACCTCCTCCTTTTCCTCCAACATATCCACATACTTTGCACTGTCCACCAGCTTAATCACTCCCACCCCATGGTGTCCTCCTTCCTCTCCACCTCCTGTCTGTTGCCGTGCTTCTATTGCTGTAGCCCTCCCTCTCTCCATCTCCACACCCTCCATCCCCTTCATCAGGGCAATTTCCAACACCTCCCCCTACCAGATGATGACCTTCGCCGTGACATCTACCCTTCGTACCAACTGTAGCCTGGCCTGGTTCCCCCCTCCCCAGGGCCTCCTTTCCCTCTACTGTCCTTCCCCCAGAGCGGTTATTACTCCTCTCCCCCCATGAGTCTCTGCACCCTCTCCTCAGCTATTTACCTTCCCTATTCTTCCCTCCCTGTCCCCCTTCCGCGCGCCCTCCGCCCGTCACTCCCTCTACCCTCCCCCCTCTAGCACCGCCCATCCGCCCTTTCTTCTCTTCTCCCTCGTCTCCGTACCCCTGACGGATCCTCTCAGTTAGTTCTTCGTCGTCGGTGTGGTACGTTAGTGCTGTGTTTGGTGCTGTTCTCCAGTGACGTCAAGAGCTGAGATTTTAATCATGTGCTGAACTTGTACATAGTGTTGCTGTCCGTGATTGTTGTGTGCTTCTCGCCCATCGCAACTTTATGCTGTGGTAGTACTTCGCCTTGTGTTTGTTTTAATCGTCACAGTATGTGGTTTCATGTGTACGCTTTCTAGATTTTTATCACCCTTTTTACAATCACCCCATTTTTACGTTACCTTCGATTATGTTTTCCCTTTTACATGCCTATTTCGCCACATTTTCTCCTTTATGTTGTTTTAAATGTCTTCTTGTTATGTACTGTCTCTCGGCTGAAGAGCGGCGCCTATACTGCTGCTAGCCCGCCTCATTTAGGGCACTGAAATTCAGTAAAGAAAAAAAGGAAAAAACAGTCCACATCAGTCAGGTTTAGATCCCGACAAAGGTGATGGTGGAGACCATCGACAGCTTGGAATTTTATCTGAATCTGACGCAGCAAATGAACAGAGAAATTTTTATGTAACTGCGTGTCATAATTGTGCTGCTACTATATTCCTGCATAATGACCTTCCCTCAATTTGCACCATATTAAGAACGATAATTCACATTATCGACCGATAGTATAGTGTGGTGAAATGGCTCTGAGCACTATGGGACTTAACATCTTAGGTCATCAGTCCCCTAGAACTCAGAACTACTTAAACCTAACTAACCTAAGGACATCACACACATCCATGGCCGAGGCAGGATTCGAACCTGCGACCGTAGCGATCGTGCGGTTCCGGACTGCAGTGCCTAGAACCGCACGACCACGGCGGTCGGCCAGTGTGGTGAAGCAATATTGGTGAGATTCAATGCAATTTTTTGCTGGTGTACCGATAGTTCTGACGCAATCAGAGCTTGTTGGTAGTCACAGTTCGTTATTTCAAACTCTTTCCGTATTGTTGAAGTCTTTTCCATGTGTGTCGTAAGCTATATTTTTTTTTAAATTGTCCTGTTTTAGGCTGAGCTGGGTGCTCTTCTATTGTTTCAATGACTGTAATTAGCATCAGTTTTTCTCCACCCTGTTCTCGTCCTGTGCAAATTGGTTAACAAAGTCTTAAGCTGATCAGCATCGCGAATTTCTGTGAATAAGTAATAACTTTTCTTGGATATTTTTTCCTCGGCAATGCTTTTCACTGTTGCAGCCTGTTGGATCATGCACAAGCTTATAAAAATCCTTTCAAAGGACACTAGCATGTAAGAACATTGTTTGTCACGCAGTTACACTTCATTAACGTACAAGTAACTGTAATAAATGCCCAAATCTAAATTTACTCTTTTACTTCAAGGCTCCCACGTCATTTTCAAGTGCATCAGGCAATAAATTAAGAATTATAAGGATGCTCAGCTTCGTCCATATGAGGCCATACTGTGCTGCTTGGTTCCGTTGCTTCAGGTTAAAGAAATTGTTTCACATGCTTTCAGGGCAGAAATTCCTCCCACTTTTACTAGCCACAGTATGACCACGTTGTACAAGAAATCAATATAGATTTGTAGTTAATATATTCAAGTCCCATATTTGCCTATTCTTAACCAGAATCACAGATTAAGATAGCTAGTTTACCGTCAGATCACTCATATTACGTCATATAACATAGGAGGCACCTCATGTTATTTTGATACTGCCATTCCTGAGGATGGAACGTGTGGGGAGCAAGTAGTATGAAGCACGAATCATGGCATGGAACGACTGTACAGGTTAATTTAAAAATGCTGGTGATATACATGTTTCTTTTGGTTATCAAGAAAACTTTTGAGCAGGGTAACCCTTTACAGCCTTTGTGCCTCATACTTGTTGGTATCCAGGTACTGTCGCTGCAGTTAATTCAGTCAGATCCATAATCCACGTCGTAAAGTAACCAATCCTTAGCACACAGGGCATAGGTGAGTACAGAGTGAGGGTCCGATCTCTCACATATCCTCAATCAGTGACCGACTTCCTCTGGCTGATGCCACCCCTTGGCCGAGTTTTATGCTGCTATTGCCGTTTTGTCTACAGGGGGCTGGTACTTTTGCTGTTGAAGGTATATAGAACGTGTTTAAAATGAGCTATAATGTTAAATACGAGCAAAAATGCTGTTATGTTGAAAGTCACGTATTTATTTGAGTACATCTTTCATTAGAGTCCAGCCCATCAACTGTTGACCGATGGGGAAACGCTGTGTGGCCAACAGCATCTCCAAAACGTCGAACTTGTAGCATATCTAGTGCTCAACAGCTTGTTCGCTCCCCCATCACTCGTGAGAGGACCCACTTTTGGCACGCCTTCCAACCGGCCACAGCTGTGGCGCCCAGGCGCAACACGATGGCCCTGTCGGCTCGCGTCCAAAGCGCCCATTTTAACAGACGCACTCTTTCGAAAGATCTCATAACTTCTACCACCAAGTTCAACCAACCAATAGAAACAAAAGCCCATAAATTCAGCGCTGACAATGGCCCACTATATACCATTCAGGCTTAACTAAGAAGAAGAGACCAATTTTACTATCATTCTTTTTTAATCACTTGTCTTCGCCATTTGCAATTTATCTTCGCACGTTTTAGAATGAAGATAAGTCATAAAGTGACCTTCGACGGGTACACTGACTCAAGTGTTCAAGGAAACAGATGTGACGCCTGTCTCTCGTGATGGAATGGTTAGAGGAGTGGAGTGACAATCTGGAGTTCAAAGCTACATAATTTCTTTTTTTTATTGTTTGTACGAATTCACTAGAAGTCTAACTACGGCGAAATTTAAGGCTATGTCTGCTCAAATTATGAAGTCGAGTATGTGAGTACTGAAATAGCTTGCCTTGCAGCATCTCGGATTCTCTATAATTCAAATATTTTTCTTCAAGTAGCTAAAGCAGCGAAATATGTGGGGCTTTATGTCAGAGAAAATATCCAATCACAAAAGCAATTTTTGGAGAGTCGTTCTCAAAAGACAGATCCGAACATAAAGTCATTACTAGTTCAGTGTAACAAATGTTACAAACTCGTACAGCAAACCCTAATAGTTGATACCTCTAAGGGTTTAGGAACAGTGGTTACGTTTTCCCAATAAATTAACGATAAAATACTTCGATCAACAACGAACGAGTAGGAATGTTACGAGTGCTTGTGCGCTTATGAACATATATTGAAGCTCTCATCATATGGCAGTCTTACCAAATTAGTAGCAATGCTACTGCATCAACGACTTGTCAGGAAATATTAATTTTAACACATGAAGTTTGTTATGGACTTCTAGAGATAAATTATGCCCACAATTCAAAGCTTCACACAGGAGCTCGAATCCTGATGTTGCCACCTCGAATAATAAGCATAATTGCTGTGGTTTTAGCTCGATAAACTTCTTTAAATACAAATCAGACATCATGGTAATCTTGATTCGCGGTATCCTCCTGTCGCTGGTCTACTGAAGTATAAAGTTGCATCATAATGCACCATTATACACTCCTGGAAATGGAAAAAAGAACATATTGACACCGGTGTGTCACACCCACCATACTTGCTCCGGACACTGCGAGAGGGCTGTGAAAGCAATGATCACACGCACGGCACAGCGGACACACCAGGAACCGCGGTGTTGGCCGTCGAATGGCGCTAGCTGCGCAGCATTTGTGCACCGCCGCCGTCAGTGTCAGCCAGTTTTCCGTGGCATACGGAGCTCCATCGCAGTCTTTAACACTGGTAGCATGCTGCGACAGCGTGGACGTGAACCGTATGTGCAGTTGACGGACTTTGAGCGAGGGCGTACAGTGGGCATGCGGGAGGCCGGGTGGACGTACCGCCGAATTGCTCAACACGTGGGGCGTGAGGTCTCCACAGTACATCGATGTTGTCGCCAGTGGTCGGCGGAAGGTGCACGTGCCCGTCGACCTGGCACCGGACCGCAGCGACGCACGGATGCACGCCAAGACCGTAGGATCCTACGCAGTGCCGTAGGGGACCGCACCGCCACTTCCCAGCAAATTAGGGACACTGTTGCTCCTGGGGTATCGGCGAGGACCATTCGCAACCGTCTCCATGAAGCTGGGCTACGGTCCCGCACATCGTTAGGCCGTCTTCCGCTCACGCCCCAACATCGTGCAGCCCGCCTCCAGTGGTGTCGCGACAGGCGTGAATGGAGGGACGAATGGAGACGTGTCGTCTTCAGCGATGAGAGTCGCTTCTGCCTTGGTGCCAATGATGGTCGTATGCGTGTTTGGCGCCGTGCAGGTGAGCGCCACAATCAGGACTGCATACGACCGAGGCACACAGGGCCAACACCCGGCATCATGGTGTGGGGAGCGATCTCCTACACTGGCCGTACACCACTGGTGATCGTCGAGGGGACACTGAATAGTGCACGGTACATCCAAACCGTCATCGAACCCATCGTTCTACCATTCCTAGACCGGCAAGGGAACTTGCTGTTCCAACAGGACAATGCACGTCCGCATGTATCCCGTGCCACCCAACGTGCTCTAGAAGGTGTAAGTCAACTACCCTGGCCAGCAAGATCTTCGGATCTGTCCCCCATTGAGCATGTTTGGGACTGGATGAAGCGTCGTCTCACGCGGTCTGCACGTCCAGCTCGAACGCTGGTCCAACTGAGGCGCCAGGTGGAAATGGCATGGCAAGCCGTTCCACAGGACTACATCCAGCATCTCTACGATCGTCTCCATGGGAGAATAGCAGCCTGCATTGCTGCGAAAGGTGGATATACACTGTACTAGTGCCGACATTGTGCATGCTCTGTTGCCTGTGTCTATATGCCTGTGGTTCTGTCAGTGTGATCATGTGATGTATCTGACCCCAGGAATGTGTCAATAAAGTTTCCCCTTCCTGGGACAATGAATTCACGGTGTTCTTATTTCAATTTCCAGGAGTGTACATCGACAAATCTCGTCCGTCACCTGACCCCAACTATTATTTCACTTCCCTTTCCGTGACTAAAATGCTTTCATAGGATCCAGTGCAATGCCGAAGCTGTAAAATGCAGTTTCACAAGCCCTGCTATGGAAAAATATTCACTAATTTCTTCAAGGGGTTTGTAATATTATTCCAGTTTTCGTCATATACGGTTGACGTCTTGGACTCGAATTCTGGGACACACTGTGTAGAGCCCATGCAATTATTTACAAACATGTTAACAACAGACTAGTCACTCGTAAAAGCAAACAAAAAATGAGAAAAAGAGATAACGAGAAAGGGAAGACGAGGAAGAAGATGACGAGACAGGCGCCAATCGTGATGAACCACCATGGCAACAATAGCCTGGAACACAGAGCAGTGGAAAAAGTTGGGAGTGGGGTTTGAACAATCGCGGGACATTAATACGTAGTACAATCATAACATATAAACATAAACAGACAAACACACAACGGGATGTCGTTACTCATGTCCAAGGCTAAACTCTAACGATTTACCTTCAGTTAACTGTATTATGCATTATGCTCGTGGTGCTAATTGTGGATGGTTGACTGTAACTCAGGTGTTGTCAGAGTAGTTTATGACTTACGTCACACGACGCATATTGATCTGATATTTATCTCTCTTGTCATGCTGATGATGTCGAAGGTGTTTAAACCAGTTTTTTTCTGCCTGCCCTCCAACGTGAGCCCAACTGCAGCCGCACTGGAATCAGCAAACACCTGCAGTATGCAGATAAAGTGAGTTTCCATCCTCGTGTGTCACATATCTGACACAAGTATGAGTTTTTAGGTATCCTGGATCCACATGATAGAGAGTTAATGCCAGTAACATTTATTGTCAAAGCCTAAGCAATTTCTCCTCAAGGATGGCTATGGGAATGGAAGATCCACGTCTGTTCGGAAGTGTGGAATAAATATTCATCTGTGCCATGGTTGGAACCTCGCAATCTCAATCTTGTAGGACTAGAATCGAGCTCTAGACGCAACAAATGCATGGTATGCAGAAAAAAAACAACAAAAGTCTCACCTACATAACGTATGAGCCCGCTGTAAATATTTCCAGTGTACAAAATTGTTTTTCCATTCTCGAAACTAGCGTTCGACGATTCTGCCAAACAACAATTCACCGTGTTTCGTCGTCATCGTGTTTACTTACTGAGTACATAAAAAAACAACGCAAACACTGTGCGAAAATCACCGTGCCTTGGAATACATTTGAACCAGCGATCCCCGTCTTATCGCCATGGTTCCATCTGGAACAGGATGTAGGTCAAACAGACTTTTTCTGTTCATTTAGGCACATATTTCATAAAGAATGGCCTGGGACACGTGCCCGCTGTAGATGCAACTTACTGGCATTTAGCAATTTTACATTGCAGCTACCAATTAATTTTTAAAAATTCAGAGAAGTTCCTTAAGAACTGGTTTACAAATTTTTATTCAGGCCACACAAAGTACCACATGGACGAGCAAAATCTCATGACAAAATTCTCAGTTTTGTGAGTGGGATTTGAATCAGTGATCCCTAAAATATCGTCTTAGTGTCTTGGTTCACTCAACCTCCATAAGCTGAAGCCACATTGGCTTAGGGGCAGGCTGAAAGCTAGAAGAAATTTTGAGTCGGTCTTTGAGTCTGACACAACTACTGTTCTTTTGACGGAGATATAAACGTTACTTCGTCCCCAGGCATCAACATAAGAACGACAAGTAGATATCACATCGGGCATTCAGTAGCAACTGCTCACTGAGAGATTCAGTTCGAGACAGAATCGTCCCTCTGATTGAAGGACATGTGTTTTCAGTTACAGATTCTGGCAGGAGGTGTGGTGTACTACCTACTACAGCAAAGAGATGTTGGAGGCATTAAATGTTTCAAATGGCTCTAAGCACTATGAGACCATCTCGTCAACGAAAATTACGTTTTCCCACGGCACGACTAGGTGGAGCTCCACGTACGCTAGCTGGTATAAAACATTTTCTTTCAGCGTCTCTGAGGTCATCTGTCCCCTAGACTTAGAACTACTTAAACCTAATTAACCTAAGGACATCACACACATCAATGCCCGAGGCAGGATTCGAAACTGCGACAGTAGTAGCAGCGCGGTTCCGTACTGAAGCGCCTAGAACCGCTCGGCCACAGCTGCCGGCTTGGAGGAATTACTTTGAGAGAGGCACTACTAACAGAATTCCTGCATCAGGCAAGATGAGAGTGAAAAAAACACCAGAAAGAAAGAGCTTGTGTATGGGAGCAGAGAGTTTCCGTTCCCAAATGTGAAGCAGTTGCGGCGAAAGACAAACTTCCTCGACTACAGTGACACAGTTTGCCGGAGACTGAGAGAAACTGGACTGCACGCACAACGATCCGCTATGAAACAGGAACGCTGAGAGGAAAATGTTTTATTCCAGCTAGTGTAAGTGGAAAACGTAATTTTCATTGACGAGAAGGCGTTTCACAAGAGCAACGATGATTCAGGAGTGATTCAAAGGCACCGAAGGACGGGATATTGGTATGAATGTGTAGCGACTCCAAGGGGAAGTCGGTGGCTGTCGGTTTGCTGGTGGATTTTTTTTTTTTCCGTGAGAGAAGCAGGAGTACACAGAACTGACGAAACTATTGATAGCATGTGGCACATCCATATGGCGAAGAATGAGATGCTTCGTTCAGGGCGAAATCTACAAACTGAAGGAAAAAATTTAATTTGTATAAATGGTATCACTGGCCGAGGGACCCAGTCTGGGGTATTCGGTTGCTTGGTGCCAGTCGTTTTATTTTCCTTTGCATAATTCCACGTTAGTTCAAGCAACTGAACAGAACATTTGAGCTGGGATACCACGAACACTGCCAGAGAACTGGCCACGAAACCAGTCAGCTACATCTGACGTCCTTTACCACTGTGTTCTTGAAAACTGGGAGGAAGCTGTATCTCCTGGCACTTACACTATTGGCCATTAAAATTGCTACACCACGAATATGACGTGCTACAGACGCGAAATTTAACCGACAGGAAGAAGATGCTGTCATATGCTAATGATTAGCTTTTCAGAGAATTCACACAAGGTTGGCGCCGGTGGAGAGGAAAGTTGCCAACCTATTTCTCATACACAAACAGCAGTTGACCGGCGTTGCCTGGTGAAACGTTGTTGTGATGCCTCGTGTAAGTAGCTCTCCTGCTAGTTCGAGTCTCGGTCGGGCACATAGTTTTAATCTGCCAGGAAGTTTCATATCAGAGCACACTCCGCTGCAGAGTGAAAATCTCATTCAGTAAACATCCCCCAGGCTGTGGCTAAGCCATGTCTCCGCAGTATCCTTTCTTTCAGGAGTGCTAGTTCTGCAAGGTTCACAGGAGAGCTTCTGTAAAGTTTGGAAGGTAGGAGACGAGATAATGGCAAAAGTGAAGCTGTGAGGACCGGGCGTGAGTCGTGCTTCGGTAGCTCAGATGGTAGAGCACTTGCCCGCGAAAGGCAAAGGTCCAGAGTTCGAGTCTTGGTCGGGCACACAGTTTTAATCTGCCAGGAAGTTTTATATGTGACGATTTCCCGTGACATAATGAGAACTGTTTTGCTGTTTGTGGTGAGAGAGTTACTTGAGGTCAGAACGCAGCATGTTGTAGATTAGTACGTTTAGGGGCGCAGGAGGCCAGACTAGCGTGAAAACTGATGGATGCTGCAAATTTCCTAAATAACTGTAGGTACAGCGGCAATTAGCGAAAATGCATGGATTTTAAAAATTGTAGGGACTGCTGGGAACACGTGGAAGCGACGAGTCGATTGTTCACGCTAATCAGGGATAGAATGGAGGTCTTAGCGGCCAAATAGACGTAGATCCATTTCTGCAGTATCCAGTTTATCAAAACTGACATATGCGATCCATAGCGTTTGGTCAAGCTCATTTCGAGTACAGTTAGATTATAAGAATAAGTTCTGTTTCTATGTGTGACGTGTATATATATATGTGTTTCATTTCACGATTTTCCGGTGATCTTTTTTCGGCCCTGATGTCACCTGGCAGACCGCTAGTTTGCATGTCTATTTTACACGTGGCACTGTGCTGTGCACGAATGACCACACTTCAGATAAGCAGTAGTTTTAAGAACTTCATGTGAGGCCTAAGAATATGAGGTGGCTTCAGAAAGAAACCCAGTCGCCGTACGGGCAATAAAACTAAAGTACTAGCCTTTTTAATCAAGCGAGCACCGATTAGAATGCAGCGGGATGGCAGACGGACGGACGGTGAGAGCGGAGGTAGGGTGCTGAAGGGTTACTATAAGAGCCGAGTCGGGCTCTGTAGGCCAGCACGGTCACTTGCAAGAAAGTGAAGGTGAAAGGACACCGAAAAGCCAGGGGTTGCTTAGAAATACGACGCAGCATCCACAGGCGGACACAACTTAGGGTTAGAGAATGTAGACTGGCCCTATCAGAGGCTGCCGAAGAGTAAAAAAAAGTTGTTGGTTTGAAAGCACTTTAAATTAGCACAGAGGGCCAGAGTATAATTTGCAGATCAGTGTAAATCAAAAGTGTATTTATGCAGAAAGCAACAGGGAAAGTATAAGTGAAAATGGGTCTGTTTTAAGGGAAGAGATGGTGGCTGACGTCTCAAGCGGTTTAGGAAGGGGGGGCGGGGAGGGGGAGAAGGAGGGCACAGCTCGCCATTGTTGAGGACTAGCGGTTAGACCGAGGAGCAGTACGGATGGTCGGCAGTTGCGCTCCCGCAAGATTACCAACTAAGGTCTGCTATTTGGCTAAATCTGCATAAGACAGTGACAAAGAAACGTTCGTGTAGGTGGTGACGAGGCTATGGGTATTGTGATTGTACACGAAGTACCACTGGGCTGTGCCCGTCTGACATCTGAATGCGCTAGGAGTTTTCTTGAAATGAGGGATTGGGGTTGTGTGTGTGTTTTCTATGTGTAAGCTTGTGTTTGGTGTTTTATGTGAATGTCATTGGTCTCTAAAGAGGCGTGTAAGGGTTAATTTTGGGCGCTTGTGAGAAAATGCATGTGGTTCGTTTCCTAAATTTTATATGAGAAAGTGGAGCGAAGTTTGTGTCGTTTCGTAAGATGTTGTGGATTTTCTTGAATAAGTGTGTAGATGGTGGGTTGGCCTAATAGGTCTCTTACGTGTGTGTTAGGGACGTGTCTGCCCGCGCCACAGATGAGACGGAAAACTTTGTTCTGTAGACGCTGTAGTCGGGAAAGTTCTGTGTCTGACGCCATAGACCACACCTCCGAGCCATATAGGATGACTGGAAGTATGAGCTGGCGCCAGAGAAGGAGTTTCCATTGGATGGTTATGCCATCGCCTTTCAGGAGTGGATATAGACTACAGAAGAGCGAGCAGCCCTTGTTTGCAGCGGTAGCGAGGTGCCTCTTCCATATTGGACGGCGATCAATTTCGATCTCCAGGTAAATGATTGAGTTTCTCCAAGTTAGCTCTCGGCCGTCAATTGCGAATTGACGATCCGGGAGTTTGATTTTAGGGGTGAAATAGATCGCTTGGCACTTTACAGGATTTATTTTAATTTTACAGTGGTTGCACCATTGGGTTACTTGGTCGAGAGTAGGTGGTGAAGTTATTTTGAATCTGAATGAATATTTATCACAATATATGACAACTGCTTAGGTATAGACGCAAATAGTTAATTGCAGGCAACAACACGATAGTCATTGAACACTAAGTCAGCTGCTGTGCTAGCTTCTGATGTTGCAAATTCTGTTTTTGTTTTCTGACAATGATAATGTTTATTGTTATGTGGGGTATCAAGTGTAAGTAAAGACTGAGTTACGTAGCATCCAGTAATACAGGATCCTGGCCTTGTGCGCTGAAAGACCAGCGTGGCAGTTGAGTGATTTATATTAATACCATCACAACTGGGATTAGTCTGATTGAGACAACAGCAAAATGCAATCGTTATCCAACAGTGGTCTTAAACCCATTTAGAGGGGCATATCCGTCTGACCGCTATCTGACTGGATTCTGGCGTGCAAACTATGATTTTGTAACTTGTTTGTAATAAGTGGTATCAGAGGATTTTGAGGACAACGTGTCTCTAGAATATAATTGCTTTATCAGAGATGCGTTTCATTATTTAGTAGACTCCAAAACTTTAGTTCTATGTATAAGTTCAGAATCCATAGGGTGCCGAATCACGTACGAGCAGCTGAACTGCAAGTAAGGGCTGGTAAGATTACAGGTCGAAAAAGTGCGGAGGCTGATTACGCTGCCACCACGCAGGTAAGTCACAAAGAGGACCTGCCACGGACCCCTGTAAGTCTACCGCTTACCGTACCAGACAGCCCAAGGGGTCAAGTACGTTATAAGTTAGGGTTTATCATTACGCAAAGGGGATGTTACACATTGGTCGTTCTGTTTTTGCTCTAGTTTCTAACAAAATTTTTCAGTTGAAGAAAAGCTGATGAGCTGTTTCAGCAGACAAGTAAACGTGCTCAATGCGTTATTAAACTGATACAGTAGTGTACAGATTTTATGACTGCTTTGGGACAAGTTGGAGGTTTCAAGGGTTGAGATAAAACAATTTCGCAAACTGCCGCAGAACATAGCAGTCTGTTCTAGCAATTGCTCCTCGATGATTCACATATAAATATTACAATGGCTTGGAAAATATAATATCGAACCATCAGGAAATAATTTAACTAGCTGCGAGGCATTACTTGGCAAATGTGCCCCACGCTCCTGTAGATAAACCTCCTATTGCTATTTTCTTCTCTTTCTGCCACAAGTGATCTGAAATTTGCACAATTTATTCATCAGAACATTTTCGCTTTTATAAACATGACGTGACTGTTTTGTATTCATTATGGAAAGAAGTTACCTTGCGTTCTTCTGGTTATTATAGACTGAACGATAGTTTTACTGTAGAATAATACATTAAAGACTCTGCTGTCAGCATACTAGCTTCCTTTTTACGCTTCCTGCAATAACTTCTCTATGCTTTGGCTGCACGCTTTTTCTGTAATTGCGGATACTGGCATTGGATCTTTGCATAGTTCACTGGAATGATTTGAGGTTTTATATTAGTTATTTTTATATTAGCTTACGGAATTTCTTTGTGAATATTCGCGTTTAGCAATCAATGTTTTGTTTTATCATTTGCGTTCTTTTCTTTTGAGGATAGCTCCAATGGCAGTGTTCTCAAGAAATAACTTTTTTTTAAGTCTATAATTATCAAAAGATATGTTAAGTACGCATGATGCTTACACTTCAACCACCATAGACGCTCAAAAAAAATGTATCACTTCTGATGAAAGAGCTTTTAAGTTCGCAGTGCACGTAAGGAAAACAGTAATATTGTGACCACTATTGCTTTATGATTTTCAGCTTCAAGTCAGTGCATCTGAGTGATATTTGTATCTACGCTGTAGCCCCTAAACCTAGTTACAGAAATGAGAAAAAAAGTCGTTAGTTAATTCAGTCGAAATTTCAGTCCTGGGTCAACTCGACAATGCAACTTTGAGACGCAAGCTGTATTCCGCACTTCAGACCTCTCTCAGGGAAATCATCGGCAGTGTAAACATATTCCTGTGGCTAATAAAATTGCCTGCATCACATAATAAGTTTGACAATACTGTCATCGTCAAGTTACTTCCTGGAATGGCACAGATTTATTCTGGTAAATTCACTTGATATTTTCTTGTCAGTTACCTTAAATGATGTAAGTCATTTTCACGTAAGGTGTGACATCGGATTATCACTTTTTTTTGTTTTGAGTCCAGGAAGGTCGCTCCAAGAAGTAAATAAAATTACTCTCGTCTTTCACGATACAAATTACCTAATTTAGCTATGAATATGGTAGTGACAGAGCATGAAGCACAGCGATGGATCGCAAGCCCAGTGATAATGTGATCGCTGGCTGTAGCAATGGCTGTGGGTTCGAAACCCTCTTGAGGATTGTTATATTGCACCATCGTTTATCATCTTCTTTAAATTGCCATCGGCAATGATATTTTAAGGAAACCTCAGCATCGTAATAAGTTGTCTCACAACCTTTGTTCAGTACGTTTTATGTCGGATGGCGAAAAACTTACTAAATCGTAGAATTATACACTTATTAATACAAGCATTTTTCTGCTTCATCCAATAATTTTTTTTGTGAATACGTTATTTGATTAAATACTGAAACTCACTGGACAATTTGTTAAGTAGGTAGACAACTTAATTTCGTCTGTAGCAGACTGAGAACTTAACGTGGTAACGATAACCAGTAATTTCAGACCATCAACCCCCAGAATCTGGACGGAACGTAGTTTATGTCTATGTACTGAATCTAATGATCTGTTTTGCAAATATCGTCCTCTGTTTCAGTTAAACCCTCTGTTTGGGGAGATGTAGCTGATATGCTTAACGGTAAATAAACGAAATCGTCTTGATAGAAACCGTATGAACCCACATACCGTACCGCATGTCTTAAC
Source organism: Schistocerca piceifrons (assembly GCF_021461385.2). Classification (NCBI taxonomy): domain Eukaryota; kingdom Metazoa; phylum Arthropoda; class Insecta; order Orthoptera; family Acrididae; genus Schistocerca; species Schistocerca piceifrons. Next base: position 442,707,034 of record NC_060149.1, on the reverse strand, counting down.
CAGTCAAAACACTTTGAGGTTATTGTAAAAAGTATAATACTGCTTCAGAGATAGGTCCTGAGAACATCGTTCAGTTTCTTTATACTATTTCTCAGCAGCTCTTGCTTAAAAAAAACTCCGAGTCACATAAATGTAACATAAGGAAATGACAAGTAGATATCGACACTAGAAACCCCACAGCTGAAATCGCCACGCAAGAACTTGATAAAGTTATTAAGAAGGATAAAAATGTTAAATAAGTAGTTTAAAATTATATGAGAACGGAACAGCTTAAACATTTAGCAACAAAGAAAGTTCATTGCTGTGTTCACTTGTCCCTAAATAACGAAAGCACTCCTAATCCGCGTCATAGACGGCTTCTGACTTTTGCAGCTCATGATTGTGGTGACGAGCATCAACGTAGTCCCTTTGCGACAAGGTATGCAGACTCACCATACGAGGCAATTATGCCATTTCGGCCAAAATTTATCAGCAGACCCAGATCATCTGCCAACCCTTCAGTGTTAGGAAAATAGTTTATTTAAGGGTCACCATCCTAGCCTTGGGCCACCAGACGAGAATAAAAACGGTACCACACATAATCTTCTGTCAACTCTGTTGCAGCCTCATTATATTTCTTAAGTTCCAAAATACTCCCACTGAACCGGAAACGCACAGCACATCGCTATCATTCTCTACTTAACTGACTCCGCTTAACTTCTAAGTAAAACACTGAAGTCTTATCAAAAATCTAAATAAAGAACAATTCTCAGTACAATTTAAAAACAAGAAAGAGCCAACAGTCACGGAAAATAGCACATCAGATCTCACGGAAACTTTGGCTGCCTGATGATAAATATTTGAATTGTAGCAAAGCCGATTTCAGTAAAGTCAGCTATTTAGTTAACCTCAGACTCGATTTCATAATTTGGTTAAAGATTGTCCAAAATTTCGCCATCTTTTTTCATCTAGTGAATTCGTACAAACGATAAAAAAAGGAAACTATAGCTTTGAAATCTGTACCTTCAGGTTACCACTACATTCCTCTAATCATTACGCCACAAGAGAGAGACGCCAGAACTGTCTCCTTGAATAGATGAGGCCATATGCTCGTAGTAGGCAATTTTGTGGCACCTGTCTTCATTCTGATAAGTGCGAAGTTATCTTTTCAAGCTGCAAATGAAGATACGCGATTTTAGAAAAAAAGAGTTGGTAAATTTGGCATTTCGTTCTTCGTTAAGCCTGAGAAGTATACAGTGAGCCTTATAAGCACATTATTAGAAGTTTTATTACCTTTTCGCCTCATATTTGTTGGTATCTAGATGCTGTTGCTGCGATTCTAAGCCGGCCGCGGTGGTCTCGCAGTTCTAGGCGCGCAGTCCAGAACCACGCGACTGCTACGGTCGCAGGTTCGAATCCTGCCTCGGGCATGGATGTGAGTGATGTCCTTAGGTTAGTTAGGTTTAAGTAGTTCTAAGTTCTAGGGGACTTATGACCACAGCAGTTGAGTCCCATAGTGCTCAGAGCCATTTTGCGATTCGAAATTTCAGCTTCAGAGGTGAACACAGAGTGAACGTCAGATATCTCGCATATCCTCAATCAGTGACTTACCATCTCTGTGTAACGTCACGCCCTTGCCCAGTTTTATGATGCTCTATTGCCAAATGATCTGATTTTGCTGCCGTTTTGTCTACAGGGTGGTCAATTGATAGTGACCGGGCCAAATATCTCACGAAATAAGCATCAAACAAAAAAACTACAAAGAACGAAATTCGTCTAGCTTGAAGGGGGAAACTAGATGGCGCTATGGTTGGCCCTCTAGATGGCGCTGCCATAGGTCAAACGGATATCAACTGCGTTTTTTAAAATAGGAACCCCCCATTTTTTCGCTTTGTGATAGATGGCGCTGTAATAGTCACAAACGTATAACTACATGGTATCACGAAACATTCCGCCAGTGCGGACGGTATTTGCTTCGTGATACGTTACCCGTGTTAAAATGGACCTTTACCAATTTTGGAAAACGTCGATATCATGTTGATGTATGCCTATTGTGATCAAAATGCCCAACGGGTGCTGCACGGTATCCTGGACGACATCATCCAAGTGTCCGGACCTTCGCCAGATAGTTACGTTATTTAAGGAAACAGGAAGTGTTCAGCCACATGTGAAACGTCAACCACGACGTGCAACAAATTATGATGCCCAAGTAGGTGTCACTAATCCGCACATCAGTAGCAGACAAATTGCGCGAGAATCGGGAATCTCAAAAACGTCGGTGTTGACAATGCTGCATCAACATCGATTGCACCCGTACCATATTTCTGTGCACCAGGAATTGTATGGCGATGACTTTGAACGCCGTGTACAGTTCAGCCACTGGGCACAAGAGAAATTACGGGACGATGACAGATTTCTTGCACGCGTTCTATTTAGCGACAAAGCGTCATTCACCAACAGCGGTAACGTAAACCGGCATAATATGCAATATTGGACAACGGAAAATCCATGTAGGCTGCGACAAGTGGAACATCAGCGACCTTGGCGGGTTAATGTATGGTGCGGCATTATGGGAGGAAGGATAATTGGCCCCCATTTTATCGATGGCAATCTAAATGGTGCAATGTATGCTGATTTCCTACATAATGTGCTACCGATGTTACTACAAGATGTTTCACTGCATGACAGAATGGCGATGTACTACCAGCATGATGGATGTCTGGCACATAGCTTGCGTGCGGTTGAAGCGGTATTGAATAGCATATTTCATGACAGGTGGATTGGTCGTCGAAGCACCATACCATGGCCCGCACGTTCACCGGATCTGACGTCCTCGTATTTCTTTCTGTGGGGAAAGTTGAAGGATATTTGCCATCGTGATCCACCGACAACGCTTGACAACATGCGCAGCGCATTGTCAATGCGTGTGCGAACATTACGGAAGGCGAACTACTCGCTGTTGAGAGGAATGTCGTTACACGTATTGAAAAATGCATTTAGGTTGACGGACATCATTTTGAGCATTAATGTGGTATTTACAGGTATTCACGCTGTAACAGCATGCGTTCTCAGAAATGATAAGTTCTCAAAGGTACATGTATCACATTGGAACAACTGAAATAAAATGTTCAAACTTACCTCCGTTCTGTATTTTAATTTTAAAAACCTACCTGTTACCAACTGTTCATCTAAAATTGTGAGCCATATGTTTGTGACTATTACAGCGCCATCTATCACAAAGCGAAAAAAGTGGACCAACTAAGACATTCATATTTCTTTACGTACTACAGTAATATCTAATTAAAATGGAGGTTCCTATTCAAAAAAACGCAGTTGATATCCGTTTGACTTATGGCAGAGCCATCTAGCTAGCCAACCATAGCGCCATCTGGTTTTCCCCTTCAAGCTAGACAAGTCTCGTTCTTTGAAGTTTTTTCGTTTGACGCTTATTTCGTGAGATATTTGGCCGGTAACGATCAAAGGACCACCCCGTATAGTCGTCCAGAGTATTTGCTGCTGAGTGTACACAGTCAGTCCAAAACGCTACGAGACTGGCTTTATTCTTGGCGTATAAACGACGTCAGCGCCGTAACTATGGTGGTAGCTGAAACGGTAGTTGTGCATTCGATCAGTGAGTCCTGAGCAGGCGTTGTTCAGTAGTGGAGGTGCAGTCGTAGTACATTAAAGTTGTGTCACAAACCTTAATGGAGCAGCATCACTATATCAAGTACACGAGACATTCGACAGAATGTTCTGACGAAGGGAAAAATGGGTCCACAATTTGTCTCGCACACGTTGACTACCCGACGAAAACAAAGATATGTGGATGCGCTGACGCGACTTGATTGAAATGCAAAATTCTAACTATTCCTTTTTGGAATAACTTGTCACGGGTGAAGAAACCTGGTGTTATCAATATGAACGTTTCACAAAACTACCCAGTCCAGATATTCACGTGAAGGTTCAGGCTTTGACGACATAGCCGACATTGTGATGCGCGTGTTGAACAACATCCCAAAGAAGGACTAAGTATTTTTCTAACATTTTCATACGGCTGTATGAAAGTTCTGTGCGTTGTACTCGAGGGTGAGGTTACGGGTGGAGATGGAGGAGAAGAGACGGGAGACTGAGTAGAATTTCAAACATTAAAACCAAAATATTAACACGTTTTTAAATTAATCTAGTCTCGAAACTGTTTGGTCTGACGGGGTGTTGTTACATTATCCTCCGTAACGTATTTAAATTCATGACCACCCCTGCCCCCGTAGTGGGCTTCAGGCACGAAAATGTTGATTTCCAAATTTCATCCATTTTCCCACTACTATAACAATTGCACCAAGCAGAAACTTTAGCAAATTTTTCTAGTAATGAACACAGTGAAGTACCTATATCCTGCAATTTACGCTACCTAATACAGTGTATCTTGAAGTTAGTGGATGGCTGCTTAATTATGAGCACAGCATCTCGATGAGCTGAATCTTTCCTTACACAATCGTGTATTTCTCTTTTTGTACCTATATATGCTTATTTTTGACCAGATTGTCTGTAGTTCTTGAATGGGATATTAAAAACTTTCGCATTCCATGCTCCATATCATGCAAGCTCCACACATTGTCACTAACCTAGATATCCATGCTCAGTTGTTTGCTTTGACTGAAGTCCCACATCGTTCTATAGTATTGAGTTTCTAATATAATATACATAGCAAAATGTTCAACTGTATTCCCAAGATTCCGGCTTCATCAAGCTTTAGCTCGCCATGTATCACCTAATTCATATTGTCAACTTTTCTATTGGACGAAACGTGGATGGTACATACTGAGGGTGAGTGGTCTTACAACCCACATATGGCCACCCAGATGTAGATTCTCCGAGATTGCCTTAATTCCTCGTTGTAATAATTCTGTGAGAAAGATTACAGTCGGATTATTTGTCCAGTCTTACTGGAGTAAGCTAATATTCCTTCTCATCGTCCTCAGTGGCGGTATGGCGTTACACTCTAAGGTTCTCATTTTCATGTGAAATCATATCGTCAGTCATCGTTTTTCGACAACAGAATACGTTTTCACAGCAATAAACATGTGAATAAAGTTCCGCTGACATTAACGGCTTTATAAAAGGAACCTCTTCGTGTAGCAGTAAAATAATTTGTGAAACGCACCCAGGAGGTAGGATAAAGGGGGTTGGGAGTGACTGGGTGGTACTTAATCTTGGAGTTGGTTTATTTAGACACAGTGGTCCCTAAGTGGAAAGCCATACATACATAACTGAAACATTTCTTTCCAATAAAACAAAATATATAAATGATTAATTCCACACAAGAGAACAATTAGAGCTCTTGGATTATAAATTACGGTTGACTCAAGTGAACTCCGGACAGCTGTTATTCGTCTCAATTTTGTCTCCTCGTAACCTTGAAAATTATTTGTGAGCATTCTTTATTCCAAACGGCCGTGACTGACCAGTAAATCAGTTAAAATTAAAAGGAAAAATAACATAGCATTAAACAAGCAACCAGTATTCACCAATAACAGATTAAATATTTAGAGCAAGTAACAGCATGAACCAAGTGTTACTGCCCAGCAGCGAAGTTACTTACACAATTCAAGGAGTGATTTTACTGACAGAACACCCAACAACAACTGGCAGTATAATTACATGATTATGCAAATATTTATTTCGCAAGGAGGGCCGTAACCGGCCAGTAAAAGAAAACAGATTAAATATTTGGAAGCAAAATATCACAGCATTAAACAAGCGGGCGTTATCAATCAACAGTGAAACCACTTTCACAATACCAGGAATAATTTTCCTGTGAGCACGCTCGTGAGTAATTGGCAGTATGAATACGTGGATATCCCCATTTTCATAAACAACGATAATCTTCACTGGCCACTAAAAACAGTTAAATCCGATATTTCCTATAAATATCGGAAGAAGAAATACACCATAGTGTTAATCAAGCGACCGTTTTTTAAGCAAGAGCTAAGCAGTCTAATCTTACAAGATGAAACGGCTCCGATTGGGCCACCGGAAACACCAAAGTGTTTAAGGGAATTTAGACTTTAATATTTTTTAATCAACAAAAACGGCCATAATAAGTCAAGAGATTCAGAAACATTTAACAGATCACATTTTTTCAACAACACGGCCGTGCACAATAGAGGGAAACCATAACCACACAGTTAAACAAGTTTCTGAAATCTCATGAAACAAAAAACAACAAACTTAATAACGTAGAAAATCCTAAGAAAAAAAACATATGACCTACCCATACAGTTTCCCAGTCGTAATCATACAACCCTCAGACAGCTTAGACATAGAAAAGGCGTCCTTTCACATAGCGTTTTCCGATATCCTGCCTGAGGAGTTGGCCAAACAATACAGGATACTATAATAGACAGAACAACGCAATTAGATACAGCATAAGTTACGTCGCACGCCTTCCACAAGGCCACCTTAACGAAACATCAGCATTCATCAAAGCAACTCCGAACCAAACCAGTGCCTTACTTACGCGTGGGAAAACAGAGCACATACTCGGCATTGTATTAACTCCCGCCCCCCCCCTCTCACCCTCTCCCACACCTACAAACACGCAGCGCAGAGCACATCTTTAGAGCAGGGCGAAAATCAAGGAACACGTTTACAAAGTTCGGGAATGCTCACCTTAGTTCCGCAGGCATGACGTGCTCGAAGCCAGATCATAGCCTCTATCACATATTGGGGCGAAACCCGGTGCCACGGCCACAATGCCAGCACCGACGGACTCCTGCACTCCGTTTTGCTGACAGCGGCCACCCGCTTCTCCTTACGCTGTACCTCCGCTACGGGCGTGTACACAACACCGATCCCAAAGCTGGCCCTCGCAGAGTGCGCCCCGTGACTCCGCCGGCAGCCTTTGTCTGTCACTCTCTAGGTCTCACTTCAAACTCTCTACTCTGTGGCGCTCTGTGGCCTGGAGCCACAAGTCAATATCTGTGCCTGTCTCTATCGACCACCGGGCGAAATCTATGGGCAGGCATCAACTTAAACGTCAGGATCCTACCGCTTCTTTGAGGGTGATAGACGCAAGTGTAATGCCACAGGTCCGGTGCTGAAGAATAGCTCGACGCGTTCTGAGTCTCGTAACATCAAGAAGAACGGCCTAGAATTTACGCTTGTTTAAAATATAGTCACGACTTCTTAATTATATATATATATATATATATATTTAGACAATATCAGTGAACTGAATTGCCAGCAAATTGCAAACTGTGGAGAATAACCGCGGGTGCGTGAAAAGTGGCTACTGACTTAAGCGTCGAAATAATGGTTTCACTCTCACGCTCCAGGGTAAAGCACCTACGGAAGGGTTTATAAATTATGCGTAAGAAGGTCTGTATGACGTATTAGTAGTTTGTATATTGTTGTCGTCCTCGAAACGGCACAAACAATGCAGACCGCGCTGTGGTTTTAATTTCGTCGTCGCTCTTCGATACACTTCCTGACCCGACAAAAGCGGAATTTGTGTTTGATGTAGATACTGTAAACATTATTCACCATCGTAATGACAAACCGCTTCTACGAATCCATTTTTCTTCCACATACTCATCTCCTCGTTGAAATTAGCCGAAGCACAGTCTGAGAGTGGAATCCACCAGCAGTTTTAGAATCATGCGATTGAATAAAAGCTTCAAATTTGATTATTTGGCTCTTAGTCGAAGAGATATTTTTCATAAACTTCCTACCATCACGTTATGTCCTGCCTCCTTGGTTTAGGTTCCAGACCTGGCTGCTGTTTTAAAGGAAAAGATCATGAGATATCAATAGCATGGTCTCTTATTCACATCGTGGTATTAAGCCTGGTTGCATGTAAGCACTCTTGAGGACCATTATTTTGGAGTACCCTGTGATAATTCCTTGCACATTAGCAAAACGAAGACTGACGCTTGGAGTGTACTCCGACAAAACAAGGTCAAATGTATTTCTTGGTTGTGTCTGATAAACTCCTCGCTCAGTATGTCACTCAAGCATTAGCGTCCGCAGCAATATTTTAGACTTTCGGTGTTAAAAAAATTAGTTGCTGTTCTAAAACAAATTAATAACTTGTTGCTGAAGGGTGAATATGAAACATATACACTGAAGAACCAAAGAAAGTGGTGCACCTGCCTATTATCGGGTAGGGCCCCCGCGAGCACGCACATGTAGCAGTTCGGGAAGTCTGCGGTGTCGTACTGTCTTGCTGGAATTGCCAAAGTCCGTCGGAATGCACAATGGACATGAATGGATGCAGGTGATCAGACAGGATGCTTACATACGTGTCACATGTCAGAGTCGTATGCAGACGGCTCAGGGCTCCCATATCACTCCAATTGCACACGCCCCACACCATTACAGAGCCGTCAGCAGTCCCCTGCTGACATGAAGTGTCTATGGATTAATGAGGTTGTATACATCCCCTTATACATCCATTCGCTCGATACAATTTGAAACGAGACTCGTCCGACCAGGCAACATATTTCAAGTCATCAACAGTACGTTGCCGGTGTTGACGGGCCCAGGCAAGGCGTAAAGCCTTGTGTCATGCAGTCATCAAGGATACACAAGTGGCCCTTAGGCTCCGAATTCCCTTGTTCACGATGTTTCGTTGAATGGCTCCACGCTGACACACTTGCTAATGGCCCAGCATTGAAATCTGAAGCAATTTGCAGAAGGGTTGCACTTCTGTCACGTTGAACGATTCTCTTCCGTCGTCGTTGGTCCCATTCTTGCAGGATCTTTCTCCGGCCGCAGCGATGTCGGATGCTTGGCGTTTTACTGGTTTCCTGATATTGACGGTACACTCGTGAAATGGTCGTATGGAAAAATCCCCACTTCATCGCGACCTCGGAGATGCTGTGTCTCATCGCTCGTACGCCGACTATAACACCACGTTCAAACTGAGGTAAATATTAATAACTTGCCATTGTAGCAGCAGTAACCGATCTAACAACTGCGCCAGACACTTGTTGTCTTACATAAGCGTTGCTGACCGCAGCGCCGTATTCTGCCTATTTGATTAGGCATGCCTATACCAGTTTCTTTGGCGCTTCAGTGTGTATACGTATAATCACCCTGAAGACACGAAAAAGGTGAGTGGGAAAACATTAAGAGTAGTCAATCTGATGAAATTATCTCTCTGACAAAATATTCAGGTACAGGATGTGTGTGAGGTTTCAAAGAAGTACCCACACTATCGTTTGCTCACCGCATGTTCATATAAAAAAGTATGAGTTAAATTCTTTGTCCTTATCATCTTTTTTTAAATAATCCGTCCGGACAGGTCACGGACAGCCCAACGGTACCGACAGATCTCCGTGTCGTCCGCAGTTGATAGGCGTTAATGGATGCAGATATGAAAGGGCACGTGGTAAGCACACCGGTCTCCCCGTCGTTGTTATTTTTCATGACCATGGCTGCTACTTCTCAATCAGGTGGCTATTCAGTTAGCCTCACTAGGGTTGAGTGCACCCAGCTAGTCAACAGCCCCCGACAGATCTGAACGATTACCCATCCAAATGCTAGCCAAACCCGATAACGCTTCACTTTGGTGATACGACGGGAACCTGTGTTACCACTGCGGCATGGTCGTAAGCCCTGTTCTTATTATAGATCGTCGAAGAAAAGTCGGATATAATATGTTCATTATTTTTCCCAGCTCAGTTACCGACTATCGACAACCTTCTGATAGAGTTTCACGAACAATCGAGTACATACTGATGAGCCAAAAACATTATGACCACTGCTCACCACGAGGTTGAGTGCCTCCTGGTGGTGTTGCGGACACGTGACGCAGTAAGGGAAGAATGTAAGCGGAAGAGAGACGAACGAGCAGTTGTTATAGCGAAGATACAGGGCCCCAAATGCAGCAATCAACTGATATTGGCAGATTTGCCAAAGGACGCATTGTTATGGCCCTGCGGCTGGAAACGAGAATCTCTGAAACAGCGAATCTGATTGCCTGTTGGCGTACTACTGTCGTGAGCATATACGGAAAGTGGTTGAAACATGGTGAAGTAACGAGAAGGCCGTATAGTACTGGACGACCACGTCTCATCACAAAACACAGAAGTCGGAGGATCTCCGCTATATAACCCAGGATAGGCAGAGATCTGTGGCAGATCTGACGACAGAGTACAATGCTGTTGCAGCCACAAGTATTTCAAAGCACAACGTTCAAAGACCATTGTTGAACATGGAGCTCCACATCACACGACCCGTACGTGGCTCTGTGTTGACCTATCAACATCATCAGTTATGACTGAAATGGGTACAGCATCACTGAGTTTCAATAGAAACGTGTCGCCTGTTGAATGAACACATTTCTTGTTACACTAGGTCGATGGTTGGTTCCTTACACGCCCTCATCCAGGCGAATGGCTGCATGAAACATGCACCACGGCACAGATGCTGCCGCTGAAGCGAGAATTAAGCTATGGGTTACATTGAGTTGGGCTTCTATGGGATCTGTGGTGATAACTGAAGGCAACATGACAGCAGTGAACTATGTGATCATTACTGCGGACCACCTGGATCACTTCATGCTTGAAGTCTCCCTCTACGGCGATAACATCTTCCAGCAGGAAGATCAGAATCGTACTACAGCTGTTTGAGGGGTATTACAGGGAACTCACATTGATGTCTTGGCCAGATAATGTGCCTCATCTCTACCCACTGGAACACATATCGGGCGTCAGCTATGTGCCCGTAAATCACCATTCCGTAATTTGCGGGAATTGCTTGACCTGTGGAAAGACATCTGGTGCCACATACTTCTGGAATCCTGTCAGGATCATGTAGAATCTATGTAAAGCAGAATCTCTGTTGTGCTGTGTTTGAAAAGTAGAACAACACGTTATTAAACAAGTGGTCATTATGTTTTGGCTCATCGGTGTAGTGAGGTCTCTTGCAGTCCTATACCTAACATCGACATAAGGAAGCTTAGGAATATCTGAATAATATTTTGAAATGGAATTTCCCGAAGTAATAACTCGGATCTGTCACAAAGACTTCTTAGTAAATTTGGAGATTGGAAGCCAAATTGAAATTTTTGTGGGTAATTAAAAAGAAAACATGAAGGAATCCGCAAATTTCATCTTACTTACTGTTTCTTTCCAGTTCTACATTTCACAGTCTAGATAACTGGACAGAGATTCGAGTCCGGCTCCCACCGAAACGGAATCCATTGGCTGAATGACTACATCACCTCGTTCAGTCAATAAACAGAGGTTTTTCGAATCTAAGCCTCTGCTATAGTGAGTATCTATTGGAGTTACCGAAGATGCTTTTCAACAACCTAAGTAACCACGCCAGTTCGGTTGTCTTGACAAGGTTGCTTTGAGTACTGACATGGATTATTCAGATTCCTATATTGAAAAAAAAATTAATGACAGAATCTGGTAGCCAAATGGAAGAGAGAAGCCATCATAAAACTGATGCTCACGAGATTATTCTTCCATTTTCAGAATTCTACAGCGAGTATCTGAAACGAATGTATAAAATGAGAGGGCTGGTAGAGTGTGTCATAACAAACATATTTCACACTGCTACCCATGTCCGCATCCCCTAGCCTACGGCGCAAGGCCTCGTTGAACAGCATCGGGCGCCACCGAGAGGGTATGCACACAACATGCCATCCAAGCCGTCATGGTGGCCGGTCTGAAGAGCAACGATTTCAATGAACTTGTGACAGACGTCGGGCCGGCCGGGGTGGCCGAGCGGTTCTAGGCGCTACACCCTGGAACCGCGCGACCGCTACGGTCGCAGGTTCGAATCCTGCCTCGGGCATGGATGTGTGTGACGTCCTTAGGTTAGTTAGGTTTAAATGGTACTAAGTTCTAGGGGACTGATGACCACAGAAGTTACGTCCCGTAGTGATCAGAGCCATTTGAACGATTTGCAACAGACGTCGGGTTGAAGTTTTATGACCTTTATTTGCATACGCTGTTGTCGAGAGATTCGGAGATTCAAGGCGGGACAACACTACGGATTTTGCGCCTCTTGCTGGGACATGAACGCACTGCTTTTGGGCAGCATCTGTGGACTCTGCGGAGTCTGGTTCGCCCTGCGTCAGTTTTTCATCACACGGGGACACTCTTGTCCTTGTTACTGTGTGGAGCGAACAGGAAATCGAGCACTATTCTTGGGAGGAAAGGGCAGACATGAACTGTGCTTACCGGGCGATGGATGGATATGCTTACGCTGCCCAACGTTTGTAAGTTCGGCGGTTCACATGAGGTACATTTTCCACTAGCAGATTCTCGCAATGACACATTTACATCTAAGGACTACTTCGAAAGCCGTATTCACCTTGTATTGTACGTACAAAGGCCTGAAGGGTGCAGTCGTCAACGGACAGTGCGTACACCAGAGCTTGGACAGGAGGCATGTTGCACGGGAAATAGGTGTAATCCATTCCACAGTTTGACATTTGTGTCATGCAGATAGTTTGCACAGCTACCGCCTTCAGAAGGTTTACGCTCTTAACCCAGACGATTTTCCACGTTGAAGCGAATTCTGTCAGTGGTTTTTGCAAAGGTGTGCCATTGAACCGGACTTTGAGAACCATATGCTTCTTACGGATATGGGCATCCTTTTCACGAGAGAGTATGTTCAACAGCCGCAATCAACATGTACGGCCACCGGAAAATCCGCACGTCGCCATTGTTGGGGGTCACCAAGATCGCTTCGCTGCCAGCATCTGGACCGTCTTGGTAGGCGATAACCAGATCGGTCCATAAATATTCCCCCGGCGACTGAATGCAGGCAGATACTTAACCTTTGGTTCCAATGTCTCTGAGCATTATGGGATTTAACATCTGAGGTCATCAGTCCCCTAGAACTTAGAACTACTTAAACGTAACTAACCTAAGGACTTCACACATATCCATGCCCGAGGCAGGATTCGAACCTGCGACCGTAGCGGTCGCGCGGTTCCAGACTGAAGCGCCTAGAACCGCTCGGCCACACCGGGCGGCCTACTTAACCTTTTTATGAGAAACTCTACCAGAGTTGTTGGAACGTATTTCAGTCAACGTGCGACACCGAATGCGGTGCACCTGCGCACTTCGCAGATACAGTGCGAATGCATTTGCATGAAACTGTCAGTGAGAACTGGATAGGGCACAGTGAGCCAGTGGCATGGCCTGCACATTCTCCCGACTCGACGCCATAGATTTTTTCTTCTGGGGCCCCCTGAGATCAGTTATCCGTGAAACACCCATTGAGATTGATGAAGAGCTGACAGCGTGCATTACGGCAGCCTCCGATGCAATTTGCACTTTGCCACGTGTGTTTGAAAGGGTGCGACAGTCGTTGAAAGGCGTGATTTCAAGCAGGAATATGTAGTTTCGGACACTTTTTGTAACTTATCACTACAACAGAAAAGCAATATCCCGTAATGCAAGAACGCATCACTACAAGATGGCTGTTTTACCAGAAGACCTGTACGCGGTATAAATCACTCTTATTAGAGAATGACAAAAATTCAATACATACACTGTGTGATCAAAAGTATCGGGACAACTTGCTGAAAAGACTTACAAGTTCGTAGCGCCCTCCATCGGTAATGTTGGAATTCAGTATGGTGTTGGCCCACCCGTAACCTTGATGACAGCTTCCACTCTCACAGGCATACGTTCCATCACGTGCTGGAAGGTTTCCTGGGGAATGGCAGCCCATTCTTCACGGAGTGCTGCACTGAGAAGTATCGATGGCGGTCGGTGAGGTCTGGTATGTAGTCAGTGTTCCAAAACATCCCAAGGGTGTGCTATAGGATTCAGATGAGGACTCTGTGCAGGCCAGTCCATTACAGAGATGTTATTGATGTGTAACCACTCCTCCAGAGGCCGTGCATTATGAACAGCTGCTCGAACATGTTGAAAGATATTCCCGAATTGCTCTTCAGCAGTGGGAAGCAAAAAGGTGCTTAAAACATCAATGTAGACCCGTGTTGCGATAGTCGACGCCAAAGAACAGGGGGTGCAAGCCCCCTCAATGAAAAATACGACCACACCGTAACACCACCGCCTCCGAATTTTACTCTTCGCACTACACACGCTGGCAGGTGACGTTCACCAGGCATTCGTCGTACCCACACGCTGCCATCGGATTGCCACATTGTGTACCGCGATTCGTGACTCGACACAACGTTTTCCCACTGTTAAATCGTCCGATGTTTACGCTCCTTACACGAAGCGAGGCGTCGTTTGACATTTACCGTCTTGGTGTGTTAACTGTCATAGTACTTGTAGCGGATCCTGATGCAGTTTGGAATTCCTGCCTGATAGTCTGGATAGATGTCTGCTTATTACACATTACGACCTTCTTCAACTGTCGGCTGCCTCTGTCAGTCAAGAGAAGAGGTCGGCTGGTTATCACCTAACCAAGTTCGAAGTCCGTGAGATCCGCGGAGCGCCCTGTTCTGCTCTCTCACAATGTCTAATGACTATTAAAGTGGCTGATATGGAGTATATGGCAGTAGGTGGCAGCACAATACACCACGTATGTTTTTACGGGTGTACGGATAGCT